>NC_052624.1:221397144-222015715 GCF_016161935.1 Mauremys reevesii | reverse complement strand
TAGTGGGATTTGTATGATATTTTCACCTTCCACCCAGCACTCAGGATGTGTGGGGTGTGTGTGTAAGCTATAATGGTTGCAGCTGTGGTGGGTTCCGGTGGTGTTGATGCACTAGAAAGATTCCAGCTAAATACCCTATCGCCGCTGGGCTGTTTGGACATTAGCCATGGGCCCTCACATGGAATAGTGAGGAAGTATGCCTCTATGCCTCCAGACTGTGAATGGCCTTATTAACATGGAATACCCCTACTCCACTCCAGAACCCAGTAGGTCTCCCTTTGAAGAACCAGCAGCTTACTTCTGAGAGAATATCACCTGTCCTCTAAAGACAACCTTTCAGGACACCAAGAAAGAGAAATCAGGCAAAGGTCCAGAAATCTGTAACCTTCCATCTTTGAATTCAACTCATTTCTAAAACAGGAAGTTGAAGAAGCTCTGCAGGGAAACCAAGTCCCTGCCATTGCATCCATTTTGTACTAGTGCTTCTAGGTCTTGGCTAGGAAATGAGAGTTCTTGGACCTTTACTACCTGAAATTGGCAGCAGCATCTCCAGTGGTGGTGGTGCTGGGCCATTAATCTCCCCTCACACCACAAGCACACCATGATCCAGCTAGTACTTATCAAATCATTACTTATTGCAACCAATCTCTCCATCTACCTCCTGGAATCTTGCTTCCCATTTCTGAACAACATAACTGAGAAGCTTTCCAAAGGATGGTGCCAATTCCACCTAGTTCTGCCTATACCCTGGTTTTTTCCAATCAGGCGTCAGACCAGGAATGATTTAATGACACTGGTGGATGAACTGCTCTTAAGCATGGACAATAGCCATACATCCAAATTCATAGAGCTGATTCCCTCTGCTACATTTGATATGTCTGACTGTAGAAACCTGCCATCCCACCTCAGAGACATGGAGGGGGTTAATGTGATGTGACTGTGATGTGATAGCTTCAGTCTCAGACTACGCCTAGAGTTTCCACCACCAGTACCATTTTCTGTGGAATGCCACTGGAATCTGTTTTCTCTATCTGTTCTTCATCTGTATGAAGCCACTAGGGAAAATTATAAAACAGCATGAATTAAAACGCCAACAAACTGCAGATAACACCCTGCTCTGCATCACCTTTACATCAGAAGTAAACAGCGCCATATCCCAACAATCCAAGGGCTTGACAGAGGTGAGCCACTGGAAGAACAGCTGTCTGAAGATGCATCCCTGAAAGACTGAAATGCTGCTGCTAAGGAGAGGGAAGCACTTTGAAGAATTTGCTGTTTCCACATCTCATTCCACTGAGAGGTTGCGGGGAGGTCTGACCTTGTATCCATTAAGATAGTCATCAGCCTCGATGTTTACCAGGATTTTTTCACTGCTTCTGAACAGCTGAAGAGCCACAGCCATGGAAAATATCTTTGCCCATCTATATCTAATTAGACTGCTTGGATTCCAGTTGTCCGTTTTTCTGCAAAGCTTGGTTGAGACAAAGTGGCCAATTTGCTCTGTGTTGGGGTATGCTAAACCCTGCACTGGCCAGGAAAGTGTTAAAAAGCTGCTGTGGGCTCAATCAGCCCTGCCCTGCTACACCTGCAATAGGTGTCAGCCTTGGTGGGGGAGGTTAAAAGGGGTGAGTGCAGCTCAGCTGGTGGCTGACTGGGAAGGATAACAGATTTCCAGCTCTCACTCTGTGAGAGAGGCCTGGCTGAGGCCAAGAACTGCATGAGATACCGAAGTCTGCTAGAACCTCTCTGATGAAAGGTAGGCCTGATGTGAGGCTATTGTTTACAACCTGTGCCTTGCTTGTTGCTATGGGATAAGACTATGGCAGGTGGCCCCCTGTCTGAAGGGGGTGAAACCTAATGAACTCCACTTATTTTGTTATACCTAGCCAAGGTCTCAGTAGTGATTTATCCTGGCCCAGAAACAACCCCAACATTATGCCTCTGTCTTCAGACTTCTCTTCTTTTTGCTGGAAACACTTTAATTGGGGTATGCTCAAAGAGGTCAAAATACTGATAACTCGTATTTGCTTTTAATCTGAGCCCACTGTTTTACCTCAGAACAGAATAAAATTCTGGAAAAGAGAAACTACCACACTTTAAAAAATACAGGGATATTACTTGTACAATTTCGCTTACCCTTAACAAAAAAGATAGCAACTAAATACAAGAAATGGCAGAGCACACTACATCTGGTTTTTAGATCAGAAATTGCCTGCCCTCTATCAGGATATAAAGTTTACCTCAAACTTTGCTTTTAAATTATGTGTATTTTAACTACAGTTATTTTTACAAATGAGGCTTGTTCTAATTACTATTGTGACCTTCAGATTCATATGAACTGAGGAATTCTTTTCCAGCAAAAGAGTAATTAATACAATTAAGCAAAGACATGGTTCCATTTTTAATTACTGAAAATTAAAAATTATTTTTCATATGCAGGAAAATTCCTCAAGGTCTATTGTAAACAACAAATATGATTATATATTATAATCAAATGCATTAACAACACTATAATATTGAACATAAAGTTGACTTAATAGGCATGATTAGATGCTTAAAATTCTTCCCATGCTTATTGGTATTTTGTATGAAAGAAGATTAATGTCTTTCAGGTTTCTAAGCCTCAGGTTTATTATAGCAGCCACTATTTTTGCCCTGTGATCTACAGACAGTGATTTATCACAAAAAGGCTCAGTCCTGCAAGATGCTGTAACCTTCAATTTCTATTGATCGGACTGGAAGTTAAGGGCACCCAGCACTTTGCAGGGGTGCTCTGCACCTCTCCAGATCAAGCTGAGAATGTATAGACCATATATGATCATATTTCAACAGTAAGGTATAACTGGTGAATTGTTTTGTTCATAAAATTAGGTATAGCAAATTCATTGGAAATGCTCCTAAAAAAACCCTCAAAGCTGCTCCAGTCTTGTTGAAATATGGAGACTCTTAAATACAGACAAAAGATCAAAGCTAGGGGGGATTTCTCAGAGAAAACATACAAAAGGAAAAGAAAACAACAGTTGTAGTTGTGAAAGCACCCTCTACTTCTTCATCTGTTTTTTTTTTTTACTAAGAACTGAATATTCAATTTGCATCACTTCATACAAGTATCCTGTAAGCCTAGGGCAAAATGTGAACTATTAAGGTCTACAATTAATCATTTCCAGGAATGACAGCTGAGAGAGAAAATAAATGTATTTTTAAAAGTAACATAAGGCTCTGAAGATCGGTCTATTAAATTGCAAAAACAAGACATTGTTATAATACAGATCAAACACCCACCAGCTCAAACAAGTGAGCATTTCATTGTGCTCTTTGCTTATAGTTTTGTATATAACCTGTCAATATGGATGTCTTGAAGCAACTTACTAAAGAAAATGAGAGAATTCTCTGTGCTACTCATTATGAATAATTCCCTGTTTGTAAGAAACTTTCATTTTTGACAGCCACTAATTTTTCAACAGGATGCTCAAAATTCAATAAAACTACACTGTTCTTCACTGGGAACTCACTCTGTTGTTGTGGGTGATTAAATATGATTTATTGACTTTATGCATTTTTCTCATATGATTAAAGTACAAACTTGCAAATCTCAAAGATTCATTCCCTTTGCAAAAACCTTACATCAATCTGTAATACCCATAATATAGTCAATTAGATATAATAGTATTGTTCAGTATAGCCGTGTAATGTTTTTGTGGCTCAGGATCTATTGACAGTCTGCTTTGTGTTCACTTGAAATAACCAGGAAGTCAAATGTTCAAAAATTGCAATATATTATACATGATGAGAGTAATCTATAGAAATGATTGGAAGTGCTCAATTTAGCTTTTGGAGGTTTTGATAATGCTTTGGCTACAGGCAATGTGATCTGGGGGGTCTTGGTCTTTGTTTGGAGGGCTCTTTTCCCACTCCCACCCTGGCCAGTTTTTTAAATGTATATGTTCCTCTGAGCCATTTACATAAAGTTTCCATTCTCAGATTGAAATTCAGCTACTCTAAGAAGTTAAGTGATGGAAACATCAGGGTACTTGTTATGACTATTAGGCTTGCTAGAAAAACTGTAAAACGGGGATAGAACTATCTAGAAGTCTGGATGGGACTAGCTGGAATGGCTGCTGATTGGAGAGAGGGTTGTGGGCAGTTTGTGTACTGCCCCTGGAAGAGAAGTCATCTGGCCTTGCAATGGTTCTGTCAGCTGCTAGGAAGGGTCTCGTCATCCTGACTTCAAACTGAAGAATACAATCAAGGCTGGTTGGTTGTCATGGTCAAGACTCACAGCTTACAATGTTTTAATTAATAATGAGTTATGGGAAACTATGAGAAGAAAACAACTATTGTAAAATGAATATTTGACAACTTATGTAATATTTAATTGGAAGTTTAAAACTATTTAAAAAACCCAAACTCCATTACACTGGACATATAGGGTCTGATCTGGTCCCTACTGAAATCAATGGCAATTTTTGTACATGGTCTTCAGTGAACTTTGGTGCAGGCTTATACAGAGGCCCACACTTGTAAAAATTCATGGAGGAGCCTTGCTTAGCACCCTACGGGTCCTGGTATAGGATTGTCAACTTTCTACTTGCACGAAACCGAACACCCTTGCCCTGCCCATGCTCTGCACCTCCTCTAAGGCCCTGCCCATGCCCCACCCCTTCTCTGAGGCCCCACCCCTGCTTACTCCATCCCCCCTCCCTCTGTTGCTCACTTTCCCCACCCTTCCTCACTCACTTATTTTCAGGGGGCTGGGGTACAGGAGGGGGTGAGGGCACTGGCTGGGTGTGCAGGCTCTGGGGTGGGGCCAGTGATGAGGGGTTTGGGGTGCAGGAGGGAGCTGTGGACTAGGGGGTGGAGTCAAGGGCTTTGGCGTATAGGAGGGGGTGCTGGCCTGAGGCAGTGGGTTGGGATGCATTGGGGGGTGAGGGCTCTGGAGCAGAGCTGAGGATGAGGGATTTGGGGTGCAGGAGCAGGCTCTGGGCTGGGATTGAGGGGTTTGGAGGGCAGGAGTGGGATCAGAGCTGAGAGAGAGGGTTGGGGCATGGAGGGGCTCAGGGGTGCAGGCAATGGGATGTGCTTACCTCAAGCAGCTCCCAAAGCAGCAGCAGCATGTCCCTGCTCCAGCTCCTACATGGAGGTGCAGCCAGGCAGCTCTGTGTGCTGCCCAGTCCATGGTTCACTGCCAATGGGAGCTGCGGGGGCAGCACTTGGGGTGGGGGCAGCGTGCAGAGTCCTCGGGCGGCCCCTATGCATAGAAGCCGAGGGAGACATGCCAGGTGCTTCCCAGGAGCTGCATGGCGTGGAGGCCAGCAGTTAGCCTGCCAGCCCCAGACAGTCAGCTGCCTGCAGGGCTGCCCAGAGGATTGAGGGGGCCTGGGGCAAAGCAATTTCGGGGGCCTCTTCCATTAAAAAAAAGTTGCAATACTATAGAATACTATATTCTTGTGGGGGCCCCTGTGGGGGGCCTAGGGCAAATTGCCCCACTTGCCCCCACCCCCCGGGCGGCCCTGGCTGCCCGATCAGCTGTGCTGACCAGAGCCGCCAGGATTCCTTTTTGACCAGGTGTTCTGGTTGAAAACCAGACATCTGGTCACCCTATCCTGTAACCACAGATGATTACTATTTATTGGATAAAGAAAAACAAAAGTCACAGGTTCTATCACAGAAGACGTGGCCATGACAAACATCCACCCTTAGTTATTATACCTTGTCAGTGTACACTCCACGCTTGAGCCTACAAAGCAGCAGTGCAGTATAGTGTGCATGCAGGCAGTGAGTAAAGAGCAATGTGCAAGATAAAGAGCACACGGGAACCTGACACCTCAATAACTTCAACAAGGCCTTTAGAGCATTGTATATTTACACATAATATAAGGAGAGCACTGATGTTTGAGCGCCACGTTTCTCTTACTTAGTGGTAGTAAGGCCAAAGAAAGGGCTGAGAGGATGTATGCCTCATCTGAATGCAGAGGATTGTACTGTCTGATTACACCCTGCCCCATTTCCCACCTGTGATCTTGAGAGTAAGGAAATGAGCAAACCAGGTGTCTGAGGGCTTATCTACACTAAGGGGGTTACAGCAGCATACTGTGGTGCTTCAGTTATGCCACTGCAAATGCTATGGGGAAGTTATTACAGGGACAGAAATGGTTCTTCCAGCACTGTAGTAACTTCACCTCCCTGGCTGTTTAATTTCAATAGACAGAAATAAAATCAAGGCAAGCAATTTACACTCAGTTAACCCTGATTCACTTTATTGGTTCACTGACTGTTGTATGTCTAATTCAAAGACTACGTCTGTGTGAACATGGAGTTGCTGATGCACATTCCTAAATAATAATAAAAAAAACACAACTACCACCCTACAAATATAGGAATCCAGAGGTATGGGTTCTTTCTCTAATATTAGAAATCTTTCTATTTGTTCTACATATATCAGAAAAAAATGTCACTATGTATATTGCTACACAAAATAATTCAGTGCAAGAAAAATTCCACAATGCTTTTTGTAAATATACAAAAAAAACCTACAGAAAGGTCTCTGAATAAATATGGGCTTCATGAACTTTAAATTTGAGAGATTGTGGCCCACATCCTGCCCTATGTCTGGTGTGCTCTGTGTAGCTCAGGAAATGGTGTATGTGAAGGTTATCCCTTTGTGATCCCCTGATCCTAGAGCCAGCCAGACATGGGACCAGTCTCTGCCATAATTTTGAATAAGTCATGGCTGTGCTATTTTAGGCCAGTTGCCCAAGGGTCATTCCAACAGCCAGGAATTCCTGAGGCATAGGGACATCCCAGACATACCCCTTAAACCTATGTCTGAAAGTGTGATGGTGCAGGAGCTGCTACAATGAGGAATCCTCAAGTGACCAGTTAAGCAGTCTTTAGGTCTGTGTTTTGCTGCTGAAATGACACACAGCAGTGTTAATGCCACATTCTTCCCATATATAACTCTACCCATATAATACTGCATTGATGTGGAGCAAACAATACAAGCCAGCTTCTCTATTGCATCCAGTCTCAGCACAGTATTGGGGGATGGGGTAAGAGAACTGAGCTAGTTGCATAGGTGCACCAATGCAGCTGTAGCACTTCTGGTGAAGATGCTCTAAACCCAGGAGAGAGCTTTCCCCTCATCTTAATAACTCCTGCCTCCATGAGAGGCGGTAGCTATGTCAGTAGGAGAAGCTCTTCTGACGACATAACACTGTCCATACCTGGGCTTAGATTTGTATCATTTATGTCGCTCAGGCGTGGGGATTATCCACACCTCTGAGCGATGTAAGTTCTCTAATTCCCAGGCTAGCTATGTGCCAGTCCCAGGCTCAGCTTCAGTGTAGTTTTGAGCAGCTTGTGTGGTATATATTTGCCACTTGCTTATGTCAGGGAAACAAAGGGACGATCACCAAAAAAAAATCTGATCCTAAATTTTGGGATTAAACTCTAGCAATTAGGCCTGGTCTACTCTATGAGTTTATCTCAAATTTAGCAGCTTTAAACCGAAGTAACCCTGCACCCGTCCACACAACGAAGCCCTTTACTTTGATATAAAGGGCTCTTAATACATCTGACTTCTTAATTCTACTTTAAAGCATAGTTTTAAAGAAACAGTGATGCATATACTGTCAGTCAGGGTTTGTATGTGAAGTCTGAATTTTACCAGAACTTATTGGTGTTGGATTGAAACATTTTGTTATGAAAGAGGAAGTAATTTCTATAGATCGTGAAAGAATTTCTACACGATTTCTTTGTATTCTTAGTGTTTTTATTTTGGAATGGATTTCAAGAACCTTAACTTCATGTTAATTCACTTTTTCTTGGAATTTCCCTTCTTTTAGAGTATACAAAAAAAGTTAGCCATTAATAATGGAAGAGAGAGAAAATAGGCACCAAAACCAAACTGTTACTAGTCAATGAGGAGAACGAGTTCTCCACACTGAGGGAGAAGGGAGCAGGGAAATTTCTTCTTGGGTTTGGTCAGCTGCCAGTTTCTATGGAGACAGCATCCTCCAAATCATCTTTATTTGAAGCCATTAATAACTTATACAATGCAGAGCAGCAATGGATAACCACAGATTGCACCTTCCTGAAGCATGCCATATTGGGCAGAAATTGAGCTCCAAATTAGATACAGCAGCCATTATATACCCCTGTTAATGTAGTAACTCATTGCGAGTAAGTAAGTTCTTACTGAGGAAGTGAAAGGATCAGATTGCCCTTAAAGCCTATCATGAGCAGATTGTACCTGCCTCTGACAGAGACTTGGATGTTCTGTCTCCTACACTTTAGCAGCACTTCCACAGGTTGTCACACCAATTACTATTAGTAGGTTATTCATTTGTTTTGTGTACACTATCACCCACTGTGTGTCAGGTGCTTTCCAGACACTCCTGGAGAGATGGACCCTGCCTTGAGAAGCTGCAGCCTAAGGAATGAAGTATTATTTTGAACTGAATTTAATTGGGTGTGGATACTAGTGCTTCTGTGAGTGTTTATGTCTCTGAGTGTGGGTGGTGAATATGGGGGTGTGGCTTTGCTGCAGTATAAAAGCACTGGAGTTTGGAGTGGTAGAAACAAGGAGGACATGGATTCTCCAGTGGAAGAGCCTACAGCTGCAGGAAAAGATACAGGGGGATGGGGGAGACCACTGTGGGAGGCTGAGCCCTGGAGGGGCCCTGGTTTAATATCTTGTCCTGGGCTCTATAAACACTGGCTGTAGCTTTAGTTTGATGTATTTTATGTTGGTTTCATTGTAGAAAAATTGCTTTCCCATCTGTATTACAATGCTTGCTTGTTTGTAGAAAAAAGACTTTCCCATCCATAGCGGAATAGCATCCCTATGTGTAGAAAAATGCATCTTTTTGTTAAAGTCTTAGTCATAAAATTCCTTGGCATAAATTCAAGTAGCTATATTTAAAAGTAACTAAACATTTTCTTTAATTATTACATTCAACATATAGTCTCTGGAGACCTCACCAACGTCTACATGTGGTAAATTTGAAGGTCATAGTTTTTTAAAAGGAAATTAAACCCAAGGGACACCAAAAAATTTGAAAACCAATAAAAACTTTAACAAATTAATCACTCTTAAACATCTAATTTTAACCCATTCACTGGACTTATTTAAAATATTCACCACAAGGAAATCCAGACTTCTTTAGGAAGTGGTGTGAGGCTGGGAAGAAAAAAATGTAGCGTTTCATATTAAATCAATAGAATAAATTCCCACTGTGCCCCCAATCCTACACAAAACTTATGACTTACTGTTTAACTTTTAATCGTGTGAGTAGTTCCATTGACTAAAATAGGCACATATTTCCTCAAACTTTTCTATTGATTCATTGGGGCTTCGAATATCTCAGAAAAGGAGAGGTTAGCAGAAAAAATAGGATTATAGAATATTTAAAACCTTTTCCTTTCTGCATCATGGAAAGCTTATCCAAGGCACAACTGCAAAAAAAATTGGGCTACTTTAATGTTCAGAAGAGCAATGTTTAAATTTTATTTTCTCACACCAGATTCAAATAAAGTAACTATATGGACACTCGCAGTCCTAGCTACAGAGAGTGCAGGCAGATTGTCTGTATCATTTAGGTGCCTTTGTGCCAGGTCTTTGCTGGGCTAAACAGGATGCCATCTCACATACAATGAGGCTAAGTGCATTTTACTTCTGTTTAATTTTTACCATCTCCATAATAATTGACAAAAAATAATACATGCACATGAGTGTGTTGCTGATTCCCAGAGGCTCAACTTGGATCCCTATCTAACTCATATAATTTCCTCTGTCAGAGTTCTGGCAAGGGGTTTTAGGACTGGTAACCATTTGCTGTTTCTTATCCCTTGTAAAACATACCATTTTTAGTGCAAACATCTGCTTGTGTGAGTTTAAAAGTCATTATTTGCAAGTGGTTAGCATAGGAGCTGAAAATTCAATTTCCATGGACACAGGTGTGAAAAATCTTGATAGCTAGAATGTTCACAGACAGAAGACATAAAAAAGAGGTGAGCACAGGATAAGCAAATTCATTACTAAATTAGAGCAAATACTCAGACAATTTTTTGCAGTATTCAACCAGCTCTAACTACTTTAGTTTCATTCATGTTTCAGCTGTGTTAGTCGCAGGATATTAGAGAGACAGGGTGGGTAGGTGATAGCTTTTACTGACCAACTTCTATTCGTGAGAGAAACAAGCTTTCAAGCTTACACAGAGCTCTTCTTCAGGTCTGGGAAACTAACTCCAAGTGTCACTGCTAAATACAAGATTTGAATAGTAAAATAACATAAAAGATATTACCTCACCCACCATATATAGCAGTCACACATGAATTCTCCTTTTTCTGTGATGTTTTTCAGAGAACCCCAAGATTTTTATGGTCCTAATCTGAAAACATTTTCTCACTTTCATCTTGGAAAACAAGGCAATTGTGAATTTGATACTGAGCAAAATCTTTCCCAGTAACATCAGTGTGTTAGCAAGATCTGTCTTCACTATACATCATTCAAGTAGAACAAAAAGAAAGCATGTCATGCTATTACAATTATATATTGCTTTGAAAACTACTGAAGCAGAAAAGAGAAACTAGAGCAGAGATAAGAACTATAACATCACCGTAACCATTTTTCCCCCACTTAATCCAGTGTAAGTTTATGGACAGCAAAACTTCAGGAGTGTCTCAAGAAATCTAAACTTTTAGCTATATTATATATTATAGGTGAAATCCTGGCCCCATTGAAGTTGATTGCAAAACTCCCATTGACTTCCATGGGGCCAGGATTTCACTCAATATACTTAGCTATAAACTAGATCTTCCTTCTCATAACAAGTCCCACTGAAGAGAAGGATTTTTGCATAGATCTTCTCCCCTCCCAGTTTCCCAGTCCTGAACCTGCATGTGCCCTGCAACAGTTATGGGCTTAAATGCAAAGACAAAGTTAATATTAGGAAAATATAAAGGAGACAAGATACAAACTCATTCTGTCTGGCTGCTTTCTTAGGTCACTCCATTTTGTATAGGTGCTGTTTATTTCCCTGGGTGCAGGGTTTCACTCTGAATTTTTTCTCTTTTCAGGCGGACACCACTTCTCTAGCCTCTCCAGGTCTCTCTTTAGCTTGATTCTATTCTGTGTTTTTTTCACACCTTCAGACTTTGTTGTTCAAAAATTTCACTAAGTACTGGAAGTTAGTGCACAGCAAGTCAGGTTGTAAATTTACAGAGCACTAAATACTCCACATTAACTCCCAATGAGGACACACTTATGTCACACTTTGGACAATTTAGCTTAGTTCACTTTAAATTCACACCCTAGCTTGCTGTGCACTATCTTCCAAGTAGACAAGCCCCAACAAAAGATACAGCCAAGCAGTGTTCAGAGTGACACAGTACTTGATTTTTGAGCTTTAGTGTGTCCAAAAAAAGAAAAGCCTCTGGAAAGAGTTTTGGACTTCACTGTTCGATTATTGATGGAGTGATTCATGGTCTACTGTAATTTATACTACAGCTACAGGACACAGTCTTAAACAAAGTTGTGCCCCAAAGTGTGCAACAGAGTTAAATAATATTACAATCTTAAATAATAGCAGGGAAAAGGCATTATGAATTGTATGCTGAATTGTTGAAGTAAGTGAGAATTTTGTCACCAACTTAAGTACCAAAAGGATCAGGCCCTCAGAGAGACGTAAGAGAGAAAATACGTCTTAAGCTTTGAGATACAGTATTTGTAAGATGGAGAGATATAGATGTGCTGTCCCAGATTGGAGGAGATGCAGAGGAAAGAGCTATTATGCCACCAGAGTGGCATGATGATGCAAAGGGATGGTGAAGGGGAAAGAGGAAAGGTTGAGAGAGGCTGTAACATCTGTGAAGGAGCTCCGATACAAGGAGGGCAGTTTTGCACCATATCCTAAAATTAATGAGCCTTTAATGTCTTTAAGGTGCCACAAGTACTCCTGTTTTTTTTGAGCCAGGAAAGTTTTTACAATAGGAAGGATGTGGCTGGGGCCTCTTTGAACATATGAGAACGATAGATATGGTGGGCACATGTTAAAAGTATGTTACGATTCTAGAGAGATTCCTGGTTCTAGCAGTATTTCCCATTTTCAGTGTATAGACTATCTCTGAGACCACTCATATTACTAGAACCAGAGTGAACTTTTAAGTGTCTACCCATGGCAGGTAGCATTTTGCCCATGCTGGAGTCTGGAGAATTTGTACTTTGGGGTTCACTATAGAAAGGGTTTTAAACATGAGGGTTCCCAGAGAGGCAGAGGTGAGGAAGGAGCACAGATAAACAATACTAACATGGTGGTGACAAGCTGTGTTTTTTTTGTTTGTTTGTTTTTTATAAACAGGAGAAATGGGAAGAAAGAAATTTTGGGAGCAAAGATGGACATTGAAAATGAGTAGTTAGGGCTTATTATAAATAGTGGAAGCTAATGAGATCTGAGTCAAGGACAGAGAAACACATGGAGATGTGTCTGAGAATACTCATCCTTCCCAAAAGAAGCACTTCTATCTTTGAGACATATATGAGAACTGAAGAAAGTAGAGATAAAGCTGCATGTTTTTTGTAACTGTCTAGCCCATTTCTTTTAGATTTATAAACCATCCATTTTAAAAGTTAAAAAGACTCCCAGTCACATTATTCATGTTTATAGTGGATTGTATGTTACACAATCTAGAGATTACTAATGGAATATTCTTCCATTACAACAGGAGTATGTCTACACTACAATTACTACAGCAGCACAACTGTTGTATTGCAGCTACACTGTGATGATGTAGACATTTATTATAGCGATGAAAGGGGTTTTTCCATTGGTGTAGTAAATCCATCCCCCTGAGAGGCAGTACCTAGGTAGACAGAAGAACTTCTGTTGACCTGGCTACATCTGCAGTGAGAATTAGGTTGACTAAATTATGTTGGACAGGCCTAGGCATTAAATTTTTCACACCTCTGAGTGAAGTTGCTAGATTGACCTAAATTTTAGGTGTGCACCAGTCTTAGGAATCTTTTTTTCTTGATTACCAGTATCTTGTCACTAACAATCTATTGGGTTCTCACTACATATGCAACTATGATATAAAAGAACACACATACAGCACATTTGAGTTTTTTTCAAAACCTGTGGCAAAGCAATTAGAAAGCAAATTGGCACATTATTGATTGTAGACTTGGCAGGGTCTTTTGTGGTTGCTAGCACTCATCATGCTGCTTCCTTTCTTCCGTCTCATTTTCCGCTCTGGCAATTGAGCCACCAGCTGGAAATAAAGGCAGAGCATGTTTGACAACTTTGTTACCCAGATGCCAAGCTCTGGAATTCCTGTGGACAGGGTTCTTTCACTAGCACACTTGAGTTCACTTTTGACAGAGCCACAAGTGTTGACTATGTGTCCAGGATGTACTATAGTCCAGTTGCTGTGCATGTCAATGGGTTGTCTCTTTTTACTTGGAAGAACTATATTCCTTTGCACACTTAAACACAGTAAACAGTTTTCAGTCTCATTTCATTCTGAATGCCCTTGAGTGACATAAGTGATACCTATCTAAGCAGTGTAGATAATAAGTGTAGATAGTGCTGTCTATGGAAGAACTTCCCCTGCCAAGATAGCTATCATCTCTCCTGAAAGCAGGCGTTATTAAGACAACAGGAGAGCTCTCCCCATCAGCTTGGAGCGTCTTAACCAGAAGCACTTCAGCAGTGCAGCCGCGTCGCTGTAAATGATGTAGTGTAGACGTAGCCTGAGTGAAAAAGAAATGCCAGAATTTAGATAATTCTAATAAACCATATGATCAGTCCAATCTGGAATGTATTTTTGCACATGATAAATGTTAGTGGAGTCATTTTGATGTGCCAGTGCATAAATGTGTCTCAGCAGATCTAATTAAAATGCCTAAGGGTTGTTGTGGCTTCCAGCATGGGCTTTTTGTCTGTGTGCATCCTGCAAATCCCACAGTTCTATCTATATTTGAAAGACTTTGAAATCTAAATAAAAATGGTAACAATGATTATTTAAGGTATGTTTATCATAGTTACTCTCTCTGAGTATGTCTATACCACAATTAAAAACCCATGGCTGGTCTGTGCCTGCTGACTCTGGCTCATGGGGCTCGAGCCAAGGGGCTGTTTAACTGCTGTGTAGATGTTCAGGCTTGGGCTGTAGCCCAGGCTCTGGGACCCTGCAAAGTGGGAGGGTCCCAGAATTTAGGCTGCAGCCTGAGCCTGGACGTCTACCCAGCTATTTTTAGCCCTGTAGCCCCAAGCCCCACGAGCTGACCCAAGCCAGCCATGTTGTGGGTTTTTTATCCCCTGTGTAGACATCCCTATAGGGCCAAGTCCTACAGCCCTAGCTCACCTGAGTATCCCTCTGACTGCACTAGAACTACGTGAGTGAGTACAAATGCAGGACTGAGCCAATATTGTGGGAAATACAGCAGTAAGAATTTTGGCAACAAATATTTGAAGTATGACAGTTATAAACTCTGAGGGGGGTTGGTTAACAGTAGCTCAATACACAATCTTCCTACAGAATGATCTGTTTAGTGTTCACTGTTATGATATTTATTGCTACTGGCTCAAGTCCTGATTTCATGTATTCAGTTTTTACTCCATTCTTACTCTGGCAAAACTCTTAGGCAAAATTCCCATTTATTTTGATGAATAAGGGCTGGGTAAAAACTGATGAGGGGACAGATACCTTCACGCACCTCCAACCCTCAGACATCTGAGCTAGTTGAGGCACAAGTTACAAACAGCTTCAGTAGTGTTCCCGGTGGGAACAGCCCCCACCAGACAGCTGCAGATCAGCTGGATATAGAGGATCCATGTCCACAGCCACTTTTCCATAGTCCTGACACTCCAGGGGTAGAGGGTAGCAGGAGGGGATAGTACAGCAACAGTGACACCAGCCCTATACCACTTAGGTAGGGGGATTCCCCTTCAAGAACATACTTTAATAGTTCAACTTTTAGAATTAGCAAGTTAAAATTATTCACGTTCTCGCAGTCACTTTGCAGAGTACATATAGTGATGTAGGACAGTTATCTGCACATTCCCATGGTAGATTGAACCTTGTTTACGTTGGGTGAAATTCAGCAAAGCATGCAGGGCCTGTACAAGGGCATCCATGCCACTTTAAGGGCATTGATAGCTTTGTGGACAGGGCGGGTAAGTTAGCTACCACTGGAGCAGGTGCATAAGGGAGCCCCAGCAATTCCTGCACACTACATTGAGGGTATACATGCTGATTCCTGTGGCCAGGCGAGAATGGAAAGGAGTGTTGGGGTGAAGCAAGAACAGGACAAAGGAGGTTCCACTGGATGCACATTTGCAAACCCAAGGTTGAAACCACCTGCAAAGGGGGAATTGGGCAATGACTTCTGTTCTGTTCCAGGAGCTGGAACAATAGCTGTGGCAGGAGTGTACTGCAGTTTTGCAGGCAGTCTGTGATTAGTGGGTGAAGAATAAATTCTATCCCCCATATCAAAACCTGTTTACTCAGATTTTTTATAGGAAGGGCCTCACTTTGCCTGTAGTACTGTAACCTGTGATACCAAAAGCAAAGGGGAATCCTGATTCTACGCAATGGTGTGAAATCAGTGTGCTCACTGAAAACCTCAGTGTTATCATATCTCTCCCCAAAGTGAAAGTGGTAGCTAATTCGAGCCAGAGTCAATGAGGGGAAATGTAAATCTGTTGGATCATTGAATTTGTTTATTTTGTTGGAATTTTTTCACTTTTCTTGATAGATGTTGGGTTATTCTGACAATACTTGTGGGGGGAGAGAAAAAAAGACGCAACAAAATGATCGTGTATACTGTAGGAAAAGGACAATAACTGGCACCAAACCTGACAGACTCTTGAGTGTCTCTTCCACTGTGGGGAGAGGGTGGTAAGGGGGGGAAATAAAAAAAACAAACAACTAAACAAATCACATCCCCCAGAGACGATTAATGATATGTACTGCAAGTAAAATTCAGCTGTCAGTTTCAAACGCTTTGCTGTCAAAATCAAATTAGCTTCAGCTCCAAGGGCTGGCACATCTCTGAATGTCAGAATGCTGCATGGTATTCTGTGTCTATATTAAGATACTTCTAAATAGCTGCAAATTAAATTAAACATTGGCAAATTCTCAGATTTCCCCCCTTTCTTTTTTTCATTTGTTTTTTCAGAGATAATGGTTTAGTATACACATACTCTATCTAACAACTAGTATATTTTCGTTTAAAAAGACCTATTTGTTTCCATTTGTAAGCACTTTAACAAAGAAAAACATATTATAGAAGTTGAGATCTGATCCTGCCAAGACTTTCACATGCTTAACTTTGTCTCAGATCAGGGCCTTTCAGATGGAAATAGAACATTCAATCTATTGCCCAAATACAAAAGAGTAACTCACTGGGATATGTATGATACGCAGTTTTTAGAAGGTGAAATCCGTATGTGCCTAAAATACACATAGCAAAAATACACCTCTCTCCAATATAATGTGACCCAACATAACATGAATTCAGATATAACATGGTAAAGCAGTGCTCCGGGGGACGGGGCTGCGCACTTCAGTGGATCAAAACAAGTTTGATATAACATGGTTTCACCTATAACACAATAAGATTTTTGGCTCCCAAGGACAGCGTTAGGACAGGTGTACATACTGTGGCAAAGTACCTGCTTCTCCTTGGCTGGCTCAGTCCCTTTTTGCCTTGGAGACAGGCTTGGGCAAGGTAAAGTCCTTCCTGGTCACGCAGGGTCTGACTGATTCTTTTCTCAGTCAGTCCCCTGCTGTTTTTCTCCCCTTCTGGGGACAGAGTGCAGTCTTCCTTGCTGGAAGAGAGTAGAGTCTTGCTGCACCTACTCACTGGCAGCTTCTCTGCTTCTCACTCCCCCTGCTTCCCTGCCAGGAAGGGTTTAAAAAGGTCTCCAGCAATTGGGGCCAGCTGAACCTAATTAGTTCCCTGGTAACCCCTGTTCCAGCTGAACCTAATTTCTCCTTGGCTATCTCTCCCCACTGGATAGGGAGAGGCCTTTTAACCCCTCTGGGACTAATTACTACCCCTCCCTTGGTAGCTATTTGTCCTGGGTTTGCCACAATACTCTAATGAGTTGTTGTCTACGTACATCCTTCATTTTAAATATCAGAATGAAAGGAATTCTACTTTTATGTGGATGTTATTAATCCAGAAATAGTTTCATATGACATATTTTCCTTTTGATAACTTATTGTTACAAACTGCAAAGGCAAACCAAATCTTCATTTTGTCCTGCAAGACCTACCATTATTCTTTTCCCCAAAATTGAAAGAAAATTATGCCATCCCGTATTTCCCATTGTGCTACGTTCAATAATAACCATTGATGAAATCACACCCAAGGATCTTGACTTGTCTCAAATTTAGTCTTCAGCTTTTCAGTACTATTTAAATGCTATTACTGTAGGTGAAAGCTGTAAGTGACTCCAGATTTATATAATCTCTGTGGGATAATTTGGAAGAGTATATCTAAGGAATCACAGTTAGTAATACTGTCATTTACAATAGCTACTCTTTTTCTATCACTGAGTAGCCAAATTACCACAAAGGACATTGAGCAAGCTTTCTGTATTCTTTCCCAAAATGACAAGCCTATTAGCATTGTATTATAATCCATTGATTTTGTGATGGAGAGATAAGAATATACCAACTTTTGTGATGAGTTCTTTATAGGACTTTAGGTTAGAATGTTAATTCCTTTTCCATAGACATCTTTCCCCAGAAAATCAGGATTTACCATCTCCCCTGATTTTCTGATTTAGTCAGACCATCATAAGCTAAGCTACTCTTCAGATTTGATTCAACAGACACTACATCATCTCTAAAAATCATTCCATGGATCTCCACTGACTTATAATAGCTGAGGAAATGGTCCATTTAATAACAGCCTCCCGCTTAACTGATTTCTATTATTTTTAAGGATCCAAAAATATGGATCCACTGTATTTTAAAATTCTTTCCATCATATAGTTCTTCTTTTTTTATATGAATATTAGAGAAATCCTCGCAACCTTTATTGGAAAAAATAAGCTTTAATAAGCAGTTCGAGAATAAAATGATTTTTACTTGCACTTGAACTGAAAGTTGGCTCACTACATGGAAACATATATACTATGAAAATTATGTAAATATGATAGTCTATATAAATGTCTCCCAATACAGTTAAAGGAAAAATGGCAAAGGACCAAAATTCCATGGTTGCATTTGTTTTAAAAGCCCTTGGGGGGGGGAAAAATCATTACTTTTTCCTTTATAGATTTTGTTGGTCTGAATGGAACAGGGTACACAATTTGAAATTAGTTCTTTGTGTTTAAACCCCATCTGGCACTCAAAATAATATAAAGTACGTTTCTGACATACGGTCAGGATGGTAGATTGGCTTTTAAATGACTATTATTAATTTCAGAGCAGTGTGCATAAACTGTAACACTGGACAGTATCCTCTTATTGGCTATATCAAAAACAGACCATGTTTCACTCTTATATCAAAACCCACTTAAAGAAAAAAGTTCACACTGCTTTGGAAAAGGGTATGTAACTGTGATTATAGTTGTGGTACGTTATACCTGGAGAAGAATGAAACAATATGCTAAGCACCAGATGTGGTGCAAGTCCATTGGGGGCCCTAAGCAGGAATATTTTGCCCCCACACACACAACATATACTAAAAAAGTGAATAGGGGACCCCCTTGAGCTGCTCAGAAGTCTAAGCAATTGCTTAGTTGCTTATGCCCAGCACCAGCTCTGCTAAGCACAGGAAAATGAAGTGACCCTCAGGTGCAGCAAACTGAGTACTTATACTACATGTAAATTGTACAGACAGCATGAAGAATGCTGCACATATTCCCTCACAAAGGTATCTTCATTGTGCTACATATGTGTACTTTTTCCAACACACCAAAATAAAAAAGTATAACACTAAAAAGCGTGTACTCAAATGTGTAGTCTTACAAATGTAACAGCTACCAAATGAAGGATATTAAATGAAATAGCAAGGGCATAAACTTGAAATGATGTGCCGTTGTTGTTAATTAGTCTTTATATGGCACCATCAACATACACAATGCTGCTCTGACAAACAAAAATAAGGTCCCTTAACAGAAAAGCTTATGATGTAAGTTAAGAAAAAAACACCCAGAAGAGGAGCTGGAGAGCATTAGATTGGGAATAAGGGAAGGAAAGAAGGATGAAGATGAAAACAAGATTACACAGTAGAGCTGGTTGAAAAATTTCCATCAAAATATTTTTAATGGAAAATAGCTTTTTGACAATAAAAGGCTGAAACTTTGAAGTTATTTTTTAAAATCATGTTTTTGTTAAAAATGTTCACAAGAAAAAAAAAATTCCTGACCATCTCTATTGTACAGTACTTTAGTTAAGTCATGTGAACTTCTTAAAGGGTTAACTAATAATTATTCTTAAAGGAGAAGAAAAGTGTATAGGTCTCCAAGAAGTGAGTTTTTGACATGGGTCTTGAAGGCGAGAGTGAAGGCCTGGTGGCTAGTTCAGGAAGGTGGTTCATAGTATAGAGTAAAATCTTGGCTCCATTGAAGTCAATGGCAAAATGCTTTGACTTCAGTGGTGCTGGGATTTCAGCCATAATATACTATGGCAAAGGGAAGTGAAGGAGGTGATGACATATGTAACTTGGCCTCAACAAAGGACTTGGCAACAGATTGGAGCAGAGAGATAGGTCGGAGATTTTTTTGTTGCTTTAAGATGTAATTTGCTGTGATTTCAATGTTAAGATTCAGTATTTCTGATCATAGCAATTGACAGTAAGAAATAGGGAAGCCATCAACAGTGCAAATAATTTTCATTCTAAACTGAATTACATACTTCACAATTAGTGTTCTGAGGCATGAGTAAGATCCAGTATTGTGGGTATACCCTGTGTGAAAGGGCTGGACTTGACGCACCAGAACATTACAGAGGTGATCTCAAGAGTCACCAGCTCAGCTTTCCTCTGCTGGGATTCGGTTTAAAATAGAGGAAATTGTTGAGAGGATATTCTTCCCAAGGAGCTTCAAGCTCACAAATTCTCTCCCCCAATGGTCAGAAAGAGCTCAGATCTGTTGGCTTTAAACCATTTCCTTCAATCTATGTCTTTCTAGGCTTTTGAGGAGGGAAGGGAATGCTGGTATTTGTACACCAAGGGCTTCTGAGTTTACACTTGTTGGAACTGGCATAGCTATATTGTAATGTATGTCAAAGGCATCTATATCACTGGATGAGCATTGGTTAACGTAGCATAGAAATCTGAATTAAGATACTCCACTTATTGAAGAAATCAGTTCTCTAGTATATCTGAGAAACCAAGAGGTGCTCCTCTACCAATTTCTGCCACCTGTGAAGAAACTCTAGCCTGGAGAGTGGGCCCACTGCTTCCAGCACAGTAAGTGTCTGCAGGAAACCTAGCCAAACTTCTGTGAAGAATTCTGTACTGCCTTGTCTTGAATCACAGCTAGGTTAGAAAGACATTCCTGTGGTAGCTAAAGGAACCCTGCATCAGTGGGAGGCGCTATGGAGGAGTCAGGCAACACTGAATCTTTACAAGAACCAGGCGAAAGACAGGGCTGAGTAGAAGAGTGAATGCAATGCTGTGGTATCTGTGTTGGTCCCAGAATATTAGACAAATTCTTCAAGTGTAAATGGGTGAGGTAATATCTTTAATTAGATCAACTTCTGGTGGTGAGAGAGACAAGCTTCTGAGCTTACACAGACCTGAAGAACAGCTCTCTGAAGCTTGTCTCACCACCAGAAGTTGGTCCAGTAAAACATGTTACCTCCTCTACCTTGTCTCTCTAGAGGTATGAACAGCATTCACATTCATCTGAAGAATTTGCCAGAACTTACGATGGTACTTTACAACGCTATGTAATTTGTAGCATCGAGAGAATCGAGTTTTTTATTAACTCAATGTGATTTGTTTCTAGATAAACTTATACTTTGGAAAATGTGTTCATATATCAACTAATTTTTAATTACTGTTGCTTCAAGGAAGCCTGTGTATAATAAAATGAGGTAAAATTAATCTTGCTTAGAAGCTGAAAGCACCCTGATTCACATGGTAGTTAAAAATAAATTAATAACTAAAACATTAAAAGTAGATTGAAAAATTAACTACTAGAAACTATTTTAATGGCTGCTTTCTAGAGGCTAGATTGTTGTAACCCTCACTCAGTGTGTGAAATGTTTTCCCCCACTTCAGCCCCTTTGTGCCAGCTAAATGGCTGAAGCAGCAAAAAGAGCCCTACGAGCCCCAGGTCTGGCCAGGCAAGAATTCCTCAGATGCAAGAACTGAGGCAGAGAGCTGTAGGCTGCCCTCAAGGACCCTCTTGCAAGCCCTTATGTAGGGATGTGCTTGAGGTGGTGCGGATGTACTGGGGCCTGTGGAGATTCCAGGCACCCAGGGACAGGGCCTGTGGAGCAGCTCAGGATCAGGGGGGCACAAAGGGGGCTGAAAACCATCACAGTCACCACTTCCCCATGGATGTGAGTTCTGTGGCCCCTCTTGGAGGTGCAGCCCAGAATCTCACCCCACTGAGTGGTGCATTACTATATTGGCATGCCCATACATTTCAGTGGGTGCTACTCAGTCATAAGGGTGCCAGGATCTGGCTTTACATATTTAACTCTCACAGCATAAGAGTCTGTGAAGAAATCCTATTTAAAAGGGCAGCTGTCTGTAAAAGAACATTAAAAATGAAATGTTCACTATGAACCAGATTGTGGGGAAGAGTAAACAACAGAGGGAGGGGGGATGGAGTGAGTGGGTTGGGGCCTTGGAGAAGGGGCAGGACTTCAGGGAAGGGGCAGGGTGGGGGCAGGTCAAGGGTGTTTGAGTTTGAGTGATTAAACAGTTGGCAACCCTACCTGAGGCCGTGGCAGGAGCTGACAACTCCTCCAGCCCTGGGACTGCAGCAGGGGCACAGTATGTGCTCCTCCAAAAGCAGTGAAATTTAAATTCCTGCACATGCCCCTGGAGTGTAAATATGCCATATTTTCAAAAGCACCAAAATCACTTAAGAGTTGAAGTCCCATTGAAAGTCACTGGTCCTTGATTAAGACAATAGGATTTGTACTCCTAGATCCTAATTTCAAAAGTGCCTAAGCCATTTAGGGGCCTAGGTCATTTGGGCAATTTTGAAAAATCTAACTCCAAATCTAACTTCTTACTGGGAACAGAGGAGAAAGTATTGCTGTCACTGGGAGAGAGGCCGGAGTCTGCAATATAAAGTTTACCCTTCTCTGAGGTATAGTGTGGCATAGCATAGTCCAGTACAAGGCCTGGATCCTGAAATGACCTCTGTGGGACTCACTTTGAACATAGACCTGTTCTGACATAATGCAGAATCAAAGCCAATATCAAACCGCTTTATCCTCAGTAAGAACTTTAAAATGTTTAAAAATGTAAAATTTTGGTCCCCAAATCATGTATTCAGGAAAAAGTGTTGACAGATTGAATCCATTCCAAAGAACAGTTCTAAACAGTTTTTTGAAGAGTGTAACAGACCACAGGATATATCTGGCTCATGTAGACACACCCAGACCCACATACAGTTTCTTCTTCTAGCCACTAGTTTGCTCCAGTATGGTTGAGATGGAATTACTGTGTGCAATATTTTGGAGAGTATTGGAAGTACATAAAACAACTCTTGTACTTAAGCCATAGTGATAGCAGATTTATGACTAATGTCACAGCCAGGATCCTGAGCACATACTAAATGTATTTGATTGCATGGATTCTGATTAAATTCTACAAAACTGTTGGGAAAACTGCAATCCCAGATTAATAAAATACCTATAACACCATCTCTACCTGCTGTATTGGTATGAAATGGCAATACTATTAATGTAAACTTCTGAATCTCTGTCAAAGAATGGCTTTATCTTCTTTGTATATCAGGAAATGAGCCTTTCAGTGTTGGTAGATAAAGTAATCTTTTCCTTCTCTTTCTGTTTTCTGAGAAAATTAAAAAGTGAAAAAGCAACTCCAGTTGAGGAGAGTCATTTCTCTTCAAAGATACAATATGAGCAGTATTCAAGGAAGACCAAAAGAGTAGAGGAATCTAATATACTCCGGGGTAAACACTCATTGAAGTCAATGAACATACATCAGTTTTCAGCTGCTGAGACTCAGACTTTTTAAGGTCAGAAGGGACCATTGTGATCATCTAGTCTGACCTCCTGCACATTGCAGGACACAGAGCCTCACTTACCCACTCCTGAAATAGACCCTTAACCTCTGGCTAAAATAATGGTTTAAAGACTTCAAGGTATGGAGAATTCATCATTTTACACTAATTTACATCTTCAAGTGACCCGTGCCCCATGCTAAAAGGTAATAA
Organism: Mauremys reevesii; assembly: GCF_016161935.1. Lineage (NCBI taxonomy): Eukaryota > Metazoa > Chordata > Testudines > Geoemydidae > Mauremys > Mauremys reevesii. Next base: position 221,992,328 of record NC_052624.1, on the reverse strand, counting down.
TTGGAGATATACCAATCTCCTAGAACTGGAAGGGACCTTGAAAGGTCATCAAGTCCAGCCCCCTGCCTTCACTAGCAGGACCAATTTTTGCCCCAGATCCCGAAGTGGTTGCCTCAAGGATTGAGCTCACAATGCTGGATTTAGTAGGCCAATGCTCAAACCACTGAGCTATCCCTCCCCCATGCTGCAGAGGAAGGTGAATCTGAATCCCCTCCCATCAGGATCTCTGCCAATCTGACTGAGGGGAAAATTCCTTTCCCAACCCCACATATGGTGGTCCCCTGAAGAACTGGTCTGTCTATAAAAATTCAAAAGTTTACCTTCAGATTTTAAAATCTCTAATATAAAAATATCTTCTAAAACAACTTTTTGTGATTAAATCAGTACATAGGTGTGATGAGAATATAAAGTGAACAAATCAGCCAAAATACCATTTACATTTTCAGGCTGATTGTGCAGGCATTTGTCCTTTGTAGAATTTCTTTCCCCTCAGCCTAAACCACAGCATCCTTTGCAATTGACATTGCAGCCCTAATAAGAAGAGGAAAGCTTCCACTCTATAGAAGGAGATAGTTTGCAATTTGAGAACAACTTTTCACACATCGATAATACATTCCATGTAATGGAATATAAGCTATTTGGCAACTTGAAAAGGCACCTTTCTAACAGTGAGGTTAATAGTGTCCAGTCTGCTGCATCAGGTCAAATGATATCCCGCTAACATTTTTAACAGCAGCTGCACAACAGAAATAAAAGGTCTATTAACTCACTTTAATGTATTTTTCATATTTCTGCTCATATCTTTGGTTTATTGAAATAGCTCATTTCCAACTTCATTTACTGGAGGCTACTCTAATGCTAAAGCATGTGAGATGGGTTGAATGGCTGAGGACTAGTATCAGGCTAGTATGTCTTTCAGCTGTAGGTTACCTGTTCAAACCCAAATAGATCTAAGGTGACTCTGATCATGTAGTGGCCTGTGGGGAATCAAGTTGGAGCAATTGAGGTTTCTTACTACTCCCAGCATGAAGGCTAGTGAATATGGAGATTAAACAATTCTTGCAGCCCTAGATATAGTCCCTGTTACATCAGTGGTGAGGCATACAGATGCAGCAGTATGGGGATGTATGTGTTCCTGCAGATTATGTATTCTAATTACATCATTAGAAGATTTCACTCTCCAGGGCCTATAACCTTTTAATGATAAATACATAAGTGTATTGTAATACTGCAGGTCTCCGCATTTAGCCAAAGCTTTTCCAGAAGGGAAATTTTTCAGAGCAACAATAGGGATAAATTCAGATAGTTTGACTCCTTGTCAACCTTAGTTTGTACTTCTGTCAAGTTGTTAAAGAATACAGCCAATTAAATTGTTTTGAAACTGGGTTTCGTGAATGTATTTACTATCTGCAAAATTTAAATAAATAATTTTGGGGCTTTGGTTGCTTACTGTTTGCTTCAATTGTTCCCTACAAAACTGATAAGGGAAGCAAAGGGACACAAGGAAAAATCCCTGGCCAGCAAAGTTAGTGACAATAAGGAGTCGTACAACTGTATTAGGAACAAAAGGAATCCTAACAATGGTATTGGTCCATTACTAGATGGAAATAGTGGAATTATCAATAATAATGCAGAAAAGACAGAAATGTGCAATAAATATTTCTGTTCTGTATTTGGAGAAAAACAGATGATATAGTCAAGTTCACACTCTTTCCATTCCATTAGTATTGAAGGGGGATGTTAAACCGCTAAATGCAGCTAAAAGTTAGACATTTTAAAATCAACAGATGTGGATAACTTGCATACAAGAGTTTTAACAGCTGGCTGACTAGTTCACTGGATTGTTAATGTTGACTTCAATAAGTTGTGGAAAACCCGGGAAGTTCCAGAAGACTGAAAAAAAGCTAACATTGTGCCCATATTTAAAAAGGCTAAACAGGATGTCCCAGATAATTGCAGGCCTGTCAGTTTGACATTGATCCTAAACAAGATAGTGGAGTGGCTGATATGGAACTCATTTAATAAAGAATTAAAGCAAGGTAATGAAATTAATGCCAATCAACATGGGGTTATGGAAAATGGATCCTTTCAAACTCATTTGATATCTTTGTTTGAAACTACAAGTTTGCTTGATAAAGGTCATAGTGCTGATGTAATAAAGCACCACATGACATTTTGATTAAAAAACTAGACCAATATAACAGAGCACATGTTAAATAGATTAAAAGATGGCTTACTGGTAAGTCTCAAAATGTAAATGTGGACTCTAGTAGGTTTCTAGCAGGGTCCTGCAGGGACTGATTTGGGGCCCTATGCTATTTAGCATTTTTATTAATGGCCTGGAAGAAAACAAAATCATCACTGATAAATTTGCAGATGAGACTGAACTTGGGGCAGAGCTAAATAACGAAGAGGACAGGTCACTGATACAGAGCAATCTAGATCACGTGGTAAACTGGGCACAAGCAGTTTTACTGAGGCTAAATGTAAATGTTTATATTTAGGAGCAAGGAATGTAGGTCATACTTCATGATGGGTATCTCTATTCTGAGAAGTAGAAACTCTGAAAAATCAGCTGAACATGAGCTCCCAGTGCGACTCTGTGGCCTAAAGGGTTAATGCAATACTTGAATGCATAAACAGGAGAATCTTGATTATGCAGAGAGAGGTTATTTTATCTCTGTATTTGGCACTGGTGAGATTGCTGCCGGAATACTGTGCCCAGTTCTGGTGTCAACAATTCAAGAAGGATGTTGCTACATGGGAGAGGATTTAGCGAAGAGCCACAAAATGATTAAAGAATAAAAAAAAAAACCCATGACTTATAGTGATAGACTCCAGGGGCTCCATCTACTTAGCTTAACAAATAGTAGGTAAGGGGCAATTTGATTAATCTCTAAGTACCTACAGGGGGAACCAATATTGAATAATTAACTCTTCACTCTGGCAGAGAGAGGTAACACGATGCAATGGCTGAAAGTGGAAAATAGATAAATTCAGACTGGAAATAAGGCGTATATGTTTAACAGTGAGAGTAATGAACCATTGGAGCAAGTTACCATAGGTGGTTCATTCTCCATCATAGACCATTTTTTAAATCCAGTTTGGATGTTTTTTTAATAGCTCTGCTCTAGGAGTTATTTTACAGACATTCTCTGGTCGGTGTTACACAGGCAGTCAGAGTAGATGATCACAATGGTCCCCTCTGGCTTTGGAATCCAGGAATCCCTGTTCATTATTCAGTTGTGTGCTTGAACATCTAGGTCTCATAGTATTATTCCAGACTCTCTGCCTGACAGTTTTTAAACTGGAATAATAGATAATGGATTTCCACTACAAATTTTCAGATGAATAAACATTGATGCTAAAATCTGAAACTTTCAGAATTCAAAGATTTCTATGAGCGCAGCAGTCATTTTAAATATAACTAGCATAAATTGTCTGACCAAACTTACTGCTTTTATTAAAAAAATCCTCAGGAATCAATCTTTGTTCAGTTTTAATAACTGAATTAAACAGACACTTAATTTGTAAACATTTTAGTTAATAGGAGGAATGAAGTTACCTTAGTTGGAATACTCTAGAATGAATTTTAAACTGCTTTGACAATTCACAAATAATGGCATCTAAAACCTCTATTGTAATATTGTCATGCTTACAAGAAACACATGAACATGCTAATCAGTTAGAAATAAAAATCCAGATATAAAATGCAATAGTTCTGTATGCAGTTCTATTCTCCCTCATGATTCAATACAATTTCCTGATCCATAGCATACAAACATTTTGGAGAAAAAAATCCTTTTACATACAAGCTAAAAGAAAACTGTCTGTCAGTTATCAAAGTGGAAAATGTATAATTTGCTCTTATTATTCCCTCTTCCCACCCCCCACCCCTCAAAATGATGAATGTTCAGTGCCAGGAATACAACAATACAAATGAGAAGGAGCCTATCATTTATACTGCCTGCCAATTGGCTACGGCCATGATAGGTGTGCAACAGCATCTTCCAACTTGTGAAGGACTGTGTAGTTAACTATTGTAATTTCCATTAAAATAATGTGTTGCTATTTTAAATGACTGATATGCTTTCAGTTCAAAGCCAGGCTAGTCACTGTGGGAAAGAACCAGCTTCTTACAGCTATCTTGCATGAAATCAGATCACTGGATTACTAGTTTATATAGGATTAGATGCTTATTTTCACTGAACATTTATTCATTACTTCAGTGAAACGATTAATCTAAGTTAAGTGTTCACCAACATGCATAAGGATTGCAAATGATACATAGGGCCAGGAATAAAATGGTACAATGTTCAATCTATATGTACATTTCATATCTGCCTCTGTAGACATTTTAGTAAAACAATACTTCAGCTGAAATACAAACTAGTTTTTGTAATTGCTTATTAAACAACTACAGTGCTAATTTTACTATTTGTACGTCAAATGCAGCTGTCTTCAGGAAAGAATAAAAACTCAATTGTATGTTTCTTCCTGACAAAGCATCCCACTTTATTCATTGTGTTCTGTTTGATACGGAAGACTGAAATTATGTGCATTCCCCATAATTATTCTAACGATGAAAAAATACCTAATTGGCACTTTAACCAGAAACCCTCTTATCTACATGGAGCCATGGCTGAACACTTGAGTACTAGCTGTGACTTACAAAACTTTTCTTAATACAGCTCTTTTCCCAGGTTTGAAAATTATTCACTCTGCCCTTGAATTAATTTGAAATCAAAAGTGATGCACTGGTGTAAAACTGTGGAAAATCCTCTATTTTTAGCATCTGTACAGCATAGTTTCTAAAATGTTAAAGATTTCTGGCCATCCTGATGAAGTAGTTGCTCCATAAAGAAGAACAAAGGACTTCACTCTCATTTATAAAGGCTGTACATTTGGGATCTGGGGGGAGGGGGGATTGGTTGAAGATTATTGCTAGAGCTTGTGAAATTGGTGAATACTTTTGATGACATTTTTGCATTTCCTGACTCTGAATGATTGCTTTTCCACAATTCAAAGGAAATTGTTTTTCACTTCAAAACATGTGACAATGCAGAAGCAAGGAGGCTTGTTAACTTAAAATTTCCTGGTCACAAAAGTTTGAGTGGAAAAAGTGCATTATTGGGTGAGAGCAGTGGGTGAAAGAGGAACACAAAAAGAGACAGATGCCAGATGATCTGCTGCTGTTGAGGTGTGTGGGTTCTTTTGTTTTTGTTTTTTCCTTTTTTTCTGGTAAGTTTTCCCCACTAAAGCTGAACTGCCTATAGTGGGAAAATGAAAACTCAGAGAAGAGGTTAAATTAGATGAAGCGTCACATCTGTGTTGACTCAGAGATAAGCATCACTTCTGCATCGTGACAGTTTGGAAAGAAAAGAGACTGGAGTTCAAGTGGGAAGAGTAGTGGCCCCCACATGGGTGGTAACTGTACTAAATCTTCATGGTTGAATGTGGGATGTCTTTTATTTGGGGAACAGTGCAGCGAAATACACAGATGTCACCTTAACCTAAGAAACTGATTAAACATGAAATGTTCTACATCATGAAGTGGCTGTATTACTTTAATTTTAAATGAGGTGCTAATTACCTGGGTTTGCAATGTAAGTACGGGGTTTACCAAATCTGACATGAAAATATAAAATATTCCTTCCTTCTTTCCCTAGTAGTCACTCCAAGAAGACCTACATGTATTCTACCCGTCACTGACATGTCAATAAGTCAACTAATTTGGATGAATAGTAGATGCAAGAACTGATGCTGTTTAGACTTTCACTCAACTGTCTGAAAGAAATACTGCAAATTCCACCACCATTTCATTCACTATTGCTTATTTTGTTAATTTGATATTGTTACTGACAGCACAAATAGAAACCACCAGGAGAAAACAAGAATTATAAATAAAATTTGACCTCACATTTTTTAAAAAAATGCTTCTCCAAACCACAAACTTCAGATTTCTTATTTTCTTCAGCTCTTTTTAAGAGAGTGATTACAAGCCTTTGTTCTTGATTTATAACTTACATCCAGGCGATTTAAGAGGTAGCTTGCTGAGCTTTCATGTCTGGGCACCAACTATTAAAATTGTTTGCTAGGTTTTAAATCAGTCTTTGAATAACAACCCTGAAGAATATGCAAATTTGATGTCACAGTCTGAGTAATTGACACTGAGTCAAAGTTTCTTATGCTTCTGTGATGGGAGGACATCCATATTGTCAGGCTTATTCCACTGTTAGTTTCTTACACTACCCCAGTGAAAACTTGGGGATAAACTACTAAAACAATTATGCAAAAAAGTCCACACACAAGATTGCTAGCGTATTAAATAATACAAAAGAAGTAATTATGTGTATGACTGAATTTGAAAAGTTACCTTAAATTCTATTCCATTAGCTATAAACCTATCTAACTTACTTTATTGTCTAAACCACACTTATGCTGTTTCCGTATCCCTTCCGACACTCGTTATGAATTTACATATGGTATGTGTTGTGCATACACTGCTTTTATAGTCTCTGTATTTCTACTAATGTTTTATTCTCTCCAATTATCTCAGAAAATTCAAGTCTTATTGTTCTACTATAATTACTCCTCTATTTGTGTAGACTGTTTTGTGTAGCTTAGCTACAGCTTTCATTTAAGTCAAACAAGAATAAATACTTGGATGGAATAAAAATCAATAGCTAAACTTGATGTTCCACTGCAGGTAAGCAGTATCTTTACGAAAATTCCTGTGTATGTATAAATTGAAGTAATTGAATACTCATGTATTTTAAGTCCAGGAGGAACCATTATGATTTAGTTTGACAACTTCAATAACAGACCACAGAATTTCACCCAGCAATTCCTGTATCTAGCCCAATAACTTCTAGTTGAACTAGAACATATCTTTCTAAAAAGATATTCCATAATGATGTAAAGACTCCAAGTAGAAGAAAATTTACCACATTCCGTGGTAATCTGTTCCATATCCTCACTATTAAAAACTTGAATCATAGATCCAGTTTCCACTTCATGTACTTTGAATCGTTATGCCATTTTATGTTAAATTAAAGAACCCTCTAAGATCCAATATACTATTGTTTACTAATGGGTAACTGAGGGGAGGGAGTGGGAAGTAATCATATCTGATAACTTATTTTATTACTAAACTATAATAATACAGCAATGTACCAACACCAGGAGACACTGATATAACTTAAGAACTCAGGGGACAAGAGATTCTGCTATGACTGAGGGCTGACCTAAATAAGTCAGTGACTAAGGCCACAAGAGGTTGAAATCACAGCTGGGGGTTGGTACAGCACATGGCGTCTCAGACATGACCCCTTTTCCTCTAGCAGTAGAGATGAAGAGGTGCGGGACCTTCTGTGCTCACTGAGTATCTTCGTTGTACTGGCATAATCCTCTTGGGACAAGAAACGGCAACTCAATAGCGAAAAATGTATCTTTGATACAGTGTAAAACAGCTGCATTACCATGGAGAAGCTAGGCAAGGATTCTGAATCAGAAATCTTCTGCGGAAATGCTACAGACCTTGGCCAGGTTCAAACCAATTTAATAATATGAAATCATCATCACTGCTATTTAACGAAACATCAGTGACCGATTAGCAACAAGTATGTAGGGCCCCAGTTTAACAAAGCACTTAAACATGAGCTTTATTCCATCCCTATTGCTTTAACTTTAAGCATGTGCTTCAGGCCCTGATTCAGGAAAGTATCCCTGTTCACAACAGCATGTAAGCCTGTGCTTAAGTGGTTTCCCGAATCAGGGCTTAAGTGCTTGTCTGAATTGAGGCTGACTAAGTTAAAACATCAACCTGAGCTGAAGCTACTTTACTCTGTTGCCCAACATTAAAATACCGATCAGTGTTAAACATTTCTAACCCTCAATTCTCAGTCTAAGAATACATGTCAAAAGTATTTCCTGCTCTTGTATTTTTGGCAAGGACTTCTCCACACCCTTGTCAAGACTGATAAATCAAGTTCTTTCAAAAAATAACAATTGTTTGAATGGAAGCATCTGCATCTAAAGACTCAAGGTCTTTCCTGGGAATAATACTTGAGGAAGGAAGGTAAAACATTGGAGTAAGCACTTTATCAAAGAAATAACATTAATTGATTGCCCCAGGCAAGCAAAAGTAATACTTCAGACAAATGAATACATAATGACAGCAGTTGATAGAAGAACTGTTAGATTTCATACCACATCAAACTGAATACATTTTAAACAGATTTAACATGGTATGATATGGAAATGGTTTTTTGCCTTTTTAAACAAAGATTTGAACAGATACCACTGTCGACAGCCTACAGTTGTGCAGATGTAAAACAGCAATTCAGAGGGTAATACATTAATTTTCCACTTCTATCTACAGGTATTTCCCTAGCTATGTATTTCTAATACATCTATCGCTGTAGAATTTAGGGGTTGCTTGGGAGACCAGCTTTTAAATCCTGGACTCATGTATCTAGTCTCCATTTGTTCTAATCATAGAGTCATATTCTCTGCTGTGCCCCATTGGCTGTCAGAGGAGCTAGTTAGGGCTTTCTAATTCTCTACCCCAATGCTCACCTCCAGTACAGTTAGAGTTTGAGTTGCCCTAGTTCGTGCAAGCTGTCTATGGTCCCCAAGGGAAAATATGTCTGCCGAAGATAGCCAGATTCTCTAGCAGAAGACATTTAGGTGGTTTCTGCACCCTTTATGTGGCCAGAGCAGAACTGGGCAGAGAATGTGTCCCATAATTGGTACAAAGTCTCATAACGGAAATAGCAGGATGTTGGAAGTTAGGACAACTGTGGGAGGAAGTTTGCACAGCACTTCCTGCCCACATTATTTCAATAATGGTCAGTCTGCTTGCTGAAATCTGCAACAAAACTCCCATTGACTACAATGGAACACAATTGGGTCCTTCCAGGTAATTTCACTCAGACATTTTTTAAAAAATGAATGAAACTCCATGTTCCATTGTGAAAGACTTTCACATATATTGATCCAAATTCTTCACTGTCTTCACCCTTGTGCCAAGTATAAATCAGTGAAGAATCTGACCCTCCCAAAAAATTGTCTCACCCCGTTCTCAACGTTGGGAAAATGGTTCAGATTTCATGTATAGGACACAAGAAAAAAACAACCACTCTGGATACATAGCGCAATTATGAAAAAGTGTGCTAATATTTTAGAAGTTATTAATTATTGTTGAAATGCATTCCTAACATCTGTTTAACTTTTCTTCTCTGTTTCAATATAAAGTATAACGAATGTTGACTTTTAATATAAAAAGCTTTAATCTTAATCATAGTCTGTTTTGACTGCTTTTCTATGCAAAGTCAAATAAAATAAATACTAGCAATATAAATTCAGAAAGATGAAAAAGCAAGAGCATCATCCATACTATTCTGTTATCAAGCGTTTTCTGAAGTAATGCACCACAAATAGATGTTGGTAATTCTGGGTTTCCTTTCATAAATCATATATTGTATCAGGCTTAAAGTATACAATTTGCCATTAATCCCTTGTCTTTTGTAAGAGGAAAATATCTGTTAAAGCACTGTGCTTTTCTTTATCATTGTAACTAGATACTTTATTGCAATAAATTTAGTTTTATGTTTATGCAGGGATAAAAATAGTAATGACTAGACATTGGATGAATATATCTTTGTTGTATTGCTTTATCATAGCCTTTTTTCCCCTTGAAAGTGGGGAAAAAAGAGCCCTAAACAAGTATCATAGAATACAGAATAAAAAAAAAAACTGACCAGCAAATGTTGTTTATGTATTAATCGGCAGTAGGTGGAATGAAAACTGAGATTTCTACACTTTAATGAGTTTAAAATTTTCTGATGGAACCAGAACCTCAACCCTTTGCCTTCTATTAGCAATAGAACCTTTTAAGGTTGTCTTGAGGGTTTTGAGTGACAGCCAATCAGAATGATATAAGCCACAGAAATGATATGACAAAACATAGTAGATCAAATGACCAAATGTATTCCAAAAGCCTAAACAGGAGATCCTTCCCTCATGAATTTACCCAGCACATGGTGTGGCTACTCAGTCTATGCTCTGTGGAAAGCTGACTCTTTTCTATCAAAGGACCATAGACGAGATGGAGGAATGAGAGGATCAAGGAAAGAGGTGACATATATAAGGAAGTAGGAAGGGTGACCTAGCCACAGGAAATGAATGAATCTTGGAAGAAGAGAGAGTGAATCTGTGCCCAGAAACTGAAGGGGAAAGAGGCCTTTTGTGTCTTAAGCCCAGTATACACTCCAAGCTAAACAAATAATTGCAACATTAGAGATATTTTCAATGAAAGATGTTTTAAGTAACATGACCATGAAATATCTCTAACACCTAGAGATAAGAAATATCATTTATTCAGATTCCTTGCAACCATGTGGCTTTAGCACCAAGTGAAATGACAAATCTCCATGATTAAAAGATTAAACATCTGCATATCCCGCACTACAAGATATTTTGCAGAATTTCCTAACACTGGCTAGAGTGCCTTTCTCTGGCTAAACCTTTGGGAGGGCACACAAGGGGAGGAAGAGGACTCCATAAGGAGACTTACCAACATCATTCTGTCATGGGGGGCAGGGTTTTTCCTCCTTGTGTGAAACAGGCTGTACAGAACACACAGAACCCTTATGCTTCACCCATACCCAGGAAGGCAAGATCCTCTCTGCGCAATTCCATTGCAACCCTGACCCCCATTTAATCCTGTTTCTCAATCACCAGCAGCAAGGCTCTATTGGAAACATTACCACTGGCATCCCCAGGCTGTAGCTGCCCGCAGGCATCTGCTTGAAAGGGGAATCACCCCTGTGGAGGAGGCTCATGGGCAAGATAGCACAGCCCCAAACTGTATTAAGTTTTCTCAAATGTCTTTCCAGAGTGAGAGGAGGGATGTGCGTGCCCTGTCCCGTGCACACACATTCCCAGCCCTAAAATGCTCTTTGCAAAGTCTGAATGAAGAAAGGTGGTGATGGCACCTAAGAGGCAGCTGACCCTTTCACTGCTGTAAGAACACACCATGTGCAAATCTGGAGGTACAGGCTCCTCCTCCTCTAGGAGACCATTACATGTGATATGAATTTGTAATCTTCTGGCACAGTTTGTCATATTAGAAAAATATTCTAAGGGCTGAATCCAAAGCCTGCTGAAGTCACTGGGAATTTTGTTCAGGCCTTAATACAATGAGGAGCCATATTCACAAGAAAATTAAATAGCAATTAATAAAATAAATTTCAAACTTTTTACTAGATTTGCATCTCTAGTGACATTTAACAGCACTAAATTCTTTATGTCGGGAACATAATACATTACATATTTTTTCCTTTCCTTCTGGAGATTAAAGCTGTACCATACTTGACCCATAAGTGAAACCTGTAAAGTGTAATGTAGAACACTAATTTCATTACTACCAAATTCCTGAAATTACATTTGGAAGATTAATATAAAAGTTGTTGGTATGATAGCAAATCATGATGCTGTTTGGTATTTAGAGTATGTGTATGATGTCACATAAAGATTTGAATAAGAAAAGAGATGAGTAGGTTTTGAGATAGAATGATACATTTTTAATCACAATTATTATAACTCAATTTTGAAGAGCTGGGAAATTATTATTGAAAAGTAAATGGAGATGTCACTTTAAATGCTGTGTTTTCAGTCATGTATAAAGCCTAAACTCATCTTTGAATTAATAATGCATCATCCTCTTGACAGTTCCTACTCATTTTCAAGGCTTCAGGGATACACCAGTTTAAGTTCAGGACTTTAGTATGTTGAAAAGGTTAAATTAACACCTAAAATGATTAAAAAACCAAGAGGCATATGTAAAACCTGGCATGCGCTAGGGCTGATCATGTAAATACTGCAAGTACCCATTATTCCGCTCAAGGAAACAGAAAATTTCCCTGTTAGTAGTTCACAGAATGTTTCTTTAACTGACATTTCTTTAAGTGACACTTACAGATTGTGCATGTCTCTAGACTTTCATTAAAGTACAACTTTTTAAAATTAATTTAGTGAGTAGATATCAATTAATTTGTCAGATACAATATTCTTCCCTCCCCCCCTTTTTTTTGTATAATAGCTTGCCTCCATAAACTTGTTTTTTTTTGTCTTCTGTTCAAATAAGTGCTTCTTATGAAGTGGGTAAACCATATAATAGAAAAAATATAAAGTATATCCAATCCTGTGGTGCCAACCTTGTTCATGATGCTTTGAAAAAAAGCAAATCCAGCAAAAAAAAAAGTTGATTACAATGGTTATAGACACCGTATGGTCTCAAATTAAAATACCTCCAACATTGTGTTTTTCAATAAACACACATTGCAGCAATTAGCAAAACACTGTCTGCTTATATGTGCTTGCACAGCAAACACAAGTCAAGGGGAAAGTTGCATTAAATTAAAAATGTTTTCATATCGTAGCATGCCTGTTAAAACCAGTAAGTGGTACAGGTGCTACAGAAATCCCTGAAGCTTAAATTAAAAGCTACTAAAACCAATTTCACAGCATGAAGTTCGCATGTCCCTTGAACACAAAATGTTTTTATGGTCTTTGCATCAGCAGATTGGTATAGTTAGGATTTTTTTTTAATTATGTCTTTCAGCCACAGAGAGTAATTCATAACATCCATTTCATATAACCCATGTTTCACCTAGAAGTTTGGAGCCAGATTTCAAATGCCTAGAATCATATTGTGCCTACTATTTGTGAGAGCAATTGATATTGATTGGATAGATAACTAGCTATCTGATATGGCATCAAAGGCAGGTAGTTAAACACCAAAGTGACATTAAGTGTGGATGCACATAATGTGGATATAAAATTACACCCAAAAGTATTTGTGCAATTAAAATTGCATTTGCAAAAAGCGAGGCCTGGTTGAAGCATGTCTGGAGATGCTTCAGGTACCTTTATTTCTAATATTAAGGGTGAAATCCTGCTTGTTTTACTGGTGTGAAATTACTCAAGTATTTGTAAAAATAACAAGGAGTCCTTGAGGCACCTTAGAGACTAAAAAATTTATTTGGGCATAAGCTTTCGTGGTCTAAAACCCACTTCATCAGATGCATGGAATGGAAAATACAGGAGCAGGTATAAATACATGAAAAGATGGGAGTTGCCTTACCAAGTGGGAGGTCAGTCTACATCTGGATCTGTCAATGCAAAGTAGGAATGTATTTGTATCTATGCAGGTTCATGTTACTCTACATAATGAAAATCAGGACCTCTCATCCACTCTGATAGAGATAAATAGTTAATAATCAAAATAAATAATACAAATAAGAATGATGTTAGTTGATTTACTACAATACCAACAGCACAAAACTGGATAGGTGATCTGACATTTTCCTTGCTTGCCAAGGAGACTAATTTCTTGCAGAGAACAAGATAGAAAGTATTTTTGGTATATACATTTGATCTCCCCCTCTCTTTTCTTTTTCCCATTTTGTGCAGCCCTCAAAGGCATAGGGCAATTTAGAAACTTTTATTCATGTTAGGAAGGATTTTATAACTAGTAAAAACTCTGGCAAGTCAAGTATAGAAGTATAATTGGGAAGGCGAAGAATGAATTTGAAGAGCAACTAACTAAGAACACAAACTAATAGGAACATTTTTTTAAAGGAGCACTCAAGGAAGACAAGGCTGTTGCCGAGAAGATAAATAAATTATTTGCATTGGTCTTCACTGCAGAGGATGTGGGGGAGATTGCTGCAGCCGAGCAATTCTTGTCAGATGACAAATCTGAGGAACAGTCAGACTGAGGTGTCAGTAGATGAGGTTTTGGAACAAATTGATACATTTAACAGCAATAAGTCACCAGGACCAGATGGTATTCATCCAAGAGTTCTGAAGGAACTCAAATATGACCTTGCAGAACTACAAACTGTGGTATGTAGCCTGTTGCTTAAATAAGCCTCTGTACCAGATGACTGAAGGGTAGCTAAAGTAACTCCTTTTAAGCAAACAAATAAAAAAAAAGGCTCCAGAGATGATTCTGGGAATAACAGGCCAGTAACCCTAACTTCAATGCCAGGAAAATTGGTTGAAAAAGAACAAAATTCAGACACAATAAATGTGATATGTTGGGAAAATGTTAACATGACTTTTGTAAAGGGAAATCGTGCCTCGCCAATCTATTAGAATTCTTTGAGGTAGCCAAAAACCATGTGGATAAGGGTGATCCAGTCAATATAGTGTACTTGGACCTTCAGAAAGCCTTTGTCAAGGTCCCTCACCAAAGGCTCTTAAGCAAAGAAAGCTGTCATGGAATAAAAAGGCAGGTCCTCTCATGGATCAATAACTGGTTAAAAGATAGAAAACAAATAGGAATAAATGGTCAGTTTTCACAATGGAGAGAAGTAAATAGTAGGGTTCCCCCTAGATCTGTACTGGGACTTGTGCTGTTCAGCATATAAATTATCTGGAAAAAGTGAAGCGGAAATTTCCAGACAATACAAAATTACTCAAATAGTTAAGTCCAAACAGACTGACGAGTTACAAATGAGTCATTACACAGATTGAATCTATTTTTCCCCATGTTAAGTATCCTCACACCTCTTGTCAACTGTCTGAATGGGCCATCTTGATTATCACTACAAACGTTTTTTTTCTCCTGCTGATAATAGCTCATCTTAATTAAGTAGCCTCTTAGAGTTGGTATGGCTACTTCCACCTTTTCATGTTCTGTATGTGTATATATATATATATATATATATCCTTACTATATGTTCCATTCTATGCATCTGAAGAAGTGGGATGTAGCCCACAAAAGCTTATGGTCAAATAAATTTGTTAGTCTCTAAGGTGCCACAAGTACTCATGTCCTTTTTGCGGATACAGACTAACATGGCTGCTACTCTGAAACCTGAGAGGTGATATAGGCATCCTTAGACACAGTAACAGCCAGAGCTTACCTCCCCTTAAACAGGTTCACAATTCTATCAAACCTCATTGAAAAAATTCTAAGAAGCCTGCAGACGTTGGCAAGAATTTGTCTTCAACTTTTAGGACATATGGCAGCTTGTACCATTATAACCTGTCATGTAAGGTTATACCCACTCTGCTTCCAGGGTGACTCAGGACAATTTACTTGCCAACAGACCTCATTCAGGGCAGATAGTCTACCCAAGGAGCTTGTTTACACATAAACCTGGAGCTGAGGACAGTCAGGAATTCCTGTATTCACTTTCTCTCATTAATCAGAAAGAAATCTGTCAAAATCATCCAAGACAAGTAGCTTGCATGTTTTACACCAGTTGACAAGGGTGAGGAGGGGACAAGATCCCATTCTCTTTGTACCAAAGAAAAAAGCTATGCAACTGATGACTAGCCAATCACAGCTTCATTTTGGTGGCATATCTTCCAGGCATACAAAGCACCACAGCCAACACTCTCAGCAGACACTTCTTCCAAGATTATGAGGGGGCTTAGATTCCCAGACTCTCAACAATGTTTTTCTGACCTGAGGGTTTCCAGAGGTGGACCTTTACACCACCATCATCGAGAGGCATTGCAGTTTTGTTCAAGAGGGGGATTGGGCTCTCACTCACTAAGGGACGGTTTTCCACATTCTATAGAGAAGGGGCCTTCTGTATGCATTCCCTTCAACACAGCTAATATTAAAAGTGGTAAACAAAAGCAAACAAGATAAAGCCATGGTTATACTAATAGTTCCAACATGGCCCAGACAGACCCAATTCCCTTACCTGATCTGCCTCGCTGTTCATCAGACACTCAGTATTCTGTCCATTCCCCATCTTCTCTCACAAGACACTAGTCAGACTTTTTATCCCAACCTGGGGATTCTTCACCTCCAGGCTTGGCTCCTCAATGATTCACGGGAATAGAGACTTCCAGTTCTGTATAGGTACAACAGGTGTTAAACAGTAGGAGAGGAGCCACATGAAATACTTACCTTCAAAAATTGAAGAGATTCATCTACTTGTGTGACCAGTTGTGTCTTTCTTTCATTCATTCTTTCCTCTCTGCTATTCTTGACTACCTGCTGGAATTGAAAATTTCAGGATATCTATGAGGTCTATCAGAGTTCACTTGGTTATTCCTTGTTTGAGGAATCCTCAGTATTTGCTCCTCCCAGAGCAGAGAGCTTTGTTAAGGGGTTGAGAAACCTTTTCCCTCAGATTAAAGAACCCACTCCTGCATGGGATTGAAATTTAGTACTTTAAATGTTTTATGAGACCTCCCTTAAACCAATGGCTACCTGTTCCCTTCCTAACGTATCCATGAAAATGGTCTTCTAAATGCCCATCACCTCTGCCCAAAGAATAGAGGAAATGTGGGGGTTAATGGCATACACTCCCTTTATGGTATTTTTCAAGGACAAGGTTTTGTTACATCTGCATCCTAAATTCCTAGCTCAGGGGTCATCTGAATATCACATTAACAAAGTCAATCACCTCCCAGTTTTTAACTCAAAATCTCACCAACCAGGGAGGGTGCTGCCTTACACGCCATGGATGTCAAGAAGGCATTAGCTTTCTATCTGGACAGAACCAATCTATTTAGGAAATCTCCCAGGCTGTTCATGTCAATTGCTGATGGGTTCAAAGTGCCCACAATCTCCACCTGAGACTCTGCAGGTGGATTTCTGGCTGTAGTATCTCTGTTATGAATCTGCTGATATATATTCCCCGCAGTATGTTATGCCATTCCACAACTTGGACTTTGATACATATCTTTTCCAAACATTGTGCAGTGGTCCATTCTTCTAGATCAGATGCTGTCCTTAGGAATGCAGTCTTGTCTTCAGACTTGGACTCTGCTCCAAAGCCCCACAACCCTCCAAGCTAAGGCTATTTGCTTGGTAGTCACCTGAAGGACAGCACCACCAGGAACACTACTCAAAGATGGAGAGGTTACTCACCTTGTGCAGTAACTAGAATTCTTCAAGATGCATGAGTGATGTCCTGGGTCTTGAACCCAGGTCTGGGAGTACTCAGATAGATACTGCATCCTGGCTTCCACCCAATGTCTGCTGAAACTTGGTGGGCTAGGAAGCTAGTAGGACTATAACTTCAGCCAAGGCCTGATTGGAAGGATCGCCCGGCTCTCCCAATTGGTCCAACCATGCTATTTAAGCCAGAAGGAGGCACAGGAAGTTTGTCTGAACAATAAGGTGATTGCTTGTTGTGACTGCATTGGACCCTGCCTCCTGCATCCAACCCTGACTCATGCTCCACTCCTGCCTTACCCCACCTTTGCTCCTGTTTCCACCATGCACCTGCTCCATGCTTGATCCTTGCCTCTCCTCCAGTTCCTTTCCTTAGACCTCACCTCCAATTATCAGTTACCAGTCCTGGCTCTGACTCTGGCCTTCAACTTCTGACTCTAATTCTGGCTTGACCATTTGTTCTGGCATTTCATATCTGACCTCAGCTCTGATCCTCAGCTTTGGTTCCTGGTTCTGACTCTGGCTTGACCCCTGGGTCTGGTAATTGGCATCACTGATGATGACCTTGGCGTCATTCACCATGCTGGATACTGGCTCTTCCCAGTAGACCTGCCTCCTGCCTACTAGTCCAGACTGCCTACACCCCGGTCCATAACAGCATGTCCCTATGTGTGGTCCACTAGCCGCCCTCCTTCCCCACTACTTTGGAGTGTGTAGTAAAGGAGGAACTGAAGCCCTATATAGCCTTGGTGTAGGGCACAAGGATGTGTAGGCTGAACAGGCACCACGTCTGCAAATCTCTAATCGAAGGAGCATGGGATGCATGCACACCAAAAGTGGAGCATCCATAGGAATATACATCTGGAAGAACTCCATATACTGTGCAAGGTGAGTAACCTCTCTTTATAATGGATCACAAAGTCAATATAAGCAATAACGTGATGCTGTTGTGAAGACGGTTAATATAATTGCAGGGGAAATTAATGGGAGTGTCATATATAAGATATGGGAAGTTATTGTTCTACTCTACTTGGCACTAGTGAGGCCCCAGATGGAGTATCATGTCCAGTTTTGGGCACCACACTTGATGAAAGATGTGGACAAATTGCAGAAAATCCAGAGGAGAGCAACAAAAATTATTAAGATTTAGAAAACCTGACCTATGAGGAAAGGTTAAAAAAACTGGGCATGTTTAGTCTTGAAGACTAAGGAGGCACCTGATAACAGTATGCAAATATGTTAAGGGCTGTTATAAAGACGATGGTGATCAATTGTTCTCCATGTCTACTGAAGGTAGGACAAGAACTGGTAAACAAGATCTGCAGTAAGGGATATTTACACTAGATATTAGGAAAAACTTCCTAACTGTAAGGAAAGTTAAGTACTGGAACAGGTTACTAAGGAAGGCTACTAAAATTACTAAAGATAATTAAGACCCAGGCAGACTGCAAAGAGCTACAAAAGGATCTCTCAAAACTGGGTGACTGGACAACAAATGGCAGATGAAATTTAATGTCGATAATTGCAAAGTAATGCACATTGGAAAGAATAATCCCAACTATACGTATAAAATGATGGGGTCTAAATTAACTGTTACCACTCAAGAAAGAGATCTTGAAGTCATTGTGGATAGTTCTCTGAAAACATCCACTCAATGTGCAGTGGCAGTCAAAAAAGAAAACAGAATGCTGGGAATAATTAAGAAAGGGATAAATAATAGGACAGAAAATATAATGTTGCCTCTGTATAAATCCATGGTATGCCCACATCTTGAATACTGTAGTCTCTCTCCCTGGAGTAATGGAGAAGGATGGGGTCGGGGGTAGGAACCTCTGAGACTTCGTAGGCTTGAGACAGAGGAATCTGGCTAGGAGGACTAGCGAAACATGATAGGAAATAGTCCAGGGGCTAGACCAGTAAGGTCAATGCAGCCTCAGACCTAAACTACTTGCTACAGGGCCTAGGACTGGAATCCAGAGTAGAGGGCAGGCCTGGGTTCCCCTACCAACAACTGCTGTGATTCTGTGAGTGGGAGGAGTGCTGCAGAGGGTGGAAGAGAAGGATGAGGGTGCTGAACCAAGCAGAGCTAATCCCCAGAATTGCCCAAAGGGGACACCACCCAGTGGTGAGTAAAGTACCCCATGATGTGGTAACATTGCAAAAACACTGTAGTTGAAAACGCATTGATAAAACAATCAAATATCTTAAAGGGTTTTGAAGAACAATTAAAGAAACTAGGTTTTTAGAGAACAATGGAAAGAAAAGAAATGGAGGTTTGTACAATTTTCTCAAACTTTAGTATGTTTAATTGAAAAAAGACAAAAACTTGATAGGAATAAAATACACTGAGAATGCTTCAAAAATAAATCCCCAAATCCAATGCTGGGGTTCAAAGCAACCCTAAGCTATTCTGGGAGGAAAGGGAATGTTAAGTGGCTACATGTCTAAAGGGTGGAACATTTCTGAAGGACATAAGTAAGGGTACGTCTACACTACGGGATTATTCCGATATTACAGAAACCGGTTTTTTAAAACAGATTGTATAAAGTCGAGTGCACGCGGCCACACTAAGCACATTAATTCGGCGGTGTGTGTCCATGTACCGAGGCTAGCGTCGATTTCCGGAGCGTTGCACTGTGGGTAGCTATCCCATAGCTATCCCATAATTCCCGCAGTCTCCCCCGCCCATTGGAATGCTGGGTTGAGATCCCAGTGCCTGATGGGGCAAAAAACATTGTCGCGGGTGCTTCTGGGTACAACCTCACCCCTCCCTCCGTGAAAGCAGCAGCAGCCGCCAACCGTTTCGCGCCTTTTTTCCTGGGTGAACTGTGCAGACGCCATTCCGCGGCAAGCATGGACCCTGCTGAGCTCAAGACAGCAATCATGGACGTTTTAAACACCTCGCGCATTATCGTGCAGTCTATGCTGAACCGGGACCTGCAAAGCCAGGCGAGGAGGCGGCGGCTACAGCAGCGCAGCGATGAGAGTGATGAGGACATGGACACAGAATTCTGTCAAACTGCAGGCCCCTGTGCTTTGGAGATCCTGCTGGTAATGGGGCAGATTCTAGCCATTGAACGCCGATTTGGGGCCCGGGAAACAAGCACAGACTGGTGGGACCACATAGTGTTGCAGGTGTGGGACGATTCCCAGTGGCTGTGAAACTTTCGCATGCATAAGGGCACTTTCATGGAACTTTGTGACTTGCTTTCCCCTGCCCTGAAGCGCCAGAATACAAAGATGAGAGCAGCCCTCATAGTTGAGAAGCGAGTGGCGATAGCCCTGTGGAAGCGTGCAACGCCAGACAGCTACCGGTCAGTTGGGAATCAATTTGGAGTGGGCAAAACTACTGTGGGGGCTGCTGTGATGCAAGTAGCCAAAGCAATCACTAAGCTGCTGCTACAAAAGGTTGTGATTCTGGGAAATGTGCAGGTCATAGTGGATGGATTTGCTGCAATGGGTTTCCCTAACTGTGGTGGGGCGATAGATGGAACCCATATCCCTATCTTGGCACCGGAGCACCAGGGCACCCACTACATAAACTGCAAGGGGTACTTTTCCATGGTGCTGCAAGCACTGGTGGATCACAAGGGACGTTTCACCAACATCAACGTGGGATGGCCGGGAAGGGTTCATGACGCTCGCGTCTTCAGGAACACTACTCTGTTTAAATGGCTGCAGCAAGGGAATTACTTCCCAGACCAGAAAATAACAGTTGGGGATGTTGAAATGCCTGTCGTTATCCTGGGGGACCCAGCCTACCCCTTGATGCCATGGCTCATGAAGCCATACATAGGCAGCCTGGACAGTAGTCAGGAGCTGTTCAACTACAGGCTGAGCAAGTGCAGAATGGTGGTAGAATGTGCATTTGGCCGTTTAAAGGTGCGCTGGCGCACATTACTGACTCGCTCAGACCTCAGCCAAACCAATGTCCCCATTGTTATTGCTGCTTGCAGTGTGCTCCACAATCTCTGTGAGAGTAAGGGGAGACCTTTATGGCGGGGTGGGAGGCTGAGGCAAATCACCTGGCCGCTGATTACGCGCAGCCAGACACCAGGGCAATTAGAAGAGCACACCAGGAAGCGGTGCGCATTAGAGAAGTTTTGAAAACCAGTTTCATCACTGGCCAGGGTACAGTGTGATTGTTGTGTTTGTTTCTCCTTGATGACCCCTCCCTTGATTGACTCATTCCCTGTAAGCCACTCACCCACCCACCCCCTTCGATCACAGCTTGCTTTCTACAGAAATAAAGTCACTCTCATTTAAAAATCATGTATTCTTTATTACTTAAATATAAAAAGAGGGAGAGAACTGACAAGGTAGCCCAGGTGGGATTTGGGAGGAGAATAGTAGGGAAGGAAAAGGCCACTAAAAAAATTTCATAATAATGAGAGCCTTTTGGTTGGGCTGTCCACTGGGGTGGAGTGGGCGGGTGCACGGAGCCTACCCCCATGAGTTCTTACTCATCTGGCGGGTGAGGAGGCTAAGGCACATGGTGAGTGGGGAGGGTGATTATACAGGGGCTGCAGTGGCACTCTGTGATCCTGCTGCCATTCCTGAAGCTCCACCATACACCGGAGCATGTCAGTTTGATCACGCAGCAGCCCCAGAGTTGCATCCCGCCACCGCTGATCTTCCTGCCGCCACCTCTCATCTCGAGCATCTCTCCTCTCATCTCGAGTGTCCCTCCTGTCCTCACGTTCATCCCTCCTGTCCTCACGTTGGTCCCTCCTGTCCTCACGGTCACTGGCATCTTTCCTGTACTTTGCTACCATGTCCTTCCACTCATTCAGATGAGCTCTTTCATTGCGGATCACTTCCATGATTTCCGAAAACATTTCTTCTCGCGTCTTTTTTTTCTGCCGCCTTATCTGAGATAGCCTTCGGGACGAAGTAGGGAGGCTTGAAAAATTTGCACCTGCGTGAGGGAGGGAAAAAAGGGAGAGAAGTATTTTAAAAGATACATTTTAGAGAACAATGGTCATACTCTTTCACGGTGAACAACACTATTCACCTTACATAGCACATGTGTCTTCACTACAAGGTCGCATTTTGCATCTTAATATTGAGTGCCTGCAGCTTTGGTGTTACCATTGAGTGCTGCTTCTTTTCTGTTAACGTGCAGCAGCAGAAACCACCCCGTGGCTGGCATCATGGAAGATCACTGCTAAACACCCCCCTTTCTCCCCCCCCAACCGCGTGGCTGGTAGCAGGAAAGATCCCTGCTAGCCAAACGTGGAAAAGCTCAGTGCCAATCATGCCCCACCCCGCCTTCCCCCCTGCTTGGCTACCTGCAGGGAAGGATTTCTTTTAAGCCACAGGCAAACAGCCCAGTAGGAATGGCCATCTCTGTCCCTTACTTAAATTCCTGAATTTCAACCAGGTTACCATGAACAATATCACTCTCCTGAGGATAACACAGCGAGATAAAGAACGGATGTTGCTTGAATGCCAGCAATCACCGGGACCATACGCAGCTAGGCTTTGTCATGCAATGATACCAGATTACTTGCTACATGCATGGCGTGGTCAAGTGTCCTACCATGGAGGACGGAATAAAGCAGCGCTGCCCAGAAACCTTCTGCAAAGGCTTTTGGAGTACCTCCAGGAGAGCTTCATGGAGATGTCCCTGGAGGATTTCCGCTCCATCCCCAGACATGTTAACAGACTTTTCCAGTAACTGTACTGGCCGCAAATGCATCCCAAGTCCTCAGGGTAAATTAATCATTAAAAAATGCTTGCTTTTAAACCATGTCTTGTTTTTACAAGGTACACTCACCAGAGGTCCCTTCCTTGCTTCATTGTCTGGGATAGTTGCTTGGGAGGGTAATTCCGTCAGGGTGAGAAAAAGCTCCTGGCTGTTGGGGAGAACGGAGTGCTGTGTGCTCTCTGCAAGCTTGTCCTCCTCATCTTCCCCGTCCACAGAATCCTCAGCCATGGCTGCGATTACCACCCCCACCTCGGAATCCACGGACAGGGGTGGGGTAGTGGTGGCGGACCCCCCTAGAATTGCATGCAGCTCAGCATAGAAGCACCGTGTTTTTGGCCCTGCCCCAGACTTTCCGTTTGCTTCTTGGTTTTCTGGTAGGCTTGTCTGAGCTCCTTAACTTTCACACAGCACTGTACTGAGTCCTTGGTGTGGCCTCTCTGCATCATGGCCTTGGAAATTTTTTCAAATGTTTTTTCATTTCGTCTTTTGGAACGGAGTTCTGTTAGCATGGAATCCTCTCCCCATATAGCGATCAGATCCAGTACCTCCCATGCAGTCCATGCTGGAGCTCTTTTTCGATTCTCAGGAGACTGTATTGTTACCTGTGCTGATGAGCTCTGCGTGGTCACCTGTGCTGGTGAGCCCTCCAGGCTGGCCAAACAGGAAATGAAATTCAAAAGTTTGCGGGTCTTTTCCTGTCTACCTGGCCAGTGCATCTGAGTTCAGATGGCTTTTCAGAGCGGTCACAATGGTGCACTGTGGGATTGCTCCCGGAGGCCAATACCGTCGAATTGCGGCCACACTAACCCTAATCTGACATGGCAATACCGATTTGAGCGCTACTCCCCTCGTCGGGGAGGAGTAAAGATATCGGTTTTAAGAGCCCTTTATATCGATATAAAGGGCTTAGTTGTGTGGACGGGTGCAGCATAAAATCGGTATAAGGCTGCTAAATTCGGTATAAACGCGTAGTGTAGACCAGGCCTAGGATGATTACTAAGGGGCCCATATCCTCAAAGGTATTTATGGAATCCCACTGAAATCCATGGAAGTTAGGAGACCTGTGATGGAGAGATAACCCTCTCATTGCCAGTGTAGGGCCTAATGAGAGCCTGTGGACCCAATTAGCCCCACCCCACTACACCTGCAGCAAAGGCCTGGAGAGGGTAGTTAAAAGGAGGAGACCTATCCCAGTTCAGAAATGCCCAGGAAGGGGAGCAGAGTTCTGCTTCTGATGCGAGAGAAGCCTAGTTGTAGCTCAGAGACTGAGCTGACTTACCCTCTGGAGGAGCCTGCTGCTAGAAGGCATAGCTGGCCCCTGGGATTTATCTGATGTATGGATAGTGTGAAGACAAGTGCTGAATAGAAAGCTGGGGTCCCACCCCGGTGTTCATCAGATGACCCTGTTTTGAGTTGTGATTTCCTTTTTGTTCCTGACTCCTTTTGGACCATAGCAACCCAGAAGGGGTAGGACTGAACAGTGCCTTGGCTGGAGAGCCAAACACCATTACCTCAGCCTCTCGGAGACAGAGACCTACCACTGGAGGTCTGTGGCTGCATGAATTGTGCTCTGATGAGCTCTCAAGGGGGTGCTGCACAAGCAACCTGGTCACAGACCCTAAATACTTTGAGCAGTGGCTCTCAACCTTTCTAAACTACTGAACCCCCTTTCAGGAGTCTGGTTTGTCTTGCGTACCCCCAAGTTTCACCTCACTTAAAAACTACTTCCTTGCAAAATCAGACATAAAAATACAAAATTGTCATAGCACTCTGTTATTGAAAAATTGCTCATGTTCTCATTTTTACCATATATTTATAAAATAAATAATTTGGAATATACATATTGTACTTACATTTCAGTGTATAGTATATAGAGCAGTATAAACAAGTCATTGTCTGTATGAAATTTTAGTTTATATTGAGTTTGCTACTGCTTTTTATGTAGCCTGTTGTAAAACTAGGCAAATATCTAGATGAGTTAATGTATTCTCTGGAAGACCTCTGCATACCCCCAGGGGTACATATATATGAGAACCACTGCCTGAGAGGATACAGGTCAATAAAACTATTTGCCAGGTTAAGTGATTTAATGCATTTGACAAAAGAAGAGAAGACTCTGTATATAAGTATCTGCTGTAGAAATATCTTTCATAGTGCAGAGTAGCAGTAGATGCCATCCATAGTCCTTAAAACTATTAGTAAAAGTTACACAAATACTGAGAAAGAGAAACCGGAGGGTAAAAATGGTACTTACACAAATCTATCTATGTTAGGTTTCAGGAGCTCCTTGCATGTTTGCACAATGTCTACAAATTTATATAGGGATAGCATAAATTACTCTGTGAAATTCCTAAATTGTATAAATTACTGTGTGCTTCCTGCATGAAGAGCATTCTAAAAGTTCAGAGATCTTAAATTAAAAAAGCATTAAAGTGACATGACAGACTGAAAAGCCAAAGAGTTAGGAAGTGAGTAAGAAAAGCAGTGAAAAGAAATGTCTTTAGTTTAAAAAATAGACACACAACTAGAAGGGAACTGTCTTAAGTGCCCTGGTAACCTTGAATATTACTAGGTGTAGTGGCACTTTTTATTAATACCTATGATCAGAGTCAAGAAAGATCTATAGAACTTGGTTTGGATGACTGGGAACATAATAAACTGTGGGGAAATAACTTTTAAATTACTCTCTGTGCCACAGTACAGATATTTTTCTCTTTTATATATACTTGCTAATTACGTAAATCATTGAATAGAAAGTAGCGATTTGTGTTTCTCTGCTCTGCCAATATAATAAATGTTCTCCATTTTAAAAATAATCTTTAACAATAGAAAAGCAGATGGTCTGAACCACTCTTTAGTGTCCTATGGAGTAATGGAATTCTCAAAATGTTATGTACACTAACCTTAGCATAATATCACAACAAAAGAGGGGAAAATATCTTGGCAGCTGTGCATATATTTTCATTACAGGGCAGTGGTCATTTTGACCACAGAGATTAAAAGTTGCTTGTATGAATCACGTGCCACTTTGTTTTCTTCATGTGATCCCATAGACAAGGAAAAACCATTCCTTGAATAAAATGGTATTCAGGAAGGATCCCTTCTTCCTAATCATTCTTTTCCTCCCTTTAGACCCTCTGAGTTCATATTTTCTACTCTTCTGTCTAAAGAAGTGCTAATTTAGGGAGGCGCAGATAAACATGCCGCAGAATTGAAGCATCCCTTGAACTTTGAGTACAGAGAACTCATAAAGCCCCGTGTCAAAGCTGAATCTATTCAATACGCCTTCTGTGTCAGGTACAGGGGAGCAAAACAGACAAACACCATAGAAAAGGGCTTTCCAGCCACAGAGTGGGGGGAAAGATGCATGTTACCCTTAATCACCCATCATGTACATACCTCTAGCTCCTCTTGCTGTAAGACAAAAGTTTACCTTTTCGTGAACATAAGAACATAAGAAAGGCCGTACCGGGTCAGACCAAAGGTCCATCTAGCCCAGTATCTGTCTACCGACAGTGGCCAATGCCAGGTGCCCCAGAGGGAGTGAATCTAACAGGCAATGATCAAGTGATCTCTCTCCTGCCATCCATCTCCATCCTCTGACGAACAGAGGCTAGGGACACCATTCTTACCCATCCTGGCTAATAGCCATTTATGGACTTAGCCACCATGAATTTATCCAGTCCCCTTTTAAACATTGTTATATTCCTAGCCTTCACAACCTTCTCAGGTAAGGAGTTCCACAAGTTGACTGTGCGCTGCGTGAAGAAGAACTTCCTTTTATTTGTTTTAAACTTGCTGCCTATTAATTTCATTTGGTGACCCCTAGTTCTTGTATTATGGGAATAAGTAAATAACTTTTTCCTTATCCACTTTCTCAACATCACTCATGATTTTATATACCTCTATCATGTCCCCCCTTAGTCTTCTCTTTTCCAAGCTGAAGAGTCCTAACCTCTTTAATCTTTCCTTGTATGGGACCCTCTCTAAACCCCTAATCATTTTAGTTGCCCTTTTCTGAACCTTCTCTAGTGCTAGAATATCTTTTTTGAGGTGAGGAGACCACATCTGTACACAGTATTCGAGATGTGGGCGTACCATGGATTTATATAAGGGCAATAATATATTCTCAGTCTTATTCTCTATCCCCTTTTTAATGATTCCTAACATCCTGTTTGCTTTTTTGACTGCCTCTGCACACTGCGTGGACATCTTCAGAGAACTATCCACAATGATGCCAAGATCTTTTTCCTGACTCGTTGTAGCTAAATTAGCCCCCATCATGTTGTATGTATAGTTGGGGTTATTTTTTCCAATGTGCATTACTTTACATTTATCCACATTAAATTTCATTTGCCATTTTGTTGCCCAATCACTTAGTTTTGTGAGATCTTTTTGAAATTCTTCACAATCTGCTTTGGTCTTAACTATCTTGAGAAGTTTAGTATCATCTGCAAACTTGGCCACCTCACTGTTTACCCCTTTCTCCAGATCATTTATGAATAAATTGAATAGGATTGGTCCGAGGACTGACCCTTGGGGAACACCACTAGTTACCCCTCTCCATTCTGAGAATTTACCATTAATTCCTACCCTTTGTTCCCTGTCCTTTAACCAGTTCTCAATCCATGAAAGGACTTTCCCTTTTATCCCATGACAGCTTAATTTACGTAAGAGCCTTTGGTGAGGGACCTTGTCAAAGGCTTTCTGGAAATCCAAGTACACTATGTCCACCGGATCTCCCTTGTCCACATGTTTGTTGACCCCTTCAAAGAATTCTAATAGATTAGTAAGACACTATTTCCCTTTACAGAAACCATGTTGACTATTGCTCAAGAGTTTATGTTTATCTATGTGTCTGACAATTTTATTCTTTACTATTGTTTCAACTAATTTGCCCGGTACCGACGTTAGACTTACCGGTCTGTAATTGCCGGGATCACCCCTAGAGCCCTTTTTAAATATTGGCGTTACATTAGCTAACTTCCAGTCATTGGGTACCAAAGCCGATTTAAAGGACAGGTTACAAACCTTAGTTAATAGTTCTGCAACTTCACATTTGAGTTCTTTCAGAACTCTTGGGTGAATGCCATCTGGTCCCGGTGACTTGTTAATGTTGAGTTTATCAATTAATTCCAAAACCTCCTCTAGTGACACTTCAATCTGTGACAGTTCCTCAGATTTGTCACCTACAAAAGCCAGCTCAGGTTTGGGAATCTCCCTAACATCCTCAGCCGTGAAGACTGAAGCAAAGAATCCATTTAGTTTCTCCGCAATTACTTTATCGTCTTTAAGCGCTCCTTTTGTATTTTGATCATCAAGGGGCCCCACTGGTTGTTTAGCAGGCTTCCTGCTTCTGATGTACTTAAAAAACATTTTGTTATTACCTTTGGAGTTTTTGGCTAGCCGTTCTTCAAACCTCACCCAAAGTAACAAGAAGGAGGGGCGACAGGGGCCGTGAAAACTGTCAGTGCACCCCTGCAGAGTGCACAAATACAAGAAGGCTCTCATTCCCTAAATGTTGAGAAGTCCTTCCCTTCCTGGCTCACCGAAGCCCCAATCCCAGTTTCATCCCCTAACTGTGTAGTTGATTATTAAAAGTAGTTTGCTGTTAATTACTATTTCCGTCAAGTTTTTCTACAGAAGACTGTCTGTGAAGGGGGGGGAAGGGGGTTGTTAATTTCATAGGACACCTTTACCAGGGTACAGACACGGGGGCAGGATCAACAGCAGGTCACACACACAGTGCAGTCAGTAGGCACCCTGGTCGGTCTGAGAGGTGTTTTCCATGTTCTGTGTGGGTGGGGGGTACGTGACTTTGTAGCGGGGGAGGGCGGTTACAGATCTTATGCAGCGGTCCTTGTCCTGGATCACAGAGCCACACAGCAGGGGAATCTGTAACCGTCCTCCTTCGCAACAAGATCACATAGCCCCCCCACACAGAGTCCCGAAAAGGAGGGATGGCAGGCTCCGTTGAAACAACCAGTCCGGCACTGCAGACCGCTCTAGGAGCAGGAGCCTATCATTCCTCGAGTGTAGAAGCGGTGTTAACATCACTGCACACCCTACCCACCACAGTCTGTGTCCCTGTTTCAACCCTTTAACGCGAATTCATTAATAAAGAAAACGTTGTTAATTAACAATGTTTCATTAACTTTATTTTTAAACGTGTGTTGGAAGGGGGGAAACGTGGTGAACGGGGTATGTAACCGCAGAAGAAAGTCAACAGTAACTGAAGCAGGGGCAGGTTCAGCTTCTCTGTAAAGAAACTGAACAGTCACAGGTTACCCTGCTCCCTGAGGAACCTAGCTTTCAAAGCCTCCCGAAGCACAGCGCTTCCCACTGGGCTCTTCTAATTGCACGGCTGTCTGGCTGAGCGTAATCAGCAGCCAGGCGATTTGCCTCAACCTCCCATCCCGCCATAAAGGTCTCCCCCTTGCTCTCACAGAGATTGTGGAGCACACAGCAAGCTTCAATAACAATGGGGATATTGGTTTCGCTGAGATCTGAGCGAGTCAGTAAGCTCCTCCATTTCCCCTTGAGATGTCCGAAAGCACGTTGAATGATGACAGTTACCCAAGACCACCCTCGACACATTTTTCCCCCCAGCATGCATTGTGGGGAAATCCCAGAATTCAAATGGGCAGCGGGGACTGTGGGAACTGTGGGATAGCTTCCCACAGTGCACCGCTTCCAATGTCGACGCTTGCCCCGTTAGTGTGGACTCACAAAGTCGAATTAGTGTCCTTAGTGTGGACACACAAATTCGACTTTGTAAGGTCGATTCCACAAATTCGAATTAAGTTAAATCGAACTAATCTGGTAGTGTAGACATACCCTAAGTTTGTATCTGAGTTGTATCTATGAGGTTCTACTATAATAGCTCTTTTGTTTTCAGAAAGACAACAGTGGTGCTGGAATTTTTTTCAAAATATAGCCCCTTCAAAGGCAGGAAAGCCATAGAAATGGTTAACTATCCCCAACAGAATCAACATTTTTGAATGTGAAGTCACTTCTTGATCGCTCCAACTTTATTCTTCTATTTATATATAGCAATTAAAATCCCATATATGGCCATTTTTCTCATCAAAAGTGCATGTAAGGTAAATCTTTGTAAGTTAAATCTTTCTCTCAAGTTCTTGCTGATACTGGACCTGCAAGGAATTCAGCTGAGGTCCTATTCACAAAAGTTTATTCTTTGGGGACAGGGGGATGTGCCACCAAATGACCTCCCTCTTTGATCTCTGTTACAGCAGAGCTTAGTTACACTTGCAAAGTTTGTTTAGTGAGGTTTTATTTTATTTTTTAGAAGTACACCTTCATTCACCACCACCTACCCCATCCCCATCCATAGTGCAAAAACAATTAAAGCAACACAAAGAGATTCAAACTGTCAAATATCTATCATGCTAAAAAATTGATGGTGCTCAGCTTTAGAATCAACTGACTTGCACAGCAGAGGTTTTGAAAGATGGGCTGAAATCCAGCACTTGCAAGCTTTTTTGCAAGAGTGCAAAGGGACCAAGTAGAAGGCTTATTTATTTTTTATGTGAATGCACTTGCTACACAAAATCATGCATAATGTAGGCTTATATTTCCTCACGTGGGAAATACATGTGCACAGTGTGTTTGCCTGTAGAGAGGAAATTAAGAAGTGAGACCATGGTAAAGATGTGTGCAATAAAGAAAGCAATAATACTAAAAAAGTCAGGGGGAGGGTGGTATTATAACAGTCTGTTGGGCATATGTGTATGACTAGAGGAGATACAACTTAAATATTTTTAAGTAAAAGGCATTTTGTAGAGTCTTAATCTACTACATATTTAAAAGGTTCTATAATTACAATTTTCTGGATATGCTTTGTATAGCTCACACTGTTACAGGCTAACATCATGTAGGTAATTGGGGAGAATAATCTTTATTCATTCCTCAGTATGAAAATGTAATAATCTGGAACAAAAATAAATGGGAGTTACATTATCTATCCAATGCTCCTGTGAGAAAATATAATTCCATGAAGAATATATAAAGTTGCTGCTGAACACATTAAAAATCATTCTCAACCCACTACTTCAGAAAAAAGTCTAGCAAAATAAACCTTGCCATGATGATCAACAGACTCTGGCTCTCCTAGACCAAGCAGAGATGAATGTGTCAAGAAATGCCTACCTTCATGCCTCCAGCTTCCATCCCGGGCACGCCACAAGATCCATTGTCTACAGCCAAGCACTGAGATACAACCGCATCTGCTCTAACCAGGGGCGGCTCTAGAAATCCGGCTGCCCCAAGCAGCGGGGAGCGCTGCGCCGCCCTTCCCCGGTCCCGCGACGGGACCCGCCGTCCCGGGCTCCGGTGGACCTGCCGCAGGCATGCCGGCGGGAGCTCCACTGGAGCCAAATGCCGCCCCCCCGGGAAACGGCCGCCCCAAGCGCCTGCTTGGTGCGCTGGTGTCTAGAGCCGCCCCTGGCTCTAACCCCACAGACAGAGACCAACACCTACAAAATCTTCACCAAGCATTCTCAAAACTACAGTACCCGCACGAGGAAATAAGGAGACAGATCAACAGAGCCAGACGTGTACACAGAAGCCTCCTACTGCAAGCCAAACCCAAGAAAGAAAGCAACAGGACTCCATTGGCCATCACATACAGTCCCCAACTAAAACCCCTCCAGTGCATCATCAGGGATCTACAACCCATCCTGGACAATGATCCCACACTTTCACAGGCCTTGGGTGGCAGGCCAGTCCTCGCCCACAGACAACCTGCCAACCTGAAGCATATTCTCACCAGTAACTGCACACCGCACCATAGTAACTCTAGCTCAGGAACCAATCCATGCAACAAACCTCGATGCCAACTCTGCCCACATATCTACACCAGCGACACCATCACAGGACCTAACCAGATCAGCCACACCATCACCGGTTCATTCACCTGCACGTCCACCAATGTAATATATGCCATCATATGCCAGCAATGCCCCTCTGCTATGTACATCGGCCAAACTGGACAGTCTCTAAGGAAAAGGATAAATGGACACAAATCAGATATTAGGAATGGCAATATACAAAAACCTGTAGGAGAACACTTCAACCTCCCTGGCCACACAATAGCAGATCTTAAGGTGGCCATCCTGCAGCAAAAAAACTTCAGGACCAGACTTCAAAGAGAAACTGCTGAGCTCCAGTTCATCTGCAAATTTGACACCATCAGCTCAGGATTAAACAAAGACTGTGAATGGCTTGCCAACTACAGAACCAGTTTCTCCTCCCTTGGTTTTCACTCAACTGCTAGAACAGGGCCTCATCCTCCCTGATTGAACTACCTCGTTATCTCTAGCTTGCTTCTTGCTTGCATATATAAACCTGCCCCTGGAAATTTCCACTACTTGCATCCGAAGAAGTGGGTATTCACCCACGAAAGCTCATGCTGCAAAACGTCAGTTAGTCTATAAGGTGCCACAGGATTCTTTGCTACGTGTCAAGAAATGTTCACTGAAAATGAAAAAGGTCCTATGTATCATTGTGAACTGCTGAGTGAAAACATTTGCTCAATGCACAGTAGCACTGAGGAAAGAAAACAAAATTTCAGGTCCAATATGGAATAAAATAATGGGATATGAAAATACTGTGATCAAATCATATAAATTTGAGCCACTGTCACCATGCATCATGTGTATAGTTCTGATCAACCTATCTCAAAAAGTTATAGCAGAAACTGATGGGGCCCAGAAATAGAAGGTGAAAACAATTCTTTACAGAAGAAACAATAATGACAGAGGCCCACACAAGATGGAATAGTATAGAGAAGGAAAATCAGAAGAATCTCTCATGATATAAGAAGAGGAACATCCAATGAAATTGAAAAGTAATAAATTTAAACCAGATAAGTTACTATTTACACAAAATATAATTAACCTTTGGAACTCATTGCTGTAAATTATCACTGAGGCCAAGAACTTAAAATCCTAGACACTAGGCAGGGTATAAATATATAGGGCATATACACACTTAGGCTTCAATTCTAAACTAGTAGCTGATAGGGTTTTGGTGAAATTTTCCCTAAAGCCAGGCTATCTTATAAACTGTCAATTATCAGTTTGCTTGCACCTTCCTCTGAAACCTCTGGTACTGACTGTCAGGAACAATATACAGAACTAGCTGGATCATTGGTCTAATCTAGAATGGCAACTTCTATATTGTCATTAATGTTTGCAGTGTTGTTGTAGCCATGCAGAACCAAAGGTATGAGAGAACAAGGTGTGTGAGGTATCTTTTATTGGATCAACTTCTGATGATGAAAGACGAGCTCTAAAGCTTTCTCCAACAGAAGCCAGTCCAATAAAATATATTACTTTACCCACTTTGTCATTATTATTGTATTTTATGAATTATTTATTTAATGGCCGTGCCAGGCACTTTCCCAGGCTGAGATTTTGTGCTGCGTCTCTTAGAGGCACAGAGGAGAACTCATAGCCCAGCAGAAGTGGAGCCTAAGGTAGGCTGCAGCTGGGGGAGACTTAGGCTTGACTGATAAGCCCTAATTGAAGACAGAGCCCATTTGGGCAGCAGTAGATGGGGGCTTGTTTAAAGCCAAGAAGTAAGAGCAGAACGGGCTGTAGTATGGAAGCCTACATTCACACTCTAGGCCTAGTGAGGCAAAAAGGAGGAAACCCAGGGTGGGCGCAGAAGCTTGGGGATCCTGACACTGAGGGAAGGGAGTTGACCAGAGGATTAGTGGAGAAGAGAGCCTGCAGAAAATGTAGGAGGAAGAAGTCCAGGGAAATGGCAGCAAGGGTTGAGATTGTATTCCAGCCCAGGAACCCTACAATTAGCAGCTCTGCACTGAGTAGCAGGTGGGCCTGGGTCCCCCTATTAATCACTGGGGAAAATGGCACAGTCTTAACCAGGAAGACTGCCTGGAATGGCACCTGGACAGTTGGTCCAGTTACCTTGAAGGGGAAAATGGTATAGTGACCTACCTGGAGGGCCAAGCCATGAAGAGGAAACACTGACTCCTAGACAGCAAGAAGCTTTGTGCAATGAGTGAGTGATGGAAGGGGGCATCAGCCTGGGCAGAGCTAATCCCTAGATGCAGCCAAAAGGGGACACCCCAGTGGTGTATAAACTCTCTTACGAACACACGGATCAATGGAAAGAGAACCACACAAGACTGACTCGGTTTCCTCACCCCTCCTGAGAGCCCTGTGGGGCTTAGTGTCTTCCAGGGAGTCTAGGAGTTTTCTGCACCCCTCTTCTCCTTCCCAGTCTTGTCTTCTGGCTCTGGTTTCCCTTCACTTGTTAGACAAAGTCTCAGCCAATTCTACCGCCTTTGTCTCTTCCTGTCCTTCCCTTGCAGTTTTTTTCCATTCTTTAATCAT
This sequence comes from Mauremys reevesii, assembly GCF_016161935.1. Classification (NCBI taxonomy): domain Eukaryota; kingdom Metazoa; phylum Chordata; order Testudines; family Geoemydidae; genus Mauremys; species Mauremys reevesii. Next base: position 221,958,301 of record NC_052624.1, on the reverse strand, counting down.
TTGTTATAGCAGATCAGAGTCATTAGCAAATGAATAATCTTTGGCTGGTTGTCTCCCCTTGGACTTGGACAAAATAGCAACAGTTCTTGACACCTGTATTGTTTGGTTAAGTATCAGTGATTGGGCTTTCTACAACCAATGTCTACCTTTCCTCAGATGTGTGAGACTGTCTGTACTCATATGTTCATCCTTTTACGTGACCATGATACATTTTGTACAAAGTATGCCTTGTGAGGTATCATAAAAAGAGAACTAGATAAATTCATGGAGGTTAAGTCCATTAATGGCTTTTAGCCAGGATGGGTAAGAATGGTGTCCCTAGCCTCTGTTTGTCAGAGGGTGGAGATGGATGGCAGGAGAGAGATCACTTGATCATTACCTGTTAGGTTCACTCCCTCTGGGGCACCTGGCATTGGCCATTGTTGGTAGACAGGATACTGGGCTGGATGGACCTTTGGTCTGACCCCGTATGGCCATTCTTATGTTCTTATTTGAAAACTCATAATCTTCTGAGCATTATTGTCCTGGTAAAATGTGTGGCAATAGTGTATGTAAAGTTATACGATTCTACTATATATCCTTGTTGTAACATGCTCCAAATTTAGAAAGGCAGGCCCTAACCAGTTCTTCAGAGACAAAAGACACACTGATGTCCCAGGTATCAGCATAATCAAATGGACTATTATGAACTATCACCGAGGTAAGCAGCCATTCTTTGGCAGGAAGAAGGTGAGCAAGAACTTTACATATTGGCAAAAACACAGCTGGGGATATCCGTGTAAAACAGACTGGCTGTCACCTGAAACCCAGCTGGAGATAATCCTCAATGAGGAGGGTATAAGAATGAGAAACAGAGGCCCCCAAATCACCTCTCTTCTTTCATCTCTCCTCAGAATATCAGTAACGTTTGAAAGACAAAGGAAGCATCTTTGAACTGGGGGAGGGGAAGGCGGAGGTCCTGGTTGAAAGATCCAGCCAGACTACTGTAAGCTTATGGTGAGAAAAAACGTTTTGCTCTTCAGTTCACTTAACTTCTTAAGCTAGGTACAGTAAAAGCTGTGTTATCTGGCCCTGTACCAACCAGAAAGCTCTATAAACCAGCATTTCTAATCTTCATAGAAAGTCTGGTTTATAGTCCAGTTGTCATGGGGCCAGCAGGCTCACTATCTGGCTCTGTGTGGCTCCCCAGGCACGGCGACATGTCGCTGCTGCTCCTAGGTGGAGGAACGGCCATGGGGGGTTTGGAGCACAGGAGGAGGTGCAGGGTGTGGGCTCTGGGAGAGAGTTTCGGTGTGGGAGGGGGCTTGGGGCAGCAGTTTGGGGGGCAGGACGGGGTGCCAAATCTGGGTGGTGCTCACCTCGGATGGCTCCTCACAAGCGGCGACCTGTCCCTGCTGTTCCTAGGTGGAGGCACTTGGCTAGGCAGCTCTGCGCACTGCCTCCACTCACAGGCACCACCCCCATGGCTCCCATTGGCCATGGTCCCTGGCCAATGGGAGCTGCGGAGCCAGCGCTCAGGGCAGGGACAGCGTACAGAGCCACCTAGCCACACCACTGCCTAGGAACAGCAGGGACAGGTCGCAGCTTGCGGGGTTCCACGTGAGTTGAGTGCCCCCAGATCTAGCACCCCAAATCCCCTTCTGTGCCCCAACCCCCTACCCTGAGCTCCCTCCCAGAACCCACGCTCTTCACACCCTGCTGCACCCCAACTCCCATCCTCGCACCCCTTCCCACACCAGAATTTTTCACTTACTTGCACCCTCCATTCCCCCAATATGCCAGATAAAAAAGCTTTTACTGCATTAGGCTGCATATTACCTTTCATTTTCTTTGTAACCAATTCTGACTTCTGCCTCATTACTTGTAGTCACTTAAAATCTTTCTGTAGTTAATAAACTTGTTTGATTGTTTTATCTAAACCAGTGTGTTTGCATTTAAGTGTTTAGGAATGTCCACGTGAGATAATAGGATTTGTGCATATCAGTTTCCATTGATGAAATGACCGACTCTCTATGAGCTTGTATTGTCCAGGAGGATACTGAGCAGTGCAAGCCGTACATTTCTGGGAGAAGGTCTGGGACTGGGAAGTTTGCTGGAGTCACCCAGTATGTAATTCATGAGTGACTGGCCAGAGCCTTCATGTAATTCAGCAAGGAGTGATTTCACATGTTAGAAGCTTTGTGGGAGCAGGTTCAGGAATTGTTGCTCTTACAGCGAAGCAGTGCAAAAGGCACCCCAGGTTGAATTGAAGGGAACAGTTGTCCATCTGTCCAGATTGTACCCCGGGGAATGTCACAATGTGTTAAATGCTCCCGCACCCCCAGGACTAAGTTACTGCTTGTCACCCATGCAGTAGACACCATCAAATAGGTGCATATAATCATTAAAAAAAATACACCTATCTCCCACACTCTTCATACGACTGCACTTTATATGGAATGAAGAGGGGAGACTGGGTTTGAAAGGAAAGAGAGGAGGTTGTTGCTGTAGTCAAGCTGGATTATAATTAGAGCCTGAACAAGAGATTTCTTCAGCTGTATCGATAGCTTAGTTCATAATGGCTCTCTATTCAAATGGTACATTTACCAGGCCTAATTTAATTCTGTCACATCCGCAGCAAATACCATGTATTTAATGCTAAACCTACTGGTAGTTTAGTTTAGAATTTCAGCAAGAGTGAACCTATTTAAATGTAAATTCATGCTTTGTTAGCATGTTTAAAAACTTGGGAGCTTCTTTGTATTTTGCTTACATGTGTGACTGAACAACAGTTAGGGTATTTTGTGTCCTTACATCAATAGTTCTATCTCATTTTAGTAAGTAAATAACTTCAAACTATTTAGTATCAGAGGGGTAGCCGTGTTAGTCTGGTTCTGTAGAAGCAGCAAAGAATCCTGTGGCACCTTATAGACTAACAGATGTTTTGCAGCATGAGCTTTCGTGGGTGAATACCCACTTCTTCGGATGCAAGCAGTCATTTAGTGGCAGTGTTTTGCTATTATATATAACCATCAATGATAGAGAAGGATATGTAGCATATTAGCTGTTCTTGTGATTTCCACCTTTTTAAAACCACTTCTGATGCAAAGCTCCATTAACTTTTATTCAAAATCCACTTTAGTAGAAGTATATGGGGTTTACATTTAACTTATGAGTAATAACATTTAATCTTCCTATTATTAAAGGCACTGCTGCCAGTCTTTCTTCTATTCTGTACCGCATTCCAGTGTTTGCATTTTCTATCCCTTCTCTATGTTAATCTATTTTATTTATCCTTGTTTAAGTGCCTAAAAATGTTTTATCACAAAATTCAAACAGCAGCCATGAGAATTAGGTGGAAACACATTGCTGCTGTTGACTAAAAATGAAACAAAAACAAAGTTAAATACTTATACTAAGAATATAAGGCGGGAAGTTGATGATCTATTTGCTCTTAACCTCTTCTTTAGGCTGTGAAATAGAGTGAGACACAGTTAATTTGAAGCGACCGAGGATACATGCTGTTGGGGTGAAGTGAAATAAAGAAATGGAGTCAGACTGCTAGACATGAGAAGATAATTAGTATTTAGATTAGAAAAGCTGTCAGATTATGTGCATGAAGGCCAATATGTTCATGGCAATATGTTTAAAGGGCAAGGAATTAAAGTATAGTAACTAAATGTGAAAATTATCAATGACTGTATGCACGATATACATGCATGATATCTGGCAATATAAATGAATTAGAAAGAAAGGTGCAGGTCGATAACAGACTTAAGAAATAAAATCAGCAAAAACATTAGTGACAGTTAACGCTTGGCTTTCAGTTTTTCATTTTACTCCCAGTGTAAGCACTGAATTGTTCGCAGGGTGGAGATACAGAACTTAAACACCTTGCTTGGAGGTTTCAGAGAAATAGAATATAACTCAGGAAGTGTTATAATATTCTCTAAAATTAAGGTGCATAACATACAGGGCCTGATCCAACCATTGCAGATGTCTATGAGAATTTTTCCATTGACTTCTACAGTAACTATGCTATTCTATTCAGGTGGATTTTACCAACCCTATCACCGTGGTTCTGTGTGCCTAAGTCTGGCCCTAATGGACTGTGCTGAATTTTAGGCACCTTACAGTAGAGATTTAGCTAATGTAACATACATACGGAGACAGAAATAAAAATGTTGAGGAGGCTACATGGTTGGAATGATGTGGGTGTATAGATGAATGAATGGAAAAGGCAGGAATTATTTCTTCTGGAAAGAAGAAATGCCAAAAAGGCATGGAAAGCTATGAAGGGTATATTACAAAACTACTGGACACTGTTTTCTTTCTCTGTTCCCCAACATAGGAACAAGGGCACCAGCTAAAAAGAATAAGAGAATTTTAAAATAGAAGGAAATGCAAAGTGATATCGTGTCAGTTCCCTACCATGGAACGCCCTAAGGGCTATGCAGTAGTGTCTGGATGTTAAAGGGAAATGGTAACTTTAAAACATAACTAATGTTTGCAGATATGAGCTGTAAATGCCACTCTGTATGTGCTTCAAGAACATCAGCATACTTCTCTGCAGTGGGCAGGGATTTTCTCCCTCGCATTTAACAAATGGTTCTGGTGTCTTTCTTAGATGGGATCCTGCAAAGCATCCATTACTGACAATGGCCAGAGTCAGTACTGAATGATTTGATGAAATCTGGCAACTCCTAACTTCTTATCCATTACATTGAATATGAATGGGTGAAGTGCAATGGGATGTAAGACCTAGCTACCTCCTTTGACAGCGAGATGGAGATTTTGCATGTTAAAAGGAGAAATTCTAGGCAAACTGAATACAACATTGCCTTATTTTCCCAACTTTCACATCTGATATTCCAATGTTTTAAACCTGTGCATTTTTGTCTGGTTTGTTTTGTTTTATTTTTAACACTGGGACTGATGGCCTGACCGATTTGACTCACATTGATATAAATCAGGAATAACTCAGCTGAAGTCAATGGAATTACAAACAGTGCAAAACCACTGTCAATATAATTAGAATCAGGCCCAGGCTATGTAAGAATTTATTAAACTGATAACTAAGTCAGACATACTCAAATCCCAAAAGTGTTTTTCTGAAGAACAGTCAAATTAGTAAAGGGCAAAACCTAGAAAGCCAAGACCAACAAATTGTCTCCATAAATGTTTTATTGCAGAGCAGATAAATATTTAAAATACAACCTTTAAAACAAGGAGTTCATTTATGCAGTTGAAGTAAAATTATACTATCCGGTACTATGAAGAATATTATAAACTACAGTTGTTTAACTTTTAAAGTGCTCCGCTATCACTTAGACAGCACTTTACTAAGTGCTGTACAAACATTATCTAATTCACAGGAGTGTTTTGAGGATTAGTTAAGTATTATCCCCAGAAGGGGGAAGTGATGCAGTGGAGTTCACGCAACAAATATTGGAAATGCAGCTCCTGTCTCAGTCCTGTGCTCTAACCACTAGACCACAGTGCCTCACAAAATCAACCTGTCTGTCCTGAAATATTACTCAAGCACTTACTGAAACAAAACAAAAATGGGTTGCTTATAGGGCCATGTTTTAGGGATTGGCACTGAAACAGCACTAAACAGAGAGAGTGCCAACAAGCGTAGTGTTTTAAAGATTGTTTAAGCTGCAATTGGGTCAAAGAACCTTTTTGTGATAGCTTAGCATTCAAAAATCAAACGCTAACACATACCTCTAAGCTGCTCCTCCGTGGACACCCACACTTACCTCTACAACAATCTTTGTCCAAATAAATTTGGCACTTTCTTACTTTTACTCTTGAAGATTTGTTGCAGCAGAAATGGTAAATCAAGATGCCACAGTTATTTTTTTACCCCTAGCAGGCATAGATGCAAACTCCACCGTGAAGTACCTCTCACTGGCTGTTACTGCTATCTTTGTATTCATGTGAGGAACATACACTAACAGCCCTCCGTGCCCATTATAAACTGAAGGAGGTTGGCAGCATAGTGCTCTTGATTAGCTGGCTTTGGAACTCATGTCAGCATATGGTCCTTTAGGGCCTAGCTTTGACAAACAAGAATGGCCTGCAAGACTCATGTGTTTTCTCTAGCTTTTCTGAGGGGAGGTGATTGACTAATCGGGGGACCTGGGGTTACTGTGGGTGTGAAGGAGGCTGGGTTAGGTGGTTATGGTGGGAGGTCTGAGTGAAGAAGTTGTATGGGTGAGGCCAGTTGCATTTTTCAGGTGTATTTTATGTGACATTTTATAATGGGCTTAGAGTAAAATAGGCAACTGGGATAAACTTAAGTCAACCACCCCAAGGGCCAGCTCTGTTCCAACATTTTTACTCTCGTTGACCCCATCACTACAATGTAGCTGCAGAACTGCAGACACTTTCACTCCTGGTGTCTCTCTCACCCCCTCATCTAGCCTTCCTCCCTCCCGTTTTTTCTAACTATGTAAGGGGGGTGGGGATTGGGGAAGGAAGTGATCCAAAGTTACAGATTTCTCTAATCACATCATAAAAATGCAGCTGGCATCTGCAAATGATTCCATCTAAAGATGGCAATAAACACCTGGAAAATTCAATAGATCAAAGTCACGCAGGAATTCTAATGCAGTGAAAAGCCTAAATCAGTCCATATAAAGCAATTTACTAGAAAAGAGCAGATCACACAACATCTCCACCTCAGCCCAAAAGGTCAGGTTCCACTAAAGGATATTTTTCACATGATCTGTTTGGGGGCTTTGTTATACACAAATATTATTTGGAACTATATTAAAGATGGTCCTATTATTCACTGTAGAATCATTCATTTTACCCATCTTGCCTTTTTTTCTTTGCATAAATTATTAATGGCACTTTCTTTTTATTTGGCCAGCTCTATAATATATAAAAACGATGCATAGTTCATGAGCAAAAGGATACCAGGCACTTTCATTAAGTCCCCGTCACTGTGCGTGTATCAGCTTTCTCCTTTATTTAAATGAGGATCCCACCGTCCCCCTCTTCCCACATTCCCGTAGAGGTTGTCATAATTCCCACTAAGCGAGGGGTAAAATTTTCAAAAGCACCTAAATGATTTAGGAGCCTAAATCCCATTTTCATAAGTCACTTGGGCACTTAGGATCCTGAGCCCCATTGACCCAATGAAAATCAAACTTGGAGAACCTAAGTTGCTCACGCGCTTCTAAAAATTTAACCCTAGATTTTAACCATAAAGGACAGTGCAGAGATGCAGCATCCAGGAATCGCACTGGTAGCTCATCTGTCTGGCAGAAGAATCCTTCCCTGACGTACTCCTAATGCAAGAGCCTAAGGGTGTGATCCAAAAACTATTGAGGTCAGTGGAAATCCTACTATTGCGTTCAGTGCATTTTGGATCAGGCACTAATTTTTATATAATCACCTAGGAAACAGTGAGTAGTTTATAACAAATCCAATTAAAGCAATTAAAATGTGTTTTGATAAATTTATTATTAAGATTTGCACAGTGAGCCAGACTTTTGAATGTCAAAGCCCATTGATAATGCTCCTTTTACTTTGTTTTGAGAATTACTTTTTAGAAGACTGCCAACTTATTGCTAAGCCAACACATATATAAGCTGCACAGCTGAGAAGGTAACACAAACTGCTTCCATGTGAACACAAATGCACCTTGGATGATTTTGTTGAGGAGGATGATTTAGTTGGGGATTGGTCCTGCTTTGAGCAGGGGGTTGGACTAGATGACTTCCTGAGGTCCCTTCCAACCCTGATATTCTATGATTCTATGATTCTTGTGTGCAAATACATATGCTTTCTCTGATATTCACCTCAGTGTGAGTTAAGGTGGTGAAGATGTGCACTATCAGCACAGAAACTGCATTCCTGTGATTTCTAGTCAGAAAATAGCCCTCCACTCCTACAATCACAATATGGAGAACAAGGCATCCAGCATTCATGTCAAAGTGTTAGGCTGGTTTCTGTAAGCTCGCACTTCTTTCAATGGAACATGGATATAGCTGAGTGAATACCCGAGTTTCCTGTTTGGTGGCTGAACCAAAAAATCCAGGGAAAAATGTTAATTTCTAAATAACATTTTTCAGTTTTTCTCACCAAAACACAAAACCAGGGAAAAAATGGATTGGGTCAAACCAGGGGCGGCTCTAGCGATTTCGCCGCCCCAAGCCACGGGACCAGCGGACCCTCCGCAGGCACGCCTGCAGGAGGTCCACCGGAGCCGCCTACCGCCCTCCCGGCGACCGGCAGAGCGCCCCCCGTGGCATGCCGCCCCAAGCACGCGCTTGGCGTGCTGGGGCCTGAAGCCGCCCCTGGGTCAAACAAAGCATTTAGTTCACCTCCAACTTTTTTTTTCATGTTTTTGTTTCATTGTGTTCTTTTTAAAAAAGACAAATTGAACAAATAGCTAAAATTGAAATGTTAAATTTTGAAAAATGTCTAAATGAACCATTACAAATAAAAAAATCATTTTTTATTTGGCTGAAAACATTCACTGAATTTGACCCAAATTTGGGAAGAGTTTTAGTGGTCCCAAAATTGTATTTTTTGGCAAATTTACTATTTAATCAAAAAATTTCACCCAGCTCTAGACATGAGTACAACTATGAATGGATCATTTACAGAATGTTGAAAAATCATCCTGTGTGGTAATAGTGCCACACACTGTGTCTCCTAAAATCTGGTTAAAATGGTGGTATCAAAGTATATGAAGTGAGGGGGATAGATAAACCTACTGTATACACTCAGTTGCCGAAACTGCACTTCGAAGCATACCTGGAAAGCCATTTGTATATGCTGGATCCATAGGCATTGTGTTTAAGTGTTATCCTAGGGCAAATCATGGCACCATGGGACAAGTTCAAACACAATACATTTAGGACAAATTTAATAAGGGGATGTAGTAGATGTGATATCTGGTATTTGAGTAAAAGCCCAGTGATGAAATTCAAGGCTTTAGCAATACCATATGAAATCTATCCGCTGGAGTAATCATTTTACATTTTATGTCCATACCTAGCAGCTGCATTCAGCCAGGGCAGGTCTGCTTTCAGTGTCTAGGTTTGGCCAGGAGCAGGCCTGGTGCAAGGCTTTCTTAGTTGAGGTCCTTGTCTGTGCAACTCATTCCTAGAGGTCTGTTGGGAATTTCTTGTGTGGCTGTCTTGTTAGCAGTTGTTCCCAGTCATCCTGGTTGGATTCGGCGATCCCTTCTTCTGTCCATATCCTTGTACCAACTGTATCTCCTAGGAGAAGCTGTTGCCTTTTGATTCCCCACTGCACATCTGTTTTTATTTTTGAGGTGTTCCTGTAGCTGTGCTTTTCAGCTCCTCCAGGTTCTGTCGTATTCCATCTAGCCTGGGAGAGAATCTTTCCTGCATCACAGCCCAGCTGCTGCCACTTTGTGTTCTAAGCCCATGCGACATGTTTGTTTTCTGTGGAGGTTCTGCTTGTTACTGAACTGCACTGTATAGCACCCCATGGGGGAAAGGAAGCTGCTAGCACTGTTGCTCCCTGATTGCCTGTGACAGTTCAGATGGTTACCTGTGTATCCTGAGATGAGTCTGGCAGCCTGCAGGGTAGGAAGCTGTGTTGTAGGAGATTATATAGGGCTCACCTCTTTCAGTTAATTTTTGCTTAATTGTCTTATTTTCTCTCCTTTAGAAGAAAGTTGATCAATTACACTAAATATCCATGTTCATGTGTTGTCAGGGTAGAAAAGATCAATAGCTGTACAATGATTTATGCAGGATGCATTATAAATCTGGTGATAGTTTATGGGATTTTCCTCACTTTTAAAAATATCCAGAGTAATTCCCAATAGGTGTATTTATGTCTCTCCTATAAATTGCATTTGGGACATATTTCCCATTGTTTTACAGACTGACTCTTGGAATATATCAGTGTATTTTGAAATTATTTCCCCTTATTAATATGGGATAAACCCATCTTCTAAAGCAGTTTACTATTAGCATTTACCCAGATTAGCTAATGCACTTGAAATGTTGGCCTCTAAACAGAAAAAAATATCAAATTTTGAGAGCCATAATAAAATGGATAGTAATCAATTGCACTTTGAGAGAAAATTGATCAGAACAATAGATGTAATAATCGATCACTATATAGACAGACTGAAACATCTCACTTTATTGGGATTAAAAAGAGGGAATTGGGTGGGAGGCAAGCCTGATAGTGTTTCACTAATACTAACTAAAATGCAGCTGGACTTGTAAATAGAGCTGCCTGAAACACTGAAGGCCCCCATTTTAATTACTCAGATATTTGAACAGTCATGTTTGGCATAAAGTATTAATGGACAATCCTCAAAAGTCCACTTTCAGAGAGCAGGCACAAATTATAACTCTAGGCTTGATTCACAACAAATTAGTTGTGTGGGTGTTGCATAATTTTACTGCTGACACTGAATGTGCAAGTTGGGAGTGAAGATCATGGATTGGCACTGGGATGCAGTTCACTTACACAAGGGGGAAATTTTCTATGCCATAGGGGTGTCAGAGGCACCAACTCTAAATAATGAGAGTCGTAATCCTACAATAAAGCCACTTGCTGCTCTGAGAGGCTACTGAGCATGCACTTGACATGAAAATAACACATCTTTGGATCATTTCAGACAACATTTATACACCAATGAACATACAGAATGTACACGGTACTTGGATTCTGCCTATATGTGTGTGTCCATGTGTACAGTATGCATTTAATGTGAATATATTCCTGTAATACAATATTTTGTGCATCTGCAGAAATGGGTATAAACCAAGCTTTCAAAAAGAAGGTTACTCTGATCTCCTCTTGCCCTCCATTGATCTGCTCCTTAATCGATACTCCTGCTAGTGCTGTTAACAAACCCTGCTGATTCCCACTTTCTAAAATGTGATTCTTTGTTATTAATGTAGGTTCAATACAGGGTGCAGAAAAGAGAGGGGGAGAGAGGAGGGGTAATAGAAGAACAATATGTGGAAGGCCTCATTCTACTCTGACAGTGTATTTAGGAGTCAGTACAGTTACACTGGTATCAAAGGAGAGAGAGCAAGAAAAGAATCAAACTCAGGATATTTAAACCATACTCATTGCTGCCCTTTGCTATTAGCTTGATTTCATAGTTCGGTGCATATTATCTCTCTCCCTTATCCTCTTGTCCCCTCTTGCTCACAAGGATATGCATTGCCCCAAGGGGGAAGGAATTGATCATGCTTCCCTCCTCCTAACAGTAGCTCATGTGGCTACTTGGACTTCCTTGGGTTTTGCTGTTTTTTGTTGCTGCTGGTGGTGGGGAAGGGGATGTGGTATCTTCATACCTCAAAAAATAAATGAAATTGGAAGCCCAAGCAAAACAAAAAGAAAATTGGGACATGAGGTCTTGACTATGGTTTGGAGCAAATATCTGGAAGTAAAAGACCACGCATGAAAACTGAACCATAGTGCAAGTTTCATGCTCACTTTTTAAGACTAGATCCTTTGCACATACAATCCTTATTTACTTTGTGGGATTTTACCCATGGTGATTTTTGGTGATGGGGTCATATAAGAACCCAAATATAGAGATGTGATGGGGCAGAGAAGCAGCATACCAGTAGAGAAGGGGTTAAGGAGAGCCTTTGGGCACAGCTAAACCTGCCCTGCTGTAGCTGCAGCCAATGCCACACTTGGGGGAAAATAAAAGGAGCTTAATTCAGGGCTGACTGGGCAGAAAGGAGGGTGGAGCTTTGCCTCTCAGCCTGAAGAGAGCTTTTTTGCCTGTAGAGCTGTAGAAAGTTGGGCCTGATAACCAGAGCAGCCACTGGGGAGGAGCAGTTAGACTCCAAGAAGCAAGCGTCGCCCAAGTAAGAGACTGACTGGAAACTAAGCCTGAAGGAAAAGGCAGGGATGCTCCTCAGGAAGCCCGGCAGACAGCCCAGTAGTGAGTTGGGTTTGGTTTTTGTTTAAAACATTTGTTTAGAATTAACACCCCGCCCCCGCGCCTAGTGGGGGACAAGACTGAAGAAACAATTCGCTGGTGAGCTGGAGCCCACCTCAGTGGACACCAGAAACAGACTTTTCTTCCTCTCAGGGAGACCTGTGGTTGTGTTGGAGGATCCATAAGGGGGTGTGCCACCAGCCATGCCACGATAATAGGGGGTCTCTTTTCCCCCCCACCTTCTTCCTCTTATGAAATAAGCTACACTGTGATTTTCATTCTTATTAGAACACAAGCCTCTTCCTTGCTGGGCAGCAGGGACTGGGGCTACAATGGATATGGATGCTGCTTAGTCTTTACAGGAGGCACTGGAGGGAAATGCGCCTTGTGTGCTGTACCTTTGCTATTCAGCTAAGGCAAAATGTCAATGTGTCCAAAGGATCATAGCAAATTGCCCCAGCCAGCCTTTTGGAACTTGGTCTGGAAAGCCCTGAAAACAGAGCACAGACTTTGCTTCTCATGGAAAGAATTCTGCAAAACTCTTGGGCGGGGAAGAGAAGGGAGGGGGTTGAAACTGGTAAATGTTAACTGCTCTTTGTGGAGTTCGTGAAATAATTACTTTTCATTCAGAGGAGTAACTGTACAAACATGGCCTTTTCAAACATCACCATTTGGGGTAGGCATTTTGAAAATATGGAAATCACTATTCAGATTTCCATGAACTGTTGCATGGTAGTCCTGTTTGTCTCTGACAGTGTTTCTGCAAATACTTTTTCATAGGAACTAGAAAAAAATGTGCTTTTATCAAAATTACCCCGATTCCCACCATAATGTGAACAAGTTGATATGATGAAGGTTAACAAATCAATTGTTGTATGCAAGCCACAGATTGTCTCGTTTCAACTATCATGTTAATAATTATGGAATATTCTGTGTTTCTTCTAGTGCAGTTTCTGTCCACAAATTAACTGTAAAACTGACTGACAGTAACTTTTGCATATTAGATACGAGTGAAAATGGGAAGTTCATAACAAAGACATCTGCTTTCCTATGATGTCATATTTTGTTGACTGTCATGTACTGTTTGTAATGTACCTAGGTAAATAATAGCAAGTTATGAACCAAGGTCTGATTTTCTTTATTTTTAGGAAGGGTATGCACAGCTGAAAGACAGATGTTCTTTCCCAACTCCCACAAAACACGCTCTGAATCAAATCCAATTAAAACTATATTGAGTGGGTGTATAAAGGTACATGACAGAAATGATCCAAGCAAATTAGGTTGTCTATCCTCCCAGAACTAAGTAGATTTGAAGAAGAAACAGTATGTGGATGGGATTGTCAGACAGTATAAAATGACAAGCTCTTCATCAATAAATAGATGTCTCTTATAATAAAGCTTTACTGTAAAAATTACAGTTTTTCCATCCTCACCCCTAGCTACTATGTTCGATCCAGCATACCGTCTCCCTTCTCCCTGACTTCCCATGCAGTTATTTTCAATCAGCTCTGTACTTATCTTTGTTGAGTACTGCCTTTATTTTATTTTGAGGGCATATCATTTAAATGGATTTTTAAAGATCTCCATTTCTAATCTTTACACCAGATGTAGTGGACTATGCTTTTAAGAAACCCAACAGACAGACACCCCAGGAAGTGATGTAAGCAGAGTGCAGTTTCAGAGCAGCAAGAAATGTCTTTTTGTTGAATTTCCTGGATTGCTCCTCAGTTAGCTACATCCGCATCCCATACCAAACTGAGGACACTGTACTAGGAGACTGGGGAGGTAATTTGAATACAGCTCTATAGACTCATAGAAGATTAGGGACTTCTCTGTGCCCCCACACAGCCATCCCCTTTTCCCCATAGCTCTGCACCCCTCCCACCCATGTGGCCCTGTGCCTCCACTCCCATTCAGCCCCTGCCCCAGTCTGTCCTCCCCCACTAGCCCTTATGAGCCCCTGTCTGACCCCCCCTGCAGCCCCACACTGCCTGTTTCCCAATATCCCCTGTCTTCTGACCTGGCTTGACAGTCCCTGTGAAGAAGGCAGGCTCTTTTTCTTCCCTATGGTAGCTGGGGCTGGCCAGGAGCAGCTGCTGTGTTCTATTGCCACAGTACTCTCTGGTGGGCAAAAGGTGGAACTGCAGCAACTTTTCAGCAGAAGCTATTTTCTGCAATAAAAATAAAAATATGCACAGCCCGTTAAATATGTGCACATGCAGTGGCGCAGAATTCCCCCAGGAGTAATAAGTATCTCAGTCCAATGCCCACTGAAGTCAGTGAGTCTTTCTAGTGACTTTTATGCACATTGGATCTGGCCCAAGGAGAGGAGAGAGACTACATAGAATGTGTGTTTTCTCCACTAACTTGTAGTACTAAGTGAAACACAAAGACAAAGACAAGTAAAAAAAATATGTAATGCAACATTATTTTAATGGCAACTCTTAAAGAACAAACGCAATCAGAAGCAAGGGATGACATAAAGGTGAACCATTAGACATAGAAAAAGGTCCAGATGTTGAGATTTGAATGATTTAGACTAAGGACACATGATGCAGTCCAAGAAATTCACTGTCCTGAAATTCTGCAGGGAGCTGATTAAAATCCCACCTAAAAAGTTACTTCTTTGGGAGAGTGGGAAAAATAATACAACAAGAGAGACTAAGGGTCAGATCTGCCTGTGAAAAAACAGCATAGGTGACAAACTCCAAAAGCTTCTATTCACAGATTTGTATTGAAAATGAAAACAGAACAATTTGTAAGCTGACATCAAAGACTGTACAAATATGATCTGCCTGGGCACCCTAGTGAACAGGCTATTATGTTAAAAGAAGGTTTCCCAGTGAAGAGTAAGGTCTGTTTAGAACAAGAAACAAACAAAATGGAAAGAAAATGCCTCTACTGTGTTTCTCTGTGATCATTTCTTTTAATGTTTGCTTGATACTGGCCAAACACAGTGGCAATGGCCAAATTCTCATTAGGTGGAATTAATCCTAACACTGACTCAGTTAAACAGTAGGCATTGCTAATCAGTATCCTTGGATTCTTTGAGGGATATTCATATTTAAATGGATCTCTGAGTAGAGTATATGCTATTCTGAGATATTGTGGTCCAGTGGCTGAGATAAAAAATAGCTATCTGGTGGGACAGATGTGTTGATAACAGTCCAGACATATATGGTGATCAAACTGAAATACAAAGGCCTGTGTTTTCAATAGTTTCTACTAATGGAGACACCTAATGTGTGATTTTTAAAAAAACATAATTAATTTATTTGTAGATGGGCTGGACCCCATACTTGCAGTTTGAAGTCAGTGGGAACTGTGAATGCTCAGTACTTTTTCGAAAATCAGGCCTTAAGTGCAACAAGTTGTGTGCCCAAAATTAGTGGACATCTGAAAATTTAAGGCCCAAATTATTAGTGCATCTAGGTAGCCACCTGAGCTGTTCCAAGACTGCTCTCTTCAGTGGACTAGAGCACGCGGCTAAGGTAATGGGCATGGGTGTGTCTATACACACACGCTCCTCAAATGCCAGTCCAAAACTATGATGACACCATCGATGTTTTAAAAAATATATATGTAAAGAATTCTTTTATTAATGTAAATAGTAAATCTTTTTCTCATTTCTTTGCTCTGTCCCATTTTTGGCTTGGTCATTAAAGACCATGCACAGATGTTCGTTTGAGAATTACCAGGAAAGTACCATAATTTCCTTGGCAAAAAACATGTTCTCCAATTTTCACTTTCTCCAAGTAAGATGGTCTGAAAAATATCTGCAAAATGGTAGATAACTTTGTAATGTACATCCTAAGGCTTTTTCATATGAGGTTTTAAGAGACTGAAGAGTTATTCACCTTGGTTACATAATGCTAAGTCTGAGCTACCATTATCATGTTCCATTGCGGGGGGAAATAGACCAAGGTTTTCTACAATTACCTTGGAAACATGAGATGAGCAGACTATTTGCTCTTTAATGTTTTGGGCACAAGAGACTTTGTTCTCATCATCCATGAAGACAACTCTACAGGGAGTTTAAGATCTCAACAAAATGTGATGTAGCCTTTCAGTGTACGCTTTAACAGCTGGCTTTGTGTGAATGGAAACATTCATTGTCCTTAGGGCAGTCATTACAATGGATAATAATGCACTGAGTTCATCTGAAAGTACATTTACAAAACATTGCCAACTAGACGTGCATATTGAAGCTGCTGTTCTGTACTCATTAAATGTGATTTCATTCTAGAATTTCAAAACATTAATTCTTTTTAACTGACGTTTCAGTGCTTGGATGATGCACTGGTGTTTCATGAAGAAGCTACATATTATACGGTGGATCTACATCTTACAAAGACAGAAGTTCAGATATCATCTTATGCAGTTATATGTTCTCAGCATTAAAAAAACCAATACATGTGTGAATCTACAATACTGGTTCATATTATTCATTATAGTAGGAAAGCCCTATATGTCATCATGGTACAAAAATCCCTTGCATATTTTAGTTTATACTGTCTATTGCAATCCATTTGTGAGGATGAGAGCTGTATATTTCTGAGTGTCAGAGACTTATTACAGCAGATTCTGAGAAAGTGTTTGCACTTGCTTAGGGCTACAGTAATTCAGGTTGTGTGTAAAATGGTAACATTTCTGATAAATAATAATCTAATCTAAATAATCTAAGGGTGAAATTTGGCTCTCTTCACAGGGACAGCACAAAGCACTTATGCCAGATGTCAGAATAGTGCTGTCTGTTTCCCCACTGACTAATAAATACACATATACACTCTTCAAGTAACATTCCCTCTTCTGGGACCTAGTTTATTAAAACACAGTGAGGAACTTTTCCCTTGGCCATCCCAGGATCAAGCAGTTATCTGGTGTTCATGGGCTCTCCAAGTCCAACACAGTTCATTGCTGTTCATAACAAAACTTCCTGCTGGTTATACCCTGCTGAGCTCCTCCTGGGCTCCTGTTCCAGCTCACTCTGCTCAGGGAGATCCACCAGTCTCATTGTGGACCTGGGACAGCTGTCTCTCTTCAGATTGCTGTGAAGAAACCCAGCCACTGGTGTTCCTTCCACTGTAAGGGAGGCAGCCCCTCTTATAGCAACCATTGCTTCTGGGCTACTGTCATATGATCGTTGGTCACCTGCTTAAGGCACAGGCTACAGCTAAGTCCTTAAGCCTTTTACAGGCTTTCCAAAAGAATAGAGGAGAATTTTACCCTAGAAGATTACAGCAAGGGAGCTGGGCCATGCCAGTGGAAGTAAAAAAGCAGTGAAAGTCTTCATTTGAATCTTGAAACAGCAGAATATGGGGAAATGAGATGACTTGGAGAGGTATTTAGTGAACGAGCTCTATGAAACAAGAATTTGTACCCTCAGAAGTAAATATGCTAATGGTGACAAGTCTGCCCAATGAAACAGATTAGTTTTGTATAAAGTTAAACTCAAAATCTGGACACTTGCTCTAGCACAAACCTGCTTTTAATGCTGTTCTGCAATACAAGTATATGGCACTAAAAGAAATTGCAGGCTGGAAAGAGGATATGAGCTGTGCTGGAAGGGAGCTGGAGGACCAAGCACAGAAAATATGGCAGTTGAGCAGTGTGGGAACATGTCTAAAAACCAGACCAGGTACAAAGTCTGTCTGTATTAGCTCATAACAGAAAGAATGCTACAGGAGTTGCAGAAAGACAGTTTGCTGAAAAAGCAGTAGCAGATACACAGGAAGTAAGTTAACGACGGGTAGTGAGCAGCAGCTGTGGGTAGCAGATATTATTTATTTATAATAGAAAAAAATATTTTCAAATGACTCAGAAGCCTCAGGTTGCACAGATAGCTAAACTATGACTGTGAGCTCATTGTCACCCTGTCTGCCTCCCCCTTACCCGCCTACACTTTCTTCAATTCACGTGTTTTGTCTTGTTTCAAATGAGACTGGAATGTCTTTGGGCCAGAGATGATGTCTTCCCATGGGTTTGTACAATGCCTAGTGGGGGGGGAAGCGAGGGGGTGGCTGATTCTGACTGGGTCCTTTGGAGGGCTACTGGCATACAAATAACAGTAATAGTCCAAGCAGAATAGTAAATAGATGCACTATCCATTCTGCATGCTGCCTGCAAGTATAGCCAAAAATGGTATTTCTACTGTAGATCGATACTCATTGTGAGGTTTCATGCCACATTAGTGAGCACCGGAATGCCTAGAAAGGTGTGTGTGAGGGGGGAGGTTATACACCAATTGATTTTCCTCTCCTCTCTATTCCCAATGCAAAATGTAATTTGTACCATTACATTACAAAAGAGGGTGCCATTCTCTTCCTTTCATTCTTTGTATAGCATAAAAAACCCCAAACCCTTGAATCCCTCCTGGGGGGAGAGATAATTATCCCTTCTTCTTAAAGCTGGAATAGAAGTGATGTTAGTTGTAGGTCCCTTTAGAATTGCACTGTTCAAGTTAAGATGGGGTACCAGGGATAACTAGTCCTGTTTTTTGTTAACTCTCTTTGTAATGCTGGTCAGTGTTCCCACATTTTGAAACTGCCACTTGTGAGATCTTTAATAGCAAACAAAGAAAATGTCCATATATCACACATACATTGGGTTTAAAGCCAACCACATTCAAGTAAACAGCACAATCAAGCATCAGCTGCCCTCTATGATTCATGCTTTAAAACCCAGTGTTGGCTTTGCATCTGAACAGTTTTATCATGTGGTCACAAAGATTGGTTTTTAGATTAGTCCCTTCTAGACAGGCCTGATCTGAACTGGGAAGGGCATTAGGGGAGAACAAAATCATTTTGTTTTCAATGAGACTAGTTCCTAAAACCTTTTGGAACTTTCTTCCGTTCACCAGTTAGTCTTTACATACAAATGAATTAAATATTAAGTCATCAGACTAAATCCTGCTAATGCTCAATTAATTATATAAAAAGGATATCTACCTTGGTCAGGCTCTGATATAAAACAAATTGTTTCCTGCTTTTAGTATCATTACACAGTAAATGTAGGCTGTGTCTATAATCTGTGTTCCTTTAAAAGGTTAAGTTATAGCCTGATAGTTATATCCACTGTCTAGCACCTGAGATTGTATTTGGTAGCTGATATGCTATTTCAGTAATGCAAATATTAGTATTAAAACATCAACCAATGCTTTTCAGCTTCACATTTTCTCACGTACTGTAATAAAAGACTTTGAAATTCTACATGCTGAATGGGTTCAGATCGGACCACGCCATCTGTGAGGAAAATTTTAGAATTGTTTTCATTGTTGCTTTATTTCAACTGACAATGCACTGTGTAATAATTATCTAAACAGCTTTATTATATCTTCATGTTTTCAGTACCTATAGTATGCCTCTAGCTCAGAAGACACAAAATACTAGTCATGGCTAGGGTCTGGCAAACTGGTTCGAGAGTATCCGAACTAACCAGAATCTTCCTGGGAGTTAAGCAACCCTAAGTTCTGATCTTGGCTTTGCTACTGAATTGCTATGTGGCCGAGGGTGAATAACCTGGGACCAGACTCTGCGTCTGGTACACCCTGCTAGTCCTACCTTACTCCACAAATAGTCCCATTGTCGTCAAATCCAAAGGTGATGTAAATGGGGGGTTAAATTATATATCAGTAAGTGTATCTTGCATGCTAAGTGAGCTGGAAGGGGGTTGCAGCAGGAAAAGCAACCAAAGGGAGTTGAAAGAGGGACTAGGACAGTCTTCTTTTTTCTGCTTTTCTTGCTATACCTTGATGTGCAACTTACACCATTGTTGAATGAATTTGGCCCTTCTCCTCTCAACTTCAGTTTCCCCATCTCTAAAATAGCACAGCAATATGGTCTAGATCCACAAAGGTATTTTAGGTGCCTCAGCCCCTGACTTAAGTGCTTAAATCCCAGTTATGACTCCACTGCAATCCACAAAACTGCCACTGAAACCTGTAGGCACATTTGTTTCAGTCTCTGGGCCTGCACACCACTGCCTCACCCTAGGCATCTGGGCATTTATTCCTGCCCAAGCCTCACAGGGGTTCATGAACCAGTGGAAGACAGGCATTCAGCCACCCAAATTGTGTGTGGGGCCCAATCTAGTAGGCAGGATCAGAGAGAGTTTAGCAGATTAGGTCCCATTCAAAATCCTGCTGGATGAGGAGGTGGCCCCCATTTAATAACTGGACTGCAGAGTTATTATCTCTCTCTCTCTCTCTCTGGCCCAATGGCTATTCAGTAGTTAGCCACAGTGAAACAGTCATTGGGTGAGGACAAGAGAGAGACTGACTCTAGCCCAGTGCTTAGGGCACCCACCTGGGAGGTGGGAGACCTCAGCTCTAGTCCCCCTGCTCCAGTCCCTTTCATAATTTATCCACAGTGGAACAGATGAGATTGAGGGAGACCCTCTATATAATATCTCATAGCTGAGTGATGGGGGACCTTTGTTCCAATCCTTTTCTCTTCCTCCAGCAGAGAAGAGGGAATTGAACCTGGATCTCTCATAGAGCAGATGAGTGCGCTCACCAGGCTGCAGGGAGGGGCCTAGCTCTGTTTAGTGACCCACGTGGGAGAAGCTGCTGCCTGGAGTCAGGTGACTTAGGCACCGAAGGTGTTCCTTGCAGGAATGCGTGAGGTGCCTGCCCTGCTCCACAGAAAGCAGGAGGAGGATGTGGTGGTGGTGCTTCCCCTCCTTCCCTCACCCCCCCATACATTTTTAACTAAAGGGGATGAAAGGATTTGAAAAGGGGTCTCCCATCTGTCCAGAGACTGTGCTAAGCACTCCACTATGATATATTTAGATGTGAAGCTCCCTCAATCTCTCCTGTTGAAGCTGTTGCACTGTGGATAAATAATGCGTGATTAGAGCAGAGGGACTCAAACTGAGGTCTTATAGCTTGTAGGTGAGTGCCCTAGAGACTCCTTCTTGCTCTTGTTGATCCAATGATTCTAAATATTTATCCACAGTGGAACAGACATAGGTTTTCTCTCTCTGGCCCAATCTTCCCCTGATTTGTGAATTGGTCTGGGAGAGGGTGACCAGCTGTCCTGATTTTATAGGGACCATCCCAATTTTGGGGGCTGTGTCTTATATAGGTGCCTATAACCCCCCACCCCTTGTCCCGATTTTTCACACTTCCCATCTGGTCACCCTAGTCTGGGACTTGGGTGGGAGAAAAGCATCCAGACACCATGAGTGAGGCAGCAGCATACATGTTCAGAAGCACAAACATGGGTGCCTAGGAAGCTCTTACTGCAAAAACTTAGGTGCCAAGTGAAGTTAAGTGCCTACTAGGTTTAGCAGGACTTGTGTGGATCACAGTGGAGCCAACACTGGGACTTAGGTGCCTAGACTGGCAGGCAGACAAAGGTTTGGAAGAGAACTAGAGTGACAGAGATTTAATGACTTGCTCATGGGCATTCAGCAGGTCACTAACAGAACCAAGACTAGAACTGAAATTGGCTGATTCTCATACCACGGCCCTACCTAATGAACTACCCAACTTTTTTCTCCTCTGCCCCCTCCCCTCCCATCATACACTGATATTTTTACAAGGTTCCCCTTGAGCTAAGTGGAGCACTGTCATGATCTCATTACAGTCTTGGTTAACACAGCAAGCACAAGTTTGTTTTCGGAGCTGTCCTGGCATCAACACAGGGAATAAATGTAGTTGTGCAAAAATCCCAATATTCAGCACATCTTTAATCTAAACAGATCTTTGTTTTCATATAATGTGGCAAAATACATTTAGCACAATGAGTAAATACACTTGTGTTGATTACATCAGGAAAGGCAAACCTTTTGAGAATTTGTTCTCTGCTTTGTAAACACTTTTTTAGTAATAAAATGTGTTGTCCCCCTCAAAATTCCTTCGGTATGTGGCTGTCAGCCCTAATGGGAAATATCTCACTCAACCACGTTTGCTACTCTGGTCATAGAACTGTCCATTAGTAAAAGTAGGATGTATAGTCAGATAAAGTAGATCGAAGACTCCTATCTTATTCAGAAACTTCACACGGACTGAAGAATGCGCTAAAGTAATTAAGATGACACTTTGAGTTGTGAGAATAGCATTTAGAGCTAAAAACCCTTAGAGGTAGCACAAAGCCAAATCCATTTTATAAAATGCCTTTCAGGAGAGCACAAAATAGTCAGTGCCCTCAATTAGACCAGCTAAAAGGCTTAGCAGAAGAGAGAGAAATGCTTCAGCCTACTTTCAAACATGTTGTAGATATGGGAAGTGCTATCCTAAATTCATTAGGACTACTTCTACAGTGATGTGCTAGAGGGGCTCTCGGGGCTTTGAGAGCTCCTTGTTAAGATTCTGCCACCACATTAAAGGGAGAAATGGGGTAATTTCCCTGCTAAATCATCCTTGGCAGACAAAATCTCTCTTCTGAAGAGCAATTTTTTTCCTCTTTTAGAATGCACCAAATTGCATCAAATGGCAGGTATTTTCAAAAGAGTCCTGGGGAGGAGACTTCATGAGAGATTTTTCCCTCTCCGTCCCACATAATCAGGTTGAACACTGTTCTGTATTGTCATTTGGCTCAGTATAACTGACCAGAACAAAGTATAAATATGCTCAGCAAACTACAAGTTAATATTCATGTTAGTCAAGTGGCCTTTCCTCCCCTCTTGATTATGAGAAAACATTTTTGTTTAACTGGTGAAATAAATGAATAGATTTCACAGTCCTTTACTCTTCTTCTCTGTACTCAGGTACATTGCAGATGCATATGCTTTAGCAGAGAGCAAGAGGAAAAATGAGTAGGAGCCCCTTGTCATAAGTATTGACCTCACATTACTGAGTTCTGTAACATCACAGTGAGAGTAAAAAAAAGAAATTGAGACCAGCTTATCTGCAGTCTGTGTAGTTATACTGTAGATATTGAAAGCAGTGAGGCATGTATGGCAGAAAAGGTAAAGAGTAAAATGTTCATGTAAACTGGTTAGGGAAGTCATCATTTGTAAATTAAAAGAGGATTTATAATAGCCATTTGAAGATTAGACGGGCCCATACTTGATATTCTAGTTCGTTTTTTACTACTACACAAAATCTTTCTATCCTTCATCCATGCACAGTTTGCAGGTCACACTCATTTTGAACCCCATTTGCCAAAATAAACTAGTAATGTGAGTAAAATGAGCAGGATTTGGACCCAACAGTCCACAAGGTTACTTCTAAGAAAACATTTTCCTCCCAAAGAGTTACTTTCAAAATGTAATGGAGTTAAACAGCTCAGGCTGGATTCACAGAGCCTAAATTAGATGCCTAGGCTCCCTATATAATGAATGGGGAGAGAGGTGCCTTAGAATGGGATTCATAAAAGCAAGCATGCTAGGCAGGGAGCTGCCTGAGCTAGCCAATAGGAGGTGCCAAGGAGAGGGGTGTGTCCTAAGCCCTGCCCCTTTCAGGGAGTTCAACTCCCCCATCTGCTTGGGATTCTCAGCCTCAACCCCTCTCTTGGCATGAGGTGTCTGCACTATTTTTACCAGAAGCCAGGGGTGAGGGCTCCCTCATAACATTTAGCTCAGTGGTCAGTGCACTCACCTGTGTTGTGGATGACACCCAGCTCAAGTCCCCTCACTGCACCTCACCAGGAGAAGGGATTTGAACAGGGCTCTGCCACTTTTCAGATGTGTGCCCTAACCACTGGACTAGGGGACATCCTGATGCCCAGGTGAGTGCTCTCACCACCAGGATACAAAGTCCTTGTCATGCTTGAGCTCTGTATCTTTACCAATTTTCTTTCATTGTTTAAGACACAGTGGAACACCTTCAACAGAAGGGACTGAGGAAGCCCCACATCAGAAAATCCCATAGCCTGGGCACTTACCTGGGAGGCGGTAGATCCCTGTTCCTATCTTGTCTCTCCCTCAGGTGGAGAGGGGACTTGAACTAGGGGCCTCTTTCATCTCAGATGAGTACCCTAAGCACTAGGCTAAAAGCTACAAGGGAGGGCCTCCCCCCACCACTTTATATAAGCTCACCAAAAGGGGCCTGATCCACTAAGTTGTCTCAGAGCCTGCTTACCAGATTGGGTCCCACAAGTGGGTTCAGGCAGTTATCCCCTGGTCTGCATAGTATTCTGCATCTGGACACCTGGAATGGAGCTACACTGTAATACCTGATTCTGGGATTTAAACACCTAAAGTGGCACTTAATCTAGCCCTTAACCTCTCTGCAAAAGGGATCAGAGACCTTCACAAGTATTTATCACAGTAATATCATCACATTTTGCAAAGAAATTAATATCCTTTTTTATTCCCTCTTGATTTTCCTTGGTTTGCTTTTTTGTCTTTTTACACTTTGTCCTTCCAGCTATTTTCCTTGGACTTAAGAGAAACCCCTCCTAATGAATGGTTCCCCAGTCACCGTGGATTACAATTGAATTTGATTTTAAGGACCTATTTGGACAATGTTTCATTATGTGAATAATCATAACTGGCTTTAGTCAATGATTTGAACATGTATTAATGAGTGTTACTTGACTTTCCTTTCAATACTATAGTTATTAAACACTATTACACAAGCAAGCCCCAAGCTAGCCTTATAACTGCAGCTGGAACCAGTAGGGATAAGTGCTTTAAAAGAAGGCTAAATAGTCAAAAGTAAATAAGAACAAAATCCTCTGCTGGCGTGTATTGGCATTGCTCCATTGACTTGGGGCAGTTAAACTGATTTGCATTAGCAGAGGATTTTAAAACATCACAGCTTAAAGCGAAGCCTTGATGCTAGAATGTGGATCTCAAGTTTCCGTGGCCCAGATTCCCCAAAGGGCCTTAGGCACC
Organism: Mauremys reevesii; assembly: GCF_016161935.1. Lineage (NCBI taxonomy): Eukaryota > Metazoa > Chordata > Testudines > Geoemydidae > Mauremys > Mauremys reevesii. The sequence continues at coordinate 221,933,625 of NC_052624.1, read as the reverse complement.
CACATCCCAGATTTAGGCACTATGGTGATTCACAAAACCCCTTCCCGGCTGTCATCTGACCCTGTAGACACCTAAACTCACTTGGTGATTCAATTTCTGCTACAATAGTCCGCTAGGCCCCATTCAAAACCTGGGTAGAGGAGGAGGTGCCCACCTTAACTTTTAGACTTGTGATTAGGGTACTCACCTGGGATGTGGGAGACCCAGTTTCAATTTTCACCTTTGCCTGAGGGTGAGGAGAGATTTGAACAAGGCTCTCCCACCTCTAAGGGGGAGGGAGTTGCCCAAACCACTGAGCTATGGAATATTCTAATGTGGAGCTTTTGCAGTCTCTCCTGTTCAAGCTATTCCATTGTGTATAAATAATTAAATAGTAACTGGAGCAGGGTGACTGGATGCTGGGTTTCCCAGATGAATGCCCTAACCACCAGGCTATAGTATAGAGTCATTCTCTCGCTCTCCCTATCAGGCCCAGTGACCCTTTAAGTACTTATGCACAGTTAGGCTTAAGACACATTCTTTTCATTGGCATCTCCTGTAGGCGGCTAGTGTACTGGCTTTTGTGGATCTCATGCTTACTCGCCTAATTCTCCCCATTCATTGCCTAGGAAGATTAGGTACCTAACACAGGCTTTGTGGATCACAGTTTTGTTCGAGTGGTTCTCTCAGCACCAAACGTTAAGCACTGCAACAGTGAACATTGCCACGCTTAAGTCTCTTTCTGGATCTGAGTCTGTGTAACTACACCTCTAACCTGATATAAGGCAACCCGATATAACACGGGTTCGCATACAACACGGTAAAGCTCTGACACGCTGCTCTGAGCAGCGTGTTAAGGGTGCCAAGGGGTTGAATAAGGGGCAGAGGGTCTCGAGGGTGGTCAGGGGCTTTTTCCCCTCCCCCCCCAGGATCTAGGAGGCAGGAGCTGTGGGGGGGCAATTTTGGGGGCCCCGCAGTACCAGAGTGGCCCGGGGGATTAACAGGGGGCCGGGAGCAGCCCGCTCCGCTTTCCTCGCCCTGGGCCCAGCCGTGTCGCTCGGGGGGGGAGGAAAGCGGAGCGGCTAGGGGCCATGTCGCTCCGCTTCCCTCCACAGGTGAGTGGATAGGGGTCGGAGCAGTCAGGGGACAGGGAGCAGGGTAGGGGGTGGGTTCCTGGGGGTGATTAGGGATGGGGGTCTCTGGAGGGGGTGTTCTGGGAACAAGGAACAGAGAGGGCCAAAGCAAGTTCGATATAACGCGGTCTCACCTATAAAGCGGTGAGATTTTTGGACTCCCGAGGACCGCGTTATATCGGGGTAGAGGTGTATCAGTAGTCATACTTTTTTTGGAAAACAATGGAAAAAGATCTTGGTTTTAATAGTGATAACCTCTCATTCCATATGTCTTGTTTATAGGATAACCTGGGGATTTTGAAATGTTGCAAATGACAGAGATCTGGTTCCGTGGACATCGTTTCAATGAACTTCAAAATCTCCAAAGTTGTAACAAAAGCCTCTACACATACACTAGCAGACATTGGCTTTTGTTGGGTTTTGTTTCTCAATGGGGAGAGAAGCAGCTCCGCCATGGCACTGGCTCTTATATACATCACAGTGCACAGGGCCAGTGTTACATTAAGGCCACTTGTCCTTCAGGGTGACTCACTGCCTTGCCGCTACCATGTAATTCAGTTTTAGTGACCACTCTTTATAGGATCAATCCATTATCATGAGGTGTTAGATTTACTGAAATTGATCATTATAATGAACTGATCATTGTAAGTAGTAGTCATTAAAACTGAATTGTATGGTAGCTGCAGGGCAGCCGGTCACTCTGAAAGGCAAATGTCTTTGTACCAATACAGACACCTTCCAAGGGAATGTTCTGAAAATCTCCCATCAGACTCATTGTCTAGGACTTTGGGACAACTGCCAAATAATCCAGCCTGACCTTTAAGTATGACCTGCTGTGTGCTGAGACAGGGCACTCTAGGAGTGTATTATTGCTTGTATTTCATGCTGACCTGGATATTTTAAATAAAGTGACTACTTTATTAAAATAATATTAATGCATTAAAGGGTCCCAAGAACCTGGAATTCAGCTCACACCAATGTCATGATGCCACTCCCTAATCAAGCTTTAAGTGCATCAGAAAAGGCAAAGTGAATGGTCTTTTCACATTTCTCCATGCTTACATTGTGAGCTAAGTTCCCTCTAAGCTGTGCGGCCCAGAGCAGGCTATCAAGGGCCGCACAAGCAGGGAGAGGCGCTTCTCCTCCAGCCCCAGTGCTGCCACGGCCAGGGAGAGGTGCTCTCCCCTGGCCCCAGGCTGCTGCAGCAAGAGAGGGTTGGGGCAAGTCCCGTCTCCCTGCAGCAGCCCCGGGACAGCCTGCACCCCAAACATCTCATCCCCAGCCCCACCCAGAGCCCACACCCCCAGCCGGAGACCTCCCCCCACACACACACCCTAACCCTCTGCCCCAGCCCTGAGCTCCCTCCCACACTCCAAACCCCTCATCCCCAACCCCACCCCAGAGCCCGCACCCCCAGCCAGAGACCTCATCCCCCTCAGCCTCTGCCCCAGCCTGAGCCCCCTCCCACACTCCAAACCCCTCGGCCCCACCCCCGCCACACATCCCTTCCATATTGGTGCACATAACAAAATTCATTCCACACATAGATGTAAAAAATTAGAGGGAACTTTGGCTGTGAGCATTAGGGCACTGTTATGACAGCTGCCTCCTGTAACCAACTCATCAATTATTTTGTAAATGTTAGTAAATAAAGTCATGAAGAGTTAGAATAATAAAATGAAGCTTTATTCTTGTAGTGATTTTTAAGCCCTGATTCAGCAAAGCATTAAGCATATGTTTAAGTGTTTATTCTGAATACAGATGGACCTACAGGCTTAATCTTAAGCATGTGTTTAAGATATTTCCTGCATCTGAACCTTAATGATTAGGACACTGATCCTATGCCCTTTCCCATCAATTAAAAAGTTCACATTGGCTTCAGTGGGCACTGATCAGACCCAAAGTGGCTGGGTTAGGCTTATTTGGCAACAAGAATGAAAAGTAAAGATTTATACATATCACTACCTGATTTTGTGGTGTTGGGGCAAAACAAAGAAAAATCAGAAGTTTGAGGTTTTTCAAGTGTAACTATTAAAGCAAAGACAAGAGAAAGTAAGAATCTGAGACTCAAAACAGTAGCTTCCATTTTACAGGATCACAGCAGTGAGAGAGAACATCTGTCAGAATGAATCCATCTCCTGAAGGTGTCAGATACAGGTCTTTGAAAGGTAAATGCTATGTATATTTAACACACAACATCCTTTTTATAAAAATATATTTACAATATTTTGGTGAATTGACCTTAAAAACAACTATTCCAAATGTTTCTTTAATTGCAATGTGAGAAGCAGCATGCTCCAGGGAATAGCGTGCTGGATTAGGTTTAAAGAAACCTGGGCTCATTTCCCAGCGGTGCCTCTTACCTAGTTTGTGAGGTGGGCAAGCTACTTAACGTTTCTGTTTCCCTTCCCACCTTTGTCTGTCTTGTCTGCTTAGACTGTGAGCAGGGACTGCCATCACCTATGGGTTTGTAGAGTGCCTAGAACAGTGATACTCAGACCTCAGAGATTCAGGAGCCAAATTAGCAATCAATAGGACCCAAAAAAGCCACAGGGGTGTGGATTCATTGTTTCATTTACTATAGCACTAGATAGTCATATTTGAACAGTATGATAGGAAATATATATTTAATATATTACTCTCATAGCAAAATGACAGAGCAAGTATTATTATTTTATCAGCTGCTATAGGTTAAGAACGTAGTAAAAGCATCCTGGATTGGTTAATAACCAAGATTGGTTATTAATTAAATCACGCAGCGTTTTAATATCATGTGCTGCAAAGAGCCGCAGGAGACACATTAAAGAGCCACGTGTGAGCCTCAGTCTGAGTATCACTGGCCTAGAACAATGGGGCCCACATCCTGGTATGGTGCTAGCATAATACATATAATATTTATAAAATGACTAAATCAGATACAAGCCTAAATATGGATTCCAAATCTTCTTAACTGACTCTGGATGACCATAGAGTTTATTAGTACATGATAATGGGATCCATGCGTTCACACACATTCATTCTGACAATGAATGCTCAGTCACTGTATAAATGATCAGTGGAACTGGAATCAGAGGGCCCACATTCCCCAAAGGTAGGGTGACCAGATGTCTTGATTTTATATGGACAGTCCCAATATTTGGGTATTTTTCTTATATAGGCTCTGATTACTCCCCACCCCCGTCCCAATTTTTCACACTTGCTGTCTGGTTACCATACCAAAAGGGACTGTTATTGAGGAGACACCAGTGGAAGAGGGAATGTGAGATGTTAAGTTGGAAGCAATTCTGCCACGTGGACAACATTTATTAAAGTTCCTGTTGTTCAACTTAACCTGAATTCAGCTTCACTCTTTGAGACTAGAACACGTGTTTTCTTTCTACTGATAATGCTACTGAAGTTTGTTAGATTAATATAACTTTTAAATTGTTTAAAATGCAAGTATCTGGATTCAATAAGCCAAAAACACAAAGTAAAATATTGTACGTACTTGAAGTTTTGATTGAAACTTCAAAAAAAATGAACATTTTCAAACCATATGCACAAATTCTCAAATCTGACGCTTATTCCACAGCTGTGAACCAGATTTGTACACACTGTTCACTCGTTTTGGAGATGTATGTGCCCTGATTAAGGAAAGCTCTTAAGAACTCATTTTCACTGGGATTTAATCTTAAAGCTAAAACCTGCTTAATTGCTTTCCTGAATTGGAGCCATAGTCTGCAGCGAAAATCCTCCCATGTATTCCAGTGCCCACAGTACAAAGGACCACAGAGTCAGCTTCAGCCATTTGGCTGGAGTAGCTTCTTCAGAGCACTGCCAAGACACTGCATGGCATGGGAGGATGATTCCTGCCCCCTGCACACTTGACCAGTTCTAGTATATCTAAAACAGTCAATGAAGTTCTAGTGTGGCAAAATCAATAGCTAACTAAGAAACAGAAGGTATTTAGGTGGAACTAGAATAGATCATTCATGTTTAATGTAAGCTAGGTTAAGCATTATAACTGGAAAGAGGGAGGAAGGAGCATGAAAAAAAACCCTTCACTTAAGGCTCTGAAACATTAGTTTATTTTTAACTCGAGTTCTGTTGCTTATTGAGCCACATGTGCACATGCACACATCTATAGCTAAACCTTTCAAATGATCATCCATTTGAGGTAAGTCTTTGTCTATATAGACTGCAATACATGAATGTGCAAAGACACAAAGGAGAGAATTTAGCTTTTAAAAACACACTCAAAATCTAGGACTCGTTACAGTACAAGGAGGGGTTGGAGAGAACCATATTTATCCCTCTCTAGCCCTTGTAATGGTTAATTGGAATGGTTAATAACTCTCTTGCACTCTCTTTTACTCTTCAATCTGCCACCACCCACACACATCCATTCACGGTGTGCGTATATGTGGCCTACACACCCGACAGCACAAAACACGGAGGCACTTAAGTTTGTGCCTAACTTTAAGCTGATGAATGCTCCCATCCCTTTTTAACAATTTAAGCATGTGTGTAAACCCCATTGAGGTTAATTTTAAATCTTTTCCTGAATTGGGATGCGCTTGCTCACATGCTTAAAGTTAAGCATATGTGTAAGTGCTTTGCTGAATTGGGGCCTCAGTGGATAACTGGGCGAATGGCAACATATCAAAGCTGCACAAGCAGAGGGGAAAAAGAGTGAAATGAATTGCCTTTGGCCGTGTTCATACCCTTTTACATTTGCTTTCTATAAATATTTGAACAATTGAGTTTGCTTGGCATAAATATTTGCAGAAAATGAATATCAAAGTCATGCGTAAGTACTCACATGTTTACATGTAAAATTTAATTTCCACAAGTATTTGCACTTGAAAGGCTGTCAAATCACATAATAGAGACAATACCACGTAACTGATGTGACAACTCAGCTAGTCCATACTAAAACATCATTATTTTGGGTACCCGTCCTCCCACACACTTCCTTGTTTTATTCATCCCCCTATTATGTTGTGTTGTCGACTGAGGTCTGGAATTTTCATGAATATATGTTTGTACAGTGCCTAGCACAGTTGGGCCCTCCAGACACTATTGCTATATACGTATTAATTCACATAAAAATTCACAGCTAGAATATCAAGCACTAATACAGACAACTGTCTGTGATCAGTCCATGGAGAAAAAAAATATGAACAAATCAGTGAATAAATGTGATTCAGTTGTGCTCTGCTTAGAAACACCAAAGAAGGGGGAGGTCATTTTAGTCATTTAGCAATATTTGCTCAAGTCTACAAAATACCCAGTGGATTTCTGTATTCTTCGGTGTCTGGAAAATCTTTATGGCTTTACTTTTTCAATTCCATTCACTTTATCTAGCACTAACAGAACAAACACAACAAAACAGTTAGAGTGAAACTCATTAAGACAGGGCTGTACTACTGCAGGCCAAAATCAGATATAAAGTTAAGTCTCAACCTGCCAACAATTCATGTTCAAACTATATTGGCTAAGCTTTTGTAGCAGCACAGACACTACAAGATGTAGGAAAGAAACATTTGACAATATTCGGAAGCTTCAGGCTGTGTGTGGAAATGTTGAGGTTAGGTGCTAAATTTTCATTTTCTTTTTGTTTGTGTGTGTTCCTTTGTTCAATACAAAATGTTCTTAGTGAAAGTAGTTACTAATATTTCTTCCTCAAGTTCTGATTGGAGTTCTGTAAGTTTTCAGCTTTGCTACAAAATTCCTTTTTGTCAAAATAGTCAAACTCTCATTTTGACTCTTCCAGATACCCTTGCATCTAGTTTAGTTTAGCTTTTTATTTTATTAATTGTTGTTTGTTACTTAAATGCATTTGGCGTGTGCTTGCTGCTGTACTAGACATGAGAATGTGTGGTCCCTTCCCTGAGGTCTTCAGAGAGTGTAAAGAGACACAAAATCCACAGTGCATTAGAAAGTGTAGATTCATAGATTCCGAAGCCACACAGGACCATTGTAATCATCTAGTCTGACCTCTTGTATAACACAGGCCACAGAACTTCCCCACAATAATTCCTAGAGCTGATCTTTTAGAAAAACATCCAATCTTGATTTTAAAATGGTTAGTGATGGAGAAACCACCATGATCCTTGCTAAATTGTTCCAATAATTAATTACTCTGTTCAAAATTTATGCCTTATTTCCAGTCTGAATTTGTCTAGCTTCAACTTCCAGCGATTGGATCATGCTAAACCTTTCTCTAGTTCTTGTTCCCCAGGTAGGTACTTATAGACTGTAATCAAAGCACCCATTATCTTTCTCTTTGTTAGACTCAAGAAGCCCAATATATTTAGCTTATCACTATAAAGCATGTTTTATATTACTTTAATCATTCTTGCAGCTCTTCTCTGAACCCTGTCCAATTTATCAACAACCTTCTTGAACTGTGGGCATCAGAATTGTGTACAGTGTTCCAGCAGCAGTTGCACCAGTGGCAAATACAGATGTAAAATAATCTCTGTACTCTTACTCGAGATTCCCTTGTTTATGCAGCCAAGGATATCATTATCCCTTTTGGCTACAGCATCACACCGGAAGCTCATGTTCAGCTGATTATCCACCATGACCCTCAAATCTTTTCAGAATCATTGCTTCCCAGGATGAAGTCCCCCATCTTGTAAATATGGCCTAATTTCTTTGTTCCTAGATGTGTACATTTACATTTAGCCCTATTAAAATGCACATTGTTTGCTTGAGCCCAGCTCACCAAGCAATCCAGGTTGCTCTCAATCAGTGACCTGGCCTATTCATTTTTTACCACTCCCACAATTTTTGTCATCTACAAATCTTACCAGTGATGATTTTGTGTTTTCTTCCTAGTCATTGATAAAAATGTTAAATAGCTTAGGGCCAAGAACCAATATACGCCCATTTGATTCTTCTTTCTTAATTACATTTTGAGACCTATTAGTTAGCCAGTTTTTAATTCATTTATTGTGTACCATGTTAATTTTACATCTTTTTTATAAAAATGTCTTGTGGTACCAAGTCAAATGCCTTGAGACGTCTAAGTATAGTTTTACATCAACACTATACCTTTTATCAACCAAACTTCTATTTTTATAAAAAAAAATAACAAGATAGTTTGACAGGATCTATTTTCCATAAACCTAAGTTGATTGATGTTAATTATAGTCCTTCCTTTAATTCTGTATTAATTGAGTGTCATATTAGCTGCTCCATTATCTTGCCTCAGGACTGTAACTAGGGTGGGGAAAGTGGGCCAACAGCCTGGGGCATGGAAAAATGGGGCAGCATGGGGGAGCATGCAGGGTCATGTGCCCCCCATATTTCTGCCTTCCATTTAGCACAGAGGTTTTCAAACTGTGGGGCTCACCCCTGGGGGGCATCCATAGTTTGAAAAGTCACCTCCTGTCAGGAGCTGGCAGATTGGAAGCTGGTGGGAGCCCCCCGGCCTGTAGGGCCCCTGCATGGCCAGGCACTCCCCAGGCAGAGTGGGTGGCACAGCTCCAAGCCTTGCCTCTCCCCCAAAGGAGTCCAGCCAGCAACACTCCATGGAGCCATCCCCTGCCCCAGTCCCTGCTATGGGATGCTCCCTGAGATGCTCGCTCACTACTGCCATGGTGCTCCTGGCTCTGCAGCTCCAGGAGGAATCACCAGCTGGTATGGGGATCCTTCAGGGGAGAGGCAAGAGCACATCAGGAGCACAGCTCAGAGCTGTGCCGCTCGTCCTGCCTGGGGAGTGCCTGGCCACGCTGAGGTGGCCCAACTCAGGGAGCAGGACAGAAGGGCTGGTAGGCAGCCATCCAGTGCCCCAGCTCCCACAACACATAGAGCCAGGGGCCCGAGTGGGTCAGGTGGCTCCCACTAGCTTCTGATCTGCCAGCTCCTGGCAGAGGTGATGGTTTGAAAACCTCTGTGCTAAATACAAGGTAGAAATCGAGGTGGGGGGAGCAAGTGACCCCGTGTCCCCTCCCACATCACCTCTAGGGGGTGGAAATATGTTTGCTCCACCCTGGGCACTAAAATCCCTAATTATGGCTCTCTCTCTTGTCCAGGATCAATGTCAGACTCACAGGCTTATAATTACCCAGGTAATCCCATTTATCCCTTTTTAATATTGGTACATCAGTTTTCTTCCAATATGCTTGAACTTCCCTGGTATTCTAAGATTTATTGAAAATCAGCATTAATGATCCAGTTAGCTCCTCAACCAGCTCTTTTAAAACTCTCTGATGCAAGTTATCTGGACCTGCTGATTTAAAAATGGCTAACTTTATTAGCTGCTGTTTAACATCTTTCTGAGATACCTCTGGAATGGAGAAAGTGTTATCTGTTTTTTCCCCAAACACAGAAGAGAAATTTACAGAACACTTCTGCCTTTTCTGCTTTATTATTTATGTCTACCATTTCCATCTACTAATGGACCAGTAGCATTGTCAAGATTCTTGTTGTTCCTGATATACTTTTAAAATGTATTGTCTTTGTGATAGGGTGTCTGCCCCACATTGGCAGAAAAGGGGTTAAAAGCAGCCCTAGAAAGACAGCCAATCAGGGCTGAAGGGAGCAGCCAATCAGGGCAAAGGAGGCCCCTATAAAAAGGGAGCTGCAGGGCAGCATGATGCAGTTCTCTGTTGAAAGTCCAGGGAGGAAGGACTGAATCTGTGAAGGGCTGAGAGAACTGCCAGCACCCTGGACAGAGCAGTGCTGCCAGCAGGAGCAGAGTGAGCAAGGGACAGCTCCTGACTGGCTTCTTGAGGTTTACAGACTCATCTTCTGACACAAGGGCAAGGAGGGTGCTGGAGCCACGTGGGAGGTGGCCCTGGGGTAATGGACTGCAATTGGCCACTGAAGGAAGTGGCCAGACAGTGGACTGCAGTTGGCCACTGAAGGGAAGTGGACAGTGGATGGCAATTTGGAGCGGTCTGTGGCACAGCCGGAGGGCAGTGTTGCTGAAGAAGACACTACAGTCCTTGGAAGAGACGTGGATACAGGAACAGAAGTAACAGTGGGACACCACCAGATGAGGGCGCACTGGCAAATTAAGCTAATCCCCAGGACAGCCAGCAGCAGGTTCCACAGCAGTGAGTCAAGCCCTGCCAAAGTCTTTAACTCTGCTGGCCAGAGGTTTCTCCTTGTGTCCTTTTGCTTCCCTGAGAAACTTTCTACAATTCCTTGCTTCTGATTTATATTCATTACTACCAATGTCCCCTTTTTGCCAGTTGTTATATATATTTATAGCTTCCCCTCCAAACCAGTTTATTTTTTAACCAAAATGGCCTCCTTCCTCAATTGTGGATTTTTGGCATCTCGTAAAGTATTCTTAAACAATTACCAGTTATCATTCACATTTTTCCAATTAAATTCTTCCTCTCATATGATTTGACTCATAATTGTTTTCAGCTTTGTGAAATTGGCTTTTATTTTTTAAAGCGCCAAGTTTATATATCACTGGTGTGGACTTTATTCTGTTTGCATATCATAAATCAAAAGGAAAATCAATAACATACTATCTTCTGTCTAGTTTGGTCTTGTCTATTTCATTATTTTTTCATATCCTGCTCTGCACCATATGCTACCTCAGATTTGTCTGTGCCCCTTGCCTGAAAATATATTCTGGCATTTAGCTTAAGGCAATGTGATCCAGTGTACAGGGCATAAGACTGGAAGCAAGAGACATAAATTCTATTCCTGAGTCTGCCACTGATTTGCTGTTTGTCTTTGGGCAAGTTACTTAAATACTCTGGGCCAGATCCTCACCTGATGTAAAAATGGCATAGTTCCATTGAAGGTACCTGAAGATCAGGCACCCTTTTCTCTCCTTTTTCTCATCTGTGAAATAGTGATACTAATTCTTTGTAAAGTACATTGCGATTTGTGGATGAAAAATACTGTAAAAATATTTCAGTTTAACCAATAGGACAATGAATGAATTGTGGAGGATGAAAGGGAGACTCATCTCAGGTGTCATAACACCCCCTGTCATTCCATGTCTTCCCCAAAACCTTCCAAGACACACTTAATTTTTAAATCCCTCACCATCATGCAGACACCACACATTCCTGTCAGCCTATGGTTCACTGATGTTTTCTTTGGTTGTCAGTATTGTCACCATCCTGTTGCCAGTGTTAATGAGAAGTCCTGTCACTTCAGCATTTCTCCTTGGATGCAGGGCAATGAAAACCACTGAGGTCTTGGGAACATGACACCTCCTGCCTGCAGAAAAGGAGTGACAGGACTATAAGTCCTTGAGTTGATATGATGGAATACAGTGTAACTGCTGGTTGGAGAAATTAGTCTCATGTGTAAATATTTACACACATTAAATAGGTCACAAGAACCCCTTCATAAAATCCAATTGGGCCATCTTTCTTTAAAAAAAAACAGCTGAAACATTTTGGATCTTTCAAAGCTTTTAAGATAAATCTTTGACATGACACCTCATTAGGGTGTATAATATGATTCATTAAGATGTTCCTGTGCATATGATTATTAAAATGTTTCTGTACTTACACAGTAACCAAGTTGAAACAATAATGAAGACAATTTGGATTTAAAATTATATGCAGAGTAACTCAGTATCATTCTCCAACAGCCTCAAGAAAATATTTTGTTTAAAAATGAAATCACTTTTGACTTCTTTGCTTCAAAATAGGCAAGCTGTGTACATCTTTCACATTTGTGATTTAGCCATTTAACTGCCACTGAAATCAACGACTGTCTTTCCTTTGATTTCATTTTGTGTTGGATCAGGCCTCTTGCACAGAAATACAATGAGAGAAAAGGATACAGTATATATAGCATTTTTGTTCAGTTTTATGGATAGTATGGATTAAGGATAGGGTGACCAGACAGCAAGTGTGAAAAATAGAACAAGGGGTTGGGGTAATAGGAGTCTATGTAAGAAAAAGACCCAAAAATCAGGACTGTCCCTATAAAATCGGGATATCTGGTCACCCTAATTAAGAAAGAAGATGTGAAATAGCACAGTGGTGACTAATATGTGCTGGCTAGCACATATATAATATCTGCACCATATTAGTATGCATTAAGCACCAATAACATTGAGCACTAATATTGTTCCATTGATTTTGGCAATTAATTTGGCAATTGATCTTTGATTATCAGCAGGTAAGTATGCCCAGTGGTCTGTGATGGGATGTTAGATGGGGTGGGATCTGAGTTACTACAGAGAATTCTTTCCTGGGTGCTGGCTGGTGAGACTTGCCCACATGCTCAGGGTTTAACTGATCAACATATTTGAGGTTGGGAAGGAATTTTCCTCCAGGGCAGATTGGCAGAGGCCATGGAGATTTTTCGCCTTCCTCTGAAGCATGGGGCACGGGTCACTTGATGGAGGATTCTCTGCAGCTTGAGCTCTTCAAACCACAATTTGAGGACTTCAATAACTCAGACATAGGTTAGGGGTTTGTTACAGGAGTGGGTGGGTGAGATTCTGTGGCCTGCATTGTGCAGGAGGTCAAACTAGATGATCATAATGGTCCCTTCTGACCTTAAAGTCTATGAGTCTATGACTTAACCTAAACCATAATCCAGTTCACTTATGCTAAAGTATCCCATAACTCCTTGCATTTGCTGAAGTAAGCGTTTGGCATAAGCAGATAGAATGATTGTATGTTTTAGTACAAGCTAGGGAAGTCCCTTAACAGACCTGTACCTGGAATGTTAGTGTCCAAAACAAAGTTGGGGAACTGGGACAGACCAATGGGTTGGATTTTAATGCCATGTAAAGAGATGTGTAACTTGTACAATCGTCATATAAATATTACCATCTGAAATTGTGTAACTTGGGGGCATGGCTTCTGTGCACAGTGAATATAACATCACTGCATGAGATGACTTCTTTTTCCATAGAACCTTTTTCCTGTACTATATTAACCCTGACTGGCATTAGTTATTTGGTCTCCTGAGTATATTTCATAACAAACCAAAGTGTGAGGTCCATACACTTTATCAACAACTGTATTAAGTACATTGTGACAAGTTACTCTGTATAGTAAAAACAAGTCATTGCACAATGGCCAGAATGTTCATACTTGGATGCCTAACTTTAGACACCCACATTTGAAAATTTTGATCAATATTTATACAGTAATATGAAAAAAAGGCTCTTGTCCCAACCAGTTACTAGAATAAGGCAAGGATAAGGAAAGGGGCTTCCAAGACATCCAAATTCCAGTGAATTTCAAAAGCATTTGTGCACCTACCTCCCTTAGGCTCCTTTGAAAATCCCAGCTTAAATATCTAATGTGGTGCAGATCATCAGCATGGCAAACCCTAAGGGGCACAGCCTCTTTAGAGACTGAGCACTACCCAGATCAATCTCTAGTGAGGTCCTTAAAGTGGTCTGGCTGGATATTCAGTTTATCCATTTCTATCATGCCTCTAAAGCTTAACCCCATTTTGGAATTCATTGGTTTTCCATCCTAATAACTCATCTATACCAAGAAAGCCACTGAAATTGAACCATTGCTGATGGAGGTAGTTGTTGGGTTTGGCTTTGAATATCTTTCTTTCTGTTCTTGTCCTTCAGTATAAAAATGTACTGTAATATTATGGAATTGTGCAATAAAAATAATAGGATTTATCAGGATGCTAATGTCTTTTTAATGACCCAGGAATACACCCACATGTATGCTGCTGGGTTTATGTATAAATATACATGCAGCAGGAACACTTTTGCCGTTTTCTTTGAAAATGAATAATGTAGCATAAAACAGTAGCTGTGAGAGTTCCTCCTTCAGCATATACAACCAGTGACCCCCAAAGATACTTTTGTTCACATCCTCAGAAATCTGGTTTCTATGCAACAGGAAATACACTGACTCTTCTTACCAGCAAAGCAAACCCACTATAATTGAGTCTCTGTAGTGCAAAGGTCTGCAGAGGAAGATTAGATACTCTTTTCTGGATGCAATTAATATTTATTCTTCCCAGTTTCCATTTGGTAAAAGGCTGAGAAATCTGTCAAAGTCATGCAAATTTTATTGCACTAGCCAGGAACCTTGTAGCATTCATCCAAAGTAATGACTCCAAACAAACAGTTAGTTAGAAAGTGGATTTGCCCTGGATCACCAAAGTCAGATTCCTGATCTTTTTTTTTTTTTGGTGGGGGGGTGGAATTCATCCATTTCCAAAATTAGCAAAATGGGAATATTTTAAAGTTTCATGTCAGCCAACATGTTTAAGATCCAGTTTATTTGACCTGCTTTATTTTAAAAATTCTCAATACAGTTTCATGTCATGTCAAAGTATCCAGCTCTTTCAAATTTGTTAACTTTTATCAGGCATCTTCTAGCTGGGCTTACTTAGAGGATTTGGAAACTGCACATCTGTTTAAAAATAAAAGCTGAACACTCTCCCCACCCTCCAAAGAGCATCCAGGTTTTTCACAAGGCTTTTTACAGTACATAAGAGTAGAACAAGAACAGATGAGTAAGCCAAATAAAGCAGCTTTTAGCGAGGCTCACACAGGCCTGGCCTATGTTACACAGTTAGGTTGATGGAAGGCAGTTTATGTTGACCTGATGATGTCATTGTACACACTACAGCATTGTCCTGCTGATGTAAGTGCCCTACTACCCCGACATAATTACTCCACCTCCACGAGAGGCGTAACACGTATGTCAGTGTAGTTGGCGTGACACTAGTCTGTGTAGACCCTGCGTTACTTACATGGGCTGTTGGGTGTCTTGTCAATTTCATGAGGAAGCTGTGAAATTGACAAGAAAGATGAGCAGCTAAAGCCCAGCTGCCCCCAGCTGCCCCCAGCTCCCCACTCGTAGTCGGGCTGCTGCCTAGAGGCTCCCCACTTCCTGCTCTGGTAGGCGAGAAGCCTGCATGGCTGCCCCCTAGGAGCAGAGAGCCGGGGGGCGGGCAGGCACAGCAGGGCTCCCGGCAGGATGCTGCACAGAGCTGAGAGCCTGGACTCTCAACCCTCCACACTGCCCCTCTTGAGTCAGCGGAAGCGCTACTGGTGAGGACACGCACCACCAACAGAAGAACTGTAGTATTGACATCAGCCACCTAGTAATTTCTGAAGTGGCTGTAAATTGACCTAACATAGGTTGACTTAGGGCTGTAGTTTAGGCATGTCCACAGTCTCCTGGGCAGAATTAAGATGAACACTGGAACTACCCATACCTTATTGTCTAGAAGAGAAATGCGCAGTCACAAGCAGTATTCGGTGCACAAAGGGGAGTATGAAGAACCTGAATGCACAGATAATCCAGGAAGTTTTTGGAGAGTGTTGGGGACAACTTCCTGGTGTAAGTGCTGGAGGAACCAACTAGGGGCTATGCTTCTCTTGACCTGCTGCTCACAAACAGGGAAGAATTGGTAGGGGAAGTAGAAGTGGGTGGCAACCTGGGCAGCAGTGACCATGAGATGGTTGAGTTCAGAATCCTGACAAAAGGAAGAAAGGAGAGCCTGGGAAAAGCAGACTTTGACTCCCTCAGGGAACTAATAGGCAGGATCCCCTGGGAGGCTAATATGAGGGGGAGAGGCATCCAGGAGAAGTGGCTGTATTTTAAAGAAGCCTTATTGAGGGCGCAGGAACAAATCATCCCAATGTGTAGAAAGAATAGCAAATATGGCAGGCGACCAGCTTGGCTTAACAGAGAATTCTTCAGTGAGCTTAAGCAAAAAAAGGAAGCTTACAAGAAGTGGAAACTTGGACAGATGACTATGGAGGAGTATACAAATATTGCTCAAGCATGCAGGAGTGTAATCAGGAAGGTCAAAGCACAATTGGAGTTGCAGCTAGCAAGGGATATGAAGGGTAGCAAGAAGGGTTTCTACAGGTAGGTTAGCGACAAGAAGGTGGTCAGGGAAAGTGTGGGACCCTTACTGAATGGGGGAGGCAACCTAGTGACAGATGATGTGAAAATGCTGAAGTACTCCATGCTTTTTTTTTCTTCCCCCTCAGTCTTCACAGACAAGGTCAGCTCCCAGACTGCTGCGGTGGGCAGCACAGTATGGGGAGGAGGTGAGCAGCCCTCAGTGGTGAAAGAACAGGTTAAGGACTATTTAGAAAAGCTGGACATGCACAGGTCCATGGGGCCAGATCTAATGCATCCGAGAGTGATGAAGGAGTTGGCTGATGTGATTGCAGAGCCATTGGCCATTGTCTTTGAAAACTCGTGGCGATCGGGGGAGGTCCCATACTATTGGAAAAAGGCAAATATAGTGCCCATCTTTTAAAAAGGAAGAAGGAGAATCTGGAGAACTACAGACTGGTGAGCCTCACCTCAGCCCCTGGAAAAATCATGGAGCAGTTCCTCAAGAAATCCATTTTGAAGCACTTAGAGGAGAGGAGGGTGATCAACATGGATTCACCAAGGACAAGTCTTGCCTCACCAATCTGACTGCCATCTATGATGAGATACCTGGCTCTGTGGATATGGGGAGAGCACAGCATGTGATTTATCTTTACTTTAGCCAAGCTTTTGATACAGTCTCTCACAGTATTTTTGCCAGCAAGTTAAAAATGTATGAATTCAATGAATGGACTATAAGGTGAATAGAAAGCTGTCTAGATTGTTGGGCTCAATGAGTAGTGATCAATGGCAGCTGGTATCAAGCGGAGTGCCCACGATCGGTCCTGGGGCTGGTTTTGTTCAACATCTTCATTAATGATCTGAATGACGGGATGGATTGCATCCTCAGCAAGTTCATAGATGACACTAAGCTGGGGGGAGAGGTAGAAATGCTGGAGGGTAGGGATAGGGTACAAAGTGACCTATATAAATTGGAGGATTGGGATGGCAGGTTGCAGAACATGGAGCAATGGTCTCAAGTTGCAGTGGGAGAGGTCTAGGTTGGATATTAGGAAAAACTATTTCACTAGGAGGGTGGTGAAGCACTGGAATGGGTTATCTAGGGAGGTGGTGGAATCTCCATCCTCAGAGATTTTTAAGCTCCGGCTTGACAAAGCCCTGGCTGGGACAATTTAATTGGGGTTGGTCCTGCTTTGAGCAGCGGGTTGGACTAGAAGAACACTAGACTTCTCAGTTAGCAAGGAGAGAGGAGGGAAATAGCTGATGGTTTTTGGATTTGGGGTGTAGAGATGTTCCTTTCCTACCATGAAAATCTGAATTGAGATGTCAGACAGTTACAGACTCAGGAGTGAATGGAGTGGGAGAGGTGAAATGAAGAGGCAAATTTTTGGAGCTCTTGGCATAGAGCTGGCAAATGAATCCTCAAGAGTGGGTACAGCCATTCAATGATTGGACCTGAAGGGAGGATGGAATCCTGAGGGACACTGACAGATATGGGGAGGAAGAAATCCTTTTCAAAATCTCAGGAAGTGGTAAATTTATCATATCTTGCTGATTAAGACACGTTCTATATATAACATTATATGCATGTATAAAATATTGATGTGAGTCTTCAGAATATATCCCTGTATCTCTTGGATAATGTTATAAATATTCTGCAATTTAACAGTTGCTCAAGGCACATGTTATCCTTAAATAGCACAGCAAAGCACACAAACTAATTCAACAGCTTTCTAAAAGATTTTCTAACATATGTAGATTTTAATGTAGAACCAGTTGTTTCATTTGGTCTTATCACTGTAGTATTTAGGGCCATTTTTTTTCAAAAGTGACTAGTGATTTGGGGTTCCTTAAATTAGGGGCTCTCAATTTGAGGTGACAAACTGGACTCCATTTTCAAAAATGCTGAGCATCTACCTTCTGAAAATCAGACCTTGTCAGGTCTCTCAGGTTGGGAACACCAAAGCACTAGTCACTTTTTAAAATCTGACCAAGGTGCTGTTTCTAAAGCACATTTTGGGGAGTGGGTCTGTAAACTGGTGGACAGTTTTACCCACCTGGGAAGAGAAATACAGCTCCAAGCACTATCTTCAAAATGAAACTCTTCAAAACGAAAGAAAATTAGCTGTAAACGTTTGGGCAATGATTTCCACAGGCTTCCTTCTCCCTTTATACTTTGCCCCAAGAAGCCACAGGGAACAGGCAAGGACCTGTTAAACTTTTATGGCTGCAACGCCTTTACCTTGTCACATATCACTTACAGATAGAGCAAATGAGATTTGATAAATAACAATAGGTATAAGATAGGGAGAAAGTTCTATAGTGTGTGTGTGTAAATACCATGCAAGATCTCTTTGGAAATAGCTTGCACAACCTTGTCTTAAGTAGCACATCCTAAATGTTAAATGCACTGAGGACTTTGGCTTTGAAAGGATTGCTGTGGGTTCTTATGTGGGAAAGCTTTACAAAAAAAGCACAAAATGTGTATTATTTTGTTTTAAAACATTTGTGAAACTCCTTTTCATCTTAATACTCTCTTGAACTCAAAAGAAACAATGCTCCCTCTGAAAGAATATTCAGCACTCAAGGCTTTAAAGTGACAATCTTCTTTCTGTATCCAGGAAGTCATTTTCCACCTCACAGGAATAGGATCCCCTATTTGCTGCATTTTTTCTGGCATACCTCACATGTCACATTAAGAGGAAAAAGATAAATCTATCTGCAATGCAAACCACTTTGCTGTTGTTTTGGTCACCCCTGAAACAATTTCCTTTTGAACAGAGCACAGTACTTCAGCCTTTATATTTCATGTGACTGAATCAGCACTAATAGTTTGCTGTCTTATGCACTTGAATTCCCATTAAAACTCTAAGAATATCATTTCTAGTCAAGACGTTATCAGTGGACTACAGGCACAAAAGGAACCCAGCAACATCTAACAGTGCCATAAAGCGATCTTCTTTGAGACCCCCGAGTAATTTATTAGTCTTCCGACACAAAGGTTCTCTTTGTCCTTTTAAAGTATATTTGAATTAAAAATATATTTACCTCACCAGAAAAATCCATGTATAATGTGGTGGGCATCATGCTGTTGGTCAGAATCCCTAGTACCTTGTTCTCACTTACAATACTCAAATGCTTCTTACAGAAATCTGTCCTAGTATGAAATCATTAGTAATGTTCAACTTTAAGGCACAGGCGTTAGTCCTCATGCCATACTATGGCATATGAGTACTGCATATTTTCCTTATTTTTTAGAACATCTCAGTATTTTTTCTGCAATATTAAAATATTATAGCTAAAATTTCAGCTCCTGTAAAATAAACTGGCTTGGTTTGAAAGATTTTGATTTGGCTATAGCAGAAATGTGTGCCGAAAAGAAGATACTGTGCCTCATCTTATTTTTCTTACTCTGAAATAGACCCAAACAGCATAAGTTATTTGGTAAGCAGGAATGAAACATAAGGTACACCAAGACTTATTATGCATAGAACCCCAAAGGGAACAACAAGTTGGTTCTCTTCTTCAGACACACTTGAATAATGAAAGGCATCTTTAACTACTTTGGGCAATTAAACCTATTAATGAAGCACCACTAATTGGCTTCTACTAAATGAAGGAGTGTTCTGCCTGTAGCATATGCACTCCGATTCATAAAGATCACATTCAGGTAGGACCAAAAGAAGCAGTATCTCTAGTGCTGACCAAATTTGGTGGAAAATAATTTGTCTGTGGGAGTAGGAATAAGGAAAGAACAGACACTCTTTATCCACTGCAGCATAGATTCCAACCAGTAGGTTTTCCTCTTGTCAGTTTTATTTCTTAATCTTTCTAGAGCTGCAGAGCAGTTTCCATTCTCTTTGGCAAGGGGTGGAGCCAGATAATTAAAAAGTTCAGGCTCCCCAGGTTAAATTGTGGTTTTCAGGGCACACAAATTGGTCAACAAGGGAGCTTTGAGGGGGAGAAAAACCTGTTTAGTCTCCCTCTGGTGGTGGTGAGGTTGATTGAAGCCACTGTGAGTTGGACTCACTAAGTTGACTGACTGTTTGCTGAAGGGCATCATGGTGTTACCCGGGGTTCATTCAACCCAAAGCTCTTGGTAACTATTCTGTGTGAGGTGGTGTCAGGAAATAAATCAACAGAGACACTGTCGTCCGACCGATAGATGACTGGCACAAACAGTACAATACAAGAGTGCTTTCACTTAAAGCTATACTTTATTTAGTTTCAAGCACTTATGTCCTCAACAGGTTAGTAAAACACCCCCAACCCTCAATAATTACCAAAGTTTGGTGGGGCTCTTGAGTAGTACAACAGCAGCCTTCTGATTGGCCTGTCTTTCAGCTGCCATTGGGGACCTAAATTGTGTCCATGAAGAGATCCCACTAACCCAAACGTTCTCCCCCTTATTTATTCTTGTTAGTAGATAATGACACATCAATCAAAAAACTTGTTCAGCAAGCAGTTTCCTCAGATTACTAATTAGCCAGATGTGTTCTTGCAGAGTCTGCATGCCTTCAGGCCCTGACAGATACATCCCAGAAGGCAAATATAAATAAGCTTCTGTTTTTTTCCTAAAACACAGACCCCAACACAATCAACAGAGACTTTATCAGGGAGGGACACCGGGTCAGGCAAAGGTCAAGCAAAAGGGTCCCTTGTGGTGATCCAAACGCCCTCCCCTCCTGGCTTAGTCATGCTAAGCTGCACAGGCCTACAATTTTGGCTGTGCAGTCACAATTTTGGCTGCTGCAACAAGTGTGATAATCAGTAGAACATTATCAGTAGCGGTCCCTGGCCCTTTACTGGTCTGTCAAAATCTTCCCATCCAATGGGTCTAGAACGCAATCATTCATCCTCATGATTAGTGTAATGGGGCAACGACTCACCCGGCAGCACCTCCTGCTGATCATCCAGGGAATTAGCTCGCCAGCCTCCAGAGTGCCCTCTGCAGGCCAGTATCTCACCTTGCTGCTGGCCCCCTGTGTCTCTCTCGGACCCCAGTGCCCCTTCTCTCAGGGTTCTGCCCCCTGCAGTACCCTGCAGTCTCACTGGGTCTCCGCTCCCCAGGGAACCCCTAACCTCCTATCCCCACCTCACCTCAGTCTTTGGCCACTGCCAGTCACCGTCTGGCCCTCACTCACTGGGGTGGACTCTAGTGTAATTGCCACTCATCATCGGCAATGAGGGTTTGGACCTGCTGCCTTTGCCTACCGTTGGGCTGCCCTCTGCAACCCCAGTACCTTTTCTGGACTTTAGCAAGGCCTACAGCCTTGGGGTTTTCCAGGCCAGAGTTCCCAGCTCCTCTGGCCTTTCCCCAGCCCTGCTCCAGTCTAGGTACCCTGCTCAGCTCCCAGTAGCCAGGCCCATCCCTCTCAACCGCTAAAGAGAGACTCTCTGAGCTCCAGCCTAGCAGCCCCTTTATAGGGCCAGCTGCAGCCTGATTGGGGCATGGCTCCAGCTGAGGCTGCCTCCCCAGTCAGCCTTTCCCCAGCCAGAGCCCTCTCTAGGGCTGTTTTTAACCCCTCCGGGCAGGAGCAGGGTGACCACCTGGCTACAATTAGACTCATTGAGGAAAGCCTGGGGGAAAACGAAAATGGAGCCAGCATACTGCTTAACTTTGCCTACCACTCCAAGGGTGCTTGATCCAAAGCCTACTGAATTCAGTGGGACCCTTTCCGTTGTTTTCAATGGGCTCTGGATAAGACCACAAAACCAGGGCCTCTAGCAACTCTAGCTCTTTTGCTACAGTGATGGGGGGGGAGGGATTTTTGGTCAGTACAAGTCTACTGTGGTGAGCTGGGTGGAGACAGCATCCATGGATATGGGCTGGGAAAGGAGCTTGAGGAAAAAGAGAGCACTCCAGCTAGCTTGTGTTCTCCCTCCTTTTCAAGGCTCTTTTTTTTGATGGAGGGAGCAAGTGCTTCAACTCTCCTCAAGTAGGCTGATGTTTTCTTCCTCATACACTGACAAGGGAAAGGGCTGTTAACTGGCTCCAGGAGCAGATAAGAGCCTTCCCCTTATAATCAGGGGCGGCTCTAGCAATTTTGCTGCCCCAAGCGCAGCGGCATGCCGCGGGGGGCGCTCTGGCGGTTGCCGGTCCCGCGGCTCCAGTAGACCTCCTGCAGACGTGCCTGCGGAGGGTCTGCTGGTCCCGTGGCTCCGGTGGAGCAGCCGCAGGCATGCCTGCGGGAGGTCCACTGGAGCCGCGGGACCAGAGGACCCTCCGCAGGCACGTCTGCGGGAGGTCCACCAGAGCCGCCTGCCACCCTCCCGGCGACCGGCAGAGCGCCCCCCACGGCACGCCGCCCCAAGCATGAGCTTGGCATGCTGGGGCCTGGAGCCGGCCCTGCTTATAATGTCCCTTCTTCCCTGAGGGAGATGAAAGCATGGAAGGAGTGAGGGGGCTAAGTAGACTGGAAAATGTCCAAGGAGGTATACCAAATGAAAGGGGAAAGAGAACAAAAAGAATGTTTTGGGCAAAAAAACTGAACTAAAATCTAATGCTAGAAAAAATGAGTCTGAGAACATATCCTGGACAAGATTGAGTCAAAGACATAGGAGGAAAAACTGAAGGAATAATGTGAATGATAAGAAAGCAAAACCCCAAAAGACCCTGTTTTATTTAACTGAAAATTTGCTACCAGAATGTAAATAACTGTCATCAAAAATAACACAGGAGTTTTAATATGCTCACACCCATTAAACGTCTTTTCATTGTATCTGTGGTTGGTAATACCTCTGAGGCAGACTAGAATGGCACGGTGTTCTGACAACTGTCATCTGGGCCCATTACAGGTTTCAAAATAAAATTCACCACTAGTTTGAAACTCACTAATCATAACGTGTGCCTTCGTTTAGAGCCATTCATCGGCCTTGCATTCTGCCTTGGAAGCTCTGCTCCAGACCTCCAGATACAGTAAATTTCACAGCTAGATTCCCTTCTTCAAAAACATCCAGCCTCCGTCGCACCTAGGAACTGTCAGCACCCTCATTTCAGCCACAATCATGGCATAAAGGGAAATATCAAAAGCCTGTTTGTAGGTAGGTTGGAAGCCATACAGGGCTAAAACCAAAGCTTCTTAGTAGCATCCAGAAACAGATGGGAAGTCACTACAGGGAGTGGAGCAAAAATAACACGGGAGTTGTAATGTGCTCACACCCATTAAACATCTTTTCATTGTATCTGTGGTTGGTAATACCTCTGAGGCAGACTAGAGTGGCACTGTGTTCTGAATTGTTTTCAATTTTAAGCAGAAGCATCATTTGCAAAGGATGAAGCAGTGGACAGCTGTCCACCCCTAGCTGGTGGTAAATCAGTGGTTGGACTGTCTGACAGGGGTAGGGTGAACAGAGCCACCTGCTGTTTCTAAGAAGGGAGTTACCTGAAATAAAGGGGGATGAGGGCAAAAACTGAGCTGTTTGGGTGGTACAGGAGAAAAACACAAGTGCACTCATCCAGGAGTCAAGCATAATAAAGTCCTAGTGCGCTCTCTCTTGAGATGCAGGTCATGGAGCTGGCTCATACACATAGAGATAATCCACAAGCTGGTAGAGTGATCGGGGCCCCATTCCCCTTTGTTGCCTCTTGGTAGCATCTGCAGAAGATGTACAGGAAGAGGCACAAGATTATCTCACAAAAAAACAAGACTGGTAAGTAGACAGCTCTATACAGCATACTCTCTAAAGCATTCTGCCTGAGGCTCACCTGCCGCATCGAAATGCCTCAGAGCACCTACACATGGCCACTACAGCAAATCAGGACAGGGGGTGGGGGTAATAGGCACCCATGTAAGACAAAGCCCCAAATATTAGGACTGTCCCTATAAAATTGGGACATCTGGTCACCCTAGCTCCATTCCCTACACACCCAACCTCCACCCCATTTTCCAGTTCACCAGTTCACAACTTGGTCCTTGTGTTAAATACCAGATGTTTCCCCCCTCCCTCCTACAACCATGATTTAGCTCCAAAGTAAATATTATCTCCGGACAGTTGAAATGTAAATTCTAATCCAACAGAGGAACCTGTCCTTATTTTGTAAAGGCAGTGTTTAAAAATGAGATTTGAAAACATTTTGAGTGTTTCATTCTGGTATATTTAGCTTGAACACACTAAAATAAAGAAACTTACAAATCCATTCATTTTTCAAACTTAGCATTCTACAAGGTTTCAGGGGCTGACTAAACACTCAAGGACATGATTTAAAAGAGCCAGGGCAAAGTAATTGCACAATGTTCAGTGAAGCTCTTAAGCAGTAATGACTACCATTAATTCAGCAAGTAAATAGACTAAGCTATTTGCTCACGATCTTATGAAAAAGGCAGCCAGTTTTGCTGCGATCTCACTGAATGTGCCAATAAGTTCTTACCTGCTATTGTACTGTGCTATGGCAAAGGAACCAAAATACATAATTAAAATTAAATATCTTCCTTGTCCACAAAGAGAGCTTTTTCTGACACGAACAAACAGAAAAACAGGTGAGCCAATTACCCCTGCTTTCCTGCAGGCTCCAAATGAGGTAACTGTGTGTGATTAAAGTGTACTTCACTGATCAAAAATGATCCAATCTAGAAAGGGTGGGAGGGAAGTAAAATGCAGCTTTCACGTTTTCTTTTTGCTTAGAAACAATGATGTACAACAACGGAATGTGCATTTACCTTAGTATTCTATTTTAGCACCTGCCTTTTTCTCTCTATTCATGCCTTTGGCATTCAGAAAATGCCTTCACCCAACAGAGTTGGTATAAGACTTAGACAGGATGGTTAAGAAGACAATCAAGTTTTATTGATTTTTTTTCCTTTTAAGTAAGTGGGTCTGCATGGCTCATTGGATTGCATTTACCAGGCTTTCTGAGAAGATTTGGAGACACTCAATCAGTTTGAGTTGAAATGACCTGTCTGAAATTCATTCCGTTTATAGGTGATGATGGCGTCACATCAGTCCAAAAATAATTTTGAAGAAATAAAAAAGAGTGATGAAGTATTTTATAACTGTAATGGTAACGGAACTCAGAAGTAGTGTTGCTATCACTATATAAGCAGATTGCAAGCCTATATTTAACAAGCGTCTGTCAACTTTAATTTTATTCTTTGGTTAGATCATTTGCCTTCTAACATCGTAGAAGTACATTCTGTTTATTGTGTTCCCACTTGTAACAGTTTCAGTGGCTCTGGTGGCCTCGCAGTCATAATTTGCTACACTGATATAAATATCTGATGGAAAGAGAAGTACAAATTCATATATATGAGATTTAAAAACATGTTTTAAGAGGTGGAAAAAGGGGTGACGGTTCTGCTAAAAAGATTAAAAATCAACAAATAAAATTTAACCAACAATAAGCAAACTTCATCCTCCATCATTGCCAGAAATAGTTCTATGCCTTTAGGTTGTTGTTTCCTTGTTGTGTGCTTGACTTTAGTTTATGATTAATGACTTAGGAAAGCTGTGTCTGAATGGGATTTCATTGGCTGCCCTACTCACCAACCTGTCATCTGAATGTTCCACACATGAGATTAGATTATACGAGGAACTGTGTGTATATATATATTTTGTTTCAGGGATAACCTGCAGTTAAAGCCCATTCTGATAATGTACGTGAAGCTTCCCTCCATTAGACTGCATGATTTTTTAAGAATGACACTGAAAGCAGTGGAGTCACACCAGCTCAAAACCAGTTTAACTGAGTGGAGAATCAAGTCCAATATAATGAATAAATTACTGCATAGGCAAAGTGGGAGTACATGAAAACCAGGTAAGGCCTTTGGAGGCTTTCCTATTCTGTAACTTACTCTTAAATTGACAGTAAGGAGCATCTGAGGCATCGGAGGATGCATCTGTGACACCCTGGCATCCCAATATTCACCATTGTCAAGTAATTAGGATATGTTTTGTACAAAGTATGCCAAAGTATCATTCTAAAAGGTATCATTAATATCTCACTGGATTGTATGTGTTATCGTCGTATGTGAAGTTATGAAGTTTGGCTATGTATGTGTTACTGAAACATGTTGTAAGGTTGAAAACACCCACAAGCATCCTTTCAGGTACAACAGTAAAAAGTATTAATGGTTTATTGAGGAAATGTACACAAAGACAAGGATTACCCAGGAACTGTGTAGCAACCTCTCAGAGACAGCACTACCCAATGGGAACGGTCAGACCCAGGTCACAATAAAAGAGCTTTCCAGCAAGTGGAAAGAAGATGTAAAAGGGGGAAATGACATCATGAGGGGGACCTCACTCTCCCTATAACAACACAGCTGGAAACACCTGAGGAATAAAGACTGAACAGGGGGGAAGTGATGGTCCCAGGCTAAAGGGATTTCTAGCCTGTGTATGAAAACGTGGGACACCCATGCTGCAAAGTCACGATACCTTGTGCCTTAAGAATCTGCCAACCTGTTTATCAATCAGGGTGTGAATTTGTTAATTCATACCCTACCTATCTGGTATGTTCAGTACAGTTCGCGGTTTTGTTTATTTATTAGGTATTCTGCTTTCATCTGCTTGCTGTCATTTATAATCACCTAAAATCTATCCTTCTGTAGTTAATAAATGTATTTTATGTTTTAATTGAAACCAGTGTGTGTTTGACTGAGGTATGTGGGGAAAAATCTCAGCTTGGTTACCACAAGTGTACATGGTCCTCTTCACATTGAGGGAGAGGCAGACCAAGTGTGAAACCCATATACTGGCTAGATTTGACCAGGGCAGGACAATACTGTAGTTGAAGAGCCTGCGTGTGACTGCAGCTGGGTGTGTCCCTACCTGTGTGAATGCTGGTGAAAGTGCAGGCTTGGAGGGCTTTGCAACTTGTCACAGCAGCACAGTATGAGAGGGAGGCCAGGCCGGTGGGTCAGAGGGATCAGTGGTACCCCAGTTCCCAGTGGCACCCCAGGGGGAACCTGTCACAGCATATCGCTCTCAATTTTGGATATGTAATTAGCTTTCTTTATTATTTATTATTTGTATTATGGTAACACCTAAGGGCCCTAGCCAAGATTGGGATCCCATTATACTAGGCATCATATAAATATACAGTAAGGGACAATCCTTTCCCTGAGGCACTTACAATCCAAATAGACAAGACAGACAAAGGGAGGAGGTGAAGGATGTACAATATACAAATTGATTGAACAATCTTTTTATTGGTTTTTCTTTTTCAATTGGTTTATGGAAAATAGATCCTGTCAAGCTAAATCGATATATTTTTTCAATGAGATTACAAGTCTGGTTGATAAAGGTAATAGTGTTGATGTAATAATATACTTAGAATTCTGCAATGCACCTGACATACTTCCACATGACACATTCATTAAAAACTACAAAGATATAAAATTAACATGATAGACATAAAATGGATTAAAAACTGGCTAAGTGATACATCTCAAAATGTAATTGTAAATGGGGAATCATCATCAAATGAGTGTGTTTCTAAGGATGTCCTACAGGGATTGGTTCTTGGCCCTGTGCTATTTAAAATTTTTAATTAATAACCTGGAAGAAAACATAAAATCATCACTGATAAGGCTTGCAGATAACACAAAAATCAGAGTAGAAATAATGAACAGGAAAGGTCACTGATTCAGAGATCTGGATTGCTTGGTGAGCTGGGCCTAAGTGAACAGTGTGTTCTAATAGGGCTAAATGTAAATGTATACATCTAGGAACAAACGATGTAGGCCCTACTTACAGGAGGGGGAATCTATCCTGGGAAGCAATGACTTTGAAAAAGATTTGAGGATCATGATGGATAATCAGCTGAAGATGAACTCTGTGTGTGTGTCACTGTAGCCAAAAGAACTAATATGATCCTGGGATGCATAAACAAGGAAATCTCAAGTAGGAGTGTGACCGGGGTCCTAGCAGAGGCCAACCGTGGTCACTCAATTAGGTGAGCTGCGAAGAACAGGGCAGCTCCAAAAAGCTGGTGATCCAGACTCAGGCCTCCATCCAGGTACTCCATCCAGGTACTCACATCAAATATGATGATTTCTGGTTCTACCAATCCCATGAGATCGGACACATTACCTCCCAGGTTAATGAATGTTTCAGATCTTACCCAAATACACACTACAGCCAATTCTTATCAACTAAACTAAAATTTATTAAAAAACAAAAGAGAGTATGGTTAAAAGATCAATGTACATACAGACATGAGTTCAATTCATTTAGGTGCAGATTCATAGCAGAGATGGTGAGCTTTGTAGTTGCAGAGTTCTTTCAGAAATAGTTCAGAGTTTATAGTTCAATGTCCAAATATCATATTCAGGGCATACCAGCATAACTGGGACCTCAGTCTTGTGACTCAAATTCTCCTGATGAAGCCTAAGCAGATCTGAGATGACAGAATCAGGACCCAAGAGTCTTTTTATACAGTGTCCTAGCATCCACTTGACCACACAGTCCTGGTTAAACAATAGGCTTTTGATGTAACCTTTTGCTTTCTAAACACCACCAGTAATTAGTTACACAAATTAACGTAGAGCAATTTATCCATTAGGCAGTCTATTACAAACTTCAAAGAGACATATAGACAATGACATTATTTTACCCAAAATTCATCCAAATGTTAATATTCTCTTTTGATCTCTGATTCAATAGTTATATGACAGACAGAAACTGTCTGTTTATGAGGAGCATCTAAGGCCTGGTCTACACTAAGGGGGGGGGTCGAACTAAGGTACGTGACTTCAGCTACGCAAATAGCGTAGCTGAAGTCGAAGTACCTTAGTTCGGGCTACTCACCAGTCCAGACGCCGCGGGAACGAAGTCCGCGGCTCCAAGGTCGACTCCGCCACCGCCGTTCGCGGTCGTGGAGTTCCGGAGTCGACCGGAGCGCGTGGGGAGTTTGAACTATCGCGTCTTGATTAGACGCGATAGTTCGAACTCCGAGAAGTCGAACTCTCCGCGTTGACCCGCGTGGTAAGTATAGACCTACCCTAAGATGCACGCAATTAGTATTACTTCTATCAATATAGGTTTGCATTTCAAAGTTCTAACCTATTTAGCATGAATGGCTCTAATTATCATTCCCATACCTTTCTAATATGACTTTAAAGGTGGGCTTTGGGTCATTCAGCCTGCAAGCTGTTTAACTCTTTCTAGCCATGCATCACAAGAAGTAAAGGTTGTTTTTACCTCTGTATTTGGCATTGGTGCAACTGCTGCTAGAACACTGTCCAGTTCAGGTGGCCACAGTTCAAAACGGTTGTTGATAAATTGGAGAGGGTTCAGAGAAAAGCCATGAGAATGATTAAAGGATTCAAAACCATGCCTTATAGTGATAGATTCAAGGAGCTCAATCTATTTATCTTAACAAAGAGAAGGATAAGGGGTGACTTGATTAGTCTATAAGTATCTAAATAGGGAACAAATATTTAATCTTCAATTTCATGAATTGAAAAGAATCTTCAATCTAAAAAAAAAGGGCTCTTCAATCTAGCAGAGAAAAGTATAACATGATTCAATGACTGGATGTTGAAGCTAGACAATTCAGACTGGAAATAGGGCATACGTTTTTAACACAGAGAGTAAATTAACCATTGGAACAATTTGCCAAAAATCACGGGGAATTCTCCATCACTGGCAAATTTTAAATCAAGATTTGATGTTTTTCTGAAAGATGTGCTATATTAATTATTTGCGGGAAGTTCTATGGTCTGTATTATACAGGAAGTCAGACTAGATCACAACGGTCCTTTCTGGATTTGAAATCTACGAATACGATGCTTTGCAAACATTGTTAATTCCACCATATTTATTGTTCATTTAGGGCTGTTGGTTATTTGAGTGGGGGTTTGTTGGGTGGGCATTAGCTGAATGGCAGGACAAAAAGAAGGTAAAGGTAGAGGGAATATTGACGGGAGGTTGGTAAGTGGGGAAGGAAGAAAAGAAAGAACAGAGCATGGAGGGCAGTGAGAGTTATGCTGAGGCAAAGAGACTGGGAATGGGGAAGGTTGGAACAAACAGCTAGTCAGTGGATGGGAAAGAATGTTGAGTGAAAAAGAACTCTGATGACATCCTCAGAGTCTGAAGGGCTCTGCTGCAGCTATTTCTGTGTCTAGTCCTTCTGGCTGCATCTCTGCTTCATCCCAAACTGGCTCCACCCTGGAGTTCTCCCCCCAGAGCTTACTTGGCTGGGGTAAGGGTAAGGGTAAGGGTGCCCCCAGATTATGCATGCATATGTGTGTGTGTGAAGGGGGTATTCCTCCTCTGCATACGTCTGGGATTGGAGTGTCTATGGGGAGGGGTAACTGAGCAGGCCTTATCTTCCACATCTCCTGTAGTATGGCTGCAGGTTTGCTTCTATCTTTAGGGAAGTCCTAGCCTGCTTTTCTCTTACTGCTTACCTTCCTTTTCTTGTCCTTAATTTTTTTCCTTGTTCCCAGCAGCAGTATGTATCTTTCAAATAGTTTCTGGTTTTAGAAAACCCATTATTTCTCACTCTGGTGCAAGCTTCTGTTACTCCCTTTCTCTCCAGATACCACTCAGGTCCTCAGAGACAATGGTTACTCTGGGGGCACTGCTAATTTAATTAAGTGCAGAAGAGGTGGTCAGAATCAGATGTAAGAAACATTTCACCTACTAATATTAAGCAAGAAAAATGGGTACATGGAACAGGTGCCTTGATACAATATTGTTTTGGCGAATGGTTCTCCCTGGCCAGCTTACATCTTCCATGAATCATCATGATCTCCCCTCTTGTTGATCCACCACAGTGCATCATGGGAGTCCCAGGCTGTAGTGCATCATGAGAGATTTAGTCTGGCTGGGGAACCCTGGGTGAATCAGGAACCTGAACTACAACTCCCACGAGCACCATGGAAGCATTTATATATCAAAATTTCTGGTTTTCAGATCTTTCACTGACAGGTTCAAATTTTCCAAGGAGGGGAAAAAAATTCCAATAAGCTCTACCAATTACACTAACACCTGATGAGGTATCACCAATTTCTTCTCAGAACAGGAAAATTACTGACAGTGCCTCAGAATCTGTGTCTGCTCAGCAAAGGGGCAACAATGTGTTCCATCTTCAGATCCAACACAGGCCTTCTCACAGGAACAAGACTTTCTGGGCTTGGAGGGAAACTGGAGAAAATACAAATGCAAGAGCATCTCTGCTAATGTACTTAACGTATTGTGGCTGGCCCACGCATGCCAGGTAGTGTGGGAAAGGTGCAAGGAACCTCCATTGCTATCCATAGTTCTGGTTCTTCCTCTCCCAGTAACACAGGCCCTGCTCCAACCTTGCACTCCTGAGGGTGCATTCCATCTCAAAGCAGAACCTGTAATACAGAGATCAGTGTGTTAGCCCCCTGAAGCATGCAGTAATTGGTATACTCTCCACTCCTAGAGAGGAGCTCAGGGAGGAATTATAAATGTGGCTACCAAAATAATATTTCAGCATTCAGCAGTATACAGTGGATCAGATGTCTGACTCTGAAAAATCTTTGTAAAAGGAAAGAAGCAGCCACTAAGGTTTCTGGGGATGTCTAGTTTACATCAGTTTCTCACTGGTACAAGCAACCTTTTCAGGTGGAATATAATAATTACCCCCAATTAGTATTTCTTTACCATAAAAATAAAGGTAAATATCTCTGCCATGTCCCAAATATAGTTTGATCCAACTATAAAACACTTCTCAACACAGATGTTCATACACCAGTTTACTAGGTAGACATGGTAATAAATACCATAGAAACAAACAGTTGGGTGATTTCCCCCATTACATTAGCCACATTATTATAAGAGTCTAACATAAAATGTCCTAAATTTGCATAAGACAAATTAACCCCCCCCCATCAGCTGTTATCAATGTGTGACTGACTGCTATGTAGTCTCAACAATAGATTAAAATATCTAGTAGAGAGACAGACCAGAAAAATCATGGAGCAGGTCCACAAGGAATCCAATTTGAAGCACTTGGAGGAGAGGAAGGGGATCAGGATCAGTCAACAAGGATTCATCAAGGGCAAGCCATGCCTGACCAACCTGATTGCCTTCTATGATGAGATAACTGGCTCTGTAGATATTGGGGAAAGTGGTGGATGTGATATACTTTGACTTTAGGAAAGCTTTTGATACAGTCTCCCAAAGTATTCTTGCCAGCAAGTTAAAAAGTATGGATTGGATGAATGGACTATAAGGTGGATAGAAAGCTGGCTAGATCATCAGCCTCAACAGGTAGTGATCAACAGCTTGATGTCTAGTTGGCAGCCGGTATCAATCAGTGTGCCCCTGAGGTCAGTCCTGGGGCCGGTTTTGTTCAACATCTTCATTAATGATATGGATGATGGGATGAATTGCACCCTCAGCAAGACTGTGGATGACACTAAGCCACGGAGAGAGGTAGATACTCTGGAGTGTAGGGATAAGGTCCAGAGTGACCTAGACAAATTGGAGGATTGGGCCAAAAGAAATCTGATGAGGTTCAACAAGGACAAGTGCAGAGTCCTGCACTTAGGATGGAAGAATCCCAGGCACTGCTACAGGCTGGGGATCGGCTGGCTAAACAGCAGTTCTGCAGATAAGGACCTGGGGATTACAGTGGATGAGAAGCTGGATATGAGTCAACAGACTGTCCTTGTTGCCAAGAAGGCTAACGGCATATTGGGCTGCATTAGTAGGAGCATTGCCAGAAGATCAAGGGAAGTGATTATTCCCCTCTATTCGGCACTGGTGAGGCCACATCTGGAGTATTGTGTCCAGTTCTGGGCCCCCCACTACGAAAAGGATGTGGACAAATTGAAGGGAGTCCAGCAGAGGGGAACAAAAATGATTAGGGGGCTGGGGCACATGACTTATGAGGAGAAGCTGAAGGAACTGGGCTTATTTAGTCTGCAGAAGAGAAGAGTGAGAGGGGATTTGATAGCAGCCTTCAATTACCTGAATGGGAGCTCCAAAGAGGATGGAGCTCGGCTGTTCTCAATGGTGGCAGGTGACAGAACAAGGAGTAATGGTCTCAAGTTGCAGTGGGGGAGGTCTAGGTTGGATATTAGGAAAAACTATTTCACTAGGAGGGTGGTGAAGCACTGGAATGAACTACCTAGGGAGGTGGTGGAATCTCCCCTTAGAAGTTTTTAAGGCCCAGTTTGACAAAGCCTTGGCTGGGATGATTTAGTTGGGATTGGTCCTGCTTTGAGCAGGGGGTTGGACTAGATGACCTCCTGAGGTCTCTTCCAACCCTAATCTTTTATGATTCCATGACACAGATCAGGAAAAACACACCGTTGATCTGTACTCTTTGGTAATACATAGGTTACATTAATGGCCATACAAGGTAAAAGATGTACTTGCTCCTACCTCATCTTTGGATAGTAACACCTATGTCATAAAACCATTTTAATGATGGAACATTATTTTATCATAACAAATCAAGTTGTCATATTCCAATTGTATAAATCATTCACAGATCATATAAAATACAAACAACGTTTAATGATTTTCAGAGTCCTCCAAAATCTTGAAAGTCTCATAAACAGATTCCTGTGGAACTATTAACTTAGAAGACAAATATCTGATCCCACCCATAGACTGTAAACGTATATTATTTCCCTGAAGTAAATCACAAATTTTAGCAGAAGGTGGGGAGAATTCAGTGTCAGCTAGAGCTGGTTGGGCAACCGTTTCCCCATCCCGGTGGGGAAAATGGAGATTTTGAAAAGGGTTCCTATCCTGAATTGGGAGAAAAAGTCAAAATCTTGAAATTTTTTGAAAACTGAAAATCCAAAACAAGTTTGGGTCAATCAAAATGTTTCAGTTCAATTTTGACCTTTTTCTTTTTTTATTTTATTTTAATTAGCTTATATTTCAAAATATACAGTAACTAGGCTGGCTACTCATTTTGTTGAACTAACGCATCAGTTTCTATTTGTAGTGAGTTTAGGAGGACAGATTGTTCCAATGCATGAAAAACATTATTAGAGTTCTGAGAGGAGACATAAAATTACTTGCTAATTCTGATGATCTATCACAGGCTCTGTGGTTGGTATGTGTGATTACACAGCTCCTGATTGAATTAATTTGAACCTTTTAAGTTTTCACAACAATCAGAGGGGAATCGGTTTAATCATATGATCTTCTGTGGGCCATTTGTGTTGATCATACAAGTGAGTCACCAGCTATCTCACTTTCAAACACATCACTGTCTGATTTCAGAAATGCAGGCAAAGGGATATTTTCTGGTATCCTTTTTTCTATCTCACTGATCTTTTGAGGGGTGGGACACTGAGACTAGGTCTACACTGGGTGGTGGGGTGGGAGCAGTCGACCTAAGATACGCAACTTCAGCTACGTGAATAGCGTAGCTGAAGTCGGCGTATCTTAGGTCAACTTACCTGGCCATGAGGACTGTGGCGAGTCGACCGCTGCCACTCCCCCGTCGACTCCGCTTCCACCTCTCACCACGGTGGAGTTCCAGAGTCGACGGCAGAGTGATCGGGGAATCGATTTTATCGCGCCTACACTAGACGCAATAAATCAATCCCTGATACAGCGATCA
Source organism: Mauremys reevesii (assembly GCF_016161935.1). NCBI lineage: Eukaryota > Metazoa > Chordata > Testudines > Geoemydidae > Mauremys > Mauremys reevesii. The sequence goes on along the minus strand of NC_052624.1, from coordinate 221,899,243 downwards.
CTACCCGCCAATCCGGTGGGTAGTGTAGATATACCCTGAGTCAATAATACCATCCAAGGCTCATTCTTTTAGCCCATCCTCAGAATACAAAATATAAAATGAGATATACTAAATTTTCTTAACTGAAATCCCATTGGTTGGCCAACTTCTTCCAACACTTGGAGCAAATTTATACCTAGCATAAGTGTGGACAACATCACTGTCTCTGACTTTAATGGAGCTGCACCCATTTTACACCAAGTCTGAATTTGTCCCTCGGTCTCCTTCTTCTGAGGCCCTTGAAAGTGCTACATGTCTCTGGAACCTCCTATGTTTGCCAGGAAGGAGTATGTGAGTTGTGGTCACTTGAAAGTGAATATTCTCATCATCTTTAAATTGCTACATGGAGCTATGAAGGCTTTCACTTGTTTCTTCTCATTGTTAGAATCTGAGGGGATTTTGTAAAGGGGGTACAAATATGTCTAGTTTCTTACTGATGATTTTTTGCCTCTTTTTTTGCTCTTCTTAGGGTCACGGTTTATACAGGCAGAGGAAAATAGTGCTATGAAATCCCCATGCCTACAATAAGATCCTCCCTTTGCTCAGTTCACTCTTATTACTGGCAGGATCTCTTTCCCGAGGACCCTAAACAGTTCTTGGATCTTCTTTCACTATGTTGCAAGGCAGGAGAATTTGACCAAGTGCAAGGGCGGTTAATTGCAAGTGTAGTCAAAAGATTTCTGCTTCTTCTCTCCCTGCACCTGGGAGAACCCCTTTAAATTCACTGATTTTGACCTTCTTTATTTCTTCTTGTTTTTGCCTCTATTTGTGACATGTTGGATTTGGTTTCCCTGGTTTCCATCTGAGATTTCTAGTTCCTCCTCCATCTTTCACTTCATACTTATGTAACATTCCTGGCCTCCATTCAGAAATGGGAACATTGCCCAGCTTCTGCTCTGGACTGTCTTGAATCTGCTAGCTGTTCGGTGCTGCAGTCCAAGCTCCTTAATTCTGGTGATGCTCCTGGAATCTTTGAACTAGCCAGTGCAGAGGTGCTTTGCCAGCCTTCCTTCTGTTTGTGTTTATTTTAACACTCAGCGGTTTTACCTGCTTCAACTCAGCCACCTTGTTAACAGCAATGACTCAAAGCTCCATCTGTTTTCATAACGTTTCCAAAATAAGACTGTTAAACTTCTCTACAAAACAATGCTGTTCATATTAGCACACAGTATTTTACTGGTGCTTTATCCAGATTTTCAAATGGGACTTCCATTTCTTGCCCTTTGAAGGCTATTCCATCAGCTAAATGGATCTCGCTATCAGGCAGTTTTACCAGATATTCAGCCTACATTGTCCTTTATTCAATTTTTATCCTTAAATGCCTCGTAACAGCCACTTTTAACTACATAAGTTCCTTTGTCTTGTTGGCATTTACACCACTCAAATATGTGAATACTGTATGTTTATGGTGTTCCACTCTACTAGTTAGTTGTCCTTTACCCAAATGGTACATAGTTCTTTTACTCATTTCTGATATGTCAAAACCAGCTCCTAAATCAGTTCTGGAATTCCTCTAACACCAGTCTGCTAATTTTTTCTTGAGGTGCCCAGAACCGAATTTGGAATATTAGGTGAAGCCTCACTAGAGAGGGGAAAAAGATTGTCCCACCACCATCCATCTGTAGAAGAGACATATCTAGTCCTTGGATAGTGGGTACAGTAAAAGGAAGATCTTCTGGGATAACAGCAAATGTTCCAGGACAGTCAGTATAAAATGACTGTGGCCTGAGTGAGGAATTATATTTTCTGATTTGCTCAGGGTAGCAAAAATCTAGAGAAAGACTTGATTAGAAGATAACATAATATCCATCTATGATATGTAAAGCTGAATTTGTGCTACTCCAACAGCAGTTGTCTGTACTATAACTGGAGGCTATCACTTAAAACAACAAGCAAATGCAGCAGGAACTCTTCTAGCTGGAATTTTCCAGAGCACACAGTAAGCAGGATGCTGGTTAGAGTGACAGAGGGTGCACACGTTTCTATTGCCTATGTATGTGATGGGCTAACAAGGCAGTGTTGGGATCCATATCCAGATTAGGCTGGGGGCTGGGTTCAATCTGACAGGGCTGAAAAATCTGGAGAGCTCTTCTTGTGAGTCTTCATCTTAAAAAGGAGGAAATCTTTAATAATCCTTCTTCTTGCCAGATTTCTACCACGTGAACTGCACCCAGACAATTCGGCCCACTTTGATTTTTGGATCTAATCTGGAACAAAACCACAGTGGTTTGTCTGGATCCGTGAATTCAAATGGGATTTTCAAAAGTGGCTAAACAGGCCCATATTAACTCAAGTGTTAGATATATTAATATTAATATGAGAGTCCACCAGACACTAATTTAACCATAAATTCCTATATTTAGTCCACAGGCCAAATGGTATTTTATCCAATTTCTCTAAACATGCCTGATAGCCTAAAAATAAGCACTCACTACACCCAATATAATAACGAAGTATGCATAAGCATGTAATCAGTACGCTTACAAATAGGCCAGACCTAGGGAAAACCATGTCATCCTTGTGTGCTCCAGCATGATCAGGCAAGGTCTGAAGAAGAACCCTCAAATTCATAAATCTTTATACCTTTTAACAAACAAATTGTTTCATTACCAATTACTGACAATTCAGCCCTACTTTCAGTCTTAATCCAGGTAAGATTTACAACCTCCTTTTCCCTCGAGGCCTTTCCTCCATATGACCAGCAGTTTTTCCATTACACCTGGGTTTATATAGGCTTTACTTTTAAGATAACACTGGTATATGGGGTGAGCGAGCTCATGTTGTCTCCTTTTAAGACAGATTGGGTTTGTCTTATTTCAAACCATCTGCAGTCACCCCTATTGGTCAGACGTCTCCTTTTTAGAAACTTCCCCTTATTTCATTAGTTATTCTTTGAACCAGGTGTCACAAAGTCACCAGGTGATGCTCTGGAACTACTCCATATGAAGCCAGTCAGGACTCTGGGGAGCATGCCTCCTCTCTCTGAGCACACTGTCTCCAGGGCAAGAAGCTTACACAGCTTCGACCTTCCTGGGTCTGACCTCAGAGCATTTAGCATCCCCCTTCCACAACGTACGCTTCCCGCAGTGAGTCTGCCTGGGCGGGGCTCCTGGGGAAGCCAGAGGGCCCTGCACCCCAACTCCACAGTCAGATGTGACTCTGAGCCAGCCAGTAAAACAGGTGGTTTATTAGTCGACAGGAACACAGTGTAGGACGGAACTTGTTAGCACAGAAATCAGTGACTTTCAGCCAAATCCATCTTGGGGATTCCTGGGCCAGAAGCCCTGGACTCACCCTCTTCCAGTTCCCCCAAGCAGACTCCCAGCTTCCAGTGACCAGACCTCCGACACCTCCTCCTTGTCTTTGTTTCACTTCCTGGGCACAGAGTCACCTGGTCGTCACCTAGTTGCATCCCCCTCCTGGATCTCAGGTTATGAAGGGCACTGGTCATAGCCTACATGCAGACATCTGGAGCAGCCTCACCTGCCCCAGAGGTCTCAGCCAAAGTCACACACCCCTATTCCCACCACCGAGGTATTGGTGCAGCACACAGGGAAACTGAGGCACATACAGTATTCATGCAAACAGTAAAACTCACATAGGCTCAACAGTAAGATTCACATACAACATAACAAGGGAAAATCCCCACTTTGTCACACCAGGCATCCTCCCTACTTCATTTCTTCTGGCTTTATACCTCATTCTTTTCAAGGCTTTCTTCTACTTGCTAACCAGGGCCTTTCTTTACAACCCACATATTTCCTCAATCAAGTGTAAGCTAATCCTAATTCTTTAATATAATATTTATCCTACACCATGTGCACTCTGTGCACGTGAAGAGAGACCCCATCTCGGGGCAGGGAGGCAACGACGGGGAAAAACAAAACAAATCTGAGTGATGCTGTGACTCCATGTGCCAAGTCGCAACACACTCACTCAAGTTTGATCCGACCACTCCTGCATCACGATGCAAGGGCAGCAAGGCCAAACCTTAGAGGCCCAGGGCCATGTGAGTGCACAGGGAGCAGAGTTGGGCATCTGGGAGCAGGAGGAGCCTCCCTGTCCCTGGACGGGAACAGACTGCTGAGCAGGGTAGGTCCCTGAGAGGCCAGGGAAGTCTCAGCGGCAATGGGCTAAGGGCTGGGGATGAGTTTGTGGGCATCTGTGGGTTGAGGGCTTGGGGGCAAGTAGGAGATGCTTGGGGTGAGTTATGGGGGCTGTGGAAGAGAATGGGAGCTATGGCCGGTGGGACTGAGGTGTTGGGGGCTGCAGTGAGTGGGATATATGTCAGGGCTGCTGGTGTGAGGAGGGGGTGTAAGGATAGGTGGGGGCATGTGAAGGGTTTTTGGAGTAAATGGGTGGGAAAGGCATTTGAGAGTCTCTGTGTAGGGTAGAGCTTGGGGCAGGGGCTCTTTGCTGTCTAGTTTTTGGAAGGCGGTGGTTGGGGGGTCAATTTCCGCAGTGCACAGGGCCCCAAAATTCTTGAATCTAGGCCTGCGCCTTTGCAGGGTAGGTGCCAAATCTCCATTGATTTCAACAGAGAATGAAGATGGGTGAGGTAATATCTTTTATTGGACCACTAAGAAGTTGATACAAGATATTACCTCACCCACCTTCTCTCTCTAATACCCTGGAACCAACACCGCTTTAACAACACCACAAACAACATTGATTTCAATGGGAGTTAGGTGCCTAACCTGGTTAGGTGATTTTAAAAATCTCAATAGGTGCCTGTCTATATATTCAGCCATCTAAATATCTTTAAAATCTGTCCGCTGGGATCTAAATCCCATTGACTTTCAGGGAGACCTAGGTTTCTAAGTGCCTAAGTCACTTTAGAAATGGGACTTGGGTTCCTAAATCACTAAAGGCACTTTCACAAATCTTACATGTATAATTCAAAATGTTGCACTAACTAATGTTAATGCACAAACATATAAGGTGCGAGTAACTTAAAACAGTTAACAGCAATAAATTAGGAATGATTGAAATCCTAGTCCCACTAAAGTCATTAGGGCCAAACTCTTCTTGGCTTCAATGGGGCCAGGTTTTCACACAAGATGTATATATTTTTCATTTTCTTTAGGTGTGATTGTGATTTATAACAAGATTAGCTCGATGCCTTTAGATACAACTTGTATTTCAGTTTGAGTCTGAATAATGCGAACATCCACATATGGCAGGATAAATTAGATTAAGTTTTTTTTCTGATTTTATAAATCTCTTGTTTTCTAGATGCACTATTGTATAAACGGTGACTGATGTGAAAGAAATAAAAATTAGCTGAAATAAAGTCTGAGTCTTTTTGGGTGAATGCAACATTCTTTTGTGCAAAGCTCTTGAGCGAAGAAAAATTGACAGTGTGGTGTATGGATTTTGTCAAGCATGAAAAGGCATTTACACCTTTTTCCTTTCCTCCTTTGTTCTATTATCTTGCAAAATTACATTTTATACAGATTTTGGCATACTGGCTACGTACTGGAAATTCATGGTATGTGTGCCATTTGACGCAGTATAAATCACTTAAAATTAGACAGCACTTGGGATGAATTAAAGAAAGGAGTGTGGAGAAAGCAGGGAGATTGGAAAGAAAAAGGCTACAGCAATCTAGGCAAGAAAATGCCAAAGCACATACTAGGGTTTTAGCAAAGAGGGTAAAGAGGAAGTGGAAGCTGTTAGCGATGTTATAGTCAGTGGTTAAAGAGGATCAAAATGGGGAAAGAGCTCACCAGTTCTGGTGGCTGTTGCAATAGGTCTTGGAGCCATGTGGTGACATGATATTGATTCACCTTGGGGTAATGGGCAGAGATTGAAGACAAGGAGATAAATGTGTATCTCAGAGGAATTCCTGTCCCCAAGGAGAATCCTAGCTACCCAAGCAGAAGTATAAATATACTGAAGGCAATAGGAGCTGCTAAGTGATCAGCAATTTTGATTATATTATAACTATTATAACTAAGTATAAACTTTTGAAAATATTGGCCTGAGTGACAAGGATTTGTTAACTTTTTGACTGAATCCTAAAGTACATTCTTCATAGAAATGGGCTTTAAAGTCTCATTTCTCTTTCCAACAATGGCAAAATTCTACAGGCTAATTGTCATCACCATTTGTACCTGCAGCCTCAGGATGTGAATTCTAAGATTTTCCATTGCCTGTACCTTTCAGTGATGCTGTTTTGCACTCACTTTGTGCTCACTCATCACAGGTGTAAATGGTTCCTCAAAGTACAAGGCAATGGAGAATCAGGACGGAGGTGTTTCTCTGATATCTTGGTCAGATTTTTTGATCAGTTTTTCTTTTGATGGTATCTCATTAGCACCATTCAGAGGTGTTGCAGTTGTCATGAAATCACTGTATTGACATATTCAAGTGGTGGAAGACTGCATGATTTTTTTATCAAAACTGGTTTCCTGTTTTTCTCTACACAGTATTATTCCTTCTGAACTATGAGTCTGGAGTAGTCCTTAATTGCTGAGTAAGCTAGATTAGTCTTTCCATTAGTAGCTGAATTGGTGACATTTTATTATCCACCAATGCACTGTAGCATACCAAAAGACTTATTTTATATATACATATCACTTCTACAGCCTGATCACTTTAATAAGATTCTTGGTTCTGATCTCTAGCCTAATCTACTTGATGAAGGATAATTAGCCCTGGAACATTGTCTGTTTAAAATCTCAGTCAGTTGCAAATGCTATGCTGGAGGTTCATGATCTCAGAAGCTTATCTTCTGCATTTTTCAGTTACCAGATAGCCCTCCTGGATCTACTTTAGCATCTCCAAAAAGAAAGGTGCCAGCATAGTTTAGATTTTTCTGCCTTGCGGAGATCCTTTGGTATTTTATTGTTCTTTTCTGCAAAGTAGGCTGTGCGCTCTCTGCTACTCATTCTCTATAAAGAATTAAAGGATTAGAATATAATTAACACCAGTCAAGATGGTTTCACGGAAAACAGTTTGTGTCAAATAAACCTGATTTCATATTTTGATACAAGATCAATTAAAGGTAACTGCATAGCTATAATATACTTAAACTTTCTAAGGCATTTGACTTAGTACCACACTATACTGATTAAAATATTAGCACTATACAGTATCAATAAAGCACTTTAAATGGATTCAGAACTGGCTAGCTGAAATCTCAAAGCCTGGTTGTCGATGGGGAATCATCACTGAATGGGGATATCTCTACTGAGATTTTATAGGAGTTGGTACTAGACTCAACTATTCAGTATTTTTCTCAAATGTTTGGAAGCAAATATAAAAAGAACAGTTGATAAGATTTATGGATAACCTAAAGATTAGCAGGGTGATGATGACAGGGCAATTTTACAGAGCAATCTGGATTTTTGGGTAAATAGGGGTGTTTAAATACAGCTAAATGCAAAACCGTACATCTAGAAACAAAGAATGTAGGTCATGCTAACAGAATGGAGGACTGTATCCTGGAAAGCAGTGACTCTGTATGATGCTGTGTTAAAACGGACTAGTGCAATCCTTGGATGTATAAACAGGGAAATTGTGAGTAACAGTAGGTAGGTGATTTTACCTCTATATATACAATATTGGTGAGACAGATACTGGAATACTGTGTATAGTTCTGCTGTCCACATTTTTAAAGGGATGTTGAAAAATTGGGGAGGAGGCAGAAAAGAGACTCAGAAATAATTCAAAGACTAGAGAAAATGGTTTACAGAGAGACTTGGAGAGCTTAGTCTGTTTAGCTTATCAGAAAGGAGATTGAGAAGTGACTTGATTACAATGTATAAGTACTTTCACAGGGAGAAAACAGCATGTACTGAAGAGCTCTTTAGTCCCTGGAAAAAGACATAACTTCCAGCCATTGCATCTTGTTAAAGCCAGACAATTTCAAAATTAGAAATAAAAGAACAAGCTTTTAACAGCGATAGTGATTAACCATTAGAACAAACTATCACAGGAAGTAGTGGATTCTCCATCTCCTGAAGTCTTCAAATCAAGACTCAATGTCTTTCTGAAATATATGGTTTGGTCAAACCCAGCTTTATTTGATGAAATTCTATGTCCTGTGTGTTATATAGCGGATCAGACTGGATGGTCTAATGATCTCTTCTGGCTTTAAACTCACTGAATCCATACAGAATAGCTATGCCGGGTACGATTTTGCACCTGTGACTGCAGAAGAAAGAAAGTTCACCTTACATCCTCTACTGTGGTAGTATAGTCCTGCAGGAAGTCTTTCTACTGCTAGTAAATAGATTTGGAGCACATTCTTCACAATTGTCATTTTCTAATGTCAATGTGTTCTGTCCCATGGTGATCTTTGCAGTAGAAGCAGGCGAAGGAGCTGACCTGGGGGACAAGACATCTGTAATTGTGGTCTTCTTGTGACTATACTCTCACAAGCACATTTGACAACATGGCCTTACAGGTGGTGGTTATCCTTCTCAGGGTAGGATTCCAACACTTTCACGAGCAAACCAACTTATCACATCACTCTTCTAATGCAATGGAGGGAAAGCTTATTATTATTTATCATTGGTTCTTATGATATTGCCAACCAAGGACAGGGTTCCATTGTGTTAGGAACTGTATAAACACAGGGTAGCAGACCCTCGTTGCCGTGAAGAGCTTACAAACAAAAAAGATGAGCAGACACATCAGGGTATGGTACACCACACATGCAGGGCGAACAAAGTAATAGCAGCAAACATCATGTTAGTTCCACAATTTGTTTTAGTTGAGGGGATAAGCTAAATGGAAAGGGGATGGGGGACAGGGCAAAAGAAAAGAGGGACAGGAGTGGAGTGAAGCTTAAGTGAAGAGACTGGGGAATGGGGATAGAGCAAACAGCCAATCAGCATCGGGCTGAGGCAATCCAGTCAGAACTGTAGAAAGTTCTTTGAATGTCCAGAAGTTATGCCTTTGGCTGTTTGTGCTCTTACCAGCTAATATCTCTGGCTGGCTCCTCTCTGCAATTTTCCCCAAAGGCTATGTGTTACGCACAAGCCCACAAACTCATGTCTCCTTATTCTTTTTTGCTTCTTCCCTGTACTTATCAGCCATGGCCCTCTGCAGTGCATCTTAACAAGAGAGAACACCTCTCTGTTCATGCCCTGTTTGACTGACACTGTGAGGAGAAAATGAGGTGTCTCAACGTTGTGAAATTCTCATTTCTTTTGGGGCATTGTGAGTGAAATTATCTGATACAAGAGCAGTCTAGAGAACTTGTTGACATTTTTTGACCAAAACGTTTTGCTGCCCAAAAGTTGGATTTTGTTGAAAATGAAATTTTTCATAGGAAAACTTTTTTGATACATTTTAAAAAAAATTCAACTGAACTATTCAAAACAAAATTATTTTAATTTTGAACTGAAATTTGTTTCAGTTTTGAAAATTGAAACATTTTTAAAGTTTGGATTTGATTCCCCCCGCCCCCTTCCCACTGAATGCAAAAGAATCAATGTCAGGTCTGGACTCATGGAAAAGAAGCCCTTAAGGAATTCCACCATGATTTCAACAATTTCCATCCCACCATCAACCTCAGCCTGGACCAGTCCACACAAAAGATCCATGTCCTGGACACTACAGTGCTAATAAGCAATGGTCACATAAACACCACACTATACTGGAAACCTACTGACCGCTATACTTACCTACATGTCTCCAGCTTTCATCCAGACCACACCACACGATCCACTGACCACAGCCAAGCTCCAAGATACAACCGCATTTTTTCCAACCCCTCAGACAGAGACAAGCATCTACAAGATCTCTATCAAGCATTCTTACAACTACAGTACCCACCTGCTGAAGTGAAGAAACAGATTGACAGAGCCAGAAGAGTACCCAGAAGTCACCTACTACAGGACAGGCCCAACAAAGTAACAGAACGCTACTAGCCATCACCTTCAACCCCCAACTAAAACCTCTCCAGCGCATCATCAAGGATCTACAACCTATCCTGAAGGACAATCCCTCACTCTCACAGATCTTGAGAGACAGGCCAGTCCTCACTTACAGACAGCCCCCCAACCTGAAGCTAATACTCACCAGCAACCACACACCACACAACAAAAGCACTAACCCAGGAGCCTATCCTTGCAACAAAGTCCGTTGCCAACTCTGTCCACATATCTATTCAGGGGACACCATCACAGAACCTAATCACATCAGCCACACTATCAGAGGCTCGTTCACCTGCACATCTACCAATGTGATATATGCCATCATGTGCCAGCAATGCCCCTCTGCCATGGACATTGGCCAAACCGGACAGTCTCTATGCAAAAGAATAAATGGACACAAATCAGATGTCAAGAATTATAACATTCAAAAACCAGTCGGAGAACACTTCAACTTCCCTGGTCACTCGATTACAGACATCAAAGTCACAATACTCCAACAAAAAAACTTCAAAAACAGGCTCCAATGAGAAACTGCAGAATTGGAATTAATTTGAAACTGGACACCATTAAATTAGGCTTGAATAAAGACTGGGAGTGGATGGGTCAGTTAGTATGACAACACCCATTTTTTCATGTCCTCTGTGTATATATATCTTCCTAGTGTATTTTCCCCTGCATGCATCCGATGAAGTGGCTTTTAGCCCACGAAAGCTTATGCTCAAATAAATGTGTTAGTCTCTAAGGCCTGGTCTACACTGAGTGGGGGGATCAATGTAAATACGCAACTTCAGCTGTGAGAATAGCATAGCTGAAGTCGACGTATCTTATTTTGACTTACCTCCCATCCTCATGGTGCGGGATCGACGGCCACGGCTCCCCCGTTGACTCCACTTCTACCTCTCTCCCTAGTGGAGTTCCGGAGTCAACAGGGAGCGCGTTCAGGGATTGAGTTATCGCGTATAGACGAGATGCGATAAATCAATCCCCGATAGATCAATCGCTACCCACTGATCCGGTGGGTAGTGTGGACGTACCCTAAGGTGCCACAAGTACTCCTCATTCTTTTTGCTGATACAGACTAACACAGCTACCACTCTGAAACCTTTTTCTACACTGTAACTTTAACTTTTTCAAAGTTGAGGAAGCTTGTAAGTGGCAAAAGGATAAATAAAACATTGTAATTCTGTGTCCAAAGTTGAGGAAGTTTTATAAATTAGAATATCAGTATTACAGATTTTCATTTTTCCTCTTGCTATTCTGAAGCTTTATCAAACTTGCGGAAGTTTGAAAAGGCATAGGAAGAAAGGCAGGCAGAAGGAAAAATGAAAGTGTAAAATCAAAACAAAACAACAAACAAACAACATAATTCATCCTATTGCAATCAGTGTTAGAAAGGAATAAGGGGAGAAGGGGAAAATAAAATTAAAATTAAAACATTTCTGAATTTTCAAAATTTTCCATTTTGAGAAAAAGTGGAAAACATTTTTTAACAGGCTTTCCTGGAAAATATTTGGCTTTCATAAAAGGCCAATTTTAATTGACAAGAAGTTTTGAACAAAAAATTATGACCATCTCTTTTCTTGCTCTCTCATATATGACACATACACACATCAATGAAATACAAATTGATTATGCTGTTGGAAATGACTCAGTAAAACTGCACAACAGTTAAGGATAGGAAGTAGAAAAATATTTGTATCAGAATTCCCAGGGAATTCTAGCTATAATGTAATTACAGTGCCCAATATATTACTCAACATGACTTATGTGGGGGAGAGATAGCTCAGTGGTTTGAGCATTGGCCTGCTAAAGCCAGGCTTGTGAGTTCAATCCTTGAGAGGGCCACTTAGGGATCTGGGGCAAAAATTGGTCCTGCTAATGAAGGCAGGGGGCTGGACTCAATGACTTTTCAAGGTCCCTTCCAGTTCTAGGAGATTGGTACATCTCCAATTTTTTTTTTTATCTGGAAGAACAAATTTTAATGACTAAAGCCTGCAGCTGTCTCCGAGGGTACCAATCTAATATCAGAATTACACACTAACAAGGTCAGAAAGCCAATAGACTTTAGACATGTAGGTTGTAACTTTCTTCTATATTGTGCAATTGATTTACTGACAGAGTCTTGCCCATAGCAAGACTTCTTGTAAAGCTCCCATGATTAGCCTTTGCAGCAATAGTGTGCTCAGTGTTGCTTCACTTTCTATAACCTCCTCTTGTGTCAAAGAGCTTGCCTGATTAGTGACTGGATTTTTGTCTTCTGCTGTATTCTAGGCCCCTATATTTTTATAAATACAAAAATGGCATATTTTTCACACAAAAAACTCTGCTGCATGACTACCATTGAAAATATAAACCATCATATTTATATTTTCATCCTATTTGGAAAGCCAATCTAATAATTGAGGACCTCTCAAGCACATGATTTATCTCCATCCTTATTGTGACACATACTTATATAGATACATACATACTATACTTATATAGATACATATGCACACACTTTATTTACCTCCTGTTGTGCTGGTGATTTCATAGGAAATTGGCTGTCATGACATTTTCTAGATTTTTTTTTTTACCATAGTGGCCTCCATTATGCAAAAACTTAAGTCTGAATAACTCATAAGTATATTTGGAACAAATTAGTGCTCTAAAATAAAATCAACTTGATTTTCAGATCATGATTCATGAACAATTACAATAAATAGTTTCCTTCCTGAGACTGTGAGATATGCACAGGTTTCCAGTCATACAAGCAAAGAAAGTGCTTCAAATAAGCAATTAAAAATATATTTGAAAAGGGCTCTAGCAAAAGACTTGTCACACAAATTGAATGTGAGGAGGTGGTCACTCCCCACACTGAATCATGAGAGGAAGGAGTTAAAGGTCTGTCCTGCAGACAGAAGCTGAAGTCAGCCCTGTCTTGCTACACTCCACCCTGCCCTGCCCTTCAACATCTGCCAAAAGCCCTATGAGCAACCAAGCCCAGAGGGAAGTCTCAGACTGGAGGGGAGGTGTGTTAAGTTGTTTTACAGACCATTTGTTTGTTAATAACATAATCCCCCCACCCCAAGGGAATAATGTTGATCCTACTCAAGCCATATAGATTGTGCATGCTGAAAGACTCATCTCTTCCAGGAATGAGACAAATATGGCAGAACTCAAGTGAGTCAATAAATACACACACGTATGTACATACACACCCATACACTCACACATACACACACAGAAAACAGACCTATCCCCCTGGCAGCAATGCTCCCTTTTCTAAAATTACCCTAAATAAAGGAAAAGTGTGACAAGGAGATACTGACATCAAGGGCAAGGAAAAGTGTCCACTAAAAACAGCTTAGTACTAGGACAGAAGCTTTGCCTCTAGTCCCTGGTTTCAGGATCCCAGGCAGCAGTTCCAGTAATAGCGTGGGCTGGAACTCCCTTCTTCTCTTAGTAAAGTCCATCATGGCCATATCTGTAAACCTAAGGAAGCATGGTTTAGATTTTGCAAAATTAAAACCTAGGTTAATGTGTCTCTGGGTTCTATCGGCAGCACTAAATTCCAGAGAAGATCAGATACGAGGTTTGGGATTTTGGCACACTGACAGTAATAAAGGTACAAGAAATGGGCACCACTTGCTAATTTATATCCACCTAAATGTAGAAAATCATTTCAAAGGTTTTGTCAACAGAAGCCGTTGAATTGCCAAATTTTGTTCTCAGGTTCTCACCCAGGCATATGCACCATTGACTTCAATGGGAGCTGCCCAAGCAAATCTGAAGGTAGAATTTGTCCCTACATTTTTGTTAGATGTCTTGTCAATTAGACTGATGTGGCTTGAATACATCCTGCAAATCCTCTTTCATCTGGGAGTTGTTATCTCACAAGAGTGGGATTTGGAATTTGGACCAGGAAAGTTAAACAAATTAAATGTAGAGCTGTGACAGAGTGCTAGGCAAGACCACGGGAGACAAGTCCTCTGGTCACAGCAGCGCCAATCAAACAATACAGTATGGAGCTGATTAAACAAAGCTGTGCCTAATTTGTGGGTGGAGGAAAGCTGGAAGGCTAATTAAACCATTAGACAAAGGCTACAAATAGGCACAAGAGTCACTAGAAGGGGGTGGGAAAGCAGACAGAGGAGAGAGATTGATTGTCCCTGCTTGTTGCAGGAGCTGGGGGCTCCCTAGGACTGTTGGAGCAGAACTATATAGAGTATGAAGTTGGTGGGTACCGATATTGTAAATAAACTGCACAAGGTGTTTGACCAGCACAAGGGTCTCTGAGCAGTGGACCAGAGCAGACGCAGGAGCCAGAGGGCCCTGTTACCAGGGCCCTGGTAATGGGCATAAGTGTTTCTCTTCCAGTTGACTAGCTATAATCAGGACCACATTGTTCTAAGCAATGTACAGACAGAAGCAAGCCCTTGCCCTGAAAAGTGTATTATCTTAATGTAACACAATGCACAACGGGTAACTGAAACAAGCAAATGGCAAAGAGGGTGAGGAAGGAAAGGCTAATAGCGATATAAGAATGTTTTCACTTAGGCTAGCCATTTGTAAGCACTGGCTAGGTTAGTTTATTGGTCACAAATAAGCAGAGCAGAAGCAGTAGTCGCCAGCAGGTGCCCATTACTAGGCCTTATTTCTGTCCTTTCCCAATTGTTACTGTGTTGGCCATCTATCTCTCTTTTGTTTATTCTCCAGCCCCTTCATATAAGCTTTTCTACATCAGTCTCACTGCCAGTCTTGCTTCTGGGAATATCCCTAATCCAGCTCTCCTCATTCTCCCCCCATAGTGCAGCTACACTACCGGCTAGGAGCGTGATTCCCCTGCTGCTATTTATCAAGCTTGCATGAGTATAAATAGCAGTCACAGGTAGCACAGGTGGCAGCAGCAGAGGCACAGCCTAGCAGTGCCAAGTGTATACCAACTGGTTCAGCCATGCCTCCGCCGCTCCTACCCTTGCTACTGCATCTGCAGTAGTAGGAGAATCATACCCCTAGCTCATAGTGTAGACATAGCCTATGTGGGTCCGTGTTCTCACAGGCTAATCACTCGTGCTCTGGGTATTCATCTTTCTCTCAACTGGATCGGTGTCTGAGCCTTGCCTTGATATAGCCAATCTGTCACCTTTCCTATGGCAGTCTCTCTCTGACATCGATATCCTGGACTGGCGAGAGAGTAGGCCAAAATTGTTTGCTTTTATGTTTGACCCTGATGATGTGTTCCATGCTGCACAAAATAAAGATAAAGACAGTCCCTGTCTCAGAGAGCTGACAGTCTGAGATGGCCGGAGATAAAAGGGGTGGCAATGGGAACCCTAGAAGAGGGAGTTAAATTAGATAATTCTTTGTTTTAAAATCATTTTGGTTTTCATGGGCCGGTAACAGAGTAGCTGTCTAAATGAAACCAGTCTCAGCTTTCATGTTTCACTCCAGATGCTCCCAGTTAGGCCAATTAAGAGGGATGAGCAAAACCAGTGGGGCTATAAAAGGTCGTCAGGAGACAGGCAGAAGAAGAATAGGAGATGAGCACTGCCAAGACAGAAGATGGTTCCTGGGAAAAGGCTGAAGGCAGGGGAGAAGCAAAAGGAATTTGCTGGCTGGTGTCTCTGAGCCAGGGATGGAGAAGGCTGAAGATGGCAGTGGCAGCAGCAGCAGTGGGAGATACCCAACTGGCTCTAAGCCAGAGATATGGAGCCTAGGGCCAGAGAGGGCTGAAGGAAGTGGGAGCAGATGAGGGGCTTACTCGCTGATGTCTCCTTGCTGAAGACCTGTATCCCAAGGAACAGTCTGAGGTCCCAGGGGAGCGAGGGATGCTTCCACGGCATGGATGCTCCCAGAAAGAGGCTGTGGGAGTTCCCACTGGGAAGAGCCGTGTTGCACCCCAGAAGGAAGCGTGGGGTGGCTGTCCTGACACAGGCATGGAAAGGGATGGATAAGGAGCCTAGCAGTGATGAAAGACACTGGGGTGTGGTGAGAACAAGGACTACGTGTACTGGGGTGATCTGGACTGTGTTTTGGGACTTTTGTTTTGGACTATCTTGTTGTAATAAACTGGCCCCCAGGATGGGTATTGTTTAAGTATGACCCTGAAGTGGAGTCCTTTGGATTACCCAAGAGGGAAACTGTGGCAAGGGGCCACTTGCAGGGCTGCCCTGAGGGACAAAGGGTGCCTAGAAGGAGACCTATTGTTTCAAGGCCTTGCAGAATAAACAAGTCTTTAGGAAGGATGTATTTTTTTTTTCAAGTGAAGATCCTAGGTACTCAAACAAAAAACATAAGGCATCATAAGCAAACAAACAAAAGGAAATGGTAAGGCTTAAAGAGCTCTAATCTGTTGTCTTAATTCCATTAATTTGAGAGAGTCTACACCATTTGAAATAATGTAATGAAGAAAAGCTTTCACAATATTAATCTGCTAGATGTTTAAGCAAGAAATCGATAGAGAAGGCACGTTCTAAGGCGGTGGTTCTCAAGCAGGGTACGCGTACCTCTGCGGGTACACAGGGGGTACATCAACTCATCTAGATATTTGCCTAGTTTTACAACAGGCTACATAAAAAGCACTAGTGAAGTCAGTACAAACTAAAATTTCATACAGACAATGACTTGTTTATACTGCTTTATATACTATATACTGAAATGTAAGTACAATATTTATATTCCAATTGATTTATTTTATAATATATATGGTAAAATGAGAAAGTAAGCAATTTTTCAGTAATAGTGTGCTGTGACACTTGTGTAGTTTTATGTCTGTGTAAACAAGTAGCTTTTAAGTGAGGTGGAAGTTGGGAGTATGAAGACAAATTAGACTCCTGAAAGGGGTACAGTAGTTTGGAAAGGTTGAGAGCCACTGCTTTATTGAAATGTAGGACATTTTGCTTACCATTTTCCTGTCTTCATTTTTTTAAATCAGTCTGAAATCCTTTTAAGATTCTGCTCAGAACAGAGGTGCAGGAAGTCAGACAATAATGATGATCACTTTATTGGCTTTGACTTGAGAAATATGAAATAGGAATAATAAAACATTCCTTCTTCAGCAAAATCTCTGTACACCACCAGTTCTCATAACCTGGAGTAGATTTCTGATGTCAGCATCTAATACATTTTTCTAGTCATGTTGTATCTAATGTAACCGTCAGAACCATGTTTGTTTCTTCTTTGGTTGTGTATTTATATTTAAGTTAATCTCAAACATAAGCTGAATTGGTTCAATTCTCCTGATAGGCTTTGGATGCAAACGTGTTTTTTTTTCTTATTTCATTTAAAAATCAACTTCTAATCTCAGATTTGGATCTAGAGTTTATTTTGCACTTTTTCTTACAGGTCAGGACTTTCACAGAGAAATCTCCTCACTGAGGCAGAGATTAAATTGATTTTGAATCTGTATTGCTCAGAGATAAAGCATATATACAGACAGTTGTAGGAGACAATTTTCATAGGTAAAATGCTTTACAGTATGAATGTGCTTATTATATACACAGTGTAAAGATATTCCAGTAGGAATCACAGTAACATTAGTATTCCATTAAAATTCATCCAGATTTGTAATGCTGTATCTGTATTACTCGTACTTGGAACAACACTGAACAGACAACTCACCATTAGAATAAAGGTTTTGCAATAGATCCCAGTGTGTTGACTTCTGTTTCCACAGTACACAGCACAAAGTGAAGTAACATTCTCATATTCCAAGAAGCCAGATAAC
Source organism: Mauremys reevesii (assembly GCF_016161935.1). Lineage (NCBI taxonomy): Eukaryota > Metazoa > Chordata > Testudines > Geoemydidae > Mauremys > Mauremys reevesii. The sequence goes on along the minus strand of NC_052624.1, from coordinate 221,881,606 downwards.
AGCAAGGCAAATTATATTTAAATGCTATTTTTTCATTTATTATCCCTCACTTCACTGATTATTCCTGTCAGAAGATAGAAGATACTGTGCCTTTTTAAGTACTCTTCCATTTTGTCATTTCTCAAATTCTCTGACTTTATGTAGCATGTACTCTCAATACTTCCAGCTTGTTCTAATTCAAATACAGACACCCAAATAGCTTTTATAACATCACTTTCAGTGCTAATAATTATGGATGAACAAGTAGATTTTTTTGAAATTATCATCAGCCCATAGGGCAGCAACCTTTCAGAAGTGCTGTGCCGAGTCTTCATTTATTCACTCTAATTTAAGGTTTCACGTGCCAGTAATACATTTTAACGTTTTTAGAAGGTCCCTTTCTATAAGTATATAATATATAACTAAACGATTGTTGTATGTAAAGTAAGTAAGGTTTTTAAAATGTTTAAGAAGCTTCATTTAAAATTAAATTAAAATGCAGAGCCCCCCGGACTGGTGGTCAGGACCCGGGCAGTGTGAGTGCCACTGAAAATCAGCTCATGTGCCGCCTTCGGCACACGTGCCATAGGTTGCCTACCCCTGCCATAGGGTAAAAAAAAAACCCACAAAATTCCTGCAAAAAAATAAAATTAGTAATAGATATTTTGTGGAACAGAGTCCCAGAAGAGTTTGAGCAACTCTATGCAGGGTTACAGCAGGTGCTTACCTTTTGAACTTGTATGCATGGGACAGTAGGCTTCTCTACTAACCTGGAAGTTTTATTGGTGAAATAGGGCTTAATAAATTGGATTCCAGTAGTTTTATGTGCCTTCTGCTGGATCTTTGTACAGGAGTGAATTTCACCCAAAATGCAAATCTACTTTGAAAAAACAAACAAAAAAACCCTCTCTTCTTACTCAACAGATCTGCTTTGCTCCCTGTGTATATTCAGCTCTATACGCTCACTTTAGTTACCAAAATGAGTTTCTATTACTTTCTACCCCTTTTAGTAAAGCAGAGCCAGCAAGGCTTAAAATGTGAGCTAAATTCTATTACAGTAACTCCTCACTTAAAGTCGTCTGGGTTAAAGTTGTTTCATTGTTACATTGCTGATCAATTAGGGAACATGCTCATTTAAAGTTGTGCAATGCTCCCTTCTAAAGTCATTTGGCAGCTGCCTGCTTTGTCCACTGCTTGCAGGAAGAGCATCCTGGTGGAGGCTTGGAACCAGAGTGGACCAGCAGCCCCCTATCAACTCCCCACTCCCCTAAGTTCCCTGTGCAGCAGCTGCCAGCAGGCTAGCAATTGCAGCTCTCCCTCCCCCCACTGCCATGTGCTGTTCCTGCCCTCTGCCTTGGAGCTGCTCCCAGAGACTCCTGCTTGCTGGAAGGGGAGGGAAGGGCCTAATGTCAGGGTGTCCCCCTCGCCCCTGCTCCTGCACCCTGCTTACCCCTTCTTCTCCATCAGGGGCAGCTCCAGGCCCCAGCACGTCAAGCGCGTGCTTGGGGTGGCAAGCTGCGGGGGGTGCTCTGCCGAAGCCGCGGGACCAGCGGACCCTCCGCAGGCAAGCCGCCGAAGGCAGCCTGCCTGCCGTGCTTGGGGCGGCAAAATGCCTAGAGCCGCCCCTGTTCTTCATACAGAGCAGAGTGTGGACAGGGACGGAGAGAAACAGAAAGAGCCTGGGGCAGCAGCTACTCTCTCAACTTCCTAATCCTCTTAAAAAGACAATGTATTTAAGGTCTGATCTACACTACGGGGGGGTGGGGGGGGATCGAACTAAGGTACGCGACTTCAGCTATGCGAATAGCGTAGCTGAAGTCGAACTACCTTAGTTCGACTGACTTACCCGTCCAGACACGGCGGGGTTGAACTCCGCGGCTCCAAGGTCGACTCCGCCACCGCCGTTCGCGGTGCTGGAGTTCTGGAGTCGACCGGAGCAGCTCCAAGGCAGAGGGCAGGAGCAGCACATGGCAGTGGGGGGAGGGAGAGCTGCAATTGCTAGCCTGCTGGCAGCTGCTGCACAGGGAACTTAGGGGAGTGGGGAGTTCGAACTATCGCGTCTTGATTAGACGCGATAGTTCGAACTCCGAGAAGTCGAACTCACCGCGTCGACCCGCGCGGTAAGTATGGACCTACCCTAAGAGTGTGTCCTTAAAGAAACAGTGTACATCTCTCTCCCACACACACAAGGTGTGTGTCTGTCTCTGTCTGCTATGCTATCTCCCCTCCCTTCCATTCCTGCTGCCTTGTAGAATGTGAGGCTACATTAACAACAATGTGTTAACCCTTGAGGACTCAGCCGAGTGCTATTTCATTATTTAGCACAGAAAGAACAGGAGTACTCGTGGCACCTTAGAGACTAACAAATTTATTTGAGCATAAGCTTTTTGTGGGCTACAGCCCACTTCATCGGATGCATAGACTGGAACATACAGCAAGAAGATATATATACATACAGAGAACATGAAAAGGTGGAAGTAGCCATACCAACTTTAAGAGCCCAATCAATTGAGATGAGCTATTATCAGCAGGAGAAAAAAAAACTTTTGAAGTGATAATCGAGATGACCCATAGAAGGTGTGAGGATACTTAACGTGGGGAAATAGATTCAATTAGTGTGATGGCCCAACCATTCCCAGTCTCTGTTCAAACCTAGGTTAATTGTATCTAATTTGCATATTAATTCAAATTCAGCAGTCTCTCTTTGGAGTCTGTTTTTGAAGTTTTTTTGTTGTAAAATTGCCACCTTGGAGTCTGTCACTGAGTGGTTAGAGAGCTTGAAGTGTTCTCCCACTGGTTTTTAAATGTTATGATTCCTGATGTCAGATTTGTGTCCATTTATTCTTTTGCGTAGAGACTGTCTGGTTTGGCCAATGTATATGCCAATGTATGGCCAAACTGGACAGTCTCTGCGCATTTCCTAGGAAAGGAATAAGAGAAAAAAGTAGGCATAAGGATCTGGCCCAGTAAATACGGCTTTTCTGCCTGAAACAACTTTAGGCAAAGTGAAGAAATGTGATCCCTCACTCCCTGGAAGGAAAGCATTCACAGATCTAATCTTGGAAGAAATAGAAACACTTCTAGTGCCATTTTTTTTCACTCTCCTAACTCAGTGAAACATTTTCTCTGTTCTATTTCTTGCTAAAGAATTGCCAGAAACAAAGTACACAGGGCCAGATCCTTAGCTGGTGTAAATCAGCATTGCTCTATTGCAGTTTATGGACCTATACCAATTTACACTAGCTGAGGATCTGGCTAATAAGTGTTTAGAATCTATTTTCAGTGATAAGTGGGAAATGAAAAACTGAATTAAGAAAAATCATCATTTTTAATCATGTGCTTTGAGTAGCAAAAGCATTAGGCTAATTGCTTTTTTTTTCATAATGAAATATTACTTTAATAAGCCTGCTAATCTGAGAGACTTCCTACAAATTTAGCTCACTGTGCTTACTTCAGCTGTCTGTATACATTAAGTGATCTTATTTGCATATGAGGACAAGGGCAATTTAATTAGGTGCCTGATCTCCTTATAACATGTTGGTTATTTTGTGACATTAAATAGCCATTTGTATCATTTGGTGTGTAAACTAGCTTCACTCACTTCATCAAACTGACCATTTGAAATGCAAGTGTATTTTCTATTGGATATCTCACTAGCTCTAGCGTAATGTGCCTTCAAGCCACAATAAGTTTTAAATTGCCTTTTTTTTTTTTTAAGAAGAGCACACTACGATAAGGAAACAGCAGGAAAATTCTAATAAATCAAATGGCACAACAAATACAAGTGAAAAATCCATTCAGTGGGAAATCAGTGTTAACAAATATTTAACAGAAAATCTTCCCTTTTTGGCTTTTTGCACTTTCAGTCACACATGTGGCAAGCATGTACATTGTCAGTCTTCGCTCACTAACTTAGCTGAAAACAAGATGCTTTCTAACTAATTTTCAGAGTTAAGTAGAGTACAATGGAATTACTGAAACTACAGGTCTGCCTTTTTCTTTCGAAGGCCCTGGTCCTGCAGTGAGCTCTGTTTGGGCATCAGATCCCCCACCTAGCTCATTGCACAATAGAGGCCTAACTTTGTAAGTAAACTAAAATAGCAAAAATCATAGCAGACAGAATGGCCACTCTTTTTTTTAAATGTTATCACAGATTAGAAGCATCTCAGTTCCTGCATGTCCAAATTGAGATCTTTGCCTCTGATTTTCACCCCCATGAAAGGTAGCAGGAGCAGCAGACACACAGCGTCATTTTAAAAATCAGGTCAAAAGTTATCTTCAAGCCAAAATCAAAGGCACTCAAAATCAGTAGCTGCTTCTAAAAATTGCAGCTTTTCTTTCGGTCTCTTTAGACTTGAGATCAGGCATTGGTGATGACTCTTGTGATTTTATTGCCATTAATGGATGTTGGCCCTTGCTGCAGCTAGTCTCCCAGAGAAAGGAAAAGCTACAGTTTTCAGGCAATTTTCAAACTGCCAAAAGGAAAACCTGCCTCTGATTAGAGTCCTTCCCAGGGGCGGCTCCAGCCCCAGCACGCCAAGCGCGTGCTTGGGGCAGCAAGCCACGGGGGGCGCTCTGCCGGTCACCGGAAGGGCAGCAGGCAGCTCCGGTGGACCTTCCGCAGACGTGCCTGCGGAGGGTCCACTGATCCCAAGGCTTCGGTGGAGCATCCGCAGGCACGTCTGCGGGAGGTCCACCGAAGCCACGGAACCGGCGACCGGCAGAGCGCCCCCCGTGGCGTGCCGCCGTGCTTGGGGCGGCGAAATGGTTAGAGCCGCCCCTGGTCCTTCCCCGTCTCCTGGGGAACAGCAGCCAATCAGAGCTGTTTTGGGAGGCAGGCAGAGCTCTCCCCACTCCTCTCAGGAGTTGGGATGGGGAGAAGGTTCAGAGAACAGCTGGTACCACTTTCACAAGAGGAAAGAGATAAGAGAACAGAAAAGAGCCCAGAAGCTTGGATAGCTGTATATCTCCTTCCCTCTCTTTCTCCCAACTTCTCTCCCCACATCCCTGCAACATCAGGCCTGGGAAAGGGGAGAAGAGGAACCCAGCTGGAGCAGCTCCTCTCCCCTAGCCCTGGGAGGGAAGGGAAAGACCCCAGAGCTGTTCCCCTCATATCTGGAAAAGGATGAAAAGCCTCCTGAGCTGCAGGAGGAGCAGAGGTGGGGCTCTGGGGGAAGGGGCTGTGCAAAGCTGATTGTGTCTTGGTATTGAGTGGGCCACAAAATTGATGTGGGGCTGATAAGCTGCATAATTAGTTGCTGTAGGAGTGTTGGGTCCAAAATCTCCTTACTCTCAGTACATTTGGGAGAGCTGGCAATACTAATTGACATATATACTTGTGGGCTGGACAAGGAGCGTTCAAAAATCAGAATATAGACACATCCCTCCACCCCCCGCAAAAAAACCCCAACCATAATTTCATCTTTTTGTTAACAAATCTTACGATATGTCAGGGGGTGGGGGGCAATCTCAAGACGTATTGGTTGGGGGTTGTTAGGAGTTATTAGGTAACGTAGTATTCAGCCCTGTATATTTGCCTGGGATAGAATTTTGGGTCTTGTTTTCCCATTTGACTATTGATATTTGTATGTTCTTACTAATATGTGTGAACAAAGACACTGTGTGTTACATCTGCAGATGGAGTGAAAAGAGAGAGAGCTAAAGTGTCGCTGGGTAGAGTTTAATATACGAGTGTACACTTGAAGGACAGTAGGGTGACCGGACAGCAAGTGTCAAAAATAGGGACAGGCGTGTGGGGTAATAGGAGCCTATATAAGACAAAGCCCCAAATATTGGGACTGTCCCTATAAAATTGGGACATCTGGTCACCCTAAAGGACAGTCCTGCCTCAACTTCTCTCCTGAGACAAGATCAAGCAACCAGTCACAAGGGGCAAGGGTGATGTAGGGGGGAGGTATAAGAAACACTAATAGCCAAAGAAAAGCCTGGCTTTGGCCAGTACACAACCTCACTCCTTACCCCTCCCATGGGATACAAAAGAGGTGGTACCAAGACCCTCCAAAATGGAACATGACCATAAATTGTAAGGGGTGGGACCCAGGGCATGCACTACAGGTATAATGATGCCTGCTAAGGGATGGAAGGGGGAACACTGGGAAGGCTCTGTGGCATACAGAACTATGGATATGCTGCTTGATTAACCCCAATAAATATCGCATTGCCTGTACTTTGGACTTCTGGTCTTCTGCTTTCTGTCTGCGTGACAAGAGCCAGGGGAGGATGAAGGGAAAACCCTTAACATGGGTCATGATATTGGAACTTCTGGGATTGGCAATACTAATACCTCCTGTAGGGCATCAATGAAGGTAACCTTGTTATAATGTGTTTATTCATAAGATTACTATAATGACCCCTGGGCCATTTTGTACACAGTGTTACACCAACAAGTTGTAAAAGTGCCCCAAAGATCTTTCAGACTTGGGGGTGGTCTTACTTTAAAGACCGCTAAAGCAGTAGTTGTTGCAGGTCAGGATTCAGCTGCTTTAGCAGAGATGCTGGCAGAAGCTTCCACAGCTGCACCTGCCTGACATCAGCATTTCCTTCAGCTACCACTGCTTTTCCCCTCACTTTCACAAGTCCCAAATTTAACCATTTAAAACAGAAAATAAAATCAAAATTATATTTCTCAGAATAAAATCTCTTTGGAGCCAATAGCAGACTAAGTAGAGTAACAAGGAATGGAAATGAAGTGCATCTTCTGAAATGGCAGCATTACACATGCTTACATGAATGTTGCAATGCAAGTGATGCTCTCTTTGGGTAAAAGTAATGTTGTTATAAAAGAGAGAAAATAGTTGTAAATTGACTCCTTGTTACATGTAATTTCATGGGAGACTTTCAAGTTCGGAGTCTTCTAGTTAGGAAAGATTCAGCTGGAACTGAGGAAATTACTCCCTAAATCCTGCGTGGGACCAAAATTGCTTTAAATTATGAAAGCAACTTTTTTTTTCTTATCTGCAAGTCCAGTATAACAGGTATTAGCTCAGCACACTTAGATATCTGCATTTCACAGCAGACCTTGGTGGATTCTCAGAAAGTTGATCTTCAGAACTTCTATCTGTGTCTTTTACTAGCAGCTGTGATGTACTAGGTTTAGCTAGTACATAGGAAATAGACTGAGCTTTGCTATTTAGCACAGAAAAAAAATGCTGGATAAAAGATAAATTTGCCACCTGGTAAATTGGTGAGTAGTAATTACTCAGTGCATGAATATCATTGCTTAATGATTTCTAGTTGTAGTACATGGCTTATAAAACTATCATGCCTAATGGTAAGAAAGCAGGTCACAGTTTCACAGATGCACGACAGTTGTTAATTTCATGGCAACTTTATTTGAAGATTTTTAAAAAGCTAATAAGCCTGTCAGACATTCTCTGTTCTTCTAAAGTCTCTTGTATGGTGGGTTGAGGTTGGGGGTTTTGGTTTTTGGTTTTTTTGGGGAGGGGGCACCATTATTTTTTTCCACACAAATAGAACACATGTGTTACACACATGAGTGTTACAGCAATACAACAAATATATCAAAATTGACTCTACAAAATCTGTGGGGTGTGAAACATTAAACTTCAACAATCATGGAGTCATAGTATGGCCTGTGCTAGCATACTGTTTTTCCTTTGAACAGTTAGCAAATGTTAATTTTTGTTTGACCCTTCAACATATGCTACTGGGCTAGTGTTTTTTCAAAAGAAAAGTTCCCTGACTCTGAGTCGTGACTTGGCCAATAATATTTGGAACCAGTCTTTCACCAAGTTTCACTGCTGCTGTGGCTATTCATTAGATGCATACACTTCCTCAGGACAGCCATTGTCCTGGCACTACAACCCTACTGCCAGCACCATACTGGCTCTCCAACACTGCTGTTTTTAAGGGTTTCCACATAGCCATTTTTGTGCTTTGATCTTTGCTGCCACAGAGGATATTTAACTATTGTTGTGGCAATGGTTGCAAGTGACACATTTCCTGGTACCTTGAAACAAAATGATCCCAACCCCACAGACCACATTCTATCCAGATTATCATAAGGAGCAGGAATTAAACCTCTGGGTATCATCATTTTCCCACTCCCTTTCTGACCATTTCTCTTCTCCTTCACTTACCAGTATCACAGGCAGTAGGAAAGAGCAGCTGTCATGTTCTTTGTCACATGGCACTCCAATGATCAGTGCTCTATGCTCAGCCTGATGCACAAAACCAAGTGGAGGAGCAGCTGAATGTGTTAAACCGTGCCCTTCCCTAATTAGCACATGTAGCACTGTTGCAGCTCTATGCTTCAGACTGAACAAGGAGTGCTGATGAATGGTTGAAAGGGAGGAGAACACTAGCTCTGTAGAGCAGTCGCAAACTCCTGGCAGGATCAAGGGAGACTGCTACTAACTTTCCCTTGATCTGTTGCCTCTTTTCTCCCTCCCCTGCTATGCTCCAGACAAAGCAGATCTTCCAGTTGAAAATTATTAAATGTTATTTTGCCTCGAAGCCCCAGCACATCTATCCTAGTTCTGTAGCTCCAGGGCAAAGTGGAACCTTAACAATAACTGTAGAAAGTTTCACTTTGAAATCCTACAGTGCAGAGAGCATAGTAGTCCAGGAGTAGAGAGTAGCCTGGAAGTTAAAGGAGACATGTGGGGCCTGTTTTTCACAATATGAATCCTCAGCAATTTCTGTATATCTGGCCCCTTTCAGGTGTCTCAAGTAAATCACCAAAAATCACTGGTCACTTTAAAAGTTCTTGCCATTAACTTTTAGCACGTTTTCTAGTTTCCAAATGTTTTTGTCTCTGTTTTTGCCATTTCTCTGAGTATGAAAGTATCCACTTAAAAACTTAGACCTTAGTGACGTTTTAGAATCCGACTGCTCTTAGCTCTGTATCTTAAGGGTTTTTTTTTAATAACATTGGAATGAGAAAAATAAGTCTAGGCCTTCTGTCTCTTAGTAGTTCCTCCATTTCCTCTGATCAATAGCATCTCACATAAGAGACGTTATCAAAAAGAGCATCCCTACTGAGTTCTTACTGTGTTCATAAGGAAAAGGTAGATGAGTGTGATTCAATAACATTTCATATCTGGTGTGTGCAAACTGAAGCAGTTTGTTCCAGATGTGAAAGCCTTAATGGTAACTGACAAAGTATGATTTGATTTTAGCTCTCCTTCTGTTGTACACAGAGCCTCTAGATAATGAAAAGTAGGACCCAACCCTTTCCCTGAGGGCTGGTAACAGTTTTCTTGGAGGGAAAAATTCCGCCCCAAGCCCAGACCACAGAAATCTACAAAATGAGAATGTTTTCCCTTCCTGAATGCCAGGGTATTGGTTAGGTATTAGAAATGAGCTCAATCTACAAAAATTTTACCTGGATTTTGAACATTCCAAAAATCATGGATATTTGAGTCCAAGGTGGTGCTCACTGGAGATTTTCCATTCATGGGATGACCCTTATCAACTCTGTTTAGTTTGTGAAATCTGAAAGAATCACAAACAATTAAGTACAGGGTCTGCCCTTAATAGTCACCATTTGTCAACTGTTACCAAAGTTACTTCCTGTGCGACAGATGGGGGGAAATTCATGGTATCTTTGATATCTGTGCTGTAACTAGAAATGGGCAATGTCTGTGGAAGAATCATTTATTTCCCCCAAAAAATGCAGTTTCAGTCAACCAGAAACTATTCACAAATTTGACCTCAATTTGCCGAAAACCTGTGGCCACATTTTTTTTTCTGGACTTAGGTACCATTCACAGAACAGGAGGAAGTGATCTTGTGACTTTTAGCTCAGTGTTTAGGGTGCTCATGTGGGATACGGGAACTGGGCTTAACTCCCCTCTCTGCCTGACGCGGAGCAGAGATTTGAATTTAGGTCTTCCCACTTTATAGGAGACTGCCCTAATTACTGGGCTAAGTGAACACATAGCACAGGGCTTTCTTAATCTCTTCTGCTGAAGATATTCATTGTGTATAAATAATTAGTGGAACAGGGCCTTCAACTTGGGTGTCCCATGTGGGTGCCCTAACCACCAGGCTATATAGTCATTCATTATCTCTCTCTTTCTAGCTCAATGACTTTTCAAGTATTTTACACAAAGTAGCCAGAGTCCACCCTGGACCTCAGAAACCTTCCTGTCACCAACTTTATCAAAACTGATACCTCTCAGTTTTTTGGCTTCAAAACTGCATCTTTTGACCAAAAAAACATTTAGTCAGTTACTTGTACCTTCCCCTGAAGCATCGATACTGGCCACTTTCAGAAAATGGATACCGGAGTAGGATAGCCTGATCTGGTATATCAGTCCCTGTGTTTCTAAACACTGGGTCAGCCGCAGGACTTTCAGGGGTGGGGAATGGGTGGTGGGGAATGCACCCCTAACATAGCTGGCACATTTTACATTAGCTTGATGTGAGTGTCAGCTGGTCTATCATCTTGGTTCCAGGAGAGCCAGAGTTCTGCTGTGTCACATCACTTGACGCAGACTGTCATGGATTCTTGAAAATAAGTTGCTGAGTAAGTGTCACCCTACTTTTTGGCTTTGTCTCTGTTAGGATTTTGCTACCACCAGTTCAGCAACTATGGCTTCAGTAGATAAGACAAGGGACCTCCTCTGAGAAGAATTAGATGGCATGAAGTTTAAAACAAGAGCATTTGCCAGAAGCCCTCTCTACACGAGCACTCCTTCTTGCTGCTGCTATTAATGGAGCTTAACAAGTGGCATCAACAACTGGAAGAAAGTTTAGGAGGAAAAACAAATCTGTGTAAGCAGAGCCTTTTTGAAAGTAGCAGAGGAACATGCACATTACAATAAACAGTAGCCCAGCGAGCTGACACATTTGTGCCAGTCTCACTTTGCTATGCTGTTGCAGACATGGCCAATGTTCTTTGAGGTGAAGCATGGTAATTAAGTGAGCCATAAACTAGGCCCACAGAACCTCTTTACCTAAAACTCCTCCACTTCCACCTCAAGCAGAAGCCTGAAAGGTAAAAATGATCTTAGGAAGTTACAAATCTGTTTCTTTTTTAGTGTGAACTGTAAAATTAAATATATTTAGGGTTAGACATCTCCAGCGCCTGCTCAGCACCTCTAAAATTGGGGCCTACAGGATCTTTCTATTTATATTACTTGACTAGCAAGTCAACCTAGAAAATATATAAATGTATTCATAAAACTATAGACTCCTGAAGCCTAACACTGTCATCGTGTAAGGAAATACCACCTCCATTACCTTATTAGTAAGGAGATACCACCCCCATTAGATACCATCCCATTAGCGTGTAAGGAGATACCACCCTCACCAGGGACAAAGCTGGACTTAATGTTAACGAGATACAGTTAGGATGATTTAGGCCCAAAATTTAAATGTTGAGAACAAGCTATTGCAAATCCTAACAACTGTAGGGATCTTTCAAAGATTGTTTTTCCCTCTAATTTAGGGTGACTGGATACCAAGTATGAAAAATTGGGACGGGAGGTGGAGGATAATAGGTGCCTATATAAGCAAAAGCCCCCAATATCAGGACTGTCCCCATAAAATGGGGACATCTGGTCACCCTACTCTAATTCAAATTAACAGTCCGATGTCAGCAATGTCCTTGGAAATAATAATCGTGAAACCCACGTCATGGTGCAACATTTTGAGACCATTCCCAAAAGTACTATTTGCTGTGGTGATATCCAGGAATTATGATATCTAAAATAAGTGTACTCTGTCAGTCTGACAATCAAGCAAATAACCTCAGTTTTTCCCCCCTAGGTTCACATGTAACAGTACAGCCTACTCTGTATTGTAAACATTTGCATTTCTAATTGTACCAGTTAACAATACAGTTTTGTACAGGGTAAGTAGCCCCTGGTACTATTGCAAAGGTAAAATATGTGTCTACACAATTTTTAATTTTTTTTTTAAAGTAGAGGCATGCAGTCTCCTGGCTTTAGAATATGACTTCTTTTCCCAGGAAATTCAATTACTGTGTTTCATATTTGTAACCAGAATTGAGTTCAGCTTGCCTTGTGAAATGTGCTTCATGTTCTTTATTGATTTAATCCCAGCAGGCTGTATCCTACAACTTGTGGACCCAGCGTGGAGCAATGCCACATGATTGCTCGGGAAAAGACGGCATGAAGCAATGCAAAAATATATTTCATCTCTGGCAACATCCAGGTGGGGGTTGAGGTTCTTTGAGGAGGCACAATCTTGTGAAGTGTTTACACTCAGCCTGGCTGACTGATGAACAGAAGTCTTCTTGCTGCTGCTCTGACAGTCCCTTGGCTTTCATCAGCACAGTTAATAAAATAAACAAACAGGACCAGAGGTTTTCATGCTCTGCTAGTGAAGATGATGTGTCTGTAGCTGCTACACTGGAGTGTTGATAACAGGTACCTAGGATAGGAGGAAGACAAAAGTGTGTGTACTGTAGAGCAGTAGATACCTTAAGTCTCCATCCCACCCTTCTGCTCTTCATTTGGAATTTCTCACGCCCCACAAAATTGATTCCGTCTTCCTGCTAAAGGTTTTCACAGCCTTTCCCGCCCCTCTACCCAACACAAAAAGAAAGCAAAGCAACAGTGAAAGGTTAGCAACTAGCATTATAAAAGCTGTTAAGAATCTGTAAGTAATGAATCCATTCCTGAGGAAAAGGAAATAGCTTTCAGCTGACTGCATGTTATTACTCTGTTTTTTTTACACTACAACATTGTTTTTTACCCATCAAGTTGAAAGGCTCATCTAGACTTTACTTTTCAAATACAAGCAGAATTCCCAATAGTAGGATTTCCCCAAGTATTTAGAAATCAAAAAAAGGTAGGAATGTGGGCTGATGTTGTTCAAAAGTGCGTATATTTTCTATGTCCAAAATAAAATAAAACACACTAAAATGTCAGTGTTGTATTTCCAATGGAAAATAATCACACAGAGCTCATACCAATAGCAGAGCTTGCTTTAGAAATGTTGGGCCTCTTGTTCCTTAAATCACTCCTTTTTCCAACCTAGATGCCCCCAGATGTTCCCTTCTCTGCCTAATTAATGAGCTCACATACCATCGGCCCTCTCAATCCCACAAAAATGGATAAATCTACCATTGGAAACCCATTCTCAGTCTGTACTGAAATCAAAAGGCATTTCACGTGGGCAGAATTTGGTACTTAGGGCCTGATCCAAAGCACACTGAAGTGAATGGAATCTTTCCCTTGTCTTGAGTTGGTTTTGGAGCAAGCCCATAATATAAACTACCCAGAAACTGGAAGAGTCCCCTTCTCTACTTTTTGTGGGTGCCAAAGCCAGCTGTGATTCCTACAATAGTCTCCACTGAAAAGTCAACATTTACCAACAGTTATTACACTGTGATATCTGAGACACTGCCGCTATTTCTTATTCTGTACCTACAAAGCTGCTGTATTTGTATGTGGTAACTTTTGCTATGTGCTGACTTCTTAATAGTGACTGTTGTATGTATATACCTGAACATACATTGAACATATGAAAAAAGTACTCACAAGAGATGTTTTTGTTTAATGTTCTGTCATGAGAATTGTGCCTTAAGGTTGGCATCAGAATTGTTTGTGATCTTAGCTTATTTCCATGAGTTTTCATATCGGGAAAGGAGGGGCGTATAGATCTGTTCAGTGGTAGGGAACTTCTCTTGAATTGAACCGTACATGTAATTTAACAAAGTGTTTCTAGTTTTATAATAATAGCGAGAGTAATGGCTATTAGGTAGAAAAATAACAAATCTAATGTTCCCTAAATTACAAGCTCTTTGGTGCAAAGATCCCTATGTGAGGTATTAAGCCTTCCCCAAACATGCCTATATTGACTTAATGAAAAGCCAGCAATAAGATTCCCATAAGATTATTTTATTCTCATCTATCTTCCTCTATCGCTATCTCTTACTTTCACATTCTGTCTCCTTTAGGGTGACCAGACATCCCTATATTAGGGAGTTTGTCTTATATAGGCAACTATACTCCCCCACCTCACCAAAAAAAAGCCCTAATTTTTTCACACTTGCTATCTGGTCACTCTAGTCTCCTTCCCTCCCACGCTTAAAGTCATGAGCGCTTCTCTGATATTCCAACTTCTCCATCCTCAGCCAACCTTTTTTCTGACCATTCCAATGTGTAACAACTTGTGAATGGACTTCCTCAAGAACAAAACCCCCATTACATGACCTTCTCTCTCCCACATCCCCCACACACATTATCCATCCATCGTGCCTGCCTAATGCCACCAATCAGTCAAGTTTATGTGAACATGTTCTTTTGCCTCTCTGTTAAGACCCTTGTTTTAAATGATGCTGAAGTGTTAAGTGAGACTGAATGACCATGATATGTGATCACAAGGACAATACATTCAGTAGCAGCTTTCTATTGCAAATGATAAATGAGTTCCAGAGAACAGTATCCCACAAATGAAGATTAGATGTTTTCTGAGCATTCATGTCTCCCACAGTAATCTTGCCAGCAAGTTAAAGAAGCATGGGCTGGATGAATGGACGGTAAGGTGGATAGAAAACTGGCTAGATGGTCGGGCTCAACGGGTAGTGATCAATGGTTCCATGTCTAGTTGGCAGCCGGTATCAAGTGGAGTGCCCCAAAGGTCAGTGCTGGAGCCGGTTTTATTCAATATGTTCATTAACGATCTGGAGGATGGTGTGGACTGCACCCTTAGCAAGTTTGCAGATGACACTAAACTGGGAGGAGTGGTTGATACACTGGAGGGTAGGGATAGGATACAGAGGGACCTAGACAAATTAGAGGATTGGGCCAAAAGAAATATGATGAGGTTCAACAAGGACAAGTGCAGAGTCCTGCACTTAGGACGGAAGAATCCCATGCACTGCTACAGACTAGGGACCGAATGGCTGGGCAGCAGTTCTGCAGAAAAGGACCTAGGGGTTACGGTGGACGAAAAGCTGAATATGAGTCAACAGTGTGCCCTTGTTGCCAAGAAGGCTAATGGCATTTTGGGTTGTATAAGTAGGGGCATTTCCAGCAGATCGAGGGAAGTGATCATTCCCCTCTATTCAGCACTGGTGAGGCCTCATCTGGAGTACTGTGTCCAGTTTTGGGCCCCACACTACAAGAAGGATGTGGATAAATTGGAGAGAGTCCAGCAGAGGGCAACAAAAATGATTAGGGGGCTGGAACACATGACTTATGAGGAGAGGCTGAGGGAACTGGGATTGTTTAGCCTGCAGAAGAGAAGAATGAGGGGGGATTTGATAGCTGCTTTCAACTACCTGAAAGGGGGTTCCAAAGAGGATGGATCTAGACTGTTCTCAGTGGTAGAAGATGACAGAACAAGGAGTAATGGTCTCAAGTTGCAGAGGGGGAGGTTTAGGTTCGATATTAGGAAAAACTTTTTCACTATTAGGGTGGTGAAGAACTGGAATGGGTTACCTAGGGAGGTGGTGGAATGTCCTTCCTTAGAGGTTTTTAAGGTCAGGCTTGACAAAGCCCTGGCTGGGATGATTTAGTTGGGTTTGGTCCTGCTTTGAGCAGGGGGTTGGACTAGATGACCTCCTGAGGTCCCTTCCAACCCTGAGATTCTATGATTCTATGATTCTATTAGCACATGCACGGAGCAGGTGCACACTGTGATGAAGATCATGACACAATGACAGTTTTCTGGTAGGCAAGACCCTGGATTCTGGGTTCACCCTGCTGTGACGATGCTGAGCCATCTAAGGTCACTCAATTAGGGTGAACTGCAAACAAAATGGGGCAGACAAACCCCAGAGGCTGGTGGATATTCCAATACTTAGATTCACCAAGCCAGCACACAACAGCTTCTATAGTACCTCACTGGTTACTCAGAAGTTCAAACAATGCAGTTCCCTTAAAGTGCCCAGCCTCAGGCCTCAGTCCAGACACACATGTCAGATATGATGATGATTACTGAAAATCTTATCTCATCATATAATAGAAAGGTTCTTCCAACCCCAAAGGATCAGCCACATACCCAGGTCCAATTATAACTTAATACACCCAAAATACACACTTATAGCCAATCCTCATTAACTAAACTAAAATTTATTAAAAAAGAAAAGAGAAAGAGAGTTGGTTAAAAGATCAATATACATACAGACTTGAATTCAATTCTTGAGGTTCAGATAAACAGCAGAGATGAGTTTGTAGTTGCCAAAAGTCCTTTTAGAAATAGTCCATAGGTTATAGTCCAATGTCCATATTCAGGGTGACTCCAGTCAGTGACTGGGGATCTCAATCCTTATGGCTTAAGGTTTCCCCGTCTTGAAACCCAAAGCAGATCTGAGATGAAGGAGGATCATGTCCCATGGTTTTTATACATTTCCTCTAGCCTTTCGGCCTGAGAAAACAATAGGCTTAACTTTCCTTCTCCTAAACATCATGGCAATTAGCTCAGGGTAATTTATCCATTAAACAGTTCAGATACAGGTTACCAAACCTTCAAAGAGACATATAGACAATAATACTATTTCACTCAAGTATCTTCCTAAATATTACTACTCCTTTTTTATCTTTGAATCAAAGCTATAGCAATAGACAAGACTTGTTTGTTTACATCACAAGACCTGAGCAAACATCTACCCTTCTACCTCTAACAATGCAGACTTGCATTTCAAAGCTCTATTCATTTACATATCTTCCTAAAGTTTGGCCATGGGTCAGGTCAGTCTGTGAGTTAATTAACTCTTTCTGGCCCTGTCACCTTTCAATGAGATATTATATTAAACTCATAACGTCACACCTGCAAAATCCAGAACATGTAGTCCTTCTAACACTATATTAAATGGCTAGGAACGGTGCTGATAGGCTGTGAGGCAGTTGACAGAGGATTTGTATGTGTGTGTACAGTTCTTACATTGTTGATATAATACAGGGGCTTTTGTGAAAAACTGTTCCATGGCTGCTTTCCCTGGAGTAATTTACTAAAACTTCACATGTAACTTGTAGACGTCAGTACTGCAGCCCTTATTCTGTGTAAAAGTAGCCCCAGAAATCCATTAGATTAAAAACATAAACTAGTCACAACAATTGATTAATAATATACTGCTTTCTCTACTTCTTGCAGTTTTCATCACAGAATGCATTAATCTTATGCCATTTTCAGGTTTTGATATCATCTGGCTCTGAGGAAAGGGAACAAAGCCGATGAAGCACAGCAATATTGTGATAAGTCACTCTTGTTCAAAGTGCTTTTGCAATGAAACAAGTTTATGGAGACAACCTCATCATTGCCATGAATACAGACAAAAGGTCTAGCAATGATTTCTTTTTCTGACAAATACTGAAATGAGAAAGGGAAATGATATTCAATGTACTCAGTAGATTGTATATTCATCAGCTATTCCCTACCCTCAGTTAGAAGAGAGATACAGTGGTGCTAAAGCCTATATATAGGGGCAACACCCTAAAAGAACATAGCCAGCCAAAGCAGTCAGTGCAGCTGAGGTGGAAAACCTGCTGCAAAATACATTCCAAGCTTTGGCACTGTCAATAACTGTTCATCTGTGTCACAGTAGCTATAAATATGCTAATTAGGTCAGTAATGCCACAATCAAAAAAATCCAATAATACCGTCTATGTTCTGCTGTCTTTCAAGGCTGCCATTTACAGCTGCTCTGTTGTCATATTCCTGGGTGCAATCCAGACCAGTGAGGGTTTGGGTCACCATCTGCTTTGTAACCTTGGGTGCCTCACAATGTTTTCTTGTTGTAGCTCCTAACCTGGGCCACACAACCAGCCTACCCGGAGTGTCTGTGTGCTAGACAGCCCTGGTTCAGCAGCTCTGACCCCAGCAGCCTGTCTACAGCCCTGCTCTGGCTTCCACTACTTGCAGAGTGACCCCAACACACTCCCAGTCCCGACCTTCCCCAGACCCATGTGCTCTGATATGTTGAGCCCTCTCCTGCAACATTCGCAGGACTAATGAGATCCATTTGCTCCTTCAAGGAGACAAAACACACCAGTTTGCCACCTGACTTGAAGTTGACATTCACTTTAGTACAAACGCAGCACTGTTGATTTAGACTAATAGTGGAACAAGTTTAACAACACAAGAAGGTATCATTTTAAGTGTGTTCAGGTACAAGAGATAAAGTGAGAAATGGATACAAGCACATCAAAGCACACATCTGAAAGTCTAAAATGTAATCTAACAAGTTTTGATTCAAGGCTTTGTTCAAGATGGCCTTTCTCACCCACAGTTTTCCAGCAAGATGGTGGCTGACCCTCTCCTCAGTCAGGATCTCTTCCAGAGGCCCAAAGGTGTGGCTGCCTTTGTCTTCTTAGAGATAAATTGGGGTTCTCCATCCCCTTTTGTAGTCCAGTGAATCTTTGAAGTGGATGCTTCTGAAGGTTACCCCTCCAAATAAAGTCTATTCAAACTGTGAGGAAGGCGACATAGAGTCTGGTGGTGAAGAAAGCTCCATGCTCTTTCTTCCCCCGCTTGTGTGACTCAGGCTTGTAGGGCTCGGGCTAAGGGGCTGTTTAACTGTGGTGTAGACATTTGGGCTTGGGCTGAAGCCCAGGCTCTAGGACCCTGTAGCCTGAGCCAGAATGTCTATACTAAAATTAAACAGCACCTTACCCCGAGCCCTGTGAGCTTGAGTCAGTTGGCATGGGCCAAACACAAACACAGGTGTCTAATTGCAGAGTAGACATATTCTTAGACCTCCCCTTCTCTGATCACTGTCTTATTCTTCTGACATTGATAACTATCTAATAAGTCCATTAACATCGTTCTTCTGTGTCTTATCGTAACTGTATCTCAGCAATTGAACAAGACTGAAACATTTTCCATCTACATCTATCAACATCTGACCTCTCTATAGTTCTCATTCTCTTCTTCCCTTTACTACCCCAGCCAATGTGTCTGTGTGTAGTGCATGTTTGTCTAGTGGGGGGAACCTACATCGAATCGTAGAAATGTTGGACTGGAAGGGACCTTGAGAGGTCATCTAGTCCAGTCCCCTGCACTCATGGCAGGATTAAGTATTATCTAGACCATCCCTGACAGATGTTTATCTAACCTTCTCTTAACAAATTCAACAATGATGGAGATTCCACAACCTCCCTGGGCATTTTACATGTATTGGTGTGTATGAATTGTGAGCAGCCTGTCTCTATGTGCATGGGAAGGAGTCTGCCTGTGTGAGTGGGTTCATGGGGCAGTCTGTTTCCTGAGTTCTAGGTATCCCTGACACAAGGTAACATTTAACTTAAGGGCTCAGTGACTTCAGTGTTCTTGGTGGCTGCCAGCTTTTCAACTCAATACCAAAAAAGGACAGCAATTTTCTATTGTGCGGCTACGAAGTTTCCCCTATGTCAGTGGTTCTCAAACTGTGGGTTGGGACCCCATTTTAGTGGAATCGCCAGGGCTGGCTTTGACTTGCTGGGGCTCAGGGCTGAAGTCCAAGCCCCACCGCCCAGGGCCGAAGCTGAAGCCTGAGGGATTCAGCCCTGGGCAGCGGGGCTCAGGTTACAGGCCCCGTGCCTGTGGCTGAAGCCCTTGGGTTTCAGCTTTGACCCCTTCCTCATCCAGGGTAGTGGGGCTCGGGCTTTGGCTCCTCTACCCAGGGCAGTGGGAATCAGGCAGACTCAGGCTTCGATCCCCTCTGCTGGGATCATGTAGTAATTTTTGTTGTCAGAAGGTGGTTGCAGTGCAATGAAGTTTGAGAACCCCAGCCCTGTGTTAAAGATGCATTCCCCAGTGCAGAGGGCACTGCAGAAAAGGTAACAGAGCCTCAGGATGTCTTCACTTTTTAAAGTCATCCATATGCAACTTGGAAGTATGATGCCCACTCTCTTCCTCACTCCCTCCTGCTAGAATACCCAGGCCTATAGAGGCTCCCTAAGAGGATGCAGGGGCACAATCCCTTTGTGGGGTGGAGGAAGAGCCACATGCAAAATGTGCTCCTGAGATCCAAAGGGGTAAAAGCTGGTATATGTTGGTGTACATTATATTCACTTGAAAGGAACTATTCCATTTCATGAATCCTATTCAGGGCTAGACTATTTTAGACGGATCCAAGTAATTTGCACTGCACATTCCTGTATAATTCATATTGATTTTAATAACCTATTTTCAGACCCCACTTCTAGGGTATATTTAAACATAGTATTATTCACAAATGAAACATTAGCTTTACATTTACAGTCACAACAGGAATATCTGAAGAAGGATGAATTCCAAGCCAGTGCACCAGTTCCTAGAAACATTTTTAAGGGATATAATGTTCTATCAACCAGTGAAAAGAGGGTAGTACACAATAGGACAAAGGATGAAATTTCTGAAGGCTTCAGAAGGGCTCTGCTCCTCCTTTGAGTGTAAAACTGGAAGCTGAAAACTCAGCCTTTAATCAGTTAATTACAGTGCATTCTAATCTTAATTCTCTTTCATTCTTCCTTTGAGATATTACATACATAAATAAATCTGGTAAATTACCTGCAAATCTGATTAAAGATCAGACAGATTCAGCATACATAGCAGTACTTGTACTTTATAAAAAGGGGGATTTGATGAAGGAACTTATTTGAAATCAGCTCTTTAGCAATATTACTTTGATCTGTTTGTATCTGAGTCCACTTTCCATTTTCTTGATAAATTAAAACTGTATTTTATATCAGAGAAAGAAGGAGATTGATGTGCTTATTAACTTCGAAAAATTCTTATAAATGTATATGACCCTGGACAAAATTTCTGGCCAAAACAGACAATATGATGGGGTATTGATTTTTGGTTCAAAATCTAAGAAAGAGTTTTAAATAAATTTGTAGAGGAGCCTATCATTATTTTACAGGTCTTTTTTATGAGTGTTGAGGGTATTTTGTTTTGTGATTTGTTTTCTGTTGTTCTTTGTTAATGGAGTAAAATAATTCAAAGGAACAAAAGACCATATAGGTCCACTTATTTTTAACTATTTTGTTTTTCAAAAACTTGAAACCACATGGAATCTTCAAGCTGTGGAATTGATACCTCTGTAACCACATGATTATCTGATTTGTTTATTTGTCACACTCACGTGTTACATCTTGGCTAAAATGAGATTGTAAATTGTAAATGAGATTGGGGAGCATCACTTGTCATGTGTTTGTACAGCACCCAGTGCTGTAGGGTCTTGACTTTAACTGGGGCTCCAAGCACTACCACAATAATACAAATAATAAATAATAATACTATTTGTACATACAGTAGATTTTAAAATGATTTCTAAAATGTAATTAGCTGCCCTGTATCTGTTTCCAGGGCCGGCTCCAGACCCCAGCGCGCCAAGCGCGCGCTTAGGGCGGCATTTTGCCGGCAGGACGGCAGGCGGCTCCGGCGGACCTTCCGCAGTCATGCCTGCGGGAGGTCCATCGGAGCCGCGGGACCACCGGACCTCCCGCAGGCATGACTGCGGAGGGTGCGCTGGTCCCGCGGCTCGGGTGGACCTCCTGCAGGCATGACTGCAGATGCTCCACCAGAGCTGCGCACCCTCCGCAGGCATGTCTGCAAGAAGTCCCCGGAGCCGTGGGACCGGCGACCGGCAGCGCGCCCCCTGCGGCATGCTGCCGTGCTTGGGGCGGCCAAATTCCTAGAGCCGCCCCTGTCTGTTTCATAGTTAAAGAAACCAAACCAGCTAAGAATGTTATTCAAAGTCCTTGTTTAAGGTATGATCCACCTCTCAGTGAAATGAATAGGAGTCTTCACACTGACTTCAGTGAGGGTTAGATTGAACCCTTAGTGATGTAAAAGGTTGTTTGAATTCTTTCAGTCTAAGTGGTTGGGGATCTTGGCCATCTCCCTAGGACCAAAAAAAGCATACAGAACTCTCAAATGACTATCTTCGGGTTTGGCTCTTAAGAAAGTGTGTCTAGGCATGGATTCAGCTGTTAGATAGTAATATCATATCAGAAAACCTAGGGTAGAAGTAATAAGCAATGGGCTGGAATCAGATTTATTTTTGAACCTCAAGTAGAAATTCCTGAGTAATAAACTAGAATTCCTCTTACCTTATTCTTCAGTTCTCAATATTATGATGCTTAGATTCATCCAGAAGAGGAGGATATGAGCCACAAAAGACCTTATCCAATGCCCACTAAAATCAAATGGAAGTCTTGGCAGGATCAGGACATAAATCTTGATTTATTTTCTGCTGTTGAAAGAGCAAGGATCTATCATGAAGAGAGGAGGCATGCTTGCCCAAAGATAAATATGTTCTGTATGAATTCCATGGAACTACTCACTTACACCTGTGTTTGCAGTATCAGCATCTTAGTTCCTAACCCTGCAGTCAGATCCATGTAGGTAAGGGGTTTTTTTTGTTTAAGAAAAAAATCAGACTTGGAACCTGGTGTGTTGCTGTTTTATAACATAATGCAACAAAACCAAGAAAGTTAATGGTAAGTTCCTTTTCCCTTTCCTGTGATGAATGGCTTAGCAACCTGAAGTGAAGAGACTCAGGACATTCAGTGATGTACCAAAAACCAGCAACACAATGCATTTGGTCTTATGCTAACTTTTCACTTGTAATTGCAGTATTCTAGTGAGACTGATTTTAAAGAAGTTGAAAATCATCATGTTGTTGCTAATTCCTCCTGCTCTGCTTTCAGATCATCGAAGTTCTATGAAGGACATTATCATTGTCATTTGATTTTTTTCCATAGATTTATATTTTTAAGTATACAAACAAACAAAGGACTGATAACACTTGCAGGAGCCAGGCATAAATTAAGTTTTCTTGCATAATTCTGCCAATGCACTTTAATCCTGGTCTGCAATATCCCAGTTATTTCAGGTATCCTCAAAGAGAGGAGCAGTCATATGGAAATCTGAGTACCAAATGCAATGTCAGCTGATAACAGAAGTGGGCTGCAGATTTAGCATTAAATTGTGCAACATATTTATCCCCAGGCATTTGAATTCCTTAGGGAATTCCCAGCATAGAGAGTTAATTGAAGACAGACTCACTGGGGTGGCCCTAAGGGCATTGTCTCTAACTTGTCCATAATTAAGTGAAAATCAGATATTAGTGCTGCAGGCCCTGTCTGCAGTAGAAAGATGTGCCCCACACCAATATACTTACATCAGTGCAAATCCCTAATGTAGACCTCATGGCACAACTTAATCCTGAAGTCAGCTTGGAAGCGGCGTACATTCAAGTGGTGCAATGCAACACTTTCCTTGTCTATGCTAGGAGTTTGTATCGGTGCAGCTACTCTGGTTACCAGCCACCGATAACTGAATTGGGGCTAATCCTAACTATAGACAAAGCAATAGATTGCATTCCAGTGTCATTGTTTATGGCCTCACTTCATGGGCAGTTTTATCTAGAAGAAGTAGCAGGATTAAGTGGTGACAGGCAGTTAATACAGATCCAAATAAACTGGAGCTAAATGCATAAGATCAGCTCTGGTATCTTGAAAACAAAGCTTTTCTGATGTGGTCAGCTACATCCGGTAGATGCATGGATGTACAGGCTAACACGTACATTCTTAAATGAATCCTATTCCCAATACTGTTTGTACTGCATCCTAATCTATGAAAGTCCCTGATCTGGCCACATCCAGCACTGTAGGTACAATTTTTAATTCATTAAGCCCATGGAGTATTATATCTGGTGTTTCTTAGGCAAAGTACCATAGGTAAATACAGAGGCTTTTTCATGGGGAGAAACAGGTGCTGCCTACAGAAGCTAATGCCACTAGGATTCCAGCAGAGCAGTGAAAGCCTTGGATGTGTTCACTGACTGCTGCTTGTCTTTGATATTAGAAAGAAGGGGGTGTATTGATAGACTCGCTAATGACCATACTGCCTCCAGTTGCAATTTCCCTTATATACCCTGCTTTTTCCTTCACTGCCAGAATGGAATTGAGATGATGATCTCGGTGAGAAAAGCCTCAGATGTTAATTAGCCCACAATTTGAAGGTGCCCAAACATTTCATTCATCTCGGTTCCTTTTTAATTTGATTCCTTTCACACTTCTTGGTCCCTAAATCAATCCCAAAAGGTTAAGTGTGGCTGCTGGCGTACATGACCACTTCTGTGCTTCTCAATCAGCAAACTAGCTCCTGCTTATCTTTAATTACTCGGCTGATCTTTATTTTGGTAGTGGCAGCCCCGTAAAGCTAGATATCCATAAGCATGCCCCATAAGCCACAGGGATTTTCATCTCCTCAGATTGACTCAGCATTTGTTGCTGTTGTTCATGCAGGCCCCAGCTATTTAACTGTGCTTTCTCTGAAAATGGAAAGGAGCTGGCATTCTATGTGTGTGAAACAAAATACTATCTTTGATTGAAGTATATTAGCACTTTGCTGAGAACAGGAATGCTGAGTTTAAAGAACACGTTACTTCACTTGTCCTATATCCCTGAAAAAGAGAGTTAAAGAAACTAAAATATAGAAAAAGAAACTGGTGTCTTCAACCATCTAACCTGAAGTATGTGCTTATGTCCCATTGACGTTCCTGTGCCAGTAGTGAACTCAGCGCATCACTAACATTTAGAATGACGATAACCCAATCAATTTCAACACGCACCTGTAACAACTTCAATATTTTCACCACCTCGGGGAACGTTGAAACAATAAAGCAGGATCCACAGAGCCGCTATGTCCCACCCAGCCGTGCCTGGCTGGGTAGCTAAGCTGACACATTAGGCATTGTGTGCTGCCCATACCATTGCCTCCCTGGAACTGGGGAAACCCAGAGGGAGATTGGCAGCCAATCACTGTGAATCAGAATCTCCCTCCCAAGCTGCAATAAGTTGCCCCTTACTCTGGACTCCTAGTAAAGCCATGTTTGATGGTGGGTTAATAGTGTCACTGAAGATCCGTGTTGCTGTGTATGAATGTTTACAACTGATCCAACCAAAAAGTGTTTGAATTCTCTGAGTTACATGGAAATGACAAAGATAGCAATAAAGAGAACAAAAAACGCTGACTACACTGAAAACCCCAATTTTTCTGTTGGAGTTTGGTGGTCAGGGAGACATTCTAGAGGGTTCTACTAACTGTTGCATTTTTCTGAACTGTTGGAACAGCATTTGTTAGTTTCTGATACAGCTAATTGAACCGGAGAAGGTTATTTTAAAAAAAGGAAGGGGGAACAAGCCTGGATTACTGGATGAAAAATATATTTTCAAACAGCTAAGGCTCAGCTTGCTGCAAGTAAAGGTTGAATATATTTAAGTAAATTATTAGATGCAATTGATGGAAAATTTACAAAATGATACAAGGTCTCTTTCCCCACAATATCTGAGTCAAGCTCTAATTCTCAGCCTATTTACCATTCTGGGCTTCACATGCAGCCCACAGTGTGTTGTGTGGGCTGCATCCAATACTAACTGTATGGCCTTGAGCCATGTCACATGGACCACAGCTGTGTGCTGATTAGACTGCAAGAGGTCCACGGGCCACAGGTTGAGCACCATACAGGGTATTAGGAAAGTATACAGCCGGGCTTGTGATGTTGCTATTAGAATCTTCCTGTTCCTTGTATTCCATAGTGCAACTGGTTTTTCAAGATGCTGCAATTTTGTTTCTAAGCCTTTAACAGACAGTGTAATTGAATTTAGTTTCTTTTCCCATTTGAGTCAAAGAAGGAGACAAGGCTTTATTGTTATTTAATCCAGCAATATTTTCATTATCAGAGATCCCTCTGGGATCTCCTAGTGGTGTGATTTACAGGAGAAGCTGTTTTCTAAGACATAGCAGATGAATTTCCTCTCCCTTACACGGATATAAATCAGGAGCAACTGAAATCAATGGAGTTACGCTGGTATGAAAGCAGTATGAGTGAGAAAAGAATGTGACCCCCCCATTCCCTTCTTGAGCTGCTAAATGGGGAGGATGGTGTGTACAGTAAGAACTAGTCCATAAGTAACTGTACAAGGACTTTAATCCCGAACATTGTTTTCTGTTTATTTTTTTTGGAGTGCAGCTGGACATCTGAATCCTCAGGAATGATAAGAAAAAAGATCCAAATCAAAAACAGTACAACACGGCTAATGAGGGATTGAGAGGAGTGGGGAAATGAGTAAGTGCCCCTTGCCTCATACTCCGTAGATACTACCATTGACATCTGCCATTTTTAATCTCAAAGCTCTTGTTATAGTGTTATCTTTTTCCCCTCTGAAAAAACATGCAGAAATAAAATCTCAAAATTGCCTTAAGTTTAGCAAATTGCCAGCAGAAAAGGGGTTTTTACACCATATTGGAGGATCTCCCCAAAGGGCAGGACAAGACTCCAACTGCCAGCGGACTATTTAATTATTCTTAAACTAAGAGAGAAGCTCTCACTGTTTCTTGTGGGCTTGGATTCTCCTATCCCGTTCTCATCCTCTCAATCAGGTTCCACTGGTGACTGCAAAAGAAACCAACATTTTGTCTGCATTTGGGATGTTTTCTAAAAAAAATTCCCACCATTGAGAATTATCTCCACAGAGATGATCGGAAAGTCTGGTTTTATGTATTTATTTGTTTATTTATTTATGTTTGTAATGGACTGTTCTACAGTTTGTTGCATATGATCAGACCACTGTGCCTGCAGAGAGCCCACTGAAATCAAGCAGCAGTCTGAAGCTGGGTCATATTTAGAATACTCAACAATATCAAAATTCTGGCCACTCACCTATCTCATAGCTTGAATGTTGTGTTTACTATTATTATTTTTATTAAGATATATTCCATATACGGTAATTCTGTACATTTACAGGCTTCCAAGATTTCCCATGAAATTCTAAGATTCTGTTACATTCTCAGGTAGGAAACCAGAGAGCCAATGAAAACAAAATATGGAGTTTTGCTCTGCATGCTCTAAAACCAATACCTAAGGCTACGATTTTGTCACGGATATTTTTAATAAAAGTCAGGGACAGGTCACAGGCAATGAACAAAAAATCACATAAGCCGTCCCTAACTTTTACTCAACATATCCATGACAAAAAGGGGAGAGAGGAGGGTCCAGCACCCTGTCCCCCCTGCCCTGCAGTGGCTGGGAGCTGCAGGGAGCCCACTGGCCAGTGGCTGGGGGGGTGCCCCTACCACCTTGTGGGGCTGAGAGTTGTGGGGAGGTGCCCACAGCCTGCAGGGGGTGCCCACAGCCACAGGAGATCTGGGGGGACCCTGCCAGTGGTGGAGGCTGGGGAGCTGCAGGGGTCCCCCACCCCCAGGTCTCTCTCTCTCTGACTGGCAGACAGTCAGTTGCAGGGGGGTCCCACCACCTGCAGCTGCTAGGCAGCAGCTGGTCAGCTGCGGGGGACCCCAGTGTCACGGAGGTCGCTCGAAGTCATGGATTCTGTGACTCCCACGACCTCCATGACATAATCTTAGCCGTACCAATACCTCTTGCTAATATGCAATTGTGATGCAGATCATAGCAAGCTGTCAAAGTAGACTCCTGCCGCCCTTCAATGTTTTAAATGCCTTCCACTAAGATCTGAGCAATCTGACTTATCAAAAAACAATCAGCGCATGATTTATTTCACAGACTGGTTGAAGCATTTTCCTTCACTCTTCTGAAAAGAGAAGAATGTGCTTTTTTTTTTTTTTTTGCTTTTTCACTGCCAACTTTTCCTTAAACATCTGCTTAACATTTTAAAGAATTGTACACTGTCATTGAGTGCAATTAACAATCTTTGACTGAGGAGCCTCGTGTCAAACAGAGTGACAGGTGACAGATTCACTTCCCACACCCGGACAGTGTTACGAAGCACAACACCCCCACTGAAGTTTGACAGCTGCTTTAATTTACAAAACCAAAGTCCTACTCAGACTGATTTGTACCAACACACCAGGAAAAGAGTTGGGCAAATGCTCCTATTGAGCCTTATATCCAGATGGCAGATGGTAAAAGCAGTCAGATTATTAGATTTTTCTCATTGTAAGCAACTGTCAGATTGACATATAGAGTTCATAGATCTGTTAACAAGTATTCCCATAGACTTATTTTAGACCTATAGAAATATCTGTGCCTATCTATTCTTAACAAGCCTCATCAGTTACCTTTGCCTAGTAATTGTGCAACACTCCCACTTCTTACCATTTGTGACAGTGAAGAATTAAAGTTTATCTTCAGATACAGCACAGTAGGTAATGGGCCTCCTAGGTTTAATGGTCATGTGGGAAGAAGTCAGTTCATCTAAGACAATGATTCTCAAACTGGCTTGCTGCCTTCCTAAAATGTATCCGGAAGATCTCAGGGATCGGCACCATCCCCGGGCTAGTCGTTGAGGAACACTGATCTGAGATGCTCTTTAATGAATTATGGATTCTTTCTGGAATCTAAATAACCATCTTCAGGTGACTGGCCACATCAGGGGCCAAACAAGGCCTAATCTTTCAGTTTCTACTGAAGTGCAGTCCCAGTGGTCCTGTTCAGATGAGGAGGGTTTGCAGGATCAAGCCCTTTGTCAATAGCTTTCACCTAACAGTTGGCTCTGCTGACGTGATTTTCACTTTACTGGATGAAATCATTATGGGCTTCTGATGAGATTGAAAAAAGCTCCTCTGGAGAAAACCTAGGGAGGGAGCTAATAGGGTTACATTATGTCCAAAGAAAGCTATTAAAATTAAACAGTGGAATATATAAAAATGCTGGATCCATTTTCTCCCCCAGTGTATAGTTCTTGTTCTTTTCATTTCATTTAGGGCTAGATTCTGCCACCCTTACCCTCACTTAGTACCTTAGTCCATGAGTAGTCCCATGGAAGCCAATGGTAGTTCTCAGAAAATAAGGTACTACTCAGTGTCTATAAGAGTGGCAGAATCTAGCCTTTAATTAGCATTTTATAGCTATTGATCTGGAGAAACTGCTTGTAATTTGTGAAAATTAAAAAAATATTTTGAATTGAAGTTTTCAAAGCAGTCAGATTGATTTGATTGTCTGCAGTGATTTCCTGCCTCATCCCCTCTCTCCCAGTTCAGTCCCTACATGTTCAACAAAAGAAGTCTTTAGCTTTTCCTTCATGTCTTATGGTAAGATTATCTATGCATTTTCTGAAGATGAGCCATGCCCATTCAGAAGGACAATGATTTTTTTAATAAACTGAAAAAGACAGAATGTTGATACACTAAGTAAAATAAATGGATGAGCTAATGAGGAATATGGCATGAAGAAAACATGAATGGGAATGATTGTATATGGAAGGGTTGTATGTTGCTTATTGATAAACACAACAAGAACAGTGTGGTGATGGTTGCAAATAGAGATATAAGTGAAACAGACTGTGTGCCATGTACCGGTTTTAATTTCCTGAGAACAATGCTATCTGTCTATACTCATGTATGCAACACTGATGTCAAAAAGCTTTGGGAAATTCCAGACGTCTTTCCAGTGTCACTGGGATTTGCAATTCTTCAATAAGATATCAAGATTGTTGGGGGGAAAACAAATCCATTCAGATCAGTTAATTTGTGCCCAGAGCTATTAGGCGGCATCGTTTTTGTTTTGATTGAACCTGATTGCATTTAAATCGCTAAATGAATGCAAAGCACCACAATCCATTATCTCTGAATGAATCCACTGCAAATATGTTTTAATTAAATTATAAGGAGATTAGAATATTTTAGTGACAGTATAATTATTATGCGTAGATATTTAGCACGTGCTCTCTGGGGAGTTAAGAAAAAGGTGTAAAAATACAAAACAGAAACTTCCATTGATATGTGCTCAAAAAGAATGACTAAATGAAATGAGAGTGTTGATCATTTGAATAACTTTGTGCAGCTCACATTATAAAAATGAAATTTAAGTTAAATTCTGTACAAAAGGCGAAAAATAAGAATAAACAAATCTTACTTCCTGGCACTTGCTTTCACTTCTGCCTCCTGATGAGTTATAGCATTAACAGTCTATATATATTATGGAGAAGATTTTCAAACGTTGATAAAGGATTTTGGAGAACAAGTCTACCTGAAAGCTTGTACTCCTAAATCCTGTGGGTGTGTTTGAAAATCTGCACCTCTATTGATAATACACAGCAGCTTCACAATAGGGGCCCAATCCAGCTCCCACTGAAGTCAATGAAAAGACTCACACTGACTTCAGTGGGAGTTGGATTGTGTCCTTTGGAAATGTCTAAACCCTGCTATGGTTCATTGCATATTGGGGCACTCAGAGGATCTTCAGGAGTCATGCTCAAGCACTTTAGGAGCTGAGTACTCCAAGAGAGTGGTGCTGAGGTGTCATTTAGGGGCTGGGTGCCGAGTCAACATCTTCAGAGTCCCTTGTGTGCTTAGCCAGGTCTTATGACAGTCATAGAATCATAAGACTGGAAAGGACCTTGAGAGGTCATCTAGTCCAGTCCCCGGCACTCAAGGCAGGACTAAGTATTATCTAGACTATCCCTGACAGGTGTTTGTCCAACCTGCTCTTAAAAATACCCAATGATGGAGATTCCACAACCTCCTTAGGCAATTTATTCCAGTGCTTAACCACCCTGACAGGAAGTTTTTCCAAATGTCCAACCTAAACTGCCCTTGCTGCAATTTAAGCCCATTGCTTGTTGTCCTATCCTCAGAGGTTAAGAAGAACAATTCTTCTCCCTCCTCCTTGAAACAACCTTTTATGTAATTGAAAACTGTACATGCCCCCTCTCGGTCTTCTCTTTTCCAGACTAAACAAACCCATTTTTTTCAATCTTCCCTCATAGGTCATGTTTTCTAGACCTTTAATCATTTTTGTTGCTCTTCTCCGCACTTTCTCAAATTTGTCCACATCTTTCCTGAAATGCAGCACCCAGAACTGGACACAATACTCCAGTTGAGGCCTAATCAGCACAGAGTAGAGCAGAACAATTACTTCTCGTGTGATGTTACAGCATTCCTGCTAATATATCCCAGAATGAAGTTTGCTTTTTTTGTAACAGTGTTACACTATTGACTTATATTTAGCTTGTGGTCCACTATGACCCCTAGATCCCTTTCTGCAGTACTCCTTCCTAGGCAGTCATTTCCCATTTTGTATGTGTGCAACTGACTGGTCCTTCCTAAATGGAGTACTTTGCATTTGTCCTTATTTAATTTAATCCTATTTACTTCAGACCATTTCTCCAGTTTGTCCAGCTCATTTTGAATTTTAATCCTACCCTCCAAAGCACTTGCAACCCTCCCATCTTGGTATTGTCCACAAACTTTATAAGTGTACTCTCTATGTCATTATCTAAATCATTGATGAAGATATTAAACAGAACTGGACCAAGAACTGATCCCTGCGGAACCCCAGTATGACTGTGAGCTACTGATAATTACTCTCTGGGAATGGTTTTCCAACCAGTTAGGCACCCACCTTATAGTAGCTCCATCTAGGTTGCATTTCCCTAGTTTGTTTGTGAGTTTGGGTGAGAGTATCAAAAGCTTTATTAAAGTCAAGATATGCCATATCTACTGCTTCCCCCAATCCACAAGGCTTGTTACCCTGTCAAAGAAATCTATCAGGTTGGTTTGACATGATTTGTTCTTGACAAATCCATGCTCACTGTTACTTATCACCTTATTATCAGTCATGTCAGAGGCTGAACTAAACTGACTAAACTAGGAAGTGCAAAGTAAGTCACTCAGGCACTAGCCACTCATTGGTTATTCTGAACATTGCATACCCAGGAACCCCACAACAAAGTGATTATAAAACATTCAAAGCATACAGAAGAACCTGGGTGAGAGAAAGAGCTTCAAACAGACAGAGAACAAGCAGTAGCTGGTGGGTTAGGGGGCTGAGGTAACAAGCAATTTGCAGGGGCCAGGATAGAGTAACTAAGGGTAAATGTGCTGAGGCCATAGGCATAGTATGACTTCTATATTTAGGGGTCTGGGCCCGGCAGGGGTCCGGCCAGCTCCGCACAGCGGGACCTGGTGAGGGAGCACAACCTCATCCCCTGTTTTACCTTACCCCTGTCCGGATTGGGGGTGGGGACGCACAACCAAAAACTATAACCCAAAGGGAGGGGCTCAGCTCAAAAATTTGAGTATCAGAGGGGTAGCCGTGTTAGTCTGGTTCTGTAGAAGCAGCAAAGAGTCCTGTGGCACCTTATAGACTAACAGACGTTTTGCAGCATGAGCTTTCGTGGGTGAATACCCACTTCTTCGGATGCAAGCAGTGGAAATTTCCAGGGGCAGGTGTGTATATATAAGCAAGCAAGAAGCAAGCTAGAGATAACGAGGTTAGATCAATCAGGGAGGATGAGGCCCTGTTCCAGCAGCTGAGGTGTGAAAACCAAGGGAGGAGAAACTGGTTCTGAATGGCTTGCCAATTACAGAACCAGAACCAGTTTCTCCTCCCTTGGTTTTCACACCTCAGCTGCTGGAACAGGGCCCCATCCTCCCTGATTAATCTAACCTCGTTATCTCTAGCTTGCTTCTTGCTTGCTTATATATACACACCTGCCCCTGGAAATTTCCACTGCTTGCATCCGAAGAAGTGGGTATTCACCCACGAAAGCTCATGCTGCAAAACGTCTGTTAGTCTATAAGGTGCCACAGGACTCTTTGCTGCTTCAAAAATTTGAAAACCACTCAGGGGGCAGGGAAGAGGTAGCTAGGGGCTGTGTGCAAGCATAGAGGTAGTTCAGGGTGCAGGGAGGAGGGAGCTGAGATGTGTGGGCAGAAGGGATAGTTCAAGAAGCAGGGAGAAGGGTAGCTAGGGGCTGTGTGGAGGCAGAGCAGTAGCTCAGAATGCAGGGAGGGGGTAGCTAGGGGCTGTGTGCAGGCAGGGGGTAGCTCAGCTAGGGTTTCGACTGGAACACCCGGTCAAAAAGGGACCCCAGAGGCTCCAGTCAGCACCGCTAACTGGGCCATTAAAAGTCCAGTCGGGGACGCAGTGGGGCTAAGGAAGGCTTCCTGCCTGCCCTGGCTCCTCGCGGCTCCCAGAAGCAGCTGGTATGTCCAGTTCCTAGGTGCAGGGGAAGCCAGGGAATCTCCACGTGCTGCCCCCACCACAAGTGCTGGCTCCACAGTTCCCACTGGCCAGGAACCGCATCCAAGGGGAGCTGTGGGGGCGGCACGCACCATGCAGAGCCACCTGGCCACCCCTGCACCTAGGAGCCGGACTTGCCAGCCTCTTCTGGGAGCTGCACGGAGCCACAGCAGGCAGGGAACCTGCCTTAGCCCCACTGCACTACCAACCGGGAACCGCCTGAGGTAAGCACCGCCTGGCTGGAGCCTGCACCCCAAGCCCCCTCCCATACTCCTGCCCCAGGTCAGAACCCCATTCCGTACCTTAACTTTCTCCCAGAGCCCACACCCCAATCCATTGCCCCAGCCCTGATCCCCTTCCTGCACCCCAAACTCATCATCCCCAGCCCCACCCCAGAGCCCTCACCCCCTCCCACACACCAACCCCCTGTCCCAGCCCAGTAAAAGTGAGTGAGGGTGGAGGAAAGCAAGTGATGGAGGGAGAGGAGATGGAGTGACTGGGGGGCAGGGCCTCAGAGAAGGGGTGAGACAGGGATGAGGCCTCGGAGAAGGGGTGGGAAAGGGGGCGGGGCAAGGGTATTCGGTTTTGTGTAATTAGAAAGTTGGCAACCCTAAGCTCAGGGTGTAGGGAGGGGGTAGCTTGTGTGCGCGTGGGGAGGATGGGTAGTTCAGGATGCAGGGAGAGGGATAGCTAGGGCTTGTATGCAGGCAGGGGGAAAGCTCAGAGTGCAGGGAGGGAGTAGCTGGGGGTTGTTTGCAGAAAGGGTCCCCTGCCTCCTGGTTGCTGCTCCCCAAGGGCTCTGCCAGCCCCGGAGCTGGGTCCCCCCGTCCAGGTGGCTCTTACCAGTTGCGTAAGCATTCAAAGGGGACTGGGTGCTGAGGAGCAGCCCCCTCATCCCCAGGCACCAGCCAGCAGGCAGGGGAATGCCAGGGCTGCCTGCTCCATGGAACTAGCCAGAGCAGCAGCCACCCAACACTGTCTGGTTCTGGCCATCTTCCAGCCTCTGACTTGACCAAGGGGTGGGGCTCGACAGGGAGATGGGGGCGGAGGGATGGAGCTGCCCCTGGAGCTGGCCTGCTGTGGTTACGTCACTGCAATTTGGGGGGGCAACACCTCCCATGTCCCCCCCAAAGTCCGACCATGGCTGAGGCAGGACCAAGTAAATCTAGACCATCCCTGGCAGGTGTTTTTCTAACTGGTTCTTAAAAACCTCTAGTGATGGCGATTCTACAACGTCCCTTGGAAGTCTATTCCAGAGCTTAACAACCCCTATAGCTAAAAAGCTTTTTCCTAATATCTGACATAAATCTCCCTTGCTGCAGATTAAGCCCACTACTTCTTGTCTTGCCTTTAGTGGACATGAAGTACAGTTGATCACCATCTTCTTTATTAAAGCCCTTAACATATTTGAAGACTACTAGGTCCTCCTTCCATTTTTAAACTTTTCCCTATAGGTCAGGTTTTTCTAAAGCTTATCATTTTTGTTGCTCTTCTCTGTACTCTCTCCAATTTGCGATCCACTTTCACCCCCAGATCCTTTTCAGCAGTACTACCACCTAGATAGTTATTCCCCATTTTGTAGTTGTGTATTTCATTTGTCTGCCCCAACTGGAGTACTTTGCACTTGTCTTTATTGAATTTCATCTTGTTGATTTCAGACCAATTCTCCAATTGGTCAAAGTCATTTTGAATTCTAAACCTATGTTCTCAAGTGTGTGCGAGCTCTCCCAGCTTGGTGTCATCTGCACATTTTCTAAGCATATTCTCCACTCCATTATCCAAGTCATTAATGAAAATCTTCAAAGGCACTGGACCCAGGACTGATCCCCACTAGATATGCCATCTCAGTTTGACAGCAAACCATTGATAACTACTCTTTGAGCATGGTCTTTCAATCAGTTGTATACTCAACTTACAGTAATTTCATCTGGACTACATTTCCCTAGTTTGTTTATGAGCGTGCCATGAAGGACTGTGTCAACAGTCTTACTAAAATTAAAATAAAATCAAGACCATGCTATGGTTGTATGTGCTGAGGCAAAGGTGGAGGAGGAAACTTCCTATAGCTGAAATATTTAGGATGGCCTATAACTCTCCAAACAGGATTCATTGGCCAAGGAAGACATTCTTTGACCTTCCATGCCCCAGTTGCAGATCATAGGGCTACTGGCCATTCTGGAGTGGAGCGTCTCTCAATCCTTTTTGTTTTTCATTAAAAAGTTTGGAAAGGTCTCCGTTTTGTCCCATTGTGGAATGGAGCCACATGCCAAAACCTTTCAGTGTTCACTAAACAGAATTCTTGTTTTCTGGTCAGCCCTCGTAATAATCCAGATGTCACCAGGCAGAGCCTGCATGACTGCCTGATGAGTGTTTGGAGGTCCAGAGCAGGAAAGAGGTGATGAGGCTATTAGGCAACAAGTAGGCACAGCAGTAGCTGAGCACCATAGCTTTATGACAGCTGACTTTTAATTATCTCATTGGCTAGCTGCACAGCTAGGGTGAGAGAACTCAGGCAGCTTGCATGGAAAAAAGAAGGGCCACATTTTCAAAACTATACCCATCCACCCTCCGCTTTGGAAATTTCCCAAGTTTTCTGAACATCCAAACCTGTGCACACAAATGCTCAGTTGCCCACCCAAATCACCCACTTAGCACGCTCCCCTGCACATGCATGCACATACAGATGTGCACACAATTACTCCTTTTATCAGAGGGGTAGCCGTGTTAGTCTGGATCTGTAAAAGCAACAAAGAATCCTGTGGCACCTTATAGACTAACAGACGTTTTGCAGCATGAGCTTTCGTGGGTGAATACCCACTTCTTCGGATGCAAGACCTTGCATCCGAAGAAGTGGGTATTCACCCACGAAAGCTCATGCTGCAAAACGTCTGTTAGTCTATAAGGTGCCACAGGATTCTTTGTTGCAATTACTCCTTTTGTTAGTGCAAATGTATGTTTTGTACACTGAACTACTGGATGTATGCATATTGAAAAATGTGGGCCTATACTGTACTTATAAATGTTTGATTAAATAATAAATAGCATATTTACAGATATTTATAACATTTATGCTGGGAGTCTCGGAAATTTATTTTCTTTAAGCTTGTACATTTCAATGTATATTCTTTAGTAATTATACTGCACTTGCAGCTGTATGCAATTTGTAATGGTTCTTATAAGTCTTTCATAAATACATTTTGCTTTAATGGTGGTTTTTGTAGCTCTTAGGTTGTAAAATCACACGAGTGGAGTGGCCTTTGTTGTGAGGTATAACCTGGAAGTCCACCCGTTTCCATTTGCAGAGTTCTATTGCTTTCTCTAACAATTCTTCTTTATGGAGTGTGTTATTCTACTTGGAATACAACATCTGGTTCATTGTGTGTGTATATGGGATGGTGGGAAACAGTAAAGCTAAGTAATTTTACAAAATGTAATTGTTTTCCCATTATCATGAACATATGTGAATACAAAGGAAAAACTGATAAGGTGACAAATTTCAGTTTTAAGCTTACAAAATGTTTTTTAAATATTGAGAAATAACACAATGGTAAAAATGATGAAGATACACCTCAACAGTATTACAACACTGTACAGAGCAAAACAGTTACAATTTTCTTTTAGATTATGTCTACACTGTGATGCGTACCCAAGTGCTAGTTCATGTTTATGCACACTCATGTTCCCCATACCAGCGCCAGAGAGTCCACATATGCTGTACTGGATGTGGGTATAACACTGTTTATAGAAAATGCCACTTATAGAAAAGAAAAAGCAAGCCCACATAAGTCTACTTCAACAACCAAGCAAGCTCAGAATGGTTGTGGAATACTCATTTGATAGGCTGAAAGCTCATTGGCACTGCCTTTGCACCCATCTGTATGCCAGTGTGGCAAAAATGTGTTTGTGTGATTGTCACCTGCAGTGCACTACATAACATGTGTGAAGATAAAGGAGAATTCTCCATCTCGAATGGGCTCAGGACAAGTCTGGTTAACAAACTCTTCACTGACAACCAGTTTCCACTCATGAGCATGCTGGTCCTGGTTCCCAGCAGGCAAGGGAAACCAGGAATGCCATATGTGCTTGCATCTTGGAACAGCACAGAGGCAGAGAATGACATCTGCCTGTGCCATGGGACACCTTCACATCCTGTAAGGCTGCTTGAAATGAACATGAGAGAACATTGGCACATGCTTGTGGGGCTACAGCTCTGTGATGGTTTTGTTCACCTTTGATGTGTTTGTAGCAGAAAGTCATTAGCTGTTCCTGCCTGCGACAATGCCCACATTAAAGGCAATTATAACAGGGCACCTGCACTGTGTTATCACCTTGGGACTGGGTTTCTGCTGAAGAGGATGGTGGCCGAGTTGTTATGCACTCGGTGTTCAATGTTTTCTTCCTCGCTATTCAAACTTCTTTTGAAACCTCTCATCAGAAATGCTTAAACTTTTTAATGAGCTTATGGTGGTTTGCTTTGGTCGGGGGGAATATTGCAGCCATAGTGTTTTGTGACTGTTTATTGTCAGCAGGCTACGGGTAATTAACAGCTGTTAGAGAGCACTGATTCCTGTTACAGTTGAATTGCTTCAGATTTTGGGGCAGAGTTCCCTCTTTCTTTGTTATTATTATTGGTTTTGGATTTTCAACATGTTTAATAAAGCCATTAAGACTTTGATTGACTTCATTTGTTACACTGAAAATTTGTAGTGTTTTTAAAGCACATAACACATGCATTGCACTTTCCCCTTCCCTCCCGTGTACCTGTAGGACTTCAGATGTTTCTGAACCTTGGGGAGTGGGGAAGGAGGGACACTTAAAAGTATTTGAACTACGATGACACCAGACTTTTACACACCATTCAGTTACATGAACTAGGAGGCATGGGGCCCATTCCCAAACCAAAAAAACGCCCTCAAGTCAGCATACTTCACAAGGAGGAGCCACACACAGTTAAACAAAGTGTAACTTTTATTAGAAGTATGAGGTAGAAGGTTTAATGGAAAGATTTTGAAATCAGAACATCTTTTTTTTAAATTAACTGATCCCACCTAAGAATACTGCCTACAGTTCCATGTCTTTGCACCCATCTCCTTTTCCTCCTCATCAGAAGGGGGAATAAAGGAGGAAAATTAGTCTCAGTGAAAAGCAGGGACATCTCCTGTGAGGAGTTTCAGGGGCCAGTCCATGGTGGTGCTCTGGGACACCTGGAGGCTCAGTGTCTTCCTCCTTGTTGGTCAAGAGGGTCATTGGAACGGGATCCTCTAGCTCAGCAGCACCCTGGTCAGCAGTCAGAGGAGGAGGAGGCTGCAGATGGGTAGGTTTGGGGTCTTGGCAGCTGGTGGATGCTGCAGTCCTTCAGCCACCAGTTCAATTAGACTTTCTATTAGGGACTGTTCCCATTCCCTATGACATGTCTTCACCTCCAGGAATTAGTTCAGGAGTGTCTTCTCCTGCTGAAGAACCACTCCTCCTGTGCCCTGGGGAATGCAGATTGCTCATGATCTCTCCTGTTTCTATGAGCAGCTCATCCAGGGCCTGCCTTCTACCCATACCCTCTGGGGTGCTGCTCCTGCCCTCTTAGCAGCTTGGTTTTGCTCTTGGAAGCCATAGTTCCTGCAGTTCAAAGAGAAGAACAGTATTATATTTTTGGCCTTTGGAACAAGCTAAGAAACCCATCCATCCCACCCCCTACATACACAATATAACTTTGCTGTTGAAAGCCACAATTTTGACACTTTTCAGCATTCCAGGAATATAACTGTCTCAATTTAAAATGTTTATATTGTCCTAAAGGGATGGGGCAAAATGGGAAAATTCCTCCCGGGGCTATGATATAAGGTCACAATTTCTTCCTTTGCAGCTGGCCAACATTAGGAGAACATAGCAATATTCAAGGTACCAGCATGGAAAAAAGAACTGGCTTTCCAGTCCTGGGAAGGAGCTTCAGCAATCTGTGCCAGGGAGATGTTTCTGCTACATATTGCTGAATAGAGTAGTTTGGTCAACTATGAAAATGGACCAAGAAGATTTGCACTTCCAAGGTTGAACCTCAAGAACCAGCTGGAGTTCCTGTTGCAATATACATTTTCTGAAATATGTTGCAGGATTGGGAAGCAATTCAACTGGAAATTGACTTCATACTGAGCTAGCATATGAAGATTTCATGTAAAATACGATCTGAACCACAAACCACACCCACATCTCCCAGCTCTATCCGAAACTCCTGCCCCTTTGCCTACCTAACAACGGTGAAATGGACAGGGAAAGAAAGACGCACAGTGCAAGTTTGTTAAGTTTCCCAAAGATACAGCTCAGCACCACAAGTCTTCCCCTCAGACAGCTGGAAAGGGATACTGCACTGTTTTTCCTGACCCCCAGACCCAGGGCTGCCCAGAGGGGGGGCAAGTGGGGCAATTTGCCCCAGGCCCTGCAGGGGCCCCCAAAAGAGTTTTTCAGGGCCCCTGGAGCGGGGTCCTTCACTTGCTCCAGGAGCCCCGGAAAACTCTTGCAGGGCCTGGGCCCCCGGAGCTTCTTCCACTCCTGGTCGTCGTCAGCAATTCGGCAGCGGGGGGTCCTTCCACTCCGGGACCCGCCGCCGAAGTGCCCCGAAGACCCGTGGCAGAGGGTCCTTCCGGCACTTAGGCAGCGGGTCCCGGGGTGGGTCTTCGGCGGCAATTCGGCGGCGAGGGGTCCTTCCGCCTCGGGACCCACCACCGAAGTGCCGGGTCTTTGGCGGCGGGGGACTCCCACCGCCGAAGACCCCAGGCCCCCTGAATCCTCTGGGCAGCCCTGCCCAGACCAGAACCTTCTCCCATCCCCTCTCATGGCTTTCTGTACATAGAGGGCAGAGACCAGGGCCAGCCACTGTAATCTTCCAAGGGAGAAAGTCTGATCTAACTTTTCTATAGACAACCAACTGAACATTTTCTACAGTTGTGTGTTCCCTTTCCCCTCTGCGACCTTACTCCAACCTCTCATCTGCCACCTCCTTTCTGGTTTGTCCAGGGAAGAGAAGATGTGGGGGGGTGGGGGAAGAAGCTCTGGAAGTCTATAAACTTCAAAGGAAGAAAGCGTGCTCTCAGTTCCTGAGGGAACCAGTTGCAAGTTTTCTACAGCTGAGTTCCCTTTCTGCAACCAGGACCTTTCCACCACCCATCAATATATCCAGCTTGCGCAGCCCCAGGACCATTGCCAGTTAACAGGGGGCCAAGAAATGCACAGACACATGGAGCCACTGATTTTTCCTTTCTGCTATGTTTGAAAAATTAGCTTTAGAGGACAATGTACAGACATAGTAATCGTGGCTCATCAGAAATCAATAAAATCTTCGATGTATAACGGAGGGTCATGGGAGCACCATTTAAGGGTGGAGAAGAGTGGGGACTGGAGGGATGGGGGAAAGTTGAAGGTATTTTCATAAGGGAATGGGGCTTCAGCATTTCAGTTCAAACACACAGAGACATAGCAATGCAGGGCTTATTATCCAGGGAGGGACAATAAGTGCACATTACTTCAAAATGCCCTCAATCTTAAAATCAGGAACTTCACATCAAAGCAAGAGGCGATATTGGTGGGGAGCCATTGTAATTTGCCAGTCTGAGTTCCTTGCCAGCCTGGTTCCTGCCACAGCTCGGGTTCCTCCTCACATTCATCACTGAGGGCCTCTTTAACCTGCTCCTCACCCTTTCGGTCTTCTAGGGTATCCTCTGTGCTCCCTGCTGCCTGCTCACCCTGTCAGACAACAAGGCGGAAGAGTTGAGGAGGAGATTGAGAGCCACTTCAACCTCAGTACTGGGGGTACCTTGGCAGCACTCAAGCAAGCTCCTCCTAGAAGGGTATGATGAGTCCTCTTACACCGATGATTAGAGTCATTTGCCCCTCTGTACAGGAGCCTGAAATGCTTCACCCATTCTCAGCACTGGGTCGGAGTTTCCTGAATGCCTGCCTGCTCCAGCCTCTGTGAAATGTCCTGGTAGAGGTGAATGTTCCTGCTGCTCCTCCAACCGAAATCATGAGGGGACAGTGTACGCCCCCCTACCCATTGAGCAGCACCTGAGCATGCTCGCAGGCCAAGCAGCTGCTCTTGGAGCTGGATCCATTGTCACCTGTAATGTGTTCAATGGAAAGCTGATCTGCTGTGGTCAGTGCAGCATGCTACTATCAGTGCACAAGGGGACAGAGACATAGATTGTGTAAGGTCAAGATCCAGGAAGAAAAGGGTTCCACTCATTGTAGGAATGGGGATTGAAGACTAATGAAACTCAAGACCAAGTACAAACCCCTCACCCCTCCTCCATTTATACTGCAAATTGGCATAGATATGTGGCAGGGACATAGCTAAGGCATGTACTTACCCACACCCTCCAGCATGCTAGCTTATTCACCTTGAAACACATGCTTCAGGAGTTTGTGAGGACAATAGAGGGAATTATGGCATAAGCCTGCTCATGGAACATATACAGTCATGAGTGTAGATGTACCTTTACACTGTTAAACTCAATTATCATTCACATGCAGCACAAATCATTAAAGATTCTTTTTATTATTGCCACGGCATTACCACTGTACCAACTGTTCTCTTGCTATGCCAAAGTTTAGCATAAATTTTGAATAAAAAGATCATCAGCAATGACACTAACTGACAAATCAAATCAAGTTACTGTATTTCTAGCCAAAACTGCCTGGTGCCAAACTTATCATGAAATGCATTCCAATAGCTATTAGTTCTGCTTTTAAATTATAATCAGAGTAGGATGTCTCAAAAGATAATGTAAAAATCTTCCTGTATAAATACTCAGGAATATATTTTGCATTGTAAAAAAAATAAGACTATGTTTTGCCATCAACTTCTGTACACTGGAAAAACTGAGAGTGTGTATGTGAGTGTGTGTGTTCTCAACATACCTCTAAATGAGGCATTCCCAAACTATGGTTCATTTACCCCCGGGGATATGCAAGACATCTGTAGGGGGTACATGAGAAATTGTGTAATGGTGGATTTTATTTATTAATTATTTTATTTATTGCATTTTCATAATAGGCTACTCACAGGGCCGGCTCCAGACCCCAGTGCGCCAAGCGCGCGCTTGGGGCGGCATGCTGCGGGGGGTGCTGTGCCTGTCGCCGGGAGGGCAGCAGGCGGCTCCGGTGGACCTCCCGCAGGCGTGCCTGCGGATGCTCCACCAGAGCCGCGGGACCAGCGGACCCTTCGCAGGCACGTCTGCAGGAGGTCCACCAGAGCTGCGGGACCGGCGACCGCCAGAGCACCCCCAGCGGCGTGCCGCCGTGCTTGGGGTGGTGAAATTCCTAGAGCCGCCCCTGGCTACTCAGACAAATCTTTAAAACTCTGTGGGAATTGATTATATAAAATATACTAACTAATTACTTCAAGATGTACTAATGAGAACACAAATACACAGAGATGCTGATGTACAGCGCCCTCACCTCCAATCACCATACAGCGCAGGTACAGTTGCCCAGCAACTGTCCAGTCTAACTGAGCTCAGAACTTAGGTGGAGGCAGGGTTGGTTGTATACGTCGCACTATAACTATATCTGTACATAACAGTGAAATATGGACAGATGGCTAAAGACAGGTAGTATTAAGCAGAACACACAAGGTATCAGTGATGAGAAGCGAAGTGATGAAATTTGACTTGCCAGTGCACTTGTTGAAACTGCTAGTGAGACAACGACTACTGACTCAACATGCGGATCTCTGCCTGTGAAGTGAAATGTTAACAGAAGGAATAAAACAGGATCTATATCAAAAAGAGGTAAATATGATGAAAAGTACATTGAAACAGGATTTACTTGGACTGGAGACAGTGAATACTCTTAGCCACAGTGTGTGTTAGTCCTGTTGAATAACAGCCTAAAACCATCTCTTCTACGTAGACACTTGGAAACAAAACATAAATAACTCAAGGACAAACCACCAGAATTTTTCAAGTGGATGTGGGCACAGGTAATGTTGAGCAAGAAAGTTTTGCGTTCTGATGCTGGTGACAATATTAAGGCCCTCGAAGCTTCAGACTTAGTGAGTTACAGAGTTGCGAAGTCAGGAACACCTCACACCATAGCGGAGGAACTAATACTATCTGCAGCTGCAGACATTGTAAGCACTATGCTTGGAGAGAAGGCCCTAAAATAAATTCAGTTAGTGCCATTATCAAACAACACAGTCTCATGTCAAATTGATGACATGGCCAATGATGTCCTAACTCGGTGAACGGTGTCACTAGCAGCAAGGACTTTGCTTTGCAGCTGGATGAATCCACGGACATGGCAGTCTTAGCTCACCTTATGTATGTGCAGTACATTTACGAAGATTCAATACAGGAGGAGGACATTTTGTTTTGCAGGTCACTGCCTACCAGAACAATGGCTGAGGAGATTTTCTGGTTGCTTGACAGCTTCATACATCCACATGATATCATCTGGTCACAATGTATTGGCATCTGCACCGATGGAGCAAAGCCAATGATCGGTAGGCATACTGGAGTAGTGACACGTATCAGAGGAGTCACTCCCAATGTGGTGTGGGTGAATTGCAGTATACATAAGGAAGCACTTGCTGCCAAAAGCATGCCTACCAAGTTGAAGGAGGTGTTTGACAAAGCTCTAATGATGGTAAATGTTATAAAAGCTTGACCCTTGAATTCCAGAATCTTTTCAGCTCTATGTAATAATGTGGTAAGCAAGCATGTCAATCTATTGGTCCACATAGAGGTTCGATGGCTGTCACAGGGCAAGGTCTTGGCATGGTTCTTTGAACTTCACTCCGAGGTCAAGTTATTCTTTACAGACCACCCATTCCCACTTGCTCACTGTCTGCATGACATGGCCTGGGTCTCACAGTTGGGCTACTTGTCAGATATATTCTCTCGCCTGAATGAGCTAAAACTAGAACTTCAATGGATGAATGCAACTGTCTTCAATGTCCAAGTCAAAACTGAGTCAGTGATAAAAAAGCTGGAATTCTGGGCTCACTGTGTGAAGTAAAACCACACTGAAATTTTCCAAAATGTGCATGAATTCTTGACAACAAATGAACTACAGTTGCAGGATAGCAATACAGGTGACATCAAACAACATCTCACTGAACTAGCAAGGCAATTACATGAGTGTTTTCCTTCAATGGGAAACACAAACAGATGGGTCCGCTACCCTTTCACAAATTTTTCTGCAGTACCCTTGCCACAAGACTCATCAATAAAAGAAGAGAATATTCTGGACATCTCAACTAACAGTGGACTCAAGATTGGGTTCCAACAAAAGCAATTGGCAGAGTTTTGGATCCAAATGCGAGCAGAGTTCCCCGAATTGTCAGACAGGGCTGTCAAGGTTTTGATGCTGTTTGCTACGACTCACCTGTGTGAAAGTGGATTTTCATCACACACTGGAATGAAATCAAAGTATCATCAGGGCCTTTTTGCAGAAAACAACGAATGACTCCAAACATTATGCACCTGTGCTCGAACAACCTCATCCATCACACTACATCACACTAATGGTGAGTAGTACTATTAAGCCATTGTTTAAGTTGGTCAAAAGTAAGCGTACATTAAAACTAAAGCCATAAATTACAGTAAATTACAGTAACTCCTCACTTAAAGTCATCCCGGTTAATGTTCCGTTGTTATGTTGCTGATCAATTAGTGAACATGCTCGTTGTGCAATGCTCCCTTATAACATTGTTTGGCAGCTGCCTGCTTTGTCCACTGCTTGCAGAAAGAGCAGCCCATTGGAGCTAGTGGGGGCTTGGAACCAGGGTGAACCGGCAGCCCTCCTATCAGCTCCCCACTCCCCTAAGTTCCCTGTGCGGCAGCCACCCAGCAGGCTATCAATTGCTGGGCAGTTCAGGTGTCCCTCCCCCCACTGCCATGTGCTGCTCCTGCCCTCTGCCTTGGAGCTGCTCCCAGGAGCCACCTGCTTGCTGTG
This sequence comes from Mauremys reevesii, assembly GCF_016161935.1. Lineage (NCBI taxonomy): Eukaryota > Metazoa > Chordata > Testudines > Geoemydidae > Mauremys > Mauremys reevesii. The sequence continues at coordinate 221,836,809 of NC_052624.1, read as the reverse complement.
CATGTGGGGTGGAAGAGGGGGGTTAATGTCAGGGTGTCCCCCTCCCTCCTGCTCCTGCCCCTCGCTTGCCCCATCTCTGTAGAGCAGGGGAGGACTTGACAGGTCTCAGAACAGAGGGAGATTGCTCACAGCAGCTGCTGTCTCAACTTGCTGATCTACTTAAAAAGGCAATGTACCTGAAGTGTGGTCAGAGTACTTAAAGGGGCAATGCGCATCTCTCTCTCACATATACAGGGTGTGTGTGTCTGTCTCTGTCTGCCATGCTGTCTCCCCTCCCTCCATTTGTGCTGCCTTGTAGAGTGTGAGGCTACATTAACAACAATGTGTTAACCCTTAAGGGCTCAACCAAGTACTAGTTCATCATTTAGCAGTAAGGCATTCCCTGGGAAATATCCCACCCTCTGACTCCACCACATCAACCAAGCTTCACAATCATCATTGCTGTGTACAGTAATAAATTGTTTGTTTAAAACTTATACTGTGTGCATATATATATATATAGAGAGAGAGAGAGAGAGAGAGAGAGAGAGAGAGTCTTTTTTCTGGTAAAAAAACGTTCCCTGGAACCTAAGCCACCCTCCCATCCCCATTTACGTTAATTCTTATGGGGAAATTGGATTCACTTAATATTGTTTTGATGAAAGTCACATTTTCAGGAACATAACTATAACATTAAGTGAGGAGTGACTGTATATGTATTATTATAGTCCTATATATTCTGTGTGTTTATATGTATTACAATATCTACATTTTCTACAATGCTTGGGCATTAAAAAAATTTAAATCTAAAACCTGTATTCTGGTAGGGGTACACAGGCAGTTGGTAGGTCTAGAAGGGGGTACACAATAAGAAAAGTTTGGGAACCTCTGCTCTAAACCCTAAGAGTAGCTTAACGTTTTTCTTCTTCATTTAAAACAATACTGAAATCAAATTAGATTATGATGTAATCTGTTCAATGAAGAGCAAAAATAGAATGAGATAATTTTTTTTCAAAGTGCCAGAACAGTTATTGCACTAATACAGCAAATATATATAATGTTAATTTTTAATGTAAGCAATGGGTGTAGTAACAGGGTTTGCAAATGGAAGTGTAGTCATCCATATAACCGGAAAAGGAAAAGGTGCTCAGTGAGATGATTTCTATTAAGATGTGGTCCACACTGAAAATGTTTGTTTGAGACACCCAGTCCAGAAAGCACCAGAAACTATAACATAGGTCTTGGTGGGAAGTGTCTGTTCTCCTCTATGCCCATACTAACTCTCAGCACTGGTAGTGGGAGTTACCTCGTCTCAGTAGAATACTATACCTTAAAGTTATTTATAACCTGAATAAAAAGATGTTAATTCTTTTTTTTAGTATTTGTTGTTTGGTATTTGAATGACATTTCATGTGACCTTAAAGGGCATGATGTGTTTGGTAAAGGAAAGGACATATTTACTGCTTATCTAAATTAACAGTAGGACTGGTATAAAGCCCACTGAAGTCAATGGGAGTCTTTCCATTGACATCAGTGGATTCTGGATCAGGCTGTCTATGACTACATAAAAAGCAGCAGTTTTATATGGCTATTACTGGCAAAATCAAAGTGCTCATCAAAAGGCCACAGTAAGCAGGTTTGGTTACCAGTAAAAAGCAGTGATTTTGTTTTCACTAGCAATCACTAAAAGTTTAGATGTTCAGTCTTGTTAAGCATCTACAATTTCAATGTAAATTTAATTGTTTGAAAATATTTTAAATTCCACATTACTCATGGTTTTGCCTGGCCTGGGAAATCACAGGAATAGCTTTGTTTATGGTATTTAGTGCTTCTAGGCCTGGGCAGATGAAAGTAGAGGTGAACAGGAAATGGTTTATCTGTCCCACAAAAGATTTTGAGATTTCCCATCCGGAATCAGAAGAAAAAGTCAAAATCTTGAAAATTTTCACAAACTGATGATCGGGTGTAGGAGGGGGGAGATCAGATCAAGCAAAACATTTTGTTTTTATTATTTCAAAATGTTTTGTTTCAGGTTTGACTTTTTAACTTTTTTTTAGCTTTAAGTATAAGCAAAATTTCGACCCAAAAAGCTGTTTTGAACCATAAGACAAAACTTTTCATTTTGAAAATGCCGAAATGAGATGTTTTGACAATTTCAGAACCCTTTTTTTCAAATGTTTTGGGAATAGGGAGATTCATCAAAACTGGCCCTTTCCTGATAAGTTTTGTCCTTTTCCAAGGACAAAACACTTGGTTGGAAAATTCCTATCCAGTTCTAGATGAAAACATCTGGTGGGGGGGAGGGGGAAGGCCACACAGGAGTGGAATGGGGAGGGACAAAATACAAATTTCAAATTAAAACAAAAGCTTTCATTTGAGACCATGGACTTTTGGACTAAGGTCTGGTTTAGGGCTTATGGCTCACACACCTCCACTTTATATCTTGTGAGATTGAATGTTTCTATACGTTAAACTCGTCAAATCTGAAGTGGGGTTGAGAATCCCTTCATCATTTGTGTGCCCCTTCTAAGGCCCCAGTCTTGCAAATGCTTAGGCACCTGCTTGACCGCACTACAGTGAGTAGCCCCATGGCAGTAAAGTTAAGCATGTAAGTGTTTGCAGGGTCAGGGCATAGATGATAAATTTACTGTAAATAGACTCTGCGGTAATTGAAATGATTGCCCCCTCTGATTCCTTCTTCCACAGATGGGAGCAAGAGGAGAATGAGGGGGTGGGGGCACCCAGGACTCAGGAAAGCCAGTGACAGCAAAACTCCTGTAGAAGCTGCACTGCTACATGGCCACAATGAGCTAGGAGTGAGGATCCTTACAGTTTTGGCTGAGGCCAGCAGGAGAGGTGCCAAGTCCTGCCATTTTGATGATTAGCGCTGTGGGTAGGGCCATTCCACTAACTTCATCTTCTGTTGTTACACAATTTTTGTTTTTAAGGATGAACATGATGAAACCAGGCAATCAGTTTTAACGGTGGATGCTGCATATTAGGAGTTAGATCTCAGTGTTGTTTACAATTCCAGCAGAGTAATCAAACTGCATCGATTTTTGGAGCCACATTTCCTTCTGTGAGAGCACAGGCATCTCTGTTTTAAGCTAATGAAAAATTAGACTGTCCGTAAACTCCATGTTGGATGCCAACAGTTTTGTTAGAACAAAGCTATTTCACTGTATGACAATTACTTTATTAATTTTCCAATTTTCATTTCCTTCACATATTGTGTTAGACTACATATATTCATTCAGTCATATGCTGTGCATAAGAGTCCTTCATTATCATTACAGCTAGCAGCCACAGAAAATGCAAAGCAAGCTTTCCAAAAAAAATGCCCAAAACCGTATAATAGCTTTCCATAGTCTTCTGTTCAGGACTTATCTGACTCAAAGACTTGGTTAGAAGTGTTATAGCTCAATGAGATTCCACTTCTTTAAATAAATAAATAAAAAAGAACTAATACTTATGGGCAAAATTTATTCACACACACAAAGCCAGAGTGATCTGACTTTATGCAGACAGTAGTGTAGGCAGTCGAAAGTGAAAGCCACCTTCCAGTCTGGGACCAGGGCACGGGAATTCAGTGATACCCCTTTAGGCTGGAACTCCTGCCTCTGGGTTATAATAGGTACTACAGCCTCTCTTTGTCACATGCCTGGATGTTGGTGGATACATATAATTGTGGATGCCTTGATTCCTCCCCTAGCTCACTTCAGTGGTACACTGCATGCCCATCCACACAGGGCCAGCACAGAAACTCTTCCTTTGCAAGGATGTGACAGTCTATACCATTATGTTCACCCTTTTACAAGACTATGATACATTTTGTACAAAGTATGCCTTGTGAGGTATCATTTGAAAAGTTATAATCTGCTGAATATTATTATCCTGTTGAAATACATGTAGCAACACTATGTGTGAAGTTACCTACTGTATGATTGTTACTGAAATATGCTGTAATTTTGGGTAACACCCACAAAGATACACTGGCCCCAGCCAGGTGTTAAAGGGCCATCACCTACTTAAGTGGCCATTCTCCATCCAGGGAAGAGGTAAACAAGAAATTTATATTTCATCACAAAGACAGTTCAAACCTAACATCCACAAGAGACTGCTTGTCGCCTGCACCCCAACTGGGGGTAATCCTCAAAGAAGGGAGAGGGGTATAAAAATGAGACTTTTCTTTTCTGGTGGCTGCCATGTTAGCCATCCACAATTAAGTGCTAAGAACCCTTTAGACAGCGCCTGTCTGCCACACTGATATTAAAATGGTTTGGATCAATGGCAACAAAGGGAAAATACAAGATCTGATTATTGTAGGCTCATAGAAAATAGGAAATCGAAGGTCAAACAATCATATTATCTCCATGTCAAAATATTTAATTGAATTGTTTAACCAAGAAAACACAGTAACTGATGGTGAGAACACTATGAGGGTCTACTTAATGAGGAGATTCCTTTATATGCTACACTACTATCATGTGAACTGATAATTATGGAGGTCAATGACCTATCAGAAGCAGATGTCAAGGCTGCATTGCTGAAGATGGCAACTGGAAAAGCAGCAGGTCTGAATGAAGTCACAGCAGAAATGATCAAAGCCTTGAGAGAGGTTGGTGTATGCTGGCTCATGCAAGTCCTGTATGTAGTTTGGAAAGAGAAGAAAATCCCAGGAGAATGGAGAAAGTCCATACTGGTACTGATATATAAACAAAAAGGTGACATACATGTTCAAAGTATTGAGGAATTAAGCTGCTATCCCACTGCATGAAATTGTTACAGAGACTCATTGATAGCTGCATTCACTGAATAGTGGGGCCCAGTTTAGGAAGGAGCAGTTTGGTTTTGGAAAAGGAAAAGGGACAACCAATGATATATTCATCACTAGATAGTTGGTGGAAAAGAAGCTGCAAGGAAACATTGAGCACTCTTGGACTTCCCTCAATTTGGAGAAAGCATTCAACAAAGTATCTAGGCTACTGCTGGTGCCTCTGCTATGATAATATGGGATATCAGAGGACCTTGTCCACATGGTGATGGGTGTGTATGATGACTCCATGACCAAAGTGCTGTAGCCCTTCGGTGTAATTGAGGTTTTCAATGTGAAGGTTGGACTCCACCAGAGATCAGCACTTAGACCATTCTATTCATAATTGTGATGAACTTCATAAGTTAGCAGATCCAAACGGAAAATGGTACACAGTTGATCTATTCAGATGATATTGCACTACTGGCTGATAGTGAGGAACATTTGGTCCAGGTCCAGGCAACTGATGCCTGGAACTGGGAACTAACAAACTATGGCCTCAAAATGAGTATAGAAAAGTCTGAAGTCATGTGGGTGACTTGCATGGAACCAAGACAGATGAATATAAACATTGAGGGCCAGCACCTAAAAAAGGCTTTCGCATTTAAGTACCTTGGGGACTGGTTAGCAACAAATGGAGAAATCGACAGAGAACTACAAGCAATACTGCTGAGTGCAGGGGAAGTCTGATGCAAGATAAGTGGAGACAAACACCTGTCACTGATGGTCTAGGTAATACTTAGTCCTGCCGTGAGTGCAGGGGACTGGACTAGATGACCTCTCAAGGTCCCTTCCAGTCTTCTGATTCTATCATTCTATGATTTATGATAAATTAAGACCCAGACTACTTAAGGGACTGGGGGCTGAACAGAGTTGGTCTGTGGGCAGAGAGGGGCTGGAAGCTGGAAGTATGGTGGTCCCCTCTCCACCTTGCATGGGGGTTGGCTCAGGCCCAGAGGCAGAGCAGGACTGGGGGCTGAATAGGGTTCTCGGAGGAGCAAGGCTGGGGGCAGAGTTGGTCTGGAAGGGGCCCTGCTAAATGCCCTTCCAGACTTGCCCCACACTTTGGGGACCACTGGACTATGTATAGGAGTATGAAGTGGATGGGGAGTGAGCATTGGATTAACAAGTCTGGACAAGATAGACCAGGGACTTGACTCCAGCTAGCTGGAAAAGGGGAAGAGGAAGAATTTTTAACAAAACAAATTTTTTATCTGAGCTTTGGAAAATATAAGGGCCTGTGTCTTTCATTGATTTCACTGATGAGCAGAGTGCTGTGTAGGGGTGTTTTTTGTGTAAGAAAACTGAAAGTGTTATGTCACCAGGGAAGAATATTCGAAGTCCACATTAAGCTTCTGTAGCCCACTCATTGCTGGGTTACCACAAATATAACCCAAACAATGGGTGGGTCATGTATGCAGCCCGAAAGAAAAGATAGTTTTGTGATTAAAGTGGTGGACTGGGGTTCAGAAAATCTGGGTTCAATTCCTGCTTCTGCTGCAGAATTCTTGTATGACCTTCGGGAAATCACTTTGGCCTATATTTCCAAAGCTATTTACACATCAAAAGATGCAGATAGCAGCCTAGTTGAAACCTTAAAAGCACTTCTGCAGTTTAGGTGCCCAATTCCCATGGATTTCAATGGGGGTTACACATCTAGGTGCTTTAGAAAATCCCACTATGTACCTATCTGCATCTTGAGGCACCTAATTCCTTTGGAAATCTGGCTCTTGATCTCTGTGTCTCTCATTTCCACAGTCAGAGTGATAATATTTCCTTTATCTGCCCTTGGGAAGCATTTAAAGGGGCCCCAATCTGCCTGTAGGTACAATAACAATAATAATTAATGGATTTTTAAAATAGGTGTTTGTAATATAACATTGTAGCTATCATTTTAATTTTATTTTCTACCTTGTCTAGCTGTTTACTGAAGCCATAATCCTGGTTTCTCTCTCTCTGATAGGGAATGGGGATTCTGTTGTCAATCTTGACTAAGGAATCCAGCAGGGGAGTGCAAGTAAAGTGGATCCCACTGAGTTGTGGTTCAAAATATGTAAGAGAGCTGCTATTAGGGGCAAACAGCTTTTTATGGCCATGTAGCTCCAGATTGAAGCTTGCGAAACTGAGTCAGTCAGAGCTCAGAAGAGGGGAATGTTTACTCAGGTTATAGTTTTCATTTCCTCCTATGTTATTTTAAACCCCAAACATTTATACTATGAGAGGCTCCATCTAAGAGTTTCTTATTATCATTACCATTAGCATTGTTAGAAATGCAAAGTAGGCTTTAAAAAAATTATATCCTTCTGCTCAGGAACTTTCTGATTCAAGGCGAAGCTTATTTAGAAATGTTACAGTTCAATGAGATTCCACTTCAAGAGGGTGGATGAGTGCATGCCAGTCAAGCATTATGAGAAAAATTTGTTTCCCCCGTATAAAGCCAGAGCAGTCATGGTTTATGTCAGTTAAATCCAAGGTGTGGATGGAGAGATGGAATCTATCCCTCAAGGCTCCACTGTAGTTGGGAAAAGAAAAAATTGTTTGTGGGGAACCGCAGAGGCAAATTGAAGAAAAAACAATCAGTGGGCAAATAAATGGAACAGGGCCCAGCAAAAGGTTTGGGGGTGAGAGTAGAGTCAAAGATCTTTTCAGGTATTCTGTGGGCAGAAGGTGGAGGGTTGTTCTTTGAAAGGCTTGTTTCATGAGTGAAATGGCAGAGCAATTTATTTTTCTTTTCATAACAGTAGATGCAAAGAATTTGCTTTCAGCTCAGCTTGTACCAAAAATAATGGAAGTTTTTAAACTAATGTTCAAAAGAATCACACATGGACATCAGGTTATTAACTTCTCAATAGGGAAGAAGATATTATAGTATAAGGCATCAGGATTCCTTTCCTTATGTGATTCATTATGAGACATTTGGCTCTGTCTCCTCTATATGAATTTGTATATTTGTTTTCAGTGGCCTATCTTTTGGGGGCTGGGGCTACCAGTGCAAATCCTGTTGTCCAATTATTCGTCTGGAATATGACATTTTTAAATGTCAGCACTACATGGGTATTACAGCCATTCATCTACCCTGCTCGCTGGTGTACAGTAAGAAAGATTTTATACCTCAAGCTCTGTAAGGGAGGGTTTTCTTTTCAAATATCTTTGATCTCTAGTGTATCTTAGGCAAATACCTAATGGAAGCACTACCTACTAATGTGATATATAGAAGTAGGCTCATGGCAAAGAAAACATTTAGACAAGTACATTAATTTATACAATATATTTAAAGTGCCTGTTTTGAGGTTTTTGCTTTTTATTTTTAAATAAAATTTGCTTGTTTATGCTCTAAAATCTCTTTATAGCAGGGGCTGTCTGTATTTGCATCTCATGCAGCAATAAGTACACTGCTGGCACTTAATAAATCATATATTATTATGATAAATAACTTGTAATAATATTGAATATTATAGAAAATAAGTGTACTGGCAAAAAATATTAATGGGCTTGTTATTCGCTGAGAAAATGAACTTTTGCTGAATATTTGCAGGAAGTGAATTTAAAATTCCCAGTTATAAGGATTCGTACTGGAAACCTAATTTAAATTATTCTCATCCAGTGAGGGAACAGAAACATACTGGCTGACTTATGATTCCAGTCAAAACTCTAATTTCAAATGACAGATACAATGAACAGCTCACAAACTGGTACAGATCACGAATTATTTGCAGAAATTATTTGGCAAACAGTTTAGGAAAACGAATGTATTCAAGAAAATAACTATCTTGTCAATAAATTAAAATGTACTGATCAAATCGGTTATTCACCAGATGTAGCTATTTGTTTTGTGGTACACTTCAAGAAAAGCAGATTGAAAGTCTCAAAAATGAAAGATCTAATAACTTATTCTCTAGAAAAGATTAATTCTTTATAACATGAATTGCATACATGTTTACTTGTCACTGTATAAGCTGGATAAGGAGGCATTTAAAATCAATTGATGTTTGACAAAGAAAAAATAAGAGAAATTACACAGCAAAGAAATGAGTTTTGAGTGAATATGAGTGGGAATAGATGTTTTTCTGCTGCCCATTATGATCTACCAATGATAGTATAGTTTGTAGTGCTGGAATATCTTCCCAGTCTTTGTTTCATGCAGCTAGGTAATTCCTGTTAGAAATCCTATCCTATCAAGAGATTGTCATCCTCTTGCTTCAGAATTCTGTACAAGCAAAAACTGGAATTAGAGAAAGATATTTCTATTGATGAATCTGTGCTGCAATTTGCCAAACAAGGAATTTAACTGTCAGGGAAGAACAAAAAATATTAATGTGGTGGAAGATGAATTATATTTTTCATATAAGAAGTGTAAAGTATGGTGATTATTCTAATTCATTATACTCCTCCACATATAGGTGACTGATATTTTACTGATCCTGATGAGCTATTTATATTATTGTGAATATGCATAAAGTTGTACATATTTGTGAGATAATGCATCTTTGAACTAGTTTTTAGTCATATTTGTGGCTTTATAATATATTTACACTAGAGTCGTGCAGAAAATGGAAATTCAGTTTCACGAAGGATTTTGAGATTTTCCAGCACTGGAACAAAACCTGAAATTTTCAAAAGTCTCCACGAAGGAAAATTTGGAGGTGGAGTGGGGGCAGGGATTGTTTCAGATTGATGAAAGGGATAGAAGTATTTCATTCAGATACAATTTTTAATTTTGGTATAGACTTTATTTTCCCTGATGTTTTGACATTGTTGGCACCTTTTTTCCCCCGTTTTTCTCCAAAATGAAATTTCTACAAAATTGGCACAGTTTCACAAAGCTTTTAGATTTTGATGGAACTGCATTCAAGCAACAGAAAATGGTTCCATCAAAAATTTTCTGACCAACTCTAATTTAAATCCCCCCTCCTCCCCTGGATAAAGCCTTTTCAGGCTGTATGGACCTGCATGTGACACATGTTTTTTATGAGTAGTATATCATTGTCGCTATCTTGTATAATCTCTATTCTGGAAATAAAATAATTTAATCTTAACATGCACATATCTCTCATTCTGTCCACAAAAATCCATGTTTATATAAATGTAAAATATTTTTCTCTTAAATGTTTTGTTAAAGTAGATTAGAACTTAAAATATCAACATATATTAAAAATATAAAGGTCCATCTAAGTAGATCGGTTTTCACAGTCAGCACCATAAGTTGCAGAGTACATTCTCTAGACCCCAGAGACCACACATGCTCAAATCTGATACAACTCCCACCCCACTCTGAAGACAACACATGCACTGGGCCAAATCATGGTATCATTTAAGTTAATGGGAAATTTGCCATTGACTTCAATGAAACAAGGATTTGGCCCACTGCATATAGTTCAGATCCTTTCCCAATGTTTGCTTTATTGCAAGCTACTGAACTGAAAAATCAGTCATTTCACAGCTCCTTTCACCAACAAAATGGTTGCACATTGCACATCTTCTCAACACCAACCATGCACTTGGTTAGCTACAAAAAAGAGAAAGTTAGAGAAAAGAAACCAAGTTAGAGCTACTCAGGGTCAATGCTAGCTTAGCCTTTAAATGGGCTTCATCCTTTTCATCTTCTTTGATGCAGCTATATAACAAGCTTCCATTAGGTATTCCAAGAACAATTTAAGATCTGAGAGAGATTAATTAAAAGATTTGCATCATCCCTGGCTATTTTTACTGGCAGACCAGAAACTTGAAAACAGGTGAGATTTGCCCTGGTACCATGTTTCATTATTAAAGTTTGACTTGCCTCTGTTTAATCCTTCAGTACCTATAATCCAAACTTTTGTCTTCATGCAAGCTACCTCTGGTGTGTTACCACTTCCACTGTAATTTAAAGAGATGTAAATAGCAATGAACTTGCTCTGTAGGGTATGTTTTCTTCCACATATATGTCTAAAAGATGCATACAGGCAAGTTGCATCATACGCACATTTAACTTACGCAAATCCAACTATATGCACTTGGCAAAAAAAAAAAAAGAAAAACAAGATGCCTGTAAATAGTGCAGGTGATTCCACCCAATGAGCGTATGCCCCAGAGTGAGCGTGAGATGGGAGACCTGAATCTGCTTTCCCTCAGTTGGTCTCAGTTCCCGCGTGCCTCTCATAGTGTGAGCATCTCGCCGTGCTGAGTGTTATTCTAGTGTTTAAAGATACATATTTTTTGTACAACATGGCCCCTAAATGCAAGACAACTACTTCATCTGGTGTTTAACTGAAGAAACAGCAATCTGTTCCAATGCTGGAGGAAAAACTGGCTGTGTTGGACTTATTGAGAGATGGTATGTCGACCTCCAATGTGGCACGTAAATATGGCCACAACGAATCTAGCATCCATGCCATCAAGATTCAAGAGAGAGAAATTCGTCAAGCTGTAGCATCAAGTGCTCCAATAACTGCTAAGGTGATGAGCCAGGTGCGTGATAAGACTTTAGTGAAGACTGAAAAGGCATTAAACGTATGGCTGGAAGACATGAACTGTAAACGTGTGCTTGTTGATGGCAACACGTTGCGAGAAAAGGCTATTAGCCTCTACACGCTGTTCAAACCTCCTCCTGAAGAGGGACAGCCTTCTGATGAGAAGGAATTCAAAGCCAGACAAGGTTGGCTTAACAGTTTTAGGAACCACTTCATCCTCAAAAACGTGCAGACTACTGGTGAAGCTTCATCTGCAAATGAAGAGGCAGCAAAAGCCTACCCCAAACAATTAAAGAAAATCATAGAAGAAAAGGGCTATCTTCCGGAACAAGTTTTTAATGCGGACAAGACTGGGATCTTCTGGAAAAAAGTGCCCAACCACACTTACATTTCGAAATCAGAAGGACAAGCCCCTGACTTCAAAGCAGCTAAAGACCGTATGACTGTGTTGTTTTGTGGCAATGCGGCTGGGCATTTAATAAAGTTGGGCTTGCTCTACAGGGCTGCAAATCCCCATGCCCTAAAAGAACAAAAATCTTCTGCCTGTGCTCTGGCAATCAAATAAAAAGGCTTGGGTGACGGCAGCATTATTTCTGGATTGGTTCCACAAGTGTTTCATTCCGGAGGTCAAGCAGTACCTCGAAGAGAAAGGACTTGACTTTAAAGTGTTGCTGATCATAAACAATGCTCCTGGCCACCCTGCGGCACTCCGGTTTGCACATAATGATGTTGAAGTCTTCTTTCTCCCCCGCAATACCACCTCCATCCTCCAACCTCTCAACCAAGGTGTGATTCGCTGTTTCAAGGCCACATACATGAGGCTTACATTCTCACAGATATGTAGTGCTGTGGATGCTGATCCCAATCTTAATGTGATGGAGTGTTGGAAGTCCTTCAACATTGCCGATTGCATCACTTATATTAAACAGGCAGTGGATGCAATCAAGCCTGAAACAGTCAATGAATGTTGGCGAAACTTATGGAAAGAATGTGTGAATCATTTTAAGGGTTTTCTGACCATTGTCATAGAAGTGAAACACATTGTTCATGTGGCCAGGCAAGTGGGTGGTGATGGCTTCATTGACATCCTTGAGGAAGAAATTGAAGGATTAATTGAGAGCCAATAGAGAAACATTGACTAACGAAGAGTTAGAGGAACTGATAAAATAATCTACAGAAGATGAAGATGATGATGACAAACAGGAAGGGCCAGCAAGTTGGAATCTTCATAAATTTGCTGAAGTGTTCCAAGCAGCGAAACACTTGAATGATTTAATTTCTGAATACGAACCCTCTATGGAACGAAGCCTCAAAGTCACATGTAGTATTACGGGTGATTTGAGAAATCAAGAAATGTTTGAGCGGCTCAAGAGAACAGCGACAGTTGCCGATCACCATGTTTTTCAAGGAAAAACAACCAGCAGCAGATGAGCCTACGCAATCAACTTCTCGAGCTGAACCAGAGCCAAGCACTTCATCTACGACACGCTTTCTGTCACCCAAGCTCTCCGTCACCTCCATCTCCTGGATTGACATCAAGCCCTGATACAGTACTGTAAAATTATACTTTGCATATGTACTCTTTATTATGTACTGTACATTACTTTATACATTATACATATTACTGTACAGGGTTGTATACACAAAACCATGTACAGTATATTGTACTTTATGGGAGATTTAAGGGATTTTCAAGGGTAATTTTGACTATACGCAATTTTCGCCTTACGCGCTGACTTTGGAACCTAATCCCCGCATAAGATGCGACTCTACTGTATGTGTGGCAAAATGTCTCTAAAAGACACATTTCATACTAAATGCCTCAGTATGGTGTAGACATAAGGGCTTTGGCTTCCTTGACCAAGATGCTGTTCCAGGAAAGAAGACAGCTGGGAAGAAATGAGTCCACCTGGCAAAGAAGGGGAAGGGCTTCTTTGGACACTGACTCACCAGCCTAGGGAGGGAAGGTTTAAACTACATTCAAAGAGGGCAGGTGACAAAAGCCCATGGGTAAGTATAAAAAGAGGTGACCCTGAAAGATGGCTGAAAGTTGGAGAAAAGAGGGAAGAGTAATGGAAAATTGCAATAGGGTCAAAGGAACAAAAACAGTGGGGAAATCTGCTCAATATCTTAGATGTCAATAAAGACAAATGCAAGGAGTATGGGAAGAACTGGAACTGTTAGTACACAAGCAAAATGAGGACATAACTGGCATCACAGAGACTTGGTGGGATAAATCTTGTGACTGAAATATTGGTATAGAAGTGTAGCTTGTTCAGGAAGGAGAGGAAGGGGGGAAAGGGAGGAGGTACTGCTTTGTACATAAAGAAAGTCTACATTCATTCTGAGCTCCAGAAGGGAGTGAGAGGCAGATCTGCTGAAAATCTCTGGGTGAAAATAAGAGAGTGGGGAGAAATAGAGGTTAAAGTGGGACTTCAATCAGAAGATGTGGGGGGTAAGGCATTTCTAGAACAAATATTCAAAACACAAGACCTGATAATAATGGAGGACATTAACTACACACATCTATTGGGAAAATAATACAGCAAAATACAAAATGTCAAATAAGTTCTTGGAATGTATTGGAGAAAGTTCTTGTTTCATTTGGTGGAGGAAGTAACCAGGGTGGCAGCCATTTTAGACTTGAGTTTGACTAACAGGGAGGAACTGGTTGTGAATTTGAAGTAGGTGAACGTGATCATAAAATGATATTTTTCATTATCCTAAAGGAAGGAGTGAGAGCAGCAGAATAAAGACACTGGACTTCAAAAAAGCAGACTTTAACCAACTCAGAGAACTGGTAGCTAAGGTACAATGTGAAGAAAATCTAAGGGCAAAAGGAGTTCAGGAGAGCAGGCAGTTTCTCAAGGAGACAATATGAAAGGTACAACTGCAAACTATCCCAAGGCGAAGGAAAGATAGGGAGAGTATCATCAAGAGCTCTTTAATGACCTGAAAATCAAAAAGGAATCCTACAAAAAATGGAAACATGGACAAATTGCTCAGGAGGAGTACAAAAGAGTAGCACAAGCATGTAGGAACAAAATCAAAAAGACTAAGGCACAAAATGAGTTACACCTCAAAAAAAGAGTGAAAAGGGAGGAAATGAAAATTCAAAATAGTGAAATTTTAAAAATTAAAAAAATTAAAATTTTAAAACATTTTGAAAAAATGAAAAAAGCTCCATTTCAGACCTTTCAAAATTGAAACAAATTTAACCAGCTCTGTTAGACATGAGACTTAGGGCCTGTTCCTGCATTGTGTAATGTATAGATGGACTGTGACATCCATGCAGAGCCCCCTTGACTTCTGTCCACTCATGTGCTACACAATGCAGGATTAGGCACCTTCAGTGTTAATTGTTCAATCTGAAAGTGCAGTTAAAGTGCTGGAACAATTGTTTCATTTACAAGGCAAGACCCAAAAAAAGCTGGAGGGAAAAATTAGCTGAGAGGATAGAAAAGCTCTACATTCTGATTTGTTTATATGGTCTCTCATGTGGCATGCCAAAAATATATTTGGGTTTGTGATGACTGGGAGAACTGCATGGTGAAATGCCTGCGGGATACAAAGATAGCAGATCTCATGAGACATCCAGATAGCCTTATAGGTAATGCTGGGAAGGAGCCAGTGACATGTAGAGAGCGGTATGATTGCTCAGAGCTCCAGTTTGAAACTGGAGAAAGGCCTGTTGAGAGTCTTTGGGTTAAGGTTAGATGCAAGAGCAACAACAGTGATGTTGTGGTGGATGTGTGCTATAGACCACTGGATCAGAAGGATGAGGTAAATGAAGCTTTCTTCAGACAACTAACTGAAGTTTCCAGATCACAGGCCCTGGTCCTAATGAGGGACTTCAATCACCCTAACATCTGCTGAGAGAGCAATACAGCAATGCACAGACAATCCAGGAAGTTTTTTGAGAGTGTTGGGGACAACTTCCTGGTACATGTGCTGGAGGAACCAACTAAGGGCCATGCTCCTCTTGACCTGCTGCTTACAAACAGGGAAGAAGTGGTAGGGGAAGTAGAAGTGGGTGGCAACCTAGGCAGCAGTGACCATGAGATGGTTGAGTTCAGGATCCTGACAAAAGGAAGAAAGGAGAGTAGCAAAATACGGACCCTGGACTTCAGAAAAGCAGACTTAGACTCCCTAGGGAAGTGATGGGCAGGATCCCCTGGAAAGCTAATATTAGGGGGCAAGTAGTCCAGGAGAGCTGGCTGTATTTTAAAGAAGCCTTACTGAGGGCGCAGAAAGTTCATCCTGAAGTGCAGAAAGAATAGCAAATATGGCAGGCGACCAGCTTGGCTTAACAGTGAAATCTTTGGTGAGCTTAAACTCAAAAAGGAAGCTTACAAGAAGTGGAAATTTGGACAGATGACTCGGGAGGAGTATAAAAATATTGCTAGAGCATGCAGAGGTGTAATTAGGAAGGCAAAGGCACAACTGGAGTTGCAGCTAGCAATGGATGTGAAGGGTAACAAGAAGGGCTTCTACAGGTATGTTAGCAACAAGAAGAAGGTCAGGAAAAGTGTGGGACCCTTACTGAATGGGGGAGGCAACATAGCGATGGATGATGTGGAAAAAGCTGAAGTACTCAATGCTCTTTATGCCTCGGTCTTCACAGACAAGGTCAGCTCCCAGACTGCTGCACTGGGCAACACTGTATGGGGAGGAGGTGAGCAACCCTCAGTGATGAAAGAACAGATTAAGGACTATTTAGAAAAGCTGGACGTGCACAAGTCCATGGGTCCAGATCTAATGCATCCAAGGGTGCTAAGGGAGTTGGCTGATGTGATTGCAGAGCCATTGGCTATTATCTTTGAAAATTTGTGGGGATTGGGGGAGGTCCCGGACAATTGGAAAAAGACAAATATAGTGCCCATATTTTAAAAAGGGAAAAAAGAGAACTTGAGGAACTACAGACCGCTCAGCCTCACTTCTGTCCTCGGCAAAATCATGGAATTCATTTTGAAGCACTTGGAGGAGAGGAAGGTGATCGGGAACAGTCAATATGGATTCACCAAGGGCAAATCATGCCTGACCAACTTGATTGCCTTCTATGATGAGATAACTGGCTCTGTGGATATGAGGAAAGTGGTGGATGTGATATATCTTGACTTTAGCAAAGCTTTTGATATGGTCTCCCACAGTATTCTTGCCAGCAAGTTAAAGAAGTATGGATTAGATGAATGGATTATAAGGTGGAAAGAAAGCTGGCTAGATTGTCAGGCTCAACGGGTAGTGATCAATGGATCGATGTCTACTTGGCAGCCAGTATCAAGCAGAGTGCCCCAAGGGTCAGTCCTGGGGCTGGTTTTGTTCAACATCTTCATTAATTATCTGAATGATGGGACTAATTGCACCCTCAGCAAGTTTGCAGATGACACTAAGATGGAGGGAGAGGTAGGGATAGGGTCCAGAGTGACCTAGACAAATTGGAGGTCTAGGTGAAATCCGATGAGTCCTGCAGTTAGGAAGGAAGAATTCCATGAACCGCTACAGGCTGGGGACCAACTGGCTAAGCAGCAGTTCTGCAGAAAAGGGCCTGGGGATTATGGTGGATGAGAAGCTGGATATGAGTCAATAGTGTGCCCTCGTTACCAAGAAGGCCAACAGCATATTGGGCTGTATTAGTATGAGTATTGCCAGCAAATTGAGGGACATGATTATTCCCCTCTATTCGACACTGGTGAGACCACACCTAGAGTATTGCGTCCTGTTTTGGTCCCCCCACTACAGAAGAGATGTGGACAAATTGGAGGGAGTCCAACAGAGGGCAATAAAAATGATTAGGGGGCTGGGGCACATGACTTACGAGGAGAGGCTGAGGGAACTGGGATGGTTTAGTCTGCAGAAGAGAAGAGTGAGGGGGGATTTGATAGCAGACTTCAACTACCTGAAGGGGGTTTCCAAAGAGGATGGAGCTTGGTTATTCTCAGTGGTGGCAGATGACAGAACAAGAAGCAATGGTCTCAAGTTGCAGTTGGGGAGGTCTAGGTTGGATATTAGTAAACACTATTTTACTAGGAGGGTGATGAAGCACTGGAATGGGTTACCTAGGAAGGTGGTGGAATCTCCATCCTTAGAGGTTTTAAAGGCCCAGCTTGACAAAGCCTTGGCTGGGATGATTTAGTTGGTGTTGGTCCTGCTTTGAGCAGGGGATTGGACTAGATGACCTCCTGAGGTCTCTTCCAACCCTAATATTCTATGATTCTATGACATAGGGAAAGGTGGGAGAGAGGTCCTGGAGGCCAAATTTAAGCTGCTAGGTAGGAAATTAAAGTTCAGAAGGCTGTCCCTCTTCAGCAGGAGGTTTGAACAGTGCGTAGAGGCTAAGAGCCTTTTCTTGCAATGTGTTGCCATCAATAAGCACACGTTTACGATTCTGATGAGAAGGAATTCAAAGCCAGCCAAGTTCATGGTAGCATTCTTTGAAATGGTTCCATTTCCATGCTCAGGGCCAGCAAGACAGGCAGAACTGCAAGGTTGAAATGTGTGGATGAGATGATGGTGTAGAGAGGAGGGATTTAGGATTATTATAAACTGATGAACCTTTTGGGGAAGAAGTAGCTTATACAGAAAGAATAGGCTTCACCTTAACTGAAATGGAACCAGACTTCTGGCACATAAAATTTAAAAAAAAAGGTTGTAGGGAATTTTTTAAATTAAGATCTGGGGGAAAGCCGGCAGGTGCAAAGGAGCACATGGTTCGGGGTGGAGATGTCCCTTAGGGATGAATGTCTTAAAGGGGAAACTCTATATTCTAGTAAAGGGGTAGGGGAAAAATTGATAAAGTGCAGGTAGGAGCTAGTGAGGAACAGTCAAACATAAAAGCCCCCATTTAAACATAACACCTGAAGGCAAGCAAGTAAATACACATGGACAAGTGCTTCTATACACATGCTGGAAATCTAAATATAAAGAGAGGTGAACTATAGTGCCTGGCATTAAATGAGGATTTTGATATAACTGACATCACTGAAACCTGGAGGAGTGAGGATAATAAATGGGACACAATAACACCAGAGTACAAAATATATAAGAATGATAGAGTTGGCCACACTGGAAATATATGTTTCAAAAATGTATAGAGTCAAATAAGGTGAAAATCTTACATGAATCAAACTGTACCATAGACTCTGTGTGGATAGAAATCCTATGCTTCAATAAAAAGAGTATAGCAGTAGGAATATACTACCAACCTCCTGACCTGGATGGAGACAGTGATTGTGAAATGGTAAGGGAGGTTAGAGAGGCTACAATAACAGAAAATTCAATAATAACAGGGGATTTCAAGTATCCTCATATTGGCTGGGTAAATGTAACCTCAGGGCATGGTGCAGAGACAAAATTTCTAGACACCATAAATGACTGCTTCTTGGAACCCACAAGGGGATAAGCAATTCTTGATTTAGTCCTAAGTACAGCACAGCATCTGGTCCAGGAAGTAACTATAGCTGAACTGCTTGGTAATAATGACCATAATGTAATTAAATTTAGCATCTTTGTAGAGAGAAAAATAGTTCTAAAAACACCACAGAAACATTTAACTTTAAAAGGGGGAACTACACAAGAATATGAAAGATAGTTGGATGGGAATGAAGAGCAGCCAAAAGAGTAAAATGCCTGCAAGTAGCATGGTGTGATGAGGTTCACTCACCACTGAGGCACCTCCTGCTGGCTGTCACGAGGATTAACTCAGCTAGCTAGTGCACTCTTTTCTGGTGGTGTCTCACCGCTGTCACTTCTGCTCCAGGACCCATGTCACTCCTAGGACCATGGTGTCCTCTTCATGACACAGCCCCTTGGCTGTATCATGCTCTGTTCTCCTCCCTTCCAGGGGAACTGCAATCCCCTGTCCAGCTACTTCCCACAGTGGCAACTGCAGCCAATTGTCTGCCCACTTCCTCAGTGGTGGGGGGCAGGGAAGCGAACCCAGGGACCCTGTAGATGGCAGCCACATGCTGTGACCCCTCCAACCTCTCCATACCTTTTCCTGGGCCACTTCCCTGTGGCCCCCAGCACTCTCTTCGCCCTTGCCTCAGGGCCTCAGCCTGCAAATTCTCACAGCCAACCCAGAGCCGGCTCAATAACTGGTTAAGAGAGGAAACAAAAGGTGCGAATAAATGTTCAGTTTTACAACAGAAAGAGGTGAACAGTGAGGTCTCCCAAGGATCTGTACTAGGACCTGTGCTGTTCAAAATATTCATTAATGATCAGGAAAAGAGGGTGAACTATGAAGTGACAAAGTCTGCAGACTGCAGGGAAATGACAGAGGTCTAGAAAATCATGAATGGTGTGCAAAAAGTGAATAGACAAGTGTTATTTGCCCTTTCCCACAATACAAAATCTAGGGGCCACTCGATGAAACTAATAGGCAACAGGTTTAATACAAACAAGAGGAAGTATTTCTTCACACAATGCACAATTCACCTGTGGAACTCGTTGCCATAGGATGTTGTGATGGCTAAAAGTAAACTGGGTTCAAAAAAGAACTGGATAAGTTCATAGAGCAGAGGTGGGCAAACTACGGCCCACAGGCCACATCTGGCTGCCCCGAGCTCCTGGCCCGGGAGGCTAGCCCCTGGCCCATCCCCTGCTGTTCCCCCTCCCCCGCAGTCTCAGCTCACTCCGCCACCGGTGCAATGCTCTGGGCAGCGGGGCTGCGAGCTCCTGGGGCAGCGCAGCTGCAGAGCCCGGCCTGACCCAGTGCTCTGTGTTGTGCGGTGGTGTGGCTGGCTCCAGCTGGGCGGTGCAGTAAGGGGGCAGGGAGCAGGGCAGGTTGGAGTTTGGGGTGGTGGTGGGGGTGTGTGGACAGGGGTTGGGGTGGTCAGGGGGCAGGGAACAGGGGGGTTGAATGGGGGCTGGGGTTCCTGGGGGGCAGTCAGGAAGGAGGGGGGGTGGATGGGGCAGCAGGGGGCAGTCAGGGGCAGTCAGGGGCAGGGGTTCCAGGGGCGGTCAGGGAGAAGGGGTGGTTGGATGGGGCAGGGATCCCAGGGGGCAGTCAGGAATGAGAGGAGGAGTTGGATGGAGTGGTGGGGGGCAGTCAGGGGAGGGAGTTCCAGGGGCTGTCAGAGGACAGGCAACTGGGGGGAGGGGGTTGGATGGGGCAGGAGTCCTGGGAGAGCTGTCAGGGAGTGAGAAGCAGGAGGGATTGGATATGGGGCGGGGCCGGGCTACGCTGGCTGTTTGGGGAGGCACAGCCTCTGCTAACCGGCCCTCCATACAATTTTGGAAACCCGACGTGGCCCTCAGGCCAAAAAGTTTGCCTGCCCCTGTCATAGAGGATCAGTTCATCAACGGTTATTACCCAAGATGGCCAGGGATGCATCCCAGTGCTTGGGGCAGCCCTAAACCTCTGACGGCCAGAAACTGGCCGTGGAAGAAAGGGATGGATCAATCCATAATTGCCTTGGTTTGTACACTCCCCCGGAAGTTCTGGTACAGGCCACTCTCAGAGAAAGGATACAGGGCAAGATGGACCATGACTGGACCCAGTATGCCAGCTCTTATGTTCTTATATGGAAAGATGTCATGATTTCAAAATAAAAGGCACTAGAATGTGGTAGATTAGAAAAAAGATATGAGGATGTAAACTAAATATTCTAATGAATAATCATTACTCTGCTTAACTCAGACACCTCTGTAACAATATGTTAAGTTGAATAAATGCAGCAAGTAATGCTCTTACAACATTAAGGACAGTGCTTTATTTGTGCCAGGGCGTGCCAGGACTGAGCCCCAGCACCTCTAGGCTTGGCAGTTCATAGCCCTGGCACCTCTGGGCT
This sequence comes from Mauremys reevesii, assembly GCF_016161935.1. Classification (NCBI taxonomy): domain Eukaryota; kingdom Metazoa; phylum Chordata; order Testudines; family Geoemydidae; genus Mauremys; species Mauremys reevesii. Next base: position 221,815,780 of record NC_052624.1, on the reverse strand, counting down.
TGCTGCATCAGTTATGAATGTCAAAAAATTGCTTGAGCCCTGACACCTCTTTCATTACAAACAAAGCACTGGTTAAGGAGGATTAATTAAGCATGCAAAAGGAAGGAAATTCACAGGTTGAGTCCAAATTAAACCCCAGATCAGAATACTCTCAAAAGCTTTGATGCAGCAAAGAACTACATCCATGAGTACTGTTACACACACTGCGTAAAGGAAATCTGGGTGTACAGCTTTGCAGGACCAGAACTGAACTTTAAGGAGGTTCTGGTGTGATGGGAACTTTTTAGTTCAGTCTGTTTCTTATACTACATTGGCCACTGTGCAGATTCTGTATATTTTACAGTATACTCTTAATCAAATTATGTCACACTGTATTGTCCATTGAAATGTGGATTTGTGGGGCTATGGACTCATTTAATATCAATGAGAGGAGGAAGATCAGAAAAAAATTTCAGAGTCTATTTTTATATGTATCTTTTGAAATAAAAACCCTCCAAAATGGATTGATTTGATTTAGAAAAGTTTGTTTAACAAAATTCAGGTAATCCACAAACAGCTACCCCAACCATCCCGGGACAAACAAAAAACCAAACCAAACAGGAATTAGAACAAACAAGAGTGTTCATTCGTTTCAATGGGGACTTGCAATGCTGCTCTCCTAGCACCAGGTGGTGCTATGTGAAGCTATAAATAACAGCACTCTCCTGTGACCCAAAATGGAGTCAAGCAATAAATACTGATGGTTTCTTCTGGACCCAGAGGAAGCCCAGAATGGCAAACATACTCACGGTAAGAGTGCTTGGTCTCTTTTCTTAATACAAGATCAAGTAGTTCTGTAGTATGTGCCCTGCTGCTGGCTTCTCCTAACTTTATTTTGGGGCTTGATAATAGTTTTAATGAAGGTTGATTAATAAAACTGAAATATCTTTTATATTGACACCTAAAGAACTGTAATCATGAAGAAGCTCTTCCCTCCTGGCTCTCTCATCGTCAGTAACAAATGGTTCCATCACAAATATATGAGCAGGCCCCAGTCCTATAAAAGGATCTGCCTGGAGCAACCCGTGTAGCTGCAGAGATCCAGCTATAGAACCAGGATTTGGGACAATAATCTTAGGGCTGGTCTACACTACGGGGGTAAATCGATCTAAGATACGTAACTTCAGCTACGTGAATAACGTAGCTGAAGTCGAAGTATCTTAGATCAAATTACCTACCGTCCTCACAGCGCGGGATCGACGTCCGCGGCTCCCCATGTCGACTCCGCTACCGCCGTTCGGGTTGCTGGAGTTCCGGAGTCGACAGGAGCTCATTTGGGGATCGATATATCGCGTCTAGATGAGACGCGATATATCGATCCCCGAGAAATCGATTGCTACCCGCCGATACGGCGGGTAGTGAAGACGTAGCCTTACTGTCAACTTAAATCAAGCTTCTTTCTGGCTGAATTCTTTTACCCACCATGAAGACAGCTCACTAGGGTTGCCAACTTTCTACTCGCACAAAACCAAACACCCCTTCCCTGCCCCCTACCTCACTCCTCCTCCGAGGCCTTCTCACTCCATCCCCTCTCCCTCTGTCACTCGCTCTCCCCATCCTCACTCACTCGCTTATTTTCACCAGGCTGGGGCAGGGGTTGTGATGTGGGGGATGGGTCACACACATGCTCTGCACACAGTCTTTCCACAATCACTCATTTACTCTCTTTTCCCTCAGTACCCACAGTTACTGTGGTGGGAAGATATCTCCCCTTGGCAGATGGGGAAGGGAAGGGTGTTCAGACCTGGCCCCTGCCATTTATCAGATCTCTTAGGGAAGGGTCCCCAGGAACATCCCTTTTACCAAAGTTTCTCCAGCTTTTAGAATGACCTATAACTAGCGTCCAACCCCTGGTATCCTGTACCACGCCTGATCTAAAAGGTTTTGATGGAAGATCTAGTGGGATTGTTGAGGAATGTAATCTTCTCTACCCCGTCTGGACTTCAAGGGACACAGACACTACTAAAGCCACATGACCGTGAACAACTGTGCCCCCTCCTCTTACCTAGAGTTGTGGTCCAATGGATCCACAAAGATCTGAGACCCATTGCCAGAGCCCTTGCACAACCCCCTTTCTGCACTCCCATTTACCTTCAAAAGTGCTATTTTTCCTGTATATTCTGGGCCTTTCATACCAATACATTCTCAATCCTAGTATATTATTCAAAGGCTTTTGTACCTCAGAGAAGGGCTAAGCAGGCATTTAGAAGCTCTGAGACTCACTGCTGCAGCGGCTTTTATTGTTTTTTTGGGTGTAGACATGAGACATGTAGTCAGTATCCCAGGACACTGCTCCAATGGCAAGCTATATATAAAGGGACAAGCAGAATGGATATGGCTCATGTAGCTTTCCCCATCCACACTGCTCTTCTATTCTGTGCTAATGTGACAAACAGATGCCTTTTAGAGCATTTGTCACATGCTGCCAAAACCTGATTTAGGTCACTCTTTGCATAGTTTTTTCACTGGATAGTACTTCAATTGATTTCTGAGCATAAGAACTAGAATTAGTCCACGTCTGTAAAAATACTTGAAAATCTCTTGCCATGTATGTATATCACTATGTAACTGCTCTAGTTACAAGACAAACAAAAAGGAAGAATACCCTGCACTGTAGCAGATTGTTTCGTTACCCTACTGTGAGTGGACAAATAGTTCAAAGAATAACAGTTACTCTTACAAGGCTGCATAGAAAGAATCAAATACTTTCCTTGGAACTACATAGCAATTTCATGTACTTGGATTGTCTACTAACTAGCATGCCTTTCAGAACGTTAGTAGTATAGCATGTGGTTATTTTTGCCCTCTAATATACAGTATAAAGTAAATACCAGAGATCTCTCTATATCAGTCTCATTCCTGTCTTTAAAACTAGGGATATGCTGGTTACTAAATGTTTCCATTTATAAAGTGTTTATGGGTTTTCTTAAATTATGTAAATGTTTACAAATGTTTGAACATTTAAGCATTTACGTGATTGGCCTCATATTGACCCTGATTCCAAGTCCAGTGGGACAACTAACGTAAGTAAAGTTAGTTACATCTTCAGTGGTTTTAGTATGAAGCCCCATGTTAGCATTTGAGCATCCAAATGAAAGCTGACTATGAGAGCTCACAATAAGTGTTATGTAGCCTGCATGATTATCAGTTTTTCCTTGGTGATTTTAAAAGTACAATGGCTGAACCCCTTTCTCTGTCTTGGGACATAAAACCTCTCTGAGGAAGTCTTTAAAGCAGGGCTTTGGAGTGAGCCCGGAGCTGGAGCATGGAGCAGCTCCAGAGCAGTGGAGCTGCAGGTTTATGCCTGGAGCTGGAGTGGAGCCGGAGCACAGCTCCAAAGCCCTGCTTTAAAGGCTTACAGACTATGGCCTGGTCTACACTAGGCGTTTAAATCGGTTTTAGGAGCGTAAAACCGATTTAACGCCACAACCGTCCACACTAGGAGGCACCTTATATCGATTTTAATGGCTCTTTAAACCGGTTTCTGTACTCCTCCCTAACGAGAGGAGTAACGCCAGTATCGGTATTAACATATCGGATTAGGGTTAGTGTGGACGCTGATCGACGGTATTGGCCTCCGGGAGCTATCCCACAGTGCACCAGTGACCACTCTGGACCGCAATCTGAACTCGGATGCAGTGGTCAGGTAAACAGGAAAAGCCCCGCGAACTTTTGAATATTTCCTGTTTGCCCAGCGTGGAGCTCCGATCAGCACGGGTGGCGATGCAGTCCGAAATCAAATTAAAAAAAGAGCTCCCGCATGGACCATGCGGATGTGATCGCTGTAAGGGCAGGCAAATCCGTTCTATCAGCGCTCCGTTACAGAAGATGAAATTCAGAATCCTTTTTTAAAAATCTCCAGACAGACGCCATAGCAGGGACTCAGCGCACTGCAGCGTGACAAGCGTAACGGAAAGCCAAAGAATCAAATGGACGCTCATGGACTGGAGGACTGAAGCTATCCCACAGTTCCTGCAGCCTCCGAAAATTATTTGCATTCTTGGCTGAGCTCCAAATGCTTCTAGGGTCAAACACACTGTCCGCGGGTCAGGGCATAGCTTGGCAATCTACTCACCCACCCCCCACCCACCCCAGAAGCGAAAGGTAAAACAATCCTCTGACTCTTTTACATGTCACCCTATCTTTACTGAATGCTGCAGATAGACGCGATAGTGCAGCACTCAACACCAACATCCTTGCTCCCCCGCCATGGGCGGCTGATGGTACAATATGATGGAAATCCATCCTCATCATCAGCATCAGCTGATCGTGCAAAAAGCTGGAAATCCATCCTCATGATCAGCTTCAGCTGATGGGACAAAAGGACTGGTAACCGTCCTCGTCATCAGCCTATTGGCCCTAATTTTTTCTGGTGGATGGATGGTGCAATATGGCTGGTAACCATCCTCATCATAGCAACAGGGGGCTGAGCTCCATCAGCCCCCACCCTTCATGTGTAAAGAAAAGATTCAGTTGCCCCTGGACTAGCAGTGGGATGCTGGGCTTCTCTCCTACACACTGCTTAATGTCCTGTCTGGACTATCATAGCAGCTGGAGGCTGCCTTCCACTCATTTCTCACTAACAAGTCAGTGTGTCTTATTCCTGCATTCTTTATTAATTCATCACACAAGTGGGGGGACAATGCTACGGTAGCCAAGAAAGGCTGGGGGAAGAACGGAATCAACAGGTGGGGTTGTTACAGGAGCACCCCCTGTGAATAGCATACAGATAATACGGTGGTTCTCTAGCACACTTGCCTATATTAGGCAGCACTGATTCTATTTTTAGATACCAAAAAGGAGGGATTGACTCAGGGAGTCATTCCCAATTTTTGCTTTTGCGCCCCTGGCTGATCGGCCAGGGCACTTATGACAGCAGCTAATGGTACAAAACGATGGAAGGTGCAATATGGCTAGTAACCAATCTTGGCTTTTGCGCCCCTGGCTGATTGGCCAGGGGCACTAGCAGCAAATGGTACAAAAGGACTGGTAGCCATGATCATCCTCAGTTCCAATTTATGGAAGGGTTTGGATGGTGCAATATGGCTAGTAACCATCTCTGCTGTCATGCAAAAGCAAAAGCATGCTTCTGTGTAGCGCTGCTGAATCGCCTCTGTGAGCGGCATCTAGTACACATACGGTGAGAGTCACAAACGGCAAAACAAGCTCCATGATTGCCATGCTATGGCATCTGCCAGGGCAATCCAGGGGAAAAAGTCGCGAAATGCTTGTCTGCCGTTGCTTTCCCAGACGAAGGAGTGACTGACGACATTTACCCAGAACCACCCGCGACAATGATTTTTGCCCCATCAGGCACTGGGATCTCAACCCGGAAGTTCCAAGGGGCGGGGGAGGCTGCGGGAACTATGGGATAGCTAGGGAATAGCTACCCACAGTGCAACGCTCCAGAAATCGACGCTAGCCACGGACCATGGACGCACACCACCGATTTAATGTGTTTAGTGTGGCCGCGCGCACTCGATTTTATAAAATCTGTTTTACAAAACCGGTTTATGCAAATTCGGAATAGTCCCGTAGTGTAGACGTACCCTATGTTGTGGTTCGTTAGGGAAGTAGTACATGCAACCAGCCATACTAGTTTTGGATATCTCAGAAGCAGAGCAGAGAGAGAATTTTCAGCCACATTTTTTTTCTCCAAAAAATGCCCATTTGGGTCAACCAAATCATTTCACAAATTCGTGTCAGTTTTGGGAAATTGTTTCAGTCAACAAAAAAATTGGACTAGATTCACAAAACCCTGGAGGTGAGGGGATGATGGTACTAAGTGGAACTATTTCAGTAGGAGAGATCAGGGCTGCCCAGAGGGGGGGCAAAGGGGGCAATTTGCCCCGGGCTCCGCAGGGGCCCCCAAGAGAACAGCGGGGGCTCCCGCCTCCGCCCCTCTCCTGGAGCCTCAGCGCATCAAACGCCGAGTCTCCGCCGGGGCCCCTGAGCCCCGCCCCGCTCCGAGCCGCGTCATCAGGGGGCGGGGCTGGGAGCTCTGGGCTGAGCTCGGCTCCCTCCGCTCGGCGTGGAGCTCCCAGCCCCGCCCCCTCCCCACGCGGCTCTGAGCGGGACGGAGCTCAGGCCCCGCCGGCCACACGCTGCGGCTGTTCCGGCGAGGCGCTGAGACTGCGCGTGAGGAGGAGCCGGGGTAAGAGGTTGGGGCGGAGCGGGACCCGCCGCCCGGTTCAGCCCGGTCTTGGCGGTAATTCGGCGGGGGCCCTGCCGTTCGGGACCCGCCGCCGAAGTGCCCGAGACCAGCGGTGGGGGCCCCCCCGCCGCCGAATTACTGCCGAAGACCGGGCTGCACTTCGGCGGCGGGTCCCGCTTCAGCGGTAATTCGCGGGTCTTCGGGGCACTTCGGCGGCGGGTCCCGGAACGGAAGGGCCCCCCGCCGCCGAAGACCCCGGGCCCCCGGAATCCTCTGGGCGGCCCTGGGAGAGATTGAGAGACACCCACCTCAGAATAGTCAATAACTTGGTAATCCGGGTCCAAAGAGGGTATTTGAACAAGGGTCTCCCCAAAGGAAGTAAAACAGGGGCACTTCTGCCACACCACCTTCTCCTCGGTTTTGTGAATCTAGCCTGAAATTTCATTTGCTTTTAGTAAGTAACAGGTGAAAATGCCCAAACATTAAATGAAACTTTTTAAAATTTCAGGTCAAATTAAGTGTTTCATTTGACCCAAAATGAGGTGTGTTTGTTTTTTCAATTTGCTGAAAGTTTAAAAAAAAACTCGGTTTCAGGTTGACCCAAAACAAAAAAAGGTTTTGATTTTTTTTCCCCAGCATTCTCGCAAACCAAAATATGAGTTATTTGCACAGGTCTACTTGGAAGTATCAGAGTACACAGTTGTGTCATACCAGAGGCTGATTTTTTTCTGAGATGCGACCAGGGCCAACTCCAGCTTTTTTGCTGCCCCAAGCAGCGAAGGAAAAAAAAAAGATTGAAGGACCCGCTGCCAAAGTGCCACTGAAGACTGAAGAGGAGCGATTGAGCTGCTGCCAAAGGACCCGCTGTCGAATTGCCGCCACAGACCAGGACGCCCAGCAATGAACAGACTGCCGCCCCTTTCTATTGGCCACCCCAGGCACCTGCTTCCTTCACTGGTGCCTGGAGCCAGCCCTGGAGGTGACACCCAGAAGTACTGCTCATAAAAATGGATTGTCACAGATAATGGTGACAAATGAGAGATGTCCCAAAATGATTCACAGTTGATAAACATGTCTGAAGATACTGGAAGTTAGTTATATTGGCTAGTTCAACAGAACCCAGATAGACAAGGTGGAATAGTGAGTTAAATGTTCTCTAACTGGAAACGGGGGCTAAACTTTGATGTGTCACTAGTGATATAGTTTGGGCTCAAGTTGCTCTCTAATGACTTTTCATCTTCCCAGGGCCAGCTCTAGGTTTTTTGCCGCCCCAAGCAAAAAAAAATTTGGCTGCCCCACACCCCAGTCCTGGGCCCCCACCCACCCACCAGTGCCCCCCCTGCCGCCCCAGCACTGGGCTCTCTCTCTCCCCCATACCCACACCCCCTGCCGCCCCAGCACTGGGCTCTCTCTCCCCTCCTCCCACCCACACTCCCTGCCGCCCCAGCCCTGGGCTCCCCATCCCCAAACATGGGATCCGCTACCAGCACACGGTGGCCAAGCCCTGGCCCAGCCACGACTCCATCCCCATGGAGCTGCCGGGCGGCACGGAGCGGGAGTACTTCCAGATGGCGGTGCAGCTGCGGGGCGGCACGGAGAACACGGCACCCTCCCTGGGCTTCACGGTGCTGCTGGTGGCCAAGGTGGATCAGTTCGTGCTCACCGCCCTCACCCCCGACATGCAAGTGTCCGAGGACCTGGAGAGCCCCCCACCTTCTGCTCTTCAGTCTCACCATGCCCTGGCCCAGCCCCAGCGAGCGGGAAGGCGAGGATCTCCGGCTGCGGGGCTACCTGCTCAGCACCGACGAGCCCAGCCAGCCGCTCACCTCCTCACACACTCCGGGAGCCCCTCGCCGCTGCAGCCCAGGCTCAGCTCCAAGGGACCCCACTTCCCTTCCTCCCTGGATCCTCACACACCCTGGGAGCCCCTCTTGCTGCCGCAGCCCAGGCCCTGGAGCTGAGCCCAGGCTGTGATGGCAGTGAGAGGGTCTCCCAGAGTGTGTGAGGAGCTGTGGAGGGAGGGAAGCAGGGCTCGTGATGCAGGGAGGGAGGAGGGGTCCTGCAGCCGCTCTGAGTCTCCCCAGGGCGATGCGGCATTTCCCCGCCCGAGTGGGCTATGCAGGGCGCCGCCAGGCTGGGCAGGGGGTGTGGATCCTGGCTCGCGTGCTGACAGGGCGAGTGGCTTTTTGCCACTCCAAGCAAAAAAAAAAGGGGGGGCACAGTGTGCCGCTTCTTAGAAAGTGCCACCCCAAGCACATGCTTGGAGGGCTGGTGCCTAGAGCCGGCCCTCCATCTACCTCACAAGATCATCACAGTGTTCAAACCCAGCTGCTGCCTTCTCTCTTTAGGAGATATCCAAGACTGGAATAGTAAGGGTGCTATTGGATTGGCAGAGCTGTGTGGAAGAAACTTGCGAAAGTCCTGTTCCCAGACAACACCAAGTATTATCTAGTTCTACTGCCATTCTTCTTTTAAGAGCACTAAACTAACTTGCCCTCCCTTTCACCAAACATTCGCTTTTCTAATGGTTCCTCAAATGTTTTCTTGCCTTCAGAAATGTGCTGTTCTCTGCTGGACATCAATTTCTCCCCCTTCCAGCAAGTCAGTAACAATCTGTGATGCACACCATCAGGTGTTGCATGGGAGCATTTAAAGTTTAATTCCTACTAAGCAACTCAAATGCAGTAATATGTTATTTATATGGATCTGTAATTATTGCATTCAGTTTTACTATTTCTTATTACTTTCTCTGCTGAAAGAGGCTGCACAAATATGCATTCGTTTTAACCACATCTGTCATATACAATTAAAGCAATCTGCATGTGACAAGAACTTTCCTTTGTGACCCATTATTATGAATTACATTTGGAAATCATTGTTATACTTTAGCCCTGATCATAATGAACTTCTTTAGTATTCATATGAACGGGATGCACTTTCTATTTCATTATAACTTAGCAATAGTTATTGGGCACATTTTTCCTGCGTGTTTTCATTCTGCTTGTACAGTTTATGACAGTTTAACAATTGCTACCAAGTCTTAGTAGAGCTCAGTAGTGGTAGAATTTGGAAGGTTTCTAATGTGGGAGAGGGGAAGCTTTACTAAATGCAAGTGAAATGTTAGTTTGGAGGCAAGGATAGGGATATGTGTTGGAAAAACTCAAATCCAGCCAGCAGTTGGAAATGGAAGGTGCTCACATATCATGGTGTTGGGGCCATATAAATACATAGAGTTTGTCTAATCACAATATAATTTCCATATGGCATGGGTATAACAGGGCTCTTTAAGGGGAGGGTACAGCTCCACCAAGACCTTCTTCCTGGCTTCTGCCCAAAACAAGTAATTCTGGGAGCTATAGGGCAGGGCTGATGGGAATTGAGGGCTTGGCAGTAGTGCATGCTGGGAAAGGGGGCAGGGATATGAATATCTTGCTGTTTTTCACTGGAAGAGAGAGAAAAAAGGAAACAATTCCTGTTGTAAGTCTTGTGGCAGGGGCTTGGGCTCTTTGTCTCCCCCGTCAGAGCCTGGCAAGGACATTTTAAAGGAGTTGCTGAAAGAGCCTGGAAAGAGACCTAAAAAGGCAGCCAGATTGCTGGGTAAGGTATCCCTCAGAATGGGTGATATTTGGCAGGGAGTATCAAGTCCTGAGAGTGGAATTAAGGGACTGCCGAGCAAGGGAGTACGGGGAATAGACATGGGGAAGAGTAGGTAGTCAGACTGGACACCACTCATTGTTGAAGACCCCTTGGTACAGCTTGCAGAAGAGGGAAGGTGTGAGTTCTCCTTTGCCTCTGAGGATATGCAGCTGGTAGCGTGCCTCCCAGCCTGGGTAGACAGACATGCGCTAGTTCTACTTGAGTTGGTGCATTAAAAATAGCGGCACAAGCAAGTGGCACAGACTAGCCATCCAGGCTCAGACACAGGGCATTAGGCAGGCTCATACTGTGCCGCCACTGATGCAACAGTCAGAGAATCAGAGAAGATTAGAGTTGGAAGGGACCTCAGGAGGTCATCTAGTCCAACCCCCTGCTCAAAGCACGTCAAATCCCCACCTAAATCATCCCAGCCAGGGCTTTGTCAAGCCTGACCTTAAAAACCCAAGGCCGCCCAGAGTATTCAGGAGGCCTGGGGCAGAGCCGGGTCTTCAGCAGCAATTCAGGGGCGGGTCCCTCTCAGAGGGAAGGACCTGCCGCCGAATGCAGCTGAAGAATGAAGCAGCGGTGGAAGAGCAGCCTAAGTGCTGCTGATCGCGGCTTTTTTTTTTTCCCCTGCCGCTTGTGGCGCTTGTACTCACCGGGTGGAGCTGACACACCTCGAGGGAGGCCTGTGAACTAGGAAAGAGAGTGGGTAAGGACTTGAACATTCATTTGGACTTTCATTACCTCAGAAGGGGTGGAATTTTCATCTAGTTGTGGCGGGGGGCACTGAGGCAGCAGTTTTATCTACACCGTGAAAGATGTTGTTTTCAGCAAATGTCATCATTTGTGTATGGGTGGCACAGAATCATCTGACACTTCGCTGCCTCTTGAGAGGTCACGTGTAAGTTGAAAAGAAGAGGAAATAGTCCTCCCAACTCTGTGAAATTCTGCATATGCTGGAGTGAAGGGGGGAAAGGGGTGGGGAGTTGCAGCATCCCATCACTCTTCTCTGGGACCTGTTAGACAGGAATGACTGAAACTAACTTTAGTTCCGCACCATCCACTATTGCTTGGTTTTGTATGATCAAAGGTGTCGAAGACTACTGATAAACACCACTGCAAAAGCACTGAAGTTTGTCTTGTGTTCATACCCATAGAAAAACATCTACTGGTGATACCAGAGCCATCTACTTGCCATATCTGACTATGAAGCGTGACTATGAAGGATCTCAGATGAGCATAGATCTGATATTAGTGACATTTGGTCACTCCCACATTCCAACTGACAGTTCCAGGAAGGATAGTTGGAGGTGTCATGGTAGTTGGTAAGATCACAACTACTAAAATAAAATGCAGTTCTAGTCAACGTCCTGTACAAATAATATACAACATAACACAGAAAGGCCTCTTTATTTTAGCTCTCACTGTAAATTCCATTTGTCTCATTTATTCCTAAAACAATACCGCCTGTTATTCAGGGAGAAAAAAAATGTGCTTGATAACAGAAAATGTATATGTTTGTGCAAGGCTGACAAAAAAATAGATATGCTATCTGATAAAATATAGAGTTTGGTGGGCTGTTAATCAGTGTAATAATTAATCTTCCCTACTATTCCTTTTACACATTAGTCATTACCACAAAGAGGCTTTCATCTCTCCAAATTACATCATATAAAATCACTACACTGATGGATCTTTTTGAGTAGTTGCCTTTATTTAGCTATATCATGATAATTTGATTATATCATTGCAAATCAAAAGCAGTACTGGGATCCGTCTGTGTGGTTACAGAACATAAGTTCCCATCTGTGGTCCATGGACCACTGGTTGGCCCCGGAGCACTTCCTGGCTGTCTGCAGAGAATTGGCTGTTGTCATGGTGCTGGCTTCTCCTCATTTCCATCTGCTAAATCACATGAAAAGAAAGCTAAAATATATGAAATACTTGAATAATATTAATTTCCCATATAAGCAATTGCTATGGTTCCAACAGGACATTATGCAATTGTAAATGGACAATTTTGAAGGAATCCATTAAACAATCTCTGTATTAAAATGTGACTCATGCTATGAAAAGATTTGGGAATGCTGCCTGTGTCTGCAAGTAGCCTGAAACAAGAGCTCTGAATAGTGTGAACTGCCCCATTCATCTCAGTGGGGGTGTTAAATCAGAAACCTCAAGGTTAACTGTTTCACTGCTGATCACCTTAGCAGAAACATCCAGCTAATGTACTCACACCACAATCCCAAACTACCTCCCAGGTGCCAAAAACCCCAGACTGTCCCTTACCCAGCATCCTCCTGACAACCTGGATGACGTAATTAGTGTTGCTAATACAAAACTCTGCATCACACTTACTACTGATGATGTGCGGATAGCATACACAACATTGACCTCCCTTTTTTAAAATGTACTTGATACGGTCAGATTTCCTGTCTGCCGTACCAGAGGGCCACAAAGCTGGTCTTGCTGCAGAAATTAGTTCCAATTTCTTGAGGGGGCTTGATTAGTGTTCCCATTTCACAAACAAGGAAGCCCAAGGCCAAATGAAGTGGCATAGCTCAGGCTAGGACGTGGGAGTTCCTAAATCCTAGTCCCTAATCCACTAGGGCATACTGCCTCTGATTTAACTACCAATGGAGGGATTATCTACAATTTTAGGCCCTGATTCTGCAAACATCTATGCACATACTTGCTAACATGACCAGTCCTATTAACTTCAATGGAACTACTCAAGTGAGTAGAGCTAAGCATGTACTTAAGTGTTTTCTTGGGGTCTGATTGTATGAGGTGCCACTGAGCCCTCTGGCCCCAATCCAATTAAGCACATGCTTAAGTGCTCTGCTGGACTGGGACTAGGGTGCTCAGTGCCTTGCAGAATTAGGCCGCTAGTAAGCAATCAACAACCTCTACCCTAAATTTCCATACTTCAGAACAGTAGGATGTCATTTGTCTGGACCTTGTGCTTTGTCAGTTTGTAATTAGAATTGAGCCCAACCCAAATTCCTGGATCTGAATACACAGCTACCCCGCTATAACGTGACCCGCTATAACACAGGTTTGCATATAGTGCGGTAGCAGCAGGGCTCCGGCAGCACTTTAAAGGGTCCAAGGCGCCGGCTGCTGCGAGGAGCCCAGGGCCCTTTAAATCACCGCTGGAGCCCTGACGCCACTACCCTGAGGCTGCGGCAGCAGGGCTTGGGCAGTGCTTTGAAGGGTCCAGGGCTCCGGCTGCTGCGGGGAGCCCAGGGCCCTTTAAATCACCGCCGGATCCCTGCCCCTGCTACGCCAGGGCTGTGGCAGCGGGGCTCGCCGGCGATTTAAAGGGCCTGAGGCTCCCCGCAACCGGAGACCCGGGCTCTTTAAATCACTGCTGCAGCCCTGCCACCGCTACCCTGATATAACAGCATTTCACTTATAACGCGGTAGGGATTTTTGGCTCCCCACGATAGCATTATATTGGGGTAGTGGTGTACCTCTAAACTTTGTGGAAGTTGGCTCTGTCTCCAAGCTTTGCACTTAGCGCCTATCTCTGTTCTGGATGAATGATAAAGCTTTTTAATGCTAATCTCCTACTCCCTTCTCAACTAATGGAACAAAAAGAAGGAAAATTTATCTCATCTCCTGGGATATTATCTTCCACTTCTTTTGGGAATAGACTCATCAAACCATTTAGGCCATGAGTGATAAACAACTGTTTTAAACAGATAAAAAGCAAATTGGCAAAGAGACAATAAGGTTATTAATATTGATAATATTGGGAAACAGAATGAAAGATGATTATCTTACTTCATTAAATTTGTGATTTAGCATTTCTTTTATACCCTTTCCTTTAATTTTTCTTTACCCCTTTCACTCTTGTTCATTTTCTGATATGTCAGGTTTATAAAATCCTCCCACAGAAAAGTGGGGAAATTCAAATTGTGTAATTTAGAATCTTCCACAGCAGAATTCAGTGATTTTTTCAAAATCTTAGAATCTAGAAACTTTTATTTAAAAATATGTGCCAGTTGATTCTTTGAGTTAACAAAATAGAAAAATGAAACTGATTCATGCTCTGTAGACTGTCATTTCCCTGTGAACAAACAGGAAACTTGCTTGCCTCAATGGGAAAGGTGTTGGCTTAATAGACCTGGTAAATGAAGTCCTCTTTTTTTCATAAACAGGGTGGCGGCAGCAGCAGGGCAAGCTTTTCACCCAAAATGCCCTGCCAGCGTGCCTCAGTCCTGATATGAGAGGCTTCCTGTAGTCTCCATGGCCCATGCAATTCTTGCTCTTTGCTGTGTCTGCCAAATAGTGCTGAGTTCGTGACACTGGTAGGGCTCAATTTCAACTCCTAACTCATCTCATATGATAGCCACTGATTAAACTCTGTTGAGCTGGGCTAGACACAAACTGGTGACCTACATATGAATGGTTCTGTAGCATACGGTTCCCAATAGTGGTAATGATAACATCTTCCAGAATGAGTGCCAGCAACCCTCAGACAGCACCTTTTCAGCAGCACCTAACCCCAGCAGCTTCCACCCAGAACCAGCTATAGTTTCTCATCATGATGCCAATTTTTCCAGCTTTAGCAATTATATATTTATATCCAATTATAGCATTATATCCTTTTATGATGTTTGGCTGGTCAGTGTTGAGTGGCAAATATTTCCTATCGCTAAAACCCTGGCATCTTTTTTTTATTTTCATTCACTTGATTATTTCTCAATTTCTACAGCTATTTTAATATGTGAAGATAATGTCCCTTTAGCATTACAGAGCAACAAATTTAAAATATGGCATACAAAATGTTCGCATTATTAGTTTATACATGAATAACCTCAGTTCTGGCAACAAAAACAAAATATGGATTCATGAGGTTAGTAATAACAAGAAGATTTAATTTAGTTATTTTTTTAAAACTCATTTTTCAGCATGCTGAAAGATTGAAAGGGTCAAAAAATGCTGGTTTTACTGCTAAATTAAGGCCAGAAACTTCTACAATGTTATCTATGACTTGATGTGCATAGGGCATATAAAGTGGTATAATAAGCAAAACTATAATGCTGATGTTTTTCATCAAAGGAATAATTCAGAATGGAACAGCATCAGTATTCTAGGCTTAATTCTACCCAGTATTTCTTTGTTGGTTTCAGACAATTTTTTTAAAAGAAAAATGATCAAAGACATTTTGTGAATATGATTCTTGGTTATACTTAGTTCCACTCAGAAGAGACGTTTTACATATCTTCATATTAGATACTTGCTAGTAGGATACTGTCATTAGAAGTTAGTAAATTATAAAATAAATAGCATGAATATCAGCTGTCCCTTATGGAAAAACCCTATAGACCTATTATCCCCCTATAGGGATTTAACTAGTAAGGCTTTAAAGAAGAATAATAGGATTCTATTGAAATCACTCAAAAAACCTACTAAATTCTATGAATGATATCCTTGTTAGAGTTTTTTTAAAACCATCCTGTAGAATTCTACAATAGGGATTTTTTTAAATTAAATCTTACAGAATTTTTTTTAGAAAAACCTGGAGAAAAGTTATCACATTCTGTTGAATTCCCTTGTTGTGAGCTGTGTGTGTGTCAAAGCAGGACAAGGAGGATATTTCAGAGACTGGGACCATTCCAGCAAATCCGGGAGTGTATTTAGACTTCCATGTAACCTATATGGCTCAATCATTTTTAAACACATGAATTTAATTGTTCCTGAGCAAAAGCTGAAGGATGAGGAGTGGACAGTCTCAATATTCAGGGTTTAGTTGTATATAGGCACTTATTATCCCCCACCCCCACCCCTGTCCTGATTTTTCACACTTGCTATCTGGTCACCTACTTGGAGGGTGAAGTTGCTATAACTGCTTCTTTGAGGTATGGTACCCATCCTACATTTACTTGTGCCATTGCTTATAGACCAACAGCAGCCTCAACACTTTGGTTAACAGGGGAAGAGAAGGAAGCAATACAAAAAATAAAAAATGAGAAAGCTGATAGCAGTGAGTACAAATTTTACAATTAGGAAATGCAGACAGGTGATACAGGAAGCTTAAAGATATCAGTGAAAAAGTCTGTGGCCAGTAGTATTTAGAACAATAAGAAATAATTCCTTAAAAATATAGTCAGCAAATGAAATTCTAGTGATGATATAATCTTGATACAAGACAAGGATAGCAAAATTATTACTCAAGATGCAGAAAAGACAAAAATATTCAATAAATATTTCTATTTTGTATTCAGAAAGAAACAGGATGGTGTACACATTATATATCTCACAGTGGTCAGGAAATGTTTTATTTTCCATCAGTAATTAAGGAGGAGGTTAAATATTTTTAATCCAATAATTTGCACTCAGAAGTACTAAAAGAATTAAACTCTTACCTATTAATATTCATTTTTGGGACACTGGAGAAATTCAGAGGACTAGAAAATAACTAATTTTATGTCAATATTTAATAGGATAACCTGAAAACTAAAAGCTGGTTAGCCTGACTTGATCCCAGGCAAAACCATAGAAAGCATGATTTAAAGGATGGTAGCATAAATAATGCCAGTCAATATGATTTTATGGAAAATAGGTCTTGTCAAACAAACTTTAGCATTTTTATTGCAAGTTTGGTTGTAAATGAGGAATCATCTGCCAATGTAGGTGTCTATAGGGGGGTCCTGCAGGGATCTGTACTGAGCCCATTACTATTCAATATCTTTATCAATATGGAAGAAAACATAAAATTTATGTAAATTTATAAATGTAAAATTTCCAGATGGCACAAAATTGGTGGAGTGGTAAATAATGATGCGGAAGGATCAGTTATACAGTCTGAGCTGGATCACTTGGTAAGATGAGCTCTTTTGAACAACATGCATTTTAACACAACTAAATGCAAGGTCAGATATCTAGGAACAAAGGATGGAGGTCACACGTAGAAGACGAGGGACTGTAGTTTGCAAAGCAGTGACTAAAGGATTTAGAGGTCATAATAGATAACCAACTGAACATGACCTCACAGTCCTGTGCTGTAGCTAAGAGGATAAACAAAAAGTTTAAGTATAAGCAAGGAAATATCAACTAGGACTAGGGAGGTGATATCACCTCTGCATGCAGCATTAGTAAGACCACTACTGGAATAGCATGTCCCATTCTTGTGTGCTCACTTCAACAAGGATGTTGAAATATTGGAAAGCATTCAAAAAAAGAGCTACTAGTATGATCTGATGTCTGCAAAACATGCCTTATAACAAGAGACTTAAAACGCTCAATTTAGCTTATCAAAGAGAATGTTAAGAAGTGACTCGATTGCAGTCTACAACAAGACCCTCCATAGGGAAGAGGTTTCTGACAGTACACATCTCTTTAATCTAGCAGAAAAAGGCATAACAAGATCCAGTGATTAGAAGCTGAAGCTGGACAAATTCAGACTAGAAATAAGGTGTACGTTTTAAACAATCAGGGTATTTAAGCACTGAAACAACATATCCAGGGATGTGGCATATTCTCCATCTCTTAAAGTCTTTAAATCAAGACTGATTATCTTTCTAAAAGGCATGCTGAATCCAAAATAGAAGTCATGCAGAAATTATTGGGTCAGATTCTTTGGACTCTGGTATGCACTAGGTTAAACTAGATTATCATAATGGTCCCTTCAGGCCTTAAAATTTCTGAAACTATAATGGGAATCAAACTAGTTGATGGAGGAGAGACATTCAAGGAAAGAGGTTTTGCGTGTACTACAATAATTTAATGTATCAAGGCTCATGGCAAAATATAAATGTTACTAATAGACTTAGCAGTAACATTTAGAAACCATACCTTATTCCATGAAAATGCCCAAGACAAGGTAAGAAATCCCAGCAAGCTTCTGATCTTCATTTTTGTGGCTTTCATAACATTCCTTATTTTGGGGGCTCAGACTAAGGTTAGTGTCCTGATCATTTCAGATCCCACTGTCCTCCACTCAAAGCCAAATCATACCCTTTTGCTCTCCTGCCTAAGAAGACCACTTTCAGGGAATTCTCTCCCAGCTATACGGATGTTTTGACAACAGTGAAAGGCAAAGTCTGTCACTCCTTCTATTTTCGATTTCCAGGTACAACTCCTAGACTGTCTGGCAGGTGGTGATACAGTAATAGTAAACATTTATATTTATGGTAGTCCCCAAAGACCTCAGCTAGCCTTTGTTCCAGATTCTGTACAAATATAGACAAGAGACAATCCCTGCCCTGGAAGATTTACCCTATAAAAGTAACATACCCCTTGCCTTCTAGGAATCTGTGGCTTTGTTTTTTTCTCTCTCATCCGTCCCTTCCTTTTATGCCATTTTCTCTCTCTTTTTCTGCTTCTTGACTTTTTTTGCTTCATTTTCTCTGCTATTGCTTTTCTCTCTTTCTCTGTTGCTTCAATTTCCTCATCTTCTTTCTTTTTTCTTTAGTTTTTTCTACTGATGTCTCCTTCTACATCCCTTCCATTTCCTTTTTCCCCTCTTTAACTTTGCTGTTTCCCTGCCAGTATTATATATACCTCTTCATTGTTATCATTGTGTAGCAATAACACTTGGTTCAAGTTAGTCCATATCTTTTAGGAAATGAGGAGGCAGAAATTCCGATTAGAAGCTCTACACTTTCATGCTACTTACACTACCAAGCAACATGTTATATTCTGTGGGCACCCATGCAGTCATCTTTGGGAATTTGGAACATGCTCTGTGCCTAGGGTGACCAGATAGCAAGTGTGAAAAATCGGGACAGGGGGTGAGGGGTAATAGCGCCTATAAGACAAAGCCCCAAATATCTTCATATTAGATACCCTATCTGTGCCTACTCTGATATTCCTTTGAAGGGGTAAAACAACTGAGGATAAAACCATTCACAGCAACTAACTGTTAATCGTCATCATAATCAAGGTTGATATTCCCAGAATGTAATCTACTTTTCACATGATCCAAATTTGCAAAATGTATGTGCCTGAAATTAAATATTGTGGGTAATAGCCTGTGGGCTTGGCTACACTTGAAAGTTGCAGCGCTGGGAGTTACAGCGTTGGTCGTGCAGCTGTGTAGGGACAGCGCTGGTGTGTGGCCACACTCACAGCTACCAGCGCTGGTGTGTGGCCACATTTGCAGCATTTGCAGCACTGTTGGGAGTGATGCATTGTGGGCAGCTATCCCAGCGTTCAAGTGGCAGCAACGTGCTTTTCAAAAGAGGGGGGGGTGTAGTGTGACAGGGAGCAGGGGGAGAGAGAGAGAGTGGATTTTTGGAGCCAACACTGTGTGTTTAGCTTCCTGCCTTGAAAAATCAGAAAATGTTCGCGACCCCTTAGTCTTAACTCTTAATTGCAAACAGCCTGCATCCAAACGGACTCCCCGCTGTTTCTCTGTCAAGCAAACACTCACTCCCTGCCTGCCTCATTATCTCATTTGATTG
Organism: Mauremys reevesii; assembly: GCF_016161935.1. Lineage (NCBI taxonomy): Eukaryota > Metazoa > Chordata > Testudines > Geoemydidae > Mauremys > Mauremys reevesii. The sequence continues at coordinate 221,796,532 of NC_052624.1, read as the reverse complement.
TTCACAGCCAGGTACAGATTGATCACAGCAAACAGGAGCTGTGTTATAAGCAGCTCCGGGATCAAGGGAACTCTGGAGCTCTGAGTTCACAACAAAACAAAGAGAGGCTGCATAACAAAACAAAGAGAGTAATTTATAAAAGCATTCTGGGATATCTGCTAATACCCTGGAGGCCAATAACAGCGCTGGTGTGTGTCCACACTTGTCGAGCAGCGCTGGATCACCAGCGCTGCAATCATTACACCCCAACCAGACCAGGTGTACAGCCAGCGCTGCAGCCAGGGAGTTGCAGCGCTGGATGTGCCTTGCAGGTGTGGACGGTTACTAATTGCAGCGCTGGAAAGCCTCCACCAGTGCTGCAACTTTCAAGTGTAGCCAAGCCCTGTGTTTCACTTCTTAGAAGTGCAGCCCTAATGGAAGGGAATGGAACTAAGGTGGCTTTAACCCACCTCTGAGCCATCCTGCTTCAGTCCTGCTCTGGCTGGCCCTGTGTAACTTATGGCTACACTTGCACTTCAAAGCGCTGCCGTGGCAGCGCTGCCGCGGCAGCACTTTGAAGCGCTAAGTGTAGTCAAAGCGCCAGCGCTGGGAGAGAGCTCTCCCAGCACTGTCCATACTCCACCTCCCTGTGGGGAATAACGTTCAGCGCTGGGAGCCGCGCTCCCAGCGCTGGGGCTTTGACCACACTGGCGCTTTGCAGTGCCGCAATTTGCAGCGCTGGAGAGGGTGTGTTTTCACACCCTGCTGCAGCGCTGCAAATTTGCAAGTGTAGCCATGGCCGGTACAGTCGTAGACACCTGTATAAGTTACTGCAGCATCCCTGGCTGCTCTGCGGTTAGCAGTGCTGCCTGGAATCTCCACAGTGCTACAGCCCTGCCTCCCAATCCTGAGCTTGCGAGGGGGTCCTGGGAAGGCAGACTTGTGGTTTTCTTCTGCAGACACTGTGCCAGGGGAATTCTCCTTTGGCCAGAACTGGGACCTGTAAAGCCCCTTCACTGGTGTAAAGGGGCTGAAGTGGGGATTAGGATTTCTCTCTTAATGCCCAGTTATTGCCCTCCGGATCTCAGGCAAAACTCTTTGATGCTGGTGCGTGTCTTCCCTGAATAAAGACTCCAAGACTGGGCCCAGATACTGTAAAAATCTCTTATCGATTGTTTTATTTCTTATTCTGTCTTGGTGCTTGGAGGCCAGCTGCAAGTCACTTATTCCAATTATATTAATGACTAGAGCTGGGTTAATAATGGATGTTTTGGTTCGGTGGTAATTCTGAAAAAAATAATTTAAAATGGTTTGGATTGTGCTGAAAACTACATTTTAAAAAATTTTCAGCTAGTTGAAAAGTGAGAGAACATTGAGTCAGGTCAAACGAAACATTTCATTCCACCCAGCTCAAAATGTTTCATTTGGGTTTTGGTCATTTTAATAAAAACAGAGGAAGACTAGATTCACAAAACATGGGTAGGAGGGGAGGACGAGCCCTTTCTATAACTTTTAGGCCAGTGATTAGGGCGCTCTCCTGGGATGTGGGAGACCCAGGTTCAAATTCTTGCTCTCTTTCCCTTGCATAATGACTACTCATTGTCATTCAGAGCGGCAATTCATAATTATTCATAATGACAATGAATAATCATTGAGCCAGGACAAGAGAGTGAGAATGGCTGGATAACCTGGTAATTAAGGCTCTCATCTGGGGTATGGGAAACCTGAGTTCAGATCCCTGCTCCAATGACTAGTTAATTACTTATAAAAAGTTGAACTTCAACAGGAGAGATTAAGAAAGACCCATGCCCATAGCCCTGTGGCTAGATCCAGGTTCAGATCCCTTCTCCACATTACTCGGGGGAGGGGGGCGGATTTAACCCAGGTCTCTCATATCCTAGCTGAGTGCTAGAACCACTGGGCTAGAAGTTATAAAGAGGTTATTTCACCCTCCTCTTTTAGCTGTTTGGTGACTCTAGCCCCAAAAAAACAAAATGTCAAACTATTTCATTTCAGCATGTCCGAAACAATTCCATGTTTTGGTTTGGTCTAAACTATTCGATGAACTCGACAGAAATTCGTTAAGAGTTACAGGTCAACTCAAACTACATTTTTTCAGTAAATAAACTATTTTCTGAAAAAGATTTGCTCATCTCTAGTAAGGATGCAAAGTTTTATAAAGAGAAAAATACGCTTTTATCCCTTAGAAAAGCTGCTGCTTCACAGATATCAAAGAGGCTCAACTTTCAATGTTTATTTTGGCTTTAAAACCAACCTGGTATAAAACTTATAACCAGAAAAAGTAACAATTTTTGGTTGATTTCAAAGGGGGAAATTTATTTTAAAATATTGTAAACTCTTACTTAAATTTCTCAAAACTGGAAATTAATAAAATTGGAGCAAATTAGTACCAAAAATAAGCTCCTATAACATTATAGTATTAACAATCTCATATCAATTGTACTAAATATCAGTTGGCAAAGCTGGACTGACTGAGAAGGTTTGGACTTTTAATGCACTTTGGGTGATCATAGGAGTTTTGCCATTGACTTCAAGGAGAGCAGGAGCAGGCCTGAATTTTAAATAGATGTTGCAGCAATACTATACAGAAACATTTATATAGCCAGGGGTCAGCAACCTTTCAGAAGTGGTGTGCTGAGTCTTCATTAATTTACTCTGATTTAAGATTTCGCGTGCCAGTAATACATTTTAACATTTTTAGAAGGCCTCTTTCTATAAGTCTCTAATATATAATTAAACTATTGTTGTATGTAAAGTAAATAAGGTTTTTAAAATGTTTAAGAAGCTTCATTTAAAATTAAATTAAAATGCAGAGCCCCCCGGACCAGTGGCCAGGACCCGGGCAGTGTGAGTGCCACTGAAAATCAGCTCGTGTGCTGCCTTTGGCACGCGTGCCACAGGTTGCCTACCCTGATATAGAGAAACATATATAGAGAATATAGAGAAACATTTAGAGAAATCATCATATGGATTGATCACTCTGCATCAAAATAAATTTTCTGTAGCTACATGTCAGAGTGCACAGACCTGCTCTCATTTAAGAGCTGATACATTTTAAATATTAATTTCCTTCTATTTTTAAGTTCCACCCATAAAATATTTTCTGTAATTTGTTTTGTTCCTCAACATCTACTGGCAAGGAAGTTCCTCCTTAATACAATTGGTGGAATCAAAAAAATCCAGATTAGTGCCTATCTCTCAGCACCTATCATTGTGATATCTAAGGGCTATATAAAAACAGAAGCTAAACTGAAATTAGAAAGGTTTACCATATCTCCATCTTGCGTGTGAGGCTTCTGACAAGAAAAGTGTGCACTAATACCTATGCTTAAACCTCCCGGGGGGTATTTCACCAACAACCTGTCCTACTGCCATAGAAGTGAAAATCAGGAATACAGTTAATTGTGATATGATGTATTTCCACACATGGTCTGGAGGGGAAAAAATGTGCCAATCTGACTAGATTCTATACCATCACTTTCTATCACAAAGCAGTGGGCTAGATTCAGCCTGAGTTTGGAAGTTCAGGACTTCCGAAATAGGGAGTGTTCCAGTGTGGGAAGCTTAGGGTGATAGAAAGTAGCTGATGCTTCCCTCGTGCTGGGAGTCAGAAACTTATATGGGGGCTGGTGCAGCCTAAAAATTGACTCATGTTGACTAGGAAAGGGGCATGTCTTGCACAGATAAGGGATGCAGGGGCGGCTCCAGGCACCAGCACGCCAAGCACATGCTTGGGGCAGCAAGCTGTGGGGGGCGCTCTGCCGGTTGCTGCGAGGGCGGCAGGAGGCTGCCTTCAGCAGCATGCCTGCGGAGGGTCCACTGGTCCCGCGGCTTTGGCGGACCTCCCACAGGCTGCCGCCGAATCCGCGGGACCGAGGACCTCCTGCAGGCAAGCCGCCGAAGGCAGCCTGCCTGCCGTGCTTGGGGTGGCAAAATGCCTAGAGCCACCCCTGAAGGGATGCACTGTGCCAGCATCTCTGCCAGCAGCACAGCAGCTATGTAACTGCTGGCTGAAAACTAAAGCTGTTCCTCCTAGGGTGACCAGATAAGTGTAAAAAATCGGGATGGGGGGGAGGTAATAGGTGCCTATATAAGAAAAAGCCTGCAAAATGGAGACTGTCACTATAAAATCGGGACATCTGGTCACCCTAGTTCCTCCCCAAAGGAAAATCCCCAGAGAGGGTGGAAGTAGCAACTCCTCCATCAAGATGACAGCCCACAGAAGCACAGAAGGCGAGGATGGTACACGGAGGTGTAAATTGCACTGATTCTGGCCCACTGGGCATATCTCCTCCCTGCTCCACAATACGCCTTGTAAAGATCACAAAACAATAATATCCCCATTTACTCAGGGTATGTCTACACTACCCGCCGGATCGGCGGGTAGCGATCGGTTTATCGGGGATTGATATATCGTGTCTCATCTAGACGTGATATATCGATCCCCGAATGCACTCCTGTCGACTCCAGAACTCCACCAGAGCGAGCGGCAGTAGCAGAGTCGACCAGGGGAGCCGCGGCCATCGATCCCGTGTCGTGAGGACGAGAGGTAAGTCAAAATAAGATACTTCGACTTCAGCTGCGCCATTCACGTAGCTGAAGTTGCGTATCTTACATCGACCCCGCCCCCTAGTGTAGACCAGGTCTCAATGTCATTTTAGATTCCTACAAACAGAACTTGAAACAGCATTTATTTAGCAACAGAAAGCAATATAAAATGAAGGCAGCCTCATTCAAAGCAGATGCTAGTCACCGCCCTCAATTTATATATGGAGAACGAATCTATCCTTTGCCAACAAGCAAAAGTCTAATCACAAACATATGTTAAGTGTTTGAATCATTAATTCTATGTCCTTGCATAAATAAGGCAATTGACTGCCCTCAGTCTGGGAATGCAAATATCCTTGACATCAAAAGGAGGTTTGTATTGAGACTGAAAGCACTTATGGCCCTGAGGACCAACATTTCATACTTCCATTGGTGTACTGAGTCCTCAGCACTCATGAAAATCAGGCCAAAGGCTTGTACAGGTGGGCACACAACAATTGAAAAACCCATAATCAGAGGTTATTTTTGAAACATTGGGTTGAATAGAGAATAAACTCTTGCAAAGTAAGCAGCAGACAGGTGAAAAACCAAGAATTGAAACTCTACAAATGCCTTGTATTCTCGGGCCGCCCCATACTTGAAAAGCAGCAAGGAGTCCTGTGGCACTTTATAGATTAACAGAAGTTTTGGAGCATGAGCTTTTGTGGGTGAATACCCACTTCATCGGATGCACGTAGTGGACACTACATGCATCCGACGAAGTGGGTATTCACCCACGAAAGCTCATGCTCCAAAACGTCTGTTAGTCTATAAGGTGCCACAGGACTCTTTGCTGCTTTTACAGATCCAGACTAACACGGCTACCCCTCTGATACTTGATCCCATACTTGAAGAATCTGTATTCCTGCAATATAGCAGTCCTTTTGAGGCCTTTACATAATATTAGCCCCTCTCTGTAAATGGAGCGTCTAAAGAGAGTACTGGACTCTAGATGTAACATGCTACTGGTAAGCAATAATTGTCAAATCAGTAGAGTTCATAGCATATATTTATTTCCCAAGGAAATTAGGTATTTTAGAGGCTTCTACATTTTTTCCTAAACATTTTTTTCTAACTCAATACTAGGAAGGGAAATTATTCTTAATAATTGACCTACAACACTCCGCTTGACTACTTTTAATTTATGAATTGTCTAATAGGATTAAATGAGATCACAGCTGCCAGGAAAAGGCATTATAATCCCCTTTCTGAGCAGATTATTATCAGCTATCTGTTCTCGATACAGGGCTTGTCATGAAATTGAGCTATTTGTGGGAGGTGGAGGAAGGAAATGGCTGGGATCACCTCAGTCTAGTTGCTTAGAAAAGAATCTGCACTTATACAAAGGGAGAGTTGTGTGAGTCACTTTCTTTGGACCAAATTTTTATACTCTGAATCATGTTGAGTAATACCTTACTACATGAGCAATCCCATTGGAAATCAATGGGACTGCTTGCAGAGTACAGAGTACTACTCATTGTGAATTAGGGTATCAGCATGTCGCTTTTAGAATCTTGGAGTGTCACCTGAACCAATCAACGGGCTAGGGAAAGCCTTGTGGAGCATGGATCAGCATTCACATCGCACTACCTGTCAGTACCAGGCCCAAGCCAGGGAAGCTAATGATCTAACCAGCAGACCAATTGGTGATGAATCCTGGTTAAGTGCACACCTAAGGCATCTTGTGCAGATACGCTAAGAAGAAGGACAGCCTTTTCTCCTTTTGTTTTTGAAAAATCAGGTGAGCAATGCCCTCTTGCCTTTATTTGGTCCAGCCTTCTAAACCTATGGGCTGTCACCTGCATCTGACCTTGGGTTACTCCACCTTGGTTTTTTTTCTGTAGTGATACTTTTCTGTGCTGGTAATTTAAAAAAATAGCATTGCTTGTTTGTCTGTCTTTTGGAAAGGAATGGTGCTGCCTGTTGGTTCATAAGCATAATTGGCTTTCATAGGCACTATAGAGAAACACGTTTAAAATTTGGACTATTTTGTTTAGAAAAACAGCTGTCTTGGGGTTTTCTATTTTTAACAGCTGTAAGGGTTCTAGTTCTCCCAGCATGAGTCAGTGTAATTACTGTATAGGCAAGTTAGCCTGACATCAGTCCTGGGAAAAATAATGGAAAAGCTGATACAAAGATTCAAATAATAAAGAATTAAAGGATGGGGAAATAATCAATACTCATCAACATGGTTTTATAGAAAATAGGTCTCTTTGCAAACAAACTTGATCTCATTCTTTGATAAGATAACAAGTTTGGTCGATAAAGGTAAATGAATTGATGTCCTATACTTAGATATTGGTGAGGCATTTGACTTAGTACCGCACAACATTCTGATTTTTAAAAAATCATCACTATGCAACATCAATAAACCACGCATTAAATGCATGAAGAACTGGCTAACTGACAGATCTCAAAAAGTTGTTGGAGAATCGTCACTGAGCGGGGGTGTTTACAGGGAACTCCACAGGGATAGATACTAGGCCCAATGCTATTCAATAATTGTATCAATGATCTGGAAGTAAATATAACATCACCGCTGATCAAATTGTGTGTGGATGACAGAGAGACTGGTGAAGTGGTAAATATTGACAGGTTAGTCATGCAGAGTAATCTGGATTGCTTGGTAAACTCAACCCATTAAAAATGCATTCTAATACAATCAAATGCAAGGTCATACATCTAGGAACAAAGAATGTAGGCCATACCTACAGAATCATCATAGAATATCAGGGTTGGAAGGGACCTCAGGAGGTCATCTAGTCCAAACCCCTGCTCAAAGCAGGACCAATCCCCAACTAAATCATCCCAGCTTTGTCAAGCCTGACTTTAAAAACCTCTAAGGAAGGAGATTCCACCACCTCCCTAGGTAACCCATTCCAGTGCTTCATGCCACCCTCCTAGTGAAAAAGTTTTTCCTAATATCCAACCTAATGGAGAATGGGGCACTGTATCCTGGAAAACAGTGACTCTGAAAAGGATTAAGGCGTCACAGTGGGCAAGCACCTCAACATGAGCTCCCAGTGCTATGCTGTGCCAAAAAGGCCTACTCTGAGCCTTGGATGTATAAACAGGGAAGTACTGAGTAGGAGTAGGGAGACTGGTGACAGTGATACTAGAATACTGCCTCTGGTTCTGGTGTCCATATGTTAGAAAGGATGTTGGAAAAATTGAAGAGGGTGCAGAAAAAAGCCACAAAAGCAATTTGCAGACTGGGGTGTGAGAAACTTTAATAGATCAATTTGTTTAGCTTATCAAACAGAAGACGGAGAAATGGCTAGATATGTGTATAAGTACCTTCATGGAGAGAAAAGATAGGGTACTAAAGGGCTAGCAGAGAAAGGCATAACAAGAACCACCAATTGGAAGCCGAAGACAGATAAATTCAAATTAGAAATTAAGCACAAATTTTTAACAGTGAGGGTGATTAACCACTGGAACAAGCTACCAAAGGAAGTGGTGGATTCTTCATCTCTTAATGTCTTCAAATCAAGCCTGGGTGCCTTTCTGGAAGATGAGGTTTAGCCAAGCACAATTATTGAGCTCAATACAGGGATAACTGGGTGAAATATAATGGCCTGTGATATATGAGAGAGTAGACTAGATCTAATAGTCCCTTCTTGCCTTAAAAACTATGACTCTGTTGAAAATAAGATGATTTAAAATAAAAGAGTCACATAATGTAGCTGAGAATTAGTCTCTGGACTTGGTGTTCTTCCATCCAAATTAATGCAAGCAATCATAGTCCTATGCTGTTTCAGAGCAATGACCTAAGAGTGGTCGAAATAGCCTAAAGAGACAATTTCAGTAGTGCTTCATCTGAAAAAATGGTGCAAAAATGTTTTAGCCATGTTAGCCCTTAAAGAAAATGTGATGAGGCCCAAGGGATCACATGGTGCCCTTCATTAGACCAACAAAGCAGAACACTAAATAATTTGTATCTTACAGTCGATTTGTTGTTCTGACAGGTGTTATCCGGTTTACTTTGCTGCAAATATAACTAAATGTCCAAACATCAGGGACTTTAGTATCAATGAACTGAAGCGCGATATTATTTTTATGGAAGTTTGAGTGAAACTGAATATTAAAAAGAAACAAACTATTTCAATTAACACCTGTAAAAATATGTGTGGGGGGAAATCAGAGACTGGTTTGACCTCAAATTTCCAGTGACAACAAGGTGCATCATAGTAAGTCATTCTAAAACAATCCCCAGAGCTAATGCTGTATTTTTCCTACTTCTCATGGGGAAAAGGTGGACATAGCCAATGAGATGCTAGAAATGCTGGTTGAGCAGGCAATGTTTAATTGGAAGAGTTACTATTCACTTTTTCTCTCTGGATTCTCAATTCAGTCTCGCTGTTTAATGCACTGAAAAGTAGAAATGAAGACTTTTAATTAAAATTAGCAGTTCTGAGGATCTTTACTCCTTAAATGGCATTCTTGTGGCACCTAAAGACTGGCAGAACAATGTAACAGACTGATTGGTTTTCATCCTGTTTTTATACTAGTTTAATCATCACAAATTAAGTGTTACAGTTTAGAGAAGTATGCTTTTAAATATTAAACAGCACAGAATGTTTAAATGTTAAACAGGGCAGAAACAGGATTGTGATGTGACAATTGAGATAAAACAAATAGATGAATCTTGATGAGAGACTTCTCTCCTTATGTAAAACTTAATCCTATTAAGTACAGTTTCATTCTGATGCCACTGTATGTACATTATTTTAATTAGATATTCCTTGTTAAACTATTTGCTTTCAGTAGACTTGTCTAAACCTTAGCATTACTTAAAGATTGCTTATTTGGGATTAATCTCTTCAGTTGTGTTGGTGATGGTTTGAAATATTGTCATAACTTTCACTTTATCTACATTCTGAATTAAATTGCCATTGAGGTCAGCGGTAATTGTGTACAAAATAGGAGTCACATAGCTACTCTACAGCAGTATTCTCTTTAGTTACCTATATTCCTTCCCTCGTGAAAGGAGTACATTCTCTTTGATGTCACCCTTCATCATCTGACGACAAACAAGATACATCAAGTTTACTTTTCAGAGTAGCTGAGAGAGGATTGGACATGGAGGAGAAACAAATCTTCTATCCATCAGTTTGCAATATTTGTGTTAGCTCACGGAGCTAAATAACAAATCTTTCTTTGTTAAACTATCAACCCAAGGACTTACTTTTTGTTTCAGTTATTCATTTGTCATAAATATATTGTTTAGTTTAATATTTTTAAGTGAAGGTAGTGATGGTTAAGGGCACTGGATGAATGCCCTAGTGACCCCTCTGCCATTATTTACCTACAGAATGGGTGTACCACAGATAATAACAGTGCAAAATTCTCCACAAAGCCTGCCTATGCTCCTCAACTCTGACAGGGAGAACCCACTCCACAATGACAAGTCCATTCTCCACGCCTCCGTGAGATGGCCAATGAGTGTGCCAGTTGTGATGTTGCCTTTGACATCTGGCTGCACAGAACAAGATTGGGAATGCTAACATTTAACAAGGGTGAGTAAATAGCTGTAAGAAACCAACCTAAATTGGATTTCAACCGGTAACCAAATGGGGGAAATGCTGCAAAATCCATTGCTACTCCCTCCAAGCCATCTCATCCCCTGCTGGGGAAAAATAGAAGTGACTATCAGAAAATCCCATTACTCTTTGTTATTTCTTACCTGTCAGTATGTTCATTACTGAAAGCATGTTCTGAATTTAATCACTTGTACAGACAAATGAGTTGTCAGATCTAGCATACTCTAAACATCATCTCACAGTAATTTTCTTCTGAGCTCATGCAAAGTTGTTGGAACCAGCGGTGGCTCCAGGCACCAGCACTCCAAGCGCGTGCCTGGGGCGGCAAGCCATGGGGGGTGCCCTGCCGGTCCCTGCGAGGGCAGCAGTCAGGCAGCCTTCGGCGGCTTGCCTGCGGGAGGTCTGCCAGTCCCACGGATTTGGCAGCAATTCGGCAGCAGGTACGCTGAAGGCGCGGGACCGGCGGACCTCTCGCAGGCAAGCAGCCGAAGGCAGCCTGCCTGCCGTGCTTGGGGCAGCAAAAAAGCTAGAGCCACCCCTGGTTGGAATACTTGCACTCTGGGTTCAGCATTTTGATTTAGCAGCAAGAGCCATCAGTGCCAGCTCATTATTGACTCCCTTCATTTAGCAGCATGAGGTAATTGCCATTTTTGTACAGGTGCCTGTATGGTCTCCTGCCGTTGATTAGAGGTAAAATTCTATCACTTACCAGTTTGCACTAGCGCTTCTAAGCTACATTAGTGGTGAAGAATTGCTTGCTTGCATTGGTTAACTTAGAAAGGAAATCTGGGCTGTATTGCAATTTTTAGGATTTAACATTTTGTTTAAAGATCTACCTGCCATTAATGGACATAGAAAGTCTTTCCTTGAAATTCCCCAGTCAAATATGCTAAATCAGGTCAGAAACATTTTCCAAGATCACTGAGAACTTCTCAGAAAGCTAACTAATTCTGAAGCTAAAATGTCCAAAGTATAATATACAAGAACGCCAAAACAGTCAAGTGGAAAACTAGGGTTCAGTATTGCCCCATGCTGAGCATGTTCTGCCAGATGTGAAGTGGTCTTACCGGCAATTTAGCCATACAACGCCAAGGAGAGTTGAATGTATTTAGCATCTCACAGGATTGGGCCCTGTTATAGTGTGTGAAACTAATGTTGCTAGAACTCCAAGATGTTCCTGAAGGTGAGATTTTTGTGCTACTAGTAGATAACACTCTAATTTTCTTCATAATGTAGCCAATTTTTAAGTAATGTATGCCAGTCCAGGTGTCTACTAGGACTCCAAAGGTATTCTGCTCTAAATTGAGCCTCTTCAGAGTTCTCAACACCTAGCCAGGTAACCTCTTCAAGTGATGGTTTTGCATGGACCACATTTTTGTCCAGCCCTTTCAGTTGTGGGGAATGTACACTGCCAAAAGCACTAAGTGTATGCCAAAAACAAAAGCCACAGTGAGTATGAAGGTGCAATAAGTAAATATAAAGAACCTAATAGAGGGAGATGTTTCCCTTGCCCATTTCAAAATGGAAGCAATTGCTTCTACGTGTAAAGGATATATGAGATGGGATTCACAAGGCAGACTTAGGCATCTAACTTTAAAATTTACATTCTCTTGTGTAAAGAATATTGAAGCATTTTAGACAAAGTGGAACCACTTCAATAGTAGAGAGACCCACTCCAGAATTGCCAATAGACTAGTGGTTAGGGCCCTCACCCAGGCTGTGGGAGAGCTGGATTCAAGTCCCTGCTCCACATTAGGCAAGGACCTGAGGGATTTGAACCCAGGACTCCCACAATCTGGGTGAGTGCTCGTGGTAAAATGGGAACTCTTCCTCTGTGGGGGGTTTTTCTTGTAAAAGGGCTGACCTAGGTTAGCACCTAACTCCAGAAGACAGGTCATGGTTTTGAATCCTGAGCAGAGGGAGGCACCTCCCTCTGGCCCAGAGTTAGGCACCAGCCTAAGTCTTTTTGAAGGGTAGGGCTTAGGCCCGATCCCTATCCTTTGCATTTCCTACTGCCTAGCTTAGGCAGCTCCCAGTTCAGTGTGCTGTCTTCTGTGAATCCCCCTTTTTTTTTCTGAGCCTAACTCTCCCCAGACTTTGTATGAGGAGCCTGGGCGCATAATTCAGAGTTGCAAATTCCACTAGGCAGGAGGACACCTAAAAGTTAGGTGCTGCATCTCTCAGCCTAAGTCCCCTTTGTGAATTTTATCTGCAGGGCAATTACTGCATATGACTGAGCCCATGGTGTGCAATCTAGAATTGACTGAAAATATTCTCTGGACAGGAAGCCCTGTCTCACCTAGCTTACTTGCAATAGACGTGGGTGCGGTGGTGGAGGATGACAAATAACCTGGATGTGTTGCCTGGCATACAGCGAGCCTGAGTATATTTTAGCTGCAAATTATTGATGACCATAGCTTACAGAATTTGTTTTGGATTTGACAGAGAGACATGTCTTGAGTAAACCTCTGACTACTTTAACTAAAATCTATAATCACATACCTTTATTCTGCACAACATCTCTGTTTTACAGCCAAAGCACTTTGCTGCCTCGCTTAAGACTGATCAGCTGCATTTCTTCCATTAAAATTATTGATATGAAAAAATGATGTTTTTCATTTTCTGAGCCTGAATAACATCCATGGAAATAAAATTGAATATCCATGAGACTATTGATGGCTTTCTGAGATGTCGTTCTTTTGTTAGTATAAACAGTTGGCTTGACAGGTGGTCATTAAAATTTTCAGATTGATAGCTGCTGTGACCTATTTTTTTTAACATGTTTATATAGCTGATTTGGAAACTTGCAGAAAGTGAACTTGAAACTTTTTTATCTCTTCAAATCAAGCATGAAGAATCAACAATGACAGAATTAGCAAAGCTGCCCAACCAAATATGGAATGGAGACATGGTAAAACTTTGGAAAATATGTAAATGTGTATTCAAGTACTAAGTACTATGATTTTATTTACTTATGTATTTGGATGGACCCGGAACATTTGCGTGGATTTCAAATTAGACAAAACAAATTTGCCCATCTCTACTACTACTACTACTACTGAGCCCGGTTGAGCTCAGCCTCGGTGGACTCGCAGCTGCCCCTGTGAAGTATAGTGCTCCCATAAACTTTGAAGGCTATTTCTTTGGAAAAAGCTTACACAACTTTAATTTAGATTCGTTTTAATGATAGCTTAGGCCTAGCGAAAACAAAAACAATCCTCTTTTTCTTTACATGTCACCTTTCTTGAATGCTGCCAGATAGAAATCCATCCTCATCATCAGCATCAGCTGATCGTACAAAAAGCTGGAATCCATCCTCGATCAGCCTCAGCTGATGGTACCTAATTTTTCTGGTGGATGGATGGTGTCACTAACAAGTCAGTGTGTCTTATTCCTGCATTCTTTTCATCACACAGTGAATAGCATACAGATAATAATTTCTGCAGGCTCTGACACAGAGCAGCTGTGTCTCTAAAGGACTGGTAGCCATGATCATCCTCAGTTCCAATTTATGGAAGGTTTTGGATGGTGCAATATGGCTAGTAACCATCTCTGCTGTCATGCCATTTACCCAGAACCACCTTTTGCCCCATCAGGCACTGGGATCTCACCCGGAAGTTTTTATAAATTCTGTTTTACAAAACCGGTTTATGCAAATTCGGAATAATCCCGTAGTGTAGACGTACCCTTAGAGTCTGTAAATTAACCCATATGGGTTGTACATACAATACATGGATGCCCTTGAAAACTCTGGTTCTTTGAGTGATTGTTCACATCCATTACACATTAGGTGTGTGCGCGCTGCGTGCACGGACGTCGGAGACTTTTTCCCTTAGCAGCTCCCATTGGGCCGGCAGGGGGGGCCCCGCCACAGCGGCGCCCCGAGCTGGTGTATATATACCCCTGCCGACCCGACCCTCCCTCAGTTCCTTCTTACCATCCATGGCGGCATTGGAACAGTTCTTATCTCTCGCCTGAGAGTGTCCCTTAGCATTGTTGTTAGCTTTTAGCAGTTATCAGTTCTTAATAGTTAGCAGTAGTTAACAGATATCATTAGTGGATAGTTAAGCTTCCTTTGTTTTAGGTGTTTGGAAGCTTTTCCAACACCAGCCCTGGCCTGAAGTCTTCAAGCCTTGTGCCACGTGCCACAAGCCTATGCCTATTAGTGATCCCCACTACTTGTGTCTCTGTTGCCTAGGGGAATCACATAAGATGGTGCGCTGCAAAATCTGTAAGGCCTTTAAGCCAAGGACCAAAAAAGAAAGGGACTTTCAGCTCAGGCAGCTGCTCATGGAGGCTGCATTGCAACCCTCGACTTCAGATCATCCGACCGCGGTACCAGCATCCTTGGGGCAGAGTGCCCCAGCCTCAGTTCGTGATCCAGCACCAGTGGAGCACCACAAACTTGCCGCACCGAGACAGCAAGACCGGCCCCGGCACTGTTCGACTTCGCCGACCCAGGCGAAGGGCCAGCCTAAGACCCGAGGGTGCTCTCCGCATAAGAAGGCAGCACCGACAAAGGAATTGAGGGCGCAAAAGGGCAGTGCTGCCCCAGGACAGGCCCCAGCACCAGTGGCTCCAGTGCTGAAAGGCCCGTCGAGCCCCGGGCTAAGCACCTCGAGTGAGGAGGAAGGGCTGGAGGACCTCCTAGAACAGCCCTCCACGCCGGACACCTTTGAGGCAGCAAAGGACCTCATTGACTTGTCCGCGACGAGCCTCCTCCCTGCCAAGGAGACGCATCTGGCACCATCACCAAGACTGCCGTCCAGAGGCAAACCGGCAATGGTGCGCCCGTCAAAGTCACCATCCCGACACTGGTCCCGGCATCAGTCCCGGTCAAGCTCAGCCTCGGTGGACTCTCAGCTGCCCCTGACTCAGTGAGCCTCGAGGGCATCGGACCCCAGCCAGTGCTCGGCACCTGCCCTACGAGCGCAGCGATTCCCAACACCATCCACTAACGATAACTGACTCCAACAGGAGCCGCTAAGGGAAAAAGTCTCCGACATCCGTGCATGCGTCGCGCGGACGCCTAATGTATAATGGACGTGAACAACACGTCTTGAAGAACAACAGTTACGAAAAGGTAGGTAACTGGGGTTTTTTTGCCACCACTTTCAAATTGAGGGGCCTAAAATATATTTGGGCACCAAAATAAGTGGCTTGGTTTTCAAATGTTCTCCCTCTTGACTTTGCAAAGTAAAATGTTAACTGGCAGCTCTAATTGAAGGCACAGGGACTAAGGCACTGCTCCCGCAAACCCTTACTCACAGCTTTAGCTTTAAGCACATGAATAGTCCCACTGAAATCAAATAATGGCACACGCTTGAGCTAATGAAGAAAAGTTGGAGTCCTGCAAAGGTCAGCCTTGAAAGGCTTAGGGCATGTCTGCACCACAGGGGTTACAGCTGCAGCCTGGCAGCTATGCTGCTGTAGAGCCATAGCGTCAATGCTTCCTACACCAATGGAAGGGGCTTTCCCCTCACTGTAGGTAATTCACTTCCCCAAGCAGCACTGGCTAGGTCAATGGAAAATTTCCTCCATCAATTTAGCTGCGTCTACACAAAGGGTTAGGTGGCTTCACTATGCTGCTCAGGGCTGTGAATTTTTCACATGCCTGAGTGACATAGCTAGTTCAACCTAAATGTTAAGTGTAAACTAGGGCCTAGCTACCTGAAGCAGACCCTCCGCTGCCCCCATTATGCTTTAGAGGGGAATGGAGAGTGAGTTCAAGAAAACAAGGGGATAAGTTCAAAGAATGAAGGACAGCATAGCCGAAAGGGCAGTGACGAGGAAGAGAATGATATAAACAAGTCAATTCAGAGGGAAAATAGACAGGAGGATAGGGCTGAGTAGGAAGTCATGATAGGTGAGTGGAGTGATGCTTAAACAATACATCCTACTTCACAGAGGAGTTGTGAAGGTTGACTAAACTGTATATAGCGCTTTGAGACGCTTGGACAGAATCAGCTGTAGAAGAGCCAAGAAGAACTGGAGACAAAATGTATTTAATTAGCAAAAAAAATCAAAGTTCTTTCATGTAATCATACCAGATTTGAGTTGCTGGTATTAATGGAAGCACCATGGGTGCCCCCACATGTCAGCCACATCTGCCTTCAATTATAAATATTTATGCTATAATAAGTATATTCTCATTTTAATGTAATATTCATGTACATAGAATAATGGAAATAAGTTATGAAAAAAGCCTATCTTGTCTATTTTTATCCCAGTGGAAGACTTTTCTCTGAACTGCTATTAAGATTAAACAGCAGGGATACCACTTCTTCCTTGTGGAGCAGTTTAATCTTGGGAGACTAATCACTACATTTTTTAGGATTTTCATTTCTTGAGGTGTACATCCATTTTTCCTTTTTAATCCTGTTGCTCAGAGTTGTATCACTATCTCCCTCTCTTTTGTCTCATGGAAGGTATCTATCTTGTCTCTATTTACCTTATCTACTACAAACCATTCATAAGGCATTATCTGTAATTAAATTAAATGTTACATAGTTAACTAAAAATTCAGTAGCACAAAAATTTTGATCCTTCAAAACATGATTAACACGTTATTACGTGATACATGGACAAAGAGGAGTAAGACCCTAGTGTAAATCAATGGAGCACCTTTGGAGCTATATGGTGTCACACCAGCTGATGTGCTGGCCCTATATTTCTAATGCATACCATTTTTCACTTACTTTTCAAAATCTTGTACTTCAGTTAATATTGTGTTTCATCGTGGGAATCAGTGTTGGGCTTTAGATTCTAGAACAAATTTACATTTTAGATAGAGATGAGATGAGTTTAGATTTTCCAACTCAAATGTTGTTCTGAAAATGCAGGTAAAGGTGGGGTGCTGAAATAATATGCTTCTTTTGATATAATGTCCTTAAACCTTAATGTGTCACTTCAGTAAATGAAGAGTTAATTGCTGGCACCTGTAGCTCAAATAGTTCAGATGAACAGTATTACCCATGAATGACTTGTGACTCTATTTCCTCCCTCTTGAAGTAGGAGAAATAAAAAGGAAAAGTAACAAAGTATAAACATGATCAAGGATATTAAGGCCTTAGTTTCTTTTCTCAAATGTAATTGGCTTCTGTTTTAGACTGATGTTACAGAAGCACTGATTCAAGGAGGTAACAATTATTTAAAGCTTAGATTACTGTATTTTATTTAATTTTCACCCTCACCTTCTGTATGTTCCAATTTATAACTTAACTAAGTGCACAATATACACTAATGACAATTTTAATGAAAGTAAGGCGTTTCTTTTCACCAAAGCAAGAAAATATATGTCTAAAAGTGAGATTCCATTTTAAAATCATCCCCCTGGACCTGAATATTGTGTAGCTACATATAACTTGTGAACGTACTGTGGTTTGGAGACCTCTGCAAAAGTCAAATATGGAAAGAGAGTTACACACTGTGTTGCATTAACTCTGAATTTCAAAATCCTCTCTTTTTTGTTTAAGAAGTAAAGCTCACAGGACAGCCCTTACCCTGCAGACATATGCAGCTGCTTACTTTATGCATAGTGTTACAAACTTGGAGCAGTTCCAAGTTACATTCAAGAGCAGGTGGATTTTAAACATGTATTGAAAACTGCAATAGAATCCAAATGAGTGTTCCCAGGCTACAGTACAGCAAATGAAGTAAGCAATCTCACTTCCTGCTGTGTTGTCCTGTGAGGCGTACCAGTTGTGGGCAGATGAACCTTCCTCTTTGTTCAGAGTCTGTCACCTCTCCACATGGAGAAGTGTTAACACCCTCCTTGTATATCAAGTTATGCATGCACTTGTGATGGTCATGTCACATACACAGAATGTCCAGACATGCCTAAGGACAGCTTTCCCTGCTGCTGAGCCCAAACATGTATTACAACATTAAACAAAACATATGCTAAAATAGTGATGAAACATAAAACAAGAAGGGCAAAGGTGCCTCACCCTGGGGACACAGTAGCATCTAAGCGTGTGGCCTGTCTGGGGGTTCTCCAGTCCCCTAACAATAGGCCCATTGCAGTTGATGGAACTATGCACATGCATAAAGTTAAACATATGTGTAAATTTTTACAGGATTGGGACGTAATTCTTAATTTCATTAAATGTTGAATTTATATATAGACATAATTATGAGCAAAGAGATGTTCTTTGATCTTTATTGTCTTCATATTTAATTTTGTACTTTTGTTACTTTCTCAGTATACAATGAAGTAAAACCTCATTAATTCTCGCTTGGTCAGTCCACTAACGTAATAAATCTTACCATAAAAGCTAAAAATATACACACCCTTGTGTTCTCAACCTATGTATCTGCAAAGAATGAATAGCAAATATTTGTGATGTCTTATACTACAGCTTCCTTTCTTTTACAAAACATGCAACAGTCCAATTACTAGTACATTAAGGAGTATTCTCATAATTAAAGCTAAACCACACCTCAGAATTAATGAACAAAGAACGTCTCGACATGCATTATCCTGGCTTTTTTTGTTGTCATTTACTGTCCATTTACTAACTTGCAAACTTGGATACTCAATGGCTCTCCCCGTCATTAGTGTGAATTAGCATTCTTCTGTATAATTGTTGTATGCAAGCTTCTGGAGACAAAAGTAATAATTATATGCTCCCATGGATGTAACCAGAGCAATAACTGCATGGAGAAATAAAGCTCTGATGCTGAACTGGCACTGGTGTGAATCAGGAGTTGCTCTGCTGAAGTCACTGGTGTTACATCAGTGTAAGATATCCAAAATGGACCAAAAGCCATATCCATGTAGTTCAAAAGCAATGAGTGGAATCACCTGTGAATAGTGTTTGTATTAACAGCAGGGAGGGATAGCTCAGTGGTTTAAGCATTGGCCTGCTAAACAAGGGTTGTGAGTTCAATTCTTGAGGGGGCCACTTAGGGAAGGCAGCAGGCTGGACTCAATGACCTTTCAAGGTTCCCTTCCAGTTCTAGGAAATAGGTATATCTCCTATTATTAAAAAGGCTTGGTATCTCTTTCTGTGAATCAAATGGCTCACATTGTATTTATTGAAAGAGAAAGGCCCACCACAATTACAGCTTTCTATAATCCAGAAAGGAAGAGGATCAGAGGCTCCACAAGTCTGTTAAGGATGTGGTTATTGCCACTTTATTTCACATGGAAGACACTTGAATAATACAGCGATGAGCAGCAGAACCAACCACTACGAGGGATGGGTAGATTCCATCATGTAAATATCACTCAAATTTACCCTGCATTGAACAGAAATACTAAAATATTGTTAAAGATTAAAAATATAATGGTCCTGATTCTCCTCATATAGTAGTTTCCTACCAATTCAACTCCATTATCTTCAGTAGAGTTAAATAGATTATAAATTATTTGGGGTGGGGACCATCAGTTTCTGGGCACTGATTGGATACATGTAAATAACACTACAACGTCCGGTTTACACTGGACATGGCAGGTTGCCAAGGTGCCAGATTGACAAGCTGGCAGGAAACCAGGCAGGTTTCTGGTGGAAGCCTGTCTGGCAGGCAGGGTTCTGTTGGTACTTCATCAAAATGAAACAGTCTCTGTAAAACATTTTGATTTAGACAAACTGACAAATTTTGATGGAAAAATGTTTTGTCGGAATTTTTCTGACCAGCTCTAGTTCTGAGCTTTATAGCCTATATTTATGTAGATACTTTCAATATGATTATGTTGTCTTAATAGAAATATATGGGTGATTCCCTGGTGGCCAAAGTCATACCTCCTAATTCCCATAGATGTTAGCAACCCTACTGACTACTGTCAATTATACCAGCTGGAACCCTAGGGACCACTCTACCAGCTGAAAATTGGCTGTCGTGCTTTGCATTCCAGCCCTGCTCCCTCCCACTCAATATGGGTTTAAACAGATTGATGAGTCAGTGGCCCAAAGCTCAAACTGATAATCAGGCCCAGTTGTGTAGGAAATGAAGCACCTGGTTGACAGCATGCAGCAATGCTTCACAAAAGTTTAGGCTGGAAATGAACAATTAGCAATGTTATGGTGGCCCACCTTTACCCTGCAGGGTCTCCTGCCTCATGAAATCCTCTCAACTTTCTCTTTTATAGACTTCTAGTGATATTTAAATCAGTATCCAGGCAACTCAAATGCCAAATTCTTTTTGCAGCCTCTTTTAGTTGAGGGATTTACTGGCATGATAAATGGATTCATTAATATTTATTTTTGCCATCTTTCTAATACATACCTCACCTTTTTCCAAAAGCAAAATGATGTTAAATAAATTAGAAGACAAACACTTTTTAAGACTTCCGGAGTCATTCTACCAGCACTAAATCACACTGTATCTGATTCTAGCACAAAGTTTGAAGCAGACAGACAACAAATATTCTTGAAATGTAGCCTACTTTAATAATAATAATAATTAATAATAAACAAGATACATAGACAAATGAGTCATTTTATTTATTGGCATGGTAAAGCAATGGCACTGTGTAGTCTTGTTCCTAACACTGAAACTTTATAGCAGTATATTGACAAGATGAAAACCTCATTACAGTAAACTGTTAATTTTTAACTCCCATCACAACACTCCTCATAAGCGTTACCAGACACAAAACATGGGTGACATAATAAAGTCACTTAGTAGAACCCTCTCTAAAAAAGCAAGAGACACTGCCTCTGGCAATGACCAACACTGCTTCCTTTAGAGGAAGGAGAAAAATCTACCTAATGCTTCTGGTAACAGAAAGCAGAGCAGAGGAAAATCCGTAGCTGGGATGTTTTATAACACAGAATAGCATTAGTTCATAAAATTGTCAAGCTTATGCTTCTCTCGATTCTGCCTCAATCTAGACTCAAATTATCTCTTTACCTCACAATCTTTAAGTTATGTCATGTTATGGTACTGACCTCCTTTGTGAAGTATTTTGAGATCTACTGATGACAAATGCTAGATAAGAGATAGGTAGGCATTATTATTTTTTATTATCGTGAATGGGGGAGGAGTCGCCCATGAGGCAATCTCCCTAATAAGATGTCTTCTGCTATGAAAACCTCTTTCCTCATCATTCATCCTTCCCTTACCCCATATTGCCACCACTACCCTGCTGCCCCTAACCCTCGCTCCTCCTTTGCTTCTCCCTATTGCTCAAAGTCTCCTCATCCCTACGTACATAAATGCGGCCCATGATATAAACCTGAAACCAAGCCCAAACTATAGCTATGTCCAATCTAATGAATTTCATTTACTTTCATAAAATATTATCAACAATTATTTGCACAAAAGGTAATAAGTGCTCAGGTGGCCGGGGCTGCTTGTTAGACTCTGGAGTGTTCAATAATGCAGGAGAAAAAAGGAAATTACTTTCAAAGATAAAAAAGCAGCTTTAAAGAGAATTGTCGTGGTCCCTCACTCTTGAGTGGGGAGGGAGGCCACTCTGCCTCACTACAGGCAGACAGCAGGTAACAGTCTATAGGGGAAACTCCAGCTCTCTGGGTGTGGCAGACAGCCTGAAGCCACCTGGCTGGGGCAGACAGCAACAAACAGTCTAGGGAGGAGGAGCTCTGGCCCTCTGGGAGGGGCAGAGCCCTGAGCGGTCTTTGCCACCTGACTGGGGCAAACAGTAATTAACCGTCTATAGGGGAGCTCTGGCCCTCTGGGCTGGGCAGAGCACAAACAGTCTTTAGCCCATGCCCCCCCCGCTGGTAGTGAGCCCACAACACAACCCAGCCAAAAAGAGGGGTTTGACCGCCACCCCAGGGGTGGGGTCAGTGGCAGGGGGCAGGGAGACCCAGGCCCACCCTATTCCACTGGGTCCCAGCACAGGGCCCTAATAGTGGCAGATAGGTCCACGGAGATACTACCAAAACATGCTGATTTACTCTCCAGCAGCAGAACCAGACCAAAGTCTGGTTCCCCTGGGCTACTTACTAGCACAGTCTGGGTGTAGGGCCCTGTAGTCCGATAGTTCTCTGTCTCCTTGGGGTACTTAGCTGTTGGCAGTCCCCAGAGCTCTTTGGGGCGTTTGTCTGACGGCAGTCCTGGCAGCTCCTCAGGATACTCATCCGTGTCCTCCAACAGCAGGGCATGGCTCCACTTGGACTTAGGGGCTAGTCTAGGATCCCGCAAAGATCTCTGCTCCCTGGAAGAGACATCTTCTCCCTCCGGTGGTCCAGCCCCCACTGAGCTCCAGGGCTCTGCTTTTATACTTCCTGTCTCATCCTGGGATTTCTAGTGCTGGAGGTGTGGAGGATTTGGCTCTGCCCATCAGGGGAGTGTAGTGGTCCATCACAGTCCAGTTCAAAGGGAGACCATTCTGCCTCACTACAAGAATGAATGTGAAACCATCACCTGAGCTAGGGGAAAGGTCAGAATCCACCTTCTAGGTCTTTACATAAAAATGTAAGAAAAGAGAGGTGCCAGGCAGTGGCGAAAGAAATTATGATCAAACACAGATGAAATGGAAAAGCTTGACTCATTGAGGGCAAGGAATAAGGTGACTGCTGATGATGACTAATGATAGTATATATTTCATCTTCAAAGAACCTTATTCTCTACTCACCCCACTCCATTGGACATTTCCTTTGTTTCCTCTCATAATACCTTCTTTCTCATATGCCTGGAGCTTCTGGTCTGGTCTGTCAAGCCTCTAACCTTCCTCTTTTAAATCTCTCTTCAAAACACACCGTTCAAAGAGAAACAGAAATCTGAAGCCATCCCCTTTGCCAACTGAAAATTATGAGCAATCAAAAAAATTAAATTGTGGAATGAATACGACATGTACTTAATGTCTCCATTTAATCACTTTGTCTTTTGTTATTCACCTTCCCTCCCCCAACCTCTGGGTGCATGAATCTACCTAGACTGGTGATTTGCAGCAACTATAGTCATGGAGGTAGTTGTACCAATGGAAGTTCTAACGGAAACTGGCAAATCTACTATTTGCACCTGTGGAACTTAGTCCAGTTTGAAACCAGGGTAAACTCTGCCAGTGCAAATTGCAGCTTTCCCTGCCTATGCTTGGAATTGCATTGCTACAGCTACACGCCTGTCTGTGATTGAGGCAAATCCCCAATCTACACAGGGCCTTAAGTTGTATTTTCCAGGGCAGGAATACTGGGTCAGATTATGGCCCCTCTATGCCAATCCAGTGGCCCATGGAAATTTCCCCAATGCAGGGGCAGAATAGGGCCAATGTACAAGTCCCTACTTTGCCCCACCTCAGAGCCTCCATTTAGGGACCAGAGAGAGCATGTTGAAGCAGCATCAGGGACAGTAACCAGAGTGCTGTCTAGTCTGGCAATTCTAGGCTGCAAAGCAGCCCTTAGCCAGCTGTGTAAGGCTACCGTAAATTCAAGTAGCCCCTGGAGAGGCTCTAATTTATGATAGGGGCTGAACTAGCTCCTGAGCAGCCCAAGATTTGGGACGTGCAGAAGCAGCTTAAAAACCACCTTTGCCATCCCCCATTCCAACTCCTCCTGAGAGGTGCAGCAAAGAGTCTGTCCCTTTGTTGCCCTGACAGCCTATAAAGCTTTAGATGCCTTGTTGGCATCCCATACAGTTCTTAATTATACAAGAGAAACTAGTTCTGAATATTGTAATATCATGTGAAAGCAACATCTCCCAACAGCGCAATAAAATACTAGAAACAAGAACATGAGAATTCTGGGAAGTGGGATGGGGAGGCACTGGGGCCTCAGAAGCTCAATTGTATCTGAATACATTCTGTGCCAGGCTGGAAAAGTAACCCAAACTGACATTTTAGCTTCACTGCTTAGGGTTTTTTTTAATATGCTTAAAATGGTTATTTTCTCAGACAAAATCTTACTCTTAATTTTCTATTAATCCTTCTACTTCTGCATTATATACACCATAGTCCTCCTTATAACACATGCATTCCAATTCTTCCCCCACCCCTGAATTATGGCATTTTACTTCATGGATACATTTTCTCAAATTAAAAAATGAAAATAAATCACTCCACTCATGTGTGCAATAATAATTAATGTCCCTGGATTCAATATCAAAATGTATTTTGATAGCAGGACTTTCTTAATCTACTGCAAATGTTCTCTGTCATGCCCTCTAATTAAATGAACTACATACTGCTGTTATATTTAATATGTACTTACTGTAAAGTATTCCACATGTTCCATTCAGTTCAGTCCTTATTTCCAAACTCGTCTGTGTCTGTGTGTGTGTGTAGGCGCGCTCTCCATAGTTCGGTTTGAAGCTCTCTTTGTCTTAAGTTCCCATTTTTTAAATTCTTTTGTAACTCAATTACAGGTAAACCAATGCAATTATAAGTGCATGTTTGTTATGCATAGAGGCAATAAGTACATGCAATACTCTGTCTATTGTACGTAGATACAAGATCAGAGAATAGAATGAGGCATTCTTTCCCCTTTAGCAACATGTTTCATCTATTTAGTCTTCATAATCTACAAAACATAATAATCTACAATGAGAAAGGAAAGAGAGTCATTTTTTAAAATATTTCCATATTGGTAACTGCCTTCAAACTTCTCTTTGCTATCTCTTTGCTGTAATTCATTGTTTTATTAAGGAAATCCACTCACTAGATATGGGTAGAATTGCAGTAGTCCAATTGTATCAGTATATATTTCTTTTCAATAACTGATAGACATTTTCATATCATTGTACCACTCTTATTTCATTTCTTTCCTAGTAGGCGCTGCTTTATAGCCTGAGGAATATGCCCCATTATGGTGCATATTTTAGTCCAGTAAAAGTGGACCTTGTGACACTGCCATATAGAATGTATAAACGACGATGGCTCTGTATTACATTTCTTACCTACATTGGATGTAATTTTACTAAAGATATTAAAAAGATGTGGAGAGATATATATCCTATGTGTCTGGGGGGAGGGAGAGAGATTTTGTGTTTTATAGCAAACAGTAGGGTCCCTTATCAAAATGAACGTCCTTCCTCAGCACTTGTATAAATACAGATGTTCCATAAACACTGAACCCTGTGTTCTTTATCAAATTAAACAGAACCAGACAATTCTGAGGATAAAAAATGCCTCGGCTTCATGCTGGCCCTTTGCACAGGGGTGGAATAAATCACATAAAGTGCTGTTTCTAGTTCCTTACTTTCCATTTTGATCCCATCATTAAGGTTTTCTGCTCTAGCAAGGGCTCCTGGGATTCTATCACCATATTGATTTTATTTTTTCCTAAATCTACCTCCATTTAATTCTGGCTCGGCTATTCTGTAGAATGTAGCGATATTTAGAATGATGGAGATGAGAGATTTCAGAGAGGAAGGCTGGCTTTTTGGCTAATGTAATGACTTAGAACTTGGGAGAAGTAGGTTCAATTCCTATCTTTGCGGGTAACTTTCTGCATGACTTTGGACCTGTCATTCAAACTGTCTCCCTTAGTTCCCTATCTGTAATATGAGGATTCTGTCTGTCCGTGGCCCTCCACACCATTGTCTGTCCTGTTTTGTTTGGAAGGTCTTTGGGGCAGAGATGGTGTCTTACTATGTGTTTGGACAGGCCCTGGCATAAAGGGATCTTGATCTCGATTGGAGCTTCTAAGCATTGCTTAATACAAACAATATTTGTTTTTCTCTAGTATATTTAGATGGTAACCTCTATTCTGGATTAAATAAACTCAAACAACTGCAGTTTTTATCAGCCCAGGACACTATTATTACCAAGTTAGTAATGAGCAACAATTGGTATTACTATATTGAAAAGCATTCTCCCTCCTCTTACATCTGTCTTCATGTCTCTGCTTCTCATCCCTGGTGCTTCTTAGGACAGATCAGCCCCCATTCCCACAACGAGTAATTTTTTATATTATATTTATTCTATATGCTCCCTTTCCTCCATCCCTGTTGTTAAGCCCTCTCTGCAAAGAGTATCTCTCCCAAAGCTGAACTAAAGCTAGACATCACTGGGCTCTCCCCTGCTGTAATTCAATCTGAAGGAAAGGGAATTCTTCATTTAGAAGAAATTACACCTTCTCTGTGAGCATTAGACTCTTTCAGCAGTGAGCAGCAGAAGGTGGGAGAAGTGAGGGCATGTGGGGTAAGAAGGTGTGGATGGGTTGACTATCTGAGGTGACTGTTATAGGCATGTGGATGTGAGGTTATGAAGGCAATAGCCTGTCAGAGCACAGGAATTATGTACTGTACCCAGAGCTTAAATTCTCATAGATTACTTCCCAGAGTCCCCATGTCCCCCTCATTCAGGGCGCTGGGCTTCAGCTGCAGTGGGAGGTCTTAGGGCTTTAGCCCTATGGGCTGAGGGGGAGTGCCAGGGTTTGGGGCTTCTGCCCCGCAGGATGCACCAAGGCTCAGGGCTTCTGCCTCATGGGAGGCTCCGAGGCTCAGGGCTTCTGCCCTGTGGGAGGCGCTGAGGCTCGGGTCTTTGGCTCCCATGCCGAAACTTGAGTTTTCAAAGCCCCAGGGGGCGTGCCAGGGTTCAGGGCTCCAGGCTTCAGCCGTGGGGCCCTATGGACCCCCTGAAACTGGCTCACACTCCCCCCAAGGGGTCTGAAAATATTTACTGGCTCTGCTCTGGACTGCTCCAGCTTAATTTAAGCCCTTGCTGTTCCATGACTGAGAAATAATCACACAGGCATTATGCAGCCAATGTCTCCCCCCCACACACACATACAAACACGCAGACACACAATTAGCGTGCA
Source organism: Mauremys reevesii (assembly GCF_016161935.1). Taxonomy (NCBI): domain Eukaryota; kingdom Metazoa; phylum Chordata; order Testudines; family Geoemydidae; genus Mauremys; species Mauremys reevesii. The sequence goes on along the minus strand of NC_052624.1, from coordinate 221,769,735 downwards.
AGGATTAGCATATCTGATAAATGACTGTACAGTTGTGAGTCAATAATTATACATCATTTCTGGGCCCCGACTGGCTGAGACCATTGCATTGCAATTGCAATTAAAATTTCATTGTGCTTAAGAGCTGTAGGCTAATGTTCTAGTTACTTTATGGATACACAGTTGTTCTGATAGTCCCTCAAGCCCTGGGAACTAAACATCCACCTCTTTCCTGCTTTTATACCTCCACAGAAGGCCCTGCTTGTAAGACTTTCCAGGCGGTGGAGGAGGGACTGAATGTGGCACCTGCAGCCAATCACTGCCTTACCATGCACCTTTCCACATCAGAGGGAGTTGGAGTGGCATAGACATTTCATTCTCCTGAGCAGATTGCATACCATCCATGTAGTATCCCTTCTAACATAGTAGTGTGGGAACTAACTCAGTACTCCAAATTCAGATCCCTCACATGTCAACATAAATAAAACTAGGGACCATTGTGATGCATTTTAACATCTTCCTTTTTTCAAGAGGATTAATTCCCAAAGCAGTTTGGTATTACTCTATAAATATGGGGCCTTGATTCTCTTCTCACTTAGTGGTTTTACATTTGTGCAACTACATTGGGTTTAATGGCTCCTTATTTAGCATAGAGATCCATTTGGGGCTCTTTGTCCAGCCACTTCACTTTAGTCTGAGCCTGATCTCTGATCCCAGGAGTAATAGTTGTGGCAGTAGCTCTTCTCTCATGCACACCAGCACCATTAGGAAGGTGGACTTGCTCCTATATCAGCTGATACAGACACCATCCAAAAGGGCCTGTCTAGGGATATAGCCATCCCCCCAGAATGGCTAGTAGCTGTAGTATGTACGAGCTGGAGCTTTCTTTGCTCCTTTGAGAAGGAAAAGCAGAGAACACTTTACCTAAGCCCTCTGTCTGCTCTCTGTCTGATGCCAGCAAGGATGGATCAAGAGAGGATCCAGGCCAGTGTCCTTGTTTCCTCTCTTCAGTCTGGATGGAGCAGGATTAAGCTTGCGGTGTTTTTCTAATTTTGGGGCAAATTCATCTATGAGAATGGATAGAATTTCTTGGATTTTAATGAAAAATTAGTTATTTTTATTCTTCCTCCTGCTTTTCTTACCATGTGAAAGAAGCTGCATCTTGATTAATAGGGAAAACTTGCCTTAAACTTCAATCCACAGCTGTTCAACCCTCTTCTCTAAAACATCAGATTTGCTGCAGCATTTAAAGAAGAAGCAGCGTTCTGAGTGTTCTAGTAATAGCACTGGAATTTCTTAGCTACATTTTCTTGTATGTCCTTAGAAGATAATGTTAGAATGTCTGACGAGCATATGCTCTAGGAGTTATTTTGGGGAAGTTCTATGGCCTGTGTCATACAGGAGGTCAGACTAGATGATCCCAATGGCCCCCTCTGGCCTTGGAACGTATGAATCTTAGTGTGACTAACTTTTAAAAGGTGACTGCTGTATATTTTATAGCCATGTTTGGCTTTAAATGTTTTTTTCCCCAAAGACAAAATATCAACAAAACCAAGCAATAAAAACAAAAGTAATACAGCACTTTTAACAAAGAACTTATTGGCGCTTATGTAAGGCAGCCGTGGCATGCTTTTTTAAAAAGCTGTAATAATTTCAATGTGTCATTATACAAAGATATGTGAGGTGCAATTGCTGTTGCTTTGTTACAATAATAATTGCTATTAACATACAAAACCTTTAGTTTCCATGGGGGAGGAGAGGATGCAGAGCAAGAGATTGGATAAGGACAAGATCCATTTGCCACTAATGTTTAGTGTCCTGTGTTTGAAGCCCACATCATATTAACAAAAAGCATCCAACAACTGATCCAAACTCATGCAGCCTCCTGCCTATGGCAGTGTCTTCAGACTTCATTGGTAGTGGCAGTTTCATAAAGCTGTGTGATGTGTACCCAGACAGTGAAGCCAAATTAATCGTGAATACAGCTCTGGTCCAATATGTTTAATCTGGTAGAAGATAAAGCAGAAATAGAGGGAACTCTGTACATTCACACTTTATGATGTGCCTTGATAAACTGAAAATCTCACTCCTGGGTTACAGTAGAAATTGGTAGTTTTAATGCCCCACATGCTACAGATCATAGTCATTCTTTGTGAATAGAAACTTTAAAGCAACATATCCATTTCAGTTCTTTTAATTCCTGTGAGAACCCACTTGTGTTTTCACATGCAATCAGGAGAGGTTTTGGGGAGGGATATTAGGTGTCCTGAAACTGACAGGACCAGAATAAACTGTAAAACCTTCCTGAAGCAACTCAGTCTGTGAGGTGTGGTCAGTTTTAGACTGCGCCTTACTCCTGAAATGTTATCATGGTTTTTGGGTCCATGGGCCAAATATCCATCAGTTAGAGAAGAAAAATCAGTCAAATAGGGTAGGGAGACATGCAACTTGAAAGCTTGGGCAGCTTTCTTTAAAATTACAGTTTACCCAGGGACCATGCTAGGTCCAGGAGAGAGTGGTTTCTGGGTCTTACAAATGTTGCCAGGAGGTTTATAACACTAGAGGAATATGTTAAACCTCTGACTATGAGCTTCTGGGGCTGGACAGGGTGGATCACTTGATAATTACCCTATTCTGGTCATTCTCTCTGAAGCATTTGGCACTGGCCACTGTCGGAAGCCATTGGCCTGACCCAGTATGGCCAATCTTACGATCCCCATTGGTTGTGGGTGAGCATTGGGCTCATTTTCACATGGCCAGTGTGCACAAAAGCTTACAGCGCAGACCCCTCTCACAAGCCTGGGTGCTCCTCCAGCCTTTGCAGGAGCTGGGCGCCCTCTAGTGAGCAAACCTCACCTAGAGGTGTGGGCAACAGCAGGGATGGATCACTTGCTGATTACCTGTTCTGTTCATTCCCTCTGGGGCACCTGGTATTCACCACTGTTGGAAGACAGGATACTGGGCTAGATGGACCTTTGATCTGACCCAGTATGGTTGTTCTTATGTTCTTAGGTAGAGTCAAACAGGTTAGAGAGATGGGAAAAGCCCAGGCCACAGAAAAGCAAGAGGCAGCTGAACCGCTGGTGGGATAAAATCTCCCTCCCCCCCCCGTGTCTTTAGTGACACGACCTCCTTCACCCTGCGGCTTTGTTCTCTGGAGCCTTTTCTTCTTTCCAGTGGGGTTTGATGGAGTTTTACACGCTGGCTTCTCTTCCCCAGCATTGGAGGGTGAGAGATTTGCAGCTTCCACGGGTGGCATTGTCTAGCCGGGCCAGATGTTAAGGAAGATCAAAGGGGAGGACCAGTGGGGAGGGGGATCAGCCCCCATTGCGCTCTGTGCTGCAGTTCACTGCAGCAGTTTCCCGAGCCCTAGTGCTGTGACCCTAGAGAAACGTGGCTTAGCCAGTGGGGCAGGGCTCTCCCCGGCAAGGCTGGATGGAGCACGTGGACCAAAGAGGGGCGGGGGTCCAGCTTGCCCCTTGCCGGTGGGCTCCTCTTGTCACTCACACAGTCAGACCAAGCGGCAGGGGTCGCTCACGCCCGGGGCCCACAACTCCCCCCAGACCCGGTCACTTGTCTCAGCTCGGCGGGAGAGCTCCCGAAAGGCAGGTGGGTGCTGTAAAAGGCCAAGGCCATTTCCTGGAGCCCGGCCTCCCCCGCCCTCTGCCCCCAGCTCTCCCCAGCCACCCGCGGGGGGGGGGGGGAACAGAAAACGTGCTCGCTGACTTCCCTGCCTGGCTCATCCCCTTCCCAGGCAGAATCGCTAATAAGGGGGCCTGAGTGGGATTTCGTAGGTCCTGCGTCAGATGGAGCCCGCAGGCGATTGGGGGAGGCTTCGCTTTTCCCTTTTTGACTAATTATAAAGTGGCTCCATCCGCTTCCCAGAGCCCTGACTTTGGTGAAGAGCTCCGCAGCCCTGCAAACAGATCCAGCCAGCCAGTGCGGGGGAGGCAGGAGACCGCAGCTCCAACTGGGCACTTTCTCCCCCTGCCTCCTCGCTCCTGTAAGATTTACTGAAGCTGCTGCTCAGTAACTGCGGGCTATTACTTTTCTCCTGTATTTTTTTTCCTTCTAGAGCTTCTCCAGGGGCACAAATTGGCTTAGCCCTTCTATAAATACAAGGGGCGCAAACCAAGAGGCTCCAGCAAGCTACAGCTCACTCCCGAGGAGCTTCTGCGGGCTCCCAAGGAAGCAGCATGTATGTGAGTGAATTGCTCTAAGGACCGGCACTAGGCTGGGGGCTGGGGCGAGGCGTCTAGTAAGGTTGCTTGCCGTGGCTTGGCTGAGTTTTATTTCTGTATCAGCTTTGCTGTCTGTCTAGTTTCCATAGGCTACTGCTTTGTTGTTCGGAGGCTGTGTGCGTGCAAACTCCTGCCAGGCAATCGCTCCAAGGCTTTACCTTCGACTATCTCTGTAGTTCTGGTATCTAACCTCTTTCCTGGCTGTTCCGGGGAATTGCCTCTGTCCGGCTTTCCGGGATAATGACTGAGGACAGGGAAAGAGAGTGGCGGGAGAAATGCTTTAATTTGGAGGGAAATTGATTTGATTTCTGTTAACCACGTTAAGTTCGTTCTTCGCATACAGCGCTAGGTCCCGTTCCCGTGCAGGCTCTGGGCTTGCAGAAAGGAACAACTCCAGCTCTGGTAACACCGGCAGAAGAGCCGGGGGGGTGGGGGCGCTGAGGTCTTGGCGACCCTGGGAAGGGAAGGGAAGGGCAAGCCGGGGGCTGTCCCTGTCTGGCGCTGCGGAACAGAGAGCGCAAAGAGTTCCAACTTGCTGCGCACCGCGTCCCGTACCTAACCAGGGGGGTGGGTTCAGCTGCCGGTGGATAGTTTGCAGCGCCCGTGTCTGAGGCTTGGCGGAAGCAGGGGCACAGGCGTGAGTGTCTGTGGGGTTGGGGACGGTTCTCCAGGGGCCAGGGAGGAAGCTGGTGCCAGGCTGAATTCTGATCTGTTCTTTTCGCAGCCCATGGCGTTGCTCGTGAGACTTTGCGGCTTGCTCTTGGCTCTCAGCAGCTGCCTTGTCTGGACAGTGCAGGCGGACTGCAGCAAGGACTGCGCCTCCTGCTCCTACCGGCTGGGTCACCACGCAGAGATCAACCCCCTGGTAAGCGGGATCCATGTGTTCCCAAGTAACTCTCTGACCCCACTCGCCGCCCAAGAGGCACGGCAGCTGCTCCCGGAGGCTCGCATGGGACTCGGGAGCCGGCTCCTCTCACGCAGAGTTAGCGACGGGAGCTTAGCTGTGGGGGTGGTGGGGGAAGAAGACCCTCCGGCCGCGGGCGCTGTCCGGGCTGGCTTTCCTGCGGCTCTGCCCTGTCCTTCCCCGGGCCGCGCCGGACAGTTCGGCACCCTGGAGAGCTCCCCAACACTCCTGCCCGGCCCCAGCGACTGAGTTGAGCTAATTGACACTGTTGAGGTCCATTTGCGGGTGCTCCAAGGTGCCTAGGGAGGATCGGGCCTTAGAGCAGAGCAGGCAACGATGCCTCCCCCCAGGGGCCCAGCCTGCACTGGTGGCAAGTAGCCAGCGCCTTTGACCTCCACTGAAGCCTTGGGGAGCTAGGGCGCTGGACCCTTGACAGGACCTAGCCCCAAGTGCAGTGCCGGGGAGATAAGCGGGGGGGCTCCCTGATATTTAAACTCGAGTCTACCAGCGCTGCTGTAACCAGTTATCTTCTTTAAAAATTAAATTGCAGTATTTTAATTGGAAGTCTGATGTCACACCGCTAGAGTGAAATAGACTAGAAATGTCACCGGAGCTATCTTGGGGGCTCGGTGAGAGATTGGAACAGGCCCTTCTGAAAACTACCAAGTTCCCTCTCCCCTTAAAAGAAATCACCCTTTTAACTGTGAGTCTAAAGGTACCCTGATCACTAGGTTTAATTTTGAGAATTCGTAGGATAACCCCCCGGGAGCAAAAATTTCCCGGGAGCCTTTTGGTGATCCCGGTGGGACTAAGAGAGATTGAAGCCTAGAAGAATGGAATCACTGCAGGAATTCCGGTCAAAGTCCCTGGTTCAGAACAAATCCATCACATCTTAAAAGAGAGACAGCAACGAATAATGAGATGTAAAGGCAGAATAGAACTGAGCCAATGGCAAAAGAGTCCGTATTCGAATCCTCTCAAGACGAGCACGTCTCACCCTGAGCTACTATGTAGTTTCGCTCTTAGGCGTTCCCTAATAACCTACTGTTCCTCTAGCAAAGAAGACTCTCCCGTATAGGGTACTGCGTTGTTCTTGTCTTCAAATTCGAAAACCGTCCATTATAAAGTGCTTTCCATCAGAATGAAAATTGTTTGTCCTTTGAGGATAGCTTTGCAGAATAGGAGTCTTATTATGTGATTACACTGCTAGAACACGTCACCATAGACACGGGAGTTTAAAGATTTCATTTAAATCTGTTATCCCATGTCTCAGTTACCAAGTAATAGCTTGAACGGTAAATCTCCACTCGACATACATGCGTTTAAAAAGTTTGCAGACGCGATGTAAACTTACAATAGACTTGTTTTATTCACAATTTCCCGTTTCCTGTTTAGAACGTAAACATTTCTGCCTGAAACACTTTCACTTCTCATTGTGATAACACCTAACATTCTATAGATGGGAGCGATTAGAGAACAATTATCGGTCTGCCAGTTTATTTAATGTGTGCATTTGACAGCAGTGGATCCTATACTTATAGCGTGGGTCTGTGTATAGTTCTCCTGTATAATCAGTCATACAGAGCTCCCTGTTGTTGGTGCGGGTCCTCCGCAGGGAGAGAAAAAATCTCTTCTTCTTCTGTGATTTGGGAGGGAGGTAAACAAACAAAAATATGGCTGAGAGACACACTCGGGGTAGAAGAAGTAGCTGAAACTAGTTTTCACTCGTTTGTTTGTTTGACAGTATTCATTTAAACGGAAAAAAAAGTTTAAGTTTAAAAAAACGTTAACGGCCGAGTTAAGACTCTTACTTAAATCCAAAAAAAAGCAAGAAAATTCAGACTCAACACTGCAGCAGTTCCGTAGGGGAAGGACTGCAGAAGATGACATGATGCTTTGTTGTATTTTAGCCTTCTCCTAGTATTAGGTATTGGAGCTTATCGGTTGAAAGATGGTACTAGGGAGAGGTGCGATCTGCCCAGCGCTCTGGCTGAGGGTCTGGCCAAGCACAGATTTAACGCTGTAGTGCAGGGGTAGGCAACCTATGGCAAGCTGATTTTCAGTGGCACTCACACTGCCAGGGTCCTGGCCATCAGTCCGGGGCTCTGCATTTTAATTTAATCTTAAATGTAGCTTCTTAAAGATTTTTAAAACCTTATTTACTTTACATACAACAATAGTTTAGTTATATATTAGAGCCTTATAGAGACCTTCTAAAAACGTTAAAATGTATTACTGGCACACAAAACCTTAGATTAGAGTGAATAAATGAAGACTTGGCACACCACTTCTGAAAGGTTGCTGACCCCTGTTGTAGTGAATAGTCCCATTGAATTCAATGGAGCTCTTCACATGCTTCTTGATGTCAGTGAGACTGGGTGCTTTGCTAGATCCCCGGCAGAAAGTTCAGTCCCTAGCAGGATCAGTCCTAAGAGGCTGAGCCTGCTCCCAGTGGAGAAGGATCAAGTCCTACAGGAGCAGCAATACCTCAAAAGAGCATTTTTCTCCCAGATGTCGGGAAGCATTAGTCCGCTCATAGGACACTGCCTGCAAAATGTAGGGCTACAACATTCAATTTGTTCTTAAAGTACAGCCTGTTAAAGCATGAGAAACAATCCAAACTGAGCGTGTCCTCTGCAGTTAAAATCCACTAGTGTTATTTTAAAATATAGTCACAATGGCACCTTGCATGGAACTTAAGGGTCTGATTCTGACAAATGCTGGGTGTCCTCAATTCCCATAGGAGTTGGTGGGAATAGGGTGCTGACTACTGGCAAGAGACATTCAGCAGCACCTTGCAGACTCTGGCCTCAAGGATTTGATTTTGTAGTGTTTGTGTTCTCACTCCCATTGAAAATAATGGAAGTTTGTGATTGTTTTGGTGCACAAGGAATTTTGGGCCCTAATCTACCTGAATTATAAATCACTGAACATTTTCGTTTATAACAGAAACAATAGCACCTCTTTAACCACAGCAGTTACACACAGAAAATATTCTGAATGCAGTTGACATATATGACCACGTGAAATTCTGTCCGTCTATTTCAATGAATTCTCAAGGTTAATTGGGAAGCCTAAGTTAACTTTATCTTTCTTGTACAGCAAAGCTATTTAAGGGAGTGTTAAATCCTGTTCAGCAATAGTATTTATCAGTTGATGTACCAAAACAAAAAAAGTACAGTATCATACAAGATTTCACTTACTATTGGTTTCTAAAACATAAATGTTTCTAAAGACATTAATACCTAGTGAGTTCACTATTACTTTTATCATAATGAGCACCATAGGAAGTAATCAAACCATTATTATATACCAAGTGTGTGGTGTATGTTTGTTCAGGGGGAGAATGATTGTTTAAACTGATCCATTAACCAAAAAAGAGGTTCTTGATTTTTTGTATTTCCAAATCAGATTGCAACTGAGACCATATTATTTTAATAACCCAAATATGTTCACATGGACATCATGCAGTGCCAGTTAAAAAGAAAAATTGTGATGGTTTAGGAGTAGAATGTTGCTAACAACATAATTACTTTAAACTCAATTTGAGATGAACCTTTAACTCTAGAGTAATCACCAATATGGAAATAATTGTACCATAAATCTTCTATCTTGCTACAGCATATACAGTAGGTTGATAGATGATGTTTCTTAATATATTTATCACACTTAGGACTTAACTCACAGGTAACTACAGAAGTAGTGAGGTAGTCAGTTACTTACCACACAGAGCTGTTTTGAGGCTTATTTTCACATTTGTAAAGCTTTCTGAGATCTTTAGATGGAAGGCACTATAAAAGGGTAAATTAAGTATTATAATTTATTTTTATTTATTATGAAATATGATGATGGGACAATAAGGTTAATAATGTAAACAAATGTAACATTTCAAATATAATAAATGCATTTCACAATTGCAAAAATCTGATCATATGAGATCATACCTTTATATGATTTAATCATTTGTCAGAGCTCCACCTATTGCAAATTATGAGCTAGTGGAGTGGAAATGACTTTTCTGAAGTGAAATAATTTCAGTATTACTGCTGATTATTCAGTTTTACCTAATCTTACTTAATCCTTGTGAAAATCCTTTTGATGAGACATTTTACCTCCCTAAATTGTATATTTAGATATAGAATATTACTTAGAAGTGCTCATAAATTGTTCCAGACTTCTTTGAGAGGTATGTGTGTGTGCACATGGATGTCTTTATTTAAACTAGAAACATAGGAATAGCTGTAGCAGATCAGACCAGTGGTCCAGTATCCTCTGACAGTGACCAGTACCAAACCAGCTGCTTGAGGGGAAGGCACAAGAAATGGCATAATGAAAAATTATGGAATAAGATGTCCATGAGGGAAGTTCCTTCCAGCCAATGAGTATCTAGAGCAGTGATACTCAGACTGAGAATCCTGAGTTGCAAGTGGCTCTTTAATGTGTCTCCTGTGGCTCTTTGTGGCACATGATATTAAAACACTGTGACTTAATTATTAACTAATTGGGATGCTTTTACTATGTTTACAACCAATTGCAGCTGATAAAATAATAATACTTGGTCAGCCATTTTTGCTGTGAGAATAATATGTATAAAACGTAAATATTTCCCCTGACATATTGTTTAAATATTAATATCTAGTACTATAGTAAATGAAACAATGAATTCACACTACTGTGGGTCTTTTGGGTAATGTTGATGACTAGTTGGCTCCTGAACCAGTGAGGTCTGAGTATCACTGACCTAGAGATTGACTTGTGCCTTTAACAAAAAATAAAAAGACAAGATGACATCAGAATGTCTGTTTCTTTTAAATCATTCTTAGTAAATCCCATCAATTTTTCAGGCATGCACACTAGAATGTGAAGGAAAACTGCCTTCTGCCAAAGCCTGGGAAACCTGCAAGGAGCTTGTGCAATTGACTAAACTGGATCTTTCCGAGGAAGGCAACAGTGCTCCAGGGGACAACAAGAAAGAACAGGATGAGAACCATTTGCTAGCAAAGAAGTATGGCGGCTTCATGAAAAGGTATGGTGGCTTCATGAAGAAAATGGACGAGCTTTATCATGTAGAACCGGAGGAGGAAGCAAATGGAGGTGAGATCCTTACTAAGAGGTATGGAGGGTTTATGAAGAAAGACTCCAATGATGATGCCCTGGCTAATTCCTCTGATCTGCTGAAGGAGCTTCTGGGAACAGGGGCCAACACTGAAGCGTCACATTACAGACAGATAAATGATAATGATGGGGAGGTCAGCAAAAGATATGGAGGCTTCATGAGAAGCTTCAAGCGTAGTCCAGAACTGGAAGATGAAGCCAAAGAGCTGCAAAAGAGATATGGTGGCTTTATGAGAAGAGTAGGGAGGCCAGAATGGTGGCTGGACTACCAGAAACGTTACGGTGGATTTCTTAAACGCTTCACTGATTCTTTTCTCCCTTCAGATGAAGATGGGGAAAGTTATTCCAAAGAGGTTCCAGAGATGGAAAAGAGATATGGTGGATTTATGAGATTTTAATACCCTCCCCTTTATCCCTTTTGTCCCAAATGAGAGACACTGCCTCATTGGTCATAATTTATTGTAATGTGTTGCTTGTACTGTACAGTTTTTTACTGTCCTAGTTAATGATGCAATCTGTTGTTTCAGGTTCTGTGTTCTTTTAAGTCAATAACTTCTGTTTTAGTCAGATTTAAGTCTATATTGTAGTTTTCATGCTAAAACTATTTTGGTTACCTTATCCCTTTTCTTTAAACACTACCGCACATCTACAGTAGAATTGCTTAATTGTATATACAATAAATTCTTCATCCTAATGCATAATGGATTTTGAAGTGTCTGTTATTTCCTACTAGTGCATTTAATCAACCACTTTGTCAAATTCATTCAGCGCTGACTAACCAAAGCTTATAATTTAAAGCACCAGCTCTTTGTAATCACACAATTCCTTCTTTTCACACCACAGCAGGAATTGAAATTGGATTAATTTGTATCTTTGCTTCCTAGGTTTCTTACAAAGTTAAAACACCGAATATATCCTAAAATGGGTCAAATCTCTCCTCTCATTTTTGCAATTTAGTAAAAAAAAAAAAAATTGGAGCTATACCTATCTCCTAAAACTGGAAGGGACCTTGAAAGGTCATCAAATCCAGCCCCCTGCCTTCACTAGCAGGACCAAGTACTGATTTTTGCCCCAGATCCCTAAGTCCCCCACCCTCAAAGATTGGGCTCACAACCCTGGGTTTAGCAGGCCAATGCTCAAACCACTGAGCTATCTCTCTATTTATAGTAGAATAAAATTTTTAAAAGGACTAAAATTACTATTACTATCCACTACGTTTAGCTAGTAGGCAGCAAAAAAATATACGAGCACATTTTAAAATATTAACAACATTTCTTCAACTTCCCTGGCATACCAGGGAGTTAGTTCTAATGTCATGTTTCTTTGGACATATTTTTTACATTAATCCAATATAGGTTTGCGCAACTGGCTTTTCAGGGTCAAAGTTTTCCTTCCACAGGAAAGTGCACAGAAGAAGGAAAAACTGAAAGGAAAACTCCATAATTTTGACCTTTCAGAGTGTCTGACAGAGGGTTCTTTGGGGAGCAGCTTTGGGGCTTATCCTCAGATAATGTATGTTGACTTGGCTCTGTTGAAATCAGTGAAGCTATATTGGTTTACAGCAGCTAAGGAGCTTAGCCCCTTGTGTTTGGGGCCAGGTTTATGGCCCAGAGAAGATCTGATTGTATGGGAAATCCCAGTCTCAACACTGCAGATCGTCTGGCATCCATACCAACCTCAGTTAGCCCCTCCCCCAGTTTTCCAGTGCTCCCAAGCAGCGCAGCTCGCTTAGGAACTCATTGACATTGGTCTCTTTGCCAGGAGGAGCAGCAATACATAATTTGCCCAGAAGCTTCCCAAAGTGCCTGCTTCCACACTCTGTTCCTACACATTTAGTCACTGGGTACCTCCCACAGAGCACCTCCACAAGAGTTCAAAAGCAAATAAAACATAGTGCCATGATTTTCAATAATAGATAACCAAAGTTAGGCTCCTAAATGTACATTTACATGCCTGAATAGGTGGGGATTGGTTTCAGTGGTGCTGAGTGCACAGCAGTGCTAGTGAGGTCAGTTTCAGTTTTGAACAGTGATACTTGTGCACAAAGATGGCAATTTATCAGCCTGTGTCCCCTTTCACTAGAAGCCCATGCAGCTGCTGAGCACTACACGTCTTTGAAAATCAGGCTTCTTATTTAGAAACCCAAATATGGATTTAAGAGCCTAGTTCTAGGCTGAAGATCCTGGGCTTAGCTCTTAGAGGATAAATGGGATGGCTAAATGAGGTGATGATCCAGTGGCAGGGCTGATAAACTACAAGGCAGTTATTTTACTGCAGAGGAAAGCAGGGCACCTATCTTTCTATTTCTGTTAGACAACAGGTGATGCTCAATTTAGAAAGATGTGAACTAGTTCCCGTGCCCATCTCAGCTGAAGGAAGTTTGGTCTGACTAGCGGAGGGTTGGCCAGCTTCCAGAAAATGGGAAGAGGGACTAGCCCCTCCCCTGGTTTCTGCTACAACTTAGAATGCACCTGCAGGAGAGAAGAGGGATTTATCTGTCTCTAACTGGCTGGCCAGGGGGAATAGTGGAACTGTCTGGCTGTCATTGCCCTCACCAACACCACCACAATTTAAACCCTTCTGGAGTGTCTGCGGATCAGCTTTCCTTCATAACTCAGTTTAGAAAGATGCCACATAAGAATTGCTTCTTTTTCATGTCTTCTGTTGTGCTTGCAGTTTCTTAGTGCTTTTTCCATTAGTTTCAGTTCTGTGCAGCTTCAGGGCCCCCTACCTGATTCAAAACTAGTCTCAGCCCTGGTCTACACTATGAGTTTAGGTCGAATTTAGCAGCATTACAACCCTGCACCCGCCCACATGACAAAGCCATTTTTTTCTACTTAAAGTGCTCTTAAAATCGATTTCTTTACTCCTCCTGACGAAGGGATTAGCGCTGAATCGACATCACAGAGTCAAATTTAGGGTAGTGTGGACGCAATTTGACGGTATTGGCCTCCAGGAGCTATCCCAGAGTGCTCTATTGTGACCACTCTGGACAGCACTTTGAACTCAGATGCACTAGCCAGGTACACAGGAAAAGCCCCGGGAACTTTTGAATTTAATTTCCTGTTTCACCAGTGTGGTGAACTCAGCAGCACAGGTGACCATGTTTCTACGTTCCCCCATCATCTCCATCCCTGAAGTTATCGCAGACTAAAAGGCGAAAAAAATGCACTTGTGATGACATGTTTTCCAAGCTCATGCAGTCCTCCCACACTGATAGGCACAGTGTAATGCAGGAGGCATTCAGGGGCAGAGGCCAGGAAAGAATTGCTGTGTTTGCTTAACGGCAAAAGTATCATGCCTCACTAGTGATCCTGCCCGAGCCAGGTCGCTGTGTCAGCCTTGGGCGGGGGTATGACCGCTTGGTGAGCAGGAAGGCCATAGATATAGACATTGCATTAGGTAGCTTCTGTAGCTAGAGAAAACATTCCTGTGCATTCAGCAAAGTCTGTGACAAAAAAAAGAGAAGCCCCGTAGTGTAGTAGTGATCACGTTCACCTAACACACAAAATGTCACCAGTTTGAAACCAGGCGGAAGCAGGTCACTGTTCCTTTTTCCGATTCTCCTCCTGCATTTTTAGTCTTAGAACAGACCGCACTGTGAAATTTTATTTAGAATTATATCAATTATGAGTTAAATAATATGGAAGCTCTCTCTCAGTTATAGTCCCGGGTTCCTTACCCTTTCAGCTGCTCTGATAAATTAACATTTTTGTTAGGGGCGGGGGAACATTTTCATGAAGCCTTTTATAGGGACTAATGCTATCTAGGACTCTGAAATAATCTTAACGTGGCCCATAGAGTGCAATCCTTCGTTCTGGATTTGTCATTCCACAAGTTGAACTGCCCCTTACTACTGTCCAGGATTCATGAGCCATGGGAGCAAGGGGCAGGCTGGGGTAGGTGCGACCATGCGGTGCTGCTGGCTGGGAGAGCAGCCTGAGGCAGAAGCCTCCAGCTCGCATGATATTCCAGGAAGGACTGAATCCCCATGAGACAAAACTTAAAGAAGGAATGACTTGGAGTCACTCCCATTCAGTGCTCTAAGAGGAGGATAGCCATGTCTGTCCAGGCACCCCTGATTGACCTCACTGAGGTCTGCCAGCTGAGCGGGACCCTGGCTGGCAGGAGCCGGCAGACAGAGTCCCAGACCGGCAGCGGGCTGAGCCACTCACCATGCTGCTGGTCTGGGGCTCCGTCTGCCGACCCGCTCAGCCCACTGCCTGCCTGGGGTTCCAATCAGCCAGGCAGGCAAAGGGCTGAGTGGGTCCAGTGGACGGGACCCCGGAAAAAAGGTGCAAAACAATCGTCTGCCATTGCTTTCACGGGGGAGGGGGGAGAAGGGGACTGATGACATGTACCTAGAACCACCCACAACAAAGTTTTTGCCCCATCAGGCATTGGGAGCCCAACCCAGAATTCATGGGTGGTGGAGACTATGGGAACTGTGGGATAGCTACCAGGGATGGCTCTAGCAATTTCGCTGCCCCAAGCACGGCGGCACTCCGCGGGGGGCGCTCTGGCGGTCGCTGGTCCCATGGCTCCGGTGGACCTCCTGCAGACGTGCCTGCGGAGGGTCCGCTGGTCCCGCAGCTCCGGTGGAGCATCTGCAGGTGTGCCTGCGGGAGGTCCACCAGAGCAGTGGGACCAGCGGACCCTCTGCAGGCACGCCTGTGGGAGGTCCACCAGAGCCGAATGCTGCCCTCCCGCCGACTGGCGGAGAGCCCCCCGCGGCATGCCACCCCAAGCACGCGCTTGGCGTGCTGGGGCCTGGAGCCGGCCCTGATAGCTACCCACAGTGCAATGCTCTAAAAGTCGACGCTAGCCTCGGTGCTATGGACACACTCCACCGAGTTAATGGTCTTAAGTGGGGACACACACAATCGACTGTATAAAATCCATTTCTAAAAAATTGACTTCTATAAATTCGACCTAATTTCGTAGTGTAGACATACCCCTAAGATGCTCGGCAATGGACAGTTCAGTTGAAGTCAGCTCTGAGTGCGTCAGTCCAGCAGGCAAATCAACAGGCAGGATTTACTGTAATTGATTTATTTTAATCCGGGGTCAAAGCAGGGGTTGAGGATAGGGTTTTTGAGTTGGAAGGTGAAGATGGGGATCTTCTTTATTTTGATCAGCGGTATCCTATTTTTTCCCCACTATATGCTCCTAAAATAGCAATTGTGATATAATGTGGAAAAAGCTCTATTGTTTTATTGAAACATAGTGAACAAGAGAGGAGATGGGAGTCTGGAGCAAATCAAAATGTCTTTGTGGAAATGGATTGCAAGACAATTTTGAAGAAGAAGCTGTCACCCTGGGTGCAAAAATAGTATTTCAGAAGCGGCCTTTCTCTGACATTTGTTACTACCCTGGGAATCTTGACATTTGGCAAGGTAAGAGAACACAGCTTTAGAGAGATGCGCCGAATCCAGGATTTCAGTATTTGGCCACACATCAAGTAGATGGCCTTGGTATGTGCCAAATACTGAATATGAATAATGGCGGGAAGGAGCTGGGAGTGGGATTGGGTGTTCCTCTGCAGTAGACAAGAGAAGAAAGAGAGAGCTGGTCCACTACTGGATAGGAAGATGGAAGACAGCAGATTATAAGAGGGTGTCTGTCTCAGACATGATGGTGGAAGGGATCAGGCAAGCAGTAGGTGATGTGGGTCTATATAATGGGCCATGGATCAACAGGAGGCAGCAGAAGGAGGGATTCCTGTACCCAGTAGAGCTGAGAGGAGAGAGTAGTTCAGGAGGGGAGGAGGATGAATAGAAGGCTTTCTGCACTTAAAAAGTGCTGACTGCATCCCAGCTCTACAGAGCAAGCACCACCTTCAGTGATACAGCTAAGGTTCCTGTTCCAACTGCTCACCATATGGTATGTGAGCACCCTTCTGTCACTAAGGGTTGGATCTGAGCACCTACATGTGAAGAAAAGTGATACATTAACAGCTAAATTTCCTGTTCATTCAAAATTATACATTGCCTTCAGTGCCACAGATGCCACACATTTGGCTTTATTACCTCAGCACTGGAAATTAGTGGGATACAGAGATCGAGATTCTATCCTGTGCCAAGAGGAGCAGTACAGAATTCAAGCCTAGGATAAGGTGGCCGTAAACTACTTTTGCATCTTCCCAATCCTGCTCTGGGGCCATGGGAAATCCTTACCATAACTCTCACAGCCCTGGGGGGACTACACCAGCCTCCTAGAGCCACCATATGGGCTTCATCGCTGCCTGGAAGCTCCTCAGTACGGCTAGCTATAGCCAACACAACTCCAACACAATCCTGCCCCCTTGAGGCATCCAGTGATAAGTGAGATATAAAACATTAAACAGAGCTGTATAAAATGCCCAACTCTCTTTCAAAGTCTTAATAATTTCATACTTCCTGCCTGTTCGCACTAAGGATACCCCCTTCCTCTGAGAAATGTCTCCAGCCTGGTTCTCTCCCCTCTTGTCTCCAGTGCTGGTGATCCCTCTAATGCATAGACTTTCTAATAATCTCTGCTTTCGCCTTAATCCATCTTTCCCATAGAGATTTCTACATCAGTTTCCACCACAAGAGACAAACATTATTTCACCATCCAGGAGAGTGAGAGCTGCCTTATGATTTGTACTGGAAAAAAATGGAAATAATATTTGACATAAATAACTGGAAACACCCCTGGAAAAATGAAGCTTAAATGAAGCTTTCAAACTTTGAACTTTTTGTCCATAATCCTTTAATTACCCTAAGTTTTAAAATGGTCATAAAGCTCAAAGGGAATACATAGATAAAAAGACCCCATTGTTTTGTGGCGATGTCCTGATGCTTCCTCCTAGGAAGGCAGGGAAATGTCACAGTGAAAATGTTTGTAAACAAATAAGCTAGTGAAACCAGCTGTAAATCATTAATCCAAGCATTCAATTACTAACCCCATCAGCCTCATTTAAAGCACACAAACTGTTACAGATCCAATTAATTGTTGCCATGGAAAATGAAATGCATCTGTACTGGCATAGAAGGGATTTAGACTGAAATTCTTTAATTAGATTGTGACTTTACCTAAACTGAGCATTTACTGTAATCCTTGTTGAAGCCATGCAATGAAATCCATCATCAAGGATAAACAGCTATCACAACATCACCTCTGGGTTTCCAAATGATTTGTTAAAGAGGACTGCATTGCTTGTTGTTCAGGGAGGTTAGTATATTTCTGCATAGGAGTTCATCACTGAGCCTTTTCAGAGACACAATTGTTTTTTGGGGGAGCCTAAAGGCATATATGGTCTTTTCCTCTTGAGTCTGATTGCCACTGTTCCTTCTCTCATTCTCTGTCAGCCATCCTCACTAGTTCTGCAGCAATTGCTGCTAACAGATTCTTTTTACCCTATCTTTACCTAATCAATTATAATAGTATGCTTTGTCTCATACTCCAGTTCTGCAATCAGATCTGTGTGGGTGGACCTCTGATCATATTCATTCCAATCATTTTAAACTGCAGTATACAGGATGATTTGCCATTCGCAATGGCCCTAAATTGCTGCCAAGATTCTCTCTATACATATATCTATGCTGTGAGTTCACTATTGGATTTATTGTCCTTTGGTGACCCCAGCTGACACTTTGGAACAGGTGTTTTGTGATATCTTGCTTCATACTTTTCTGTCTCTTGATTACCTGAATATGATACTAGCATCAGTATGACCAGGAGGTGGATTTGTCTGATGTAACAATTTGGCAATACTGGGGGGTTTGGCTAAAATTCTATATGATATCAATGCCACTATATTTCTTGCTCTGGAAAACTTTCCCCCAGGATTTTTATACTGTTTTTTTTATTCATTAATTTGACACAGTTGACAGACCAGAACTTAAGTCCATCATTAAAGCCAATTGTCTTGTTCTTGTGACACTAGTCTATATGAAAATGGTCAGTGTCAGGCCAAACAGAGCTGCCATGGCTGAAAATGAAGAACATACTTTTGTCTGGGTTGCAGGAGCTTGCACACATTTAAATTTTGCTTATTGAGTTGTGGGTCAACAGACTCAAGGGAAGGCTTATGATTTGGAACTGGTTTGGGGCTGTGCAGCTTCCATTTTGATCCTGCTGAGCCTCTATGCAGCATTTGAAACTGGTGATATTCAAATCTTCTTGTCCCACCTGCAAGGAGCTGCGGGACAAATGGAATGTCTTGATATGACTCACAGGTCCTTCCTCTCAGACTGAACCCAAGGGCAACTGTTTTCCCTGCCCCCAAAGCCTTCACCTGTGGGATCCCACAAGGTTAAATACTCACCCTTGTATTAGTCAACATATTTATTAAGCCACTGGGGGAGCTGATCAGACAACTTGGGCTGAAGCGACAGTGTGCAGATAATACCCACCTCTATACCTGGCTTTCTCAATGCCTTGCTGAAATCAGTACATGAGTGAAAAACCACTGACTGAAGCTGAATGTGGGCCAAAGTGAGATGATACTGGCAGGTAAACAGAAGGTGTTTGAAGAACTTACCTTCTCTATAACATGCCTCACTACTGTAAGCATCTGCCCTCAAATTGTTGTCTGTTCAATAAATAACCATTAGATTCTTTTGGACTCCTTTGTGCTACTTTAAGACAAAAGCCTCTTTCATCCATATCTAGCTAAAAAATGGCACCCCGTCCTATCAAACTCAGACCTGGTCACAATGATCCTCTCACTGGTGACTTTTAGACTTGATTATTGCAACTTATTATTCCTAGAAATGAAGCCATGCCTTGAGAAAGCTCCAGCTTGTATGGAATACAGTAGCATTTCTGCTTAGTAACAAAGGTTGCCATGAACATGTCACCACTGAGTTTCACTCTTTGCATTTGTTCACCATTGACTGAACAAAGAATCCAGTTCAACATCTCTGTGCTGATATCCAAAGTCCTCCATGGGACTGGCCCTAGCAACAGTACCCAACGACTTCCTCTCCGGCTTTGACTGTAGCTACCCATCACAGCTATGTTCCATTGGCGATTGTTCATCTGGGATATGAAACTGAATAGGGAGAGGTGCATGATTGCAGAAAGCAACTTTTATATGTGCTGGACTTAGAGTATGGAACTCATTTCCATACACATTACCACTCTCACAAGTAACTGAAAAACTCATTTCTTTCACATATAGAGAGAAAGCTAGCAGGTATGCACACATACACTACAATAAACCATCACAGGAGGACTGGCTTTATAAGAAGGAATGGGTCACTTCATTTGTGACTAATTAGTTTCCTCCTGATGGGGCCTAATAGAGGGCACCTGTAAAGATCCAGACAGAAGTTGAGAAAGAGGAGAGAAATCAGCATTGGGGGGTGGAAATTCATTACAGAAGATCATGAGAATGGGAAGAAGTGGGAGGAAGATGAGTGTACAGTATTGAACAAAAACTTCTTTGTAAGGGAACTTCAAAAACTAAAGGTAAATGCAAAAACTCTGAACCAGGCAAGGGTGGCATGTGTAATGACAAGCTAAAATACTGGGATGATGGGAGTCAGAAAATACTGATAAAAGGTGAGCTACCAATGGAGTGAAAACATGTGGTGTGGAAACCAGGTAAGCTGCAAACAAGATTTGATGTGTACAGGCCAGTTGCCCTTACATCATGCATGGGTAAGTCAAGGAAGAATGATGACTGAAAGATTAACAACATATCTAGAGAGAAATGACTTACAGAGTACAAAGTGGGTACAGGAGGGGGAGGAAATCATATAGTAAGAGTGGAAAAGTTGATCGTATCATAAGAGTAGAGACAGAAGCACTAAAAAGTATGAGAAATAAAGAATAAATGATAGCTTTTCTAGATATTGAAAAATCATATGCTACGCTATGGAGAGAGGGCTTCTTGCAGTAGTTGTCAAATTTTTGTACTGGTGACTCCTTTCATATAGCAAGCCTCTGAGTGCGACCCCCCTCCCTTATAAATTAAAAACATTTTTAATATATTTAACACCATTATAAATGCTGGAGGCGAAGTGGGATTTGGGGTGGAGACTGGCAGCTCACGACCCCCAGTTTGAGAACCCCTGGCTTATTGCATAAAATAGCATCCATAGGCATAAAAGGAAGGGTATATAGGTGGGAAAAGGATTTCTTAAGCAAAAGAAGTATGCAGGTCAGAGTAGAGAAGGCCTAGTCTACCATATATACAACCACAAATGGAACTCCATAGGGGAGGGTCATCAGCCCTACCTTATTCAACATAATGATAAATAATCTCCCAAAAAGGATGAATACAGGAGTAGGTATTTCCTTGTCTGCAGATGATTTTGCCATATGAGCAAAAAACAGAAACTAGGAGATAGCTGAGAAGCGAATTAATGAAGCACTTAGGAAAAGTGTGGAATGGGAAAACGTTTGGGGCTTTAAACTTTCAATTCTCAAAACTAAAGGAATGATATTCACTAAAAGGAATATTAAAAAGATTGTAAACTGTCTGCATATGGACAGCAAAGAATGTGTGGCATTTGCTAGCAAGCTAACATAGAAGGACTACATAGAAAATATTGTAGATAAATGTAAAGGTAAAATCATTCTACTTAAAAGTATTTCTGGAACCACCTGGGATGCAGATAAGAAAACAGGGCTAATGATTTGTAGAGCATTACTAAAACCACCCACTGAGTATGGCTGCCCAGCATTTAGTTCAGCATCATCAATGAACCTAGACTCAATCCAAGCTCAGGCATTAAGCATTGCATGTGATGCCTTCATCATGACCCCTTTGTGTGTAATGCAGATAGCTGCTGGTGAAAAGCCTGGAGCTTTAAGAATGAAATTATTGCACTTACCCCTGTGGGGAAAATTCATAGGAAACAGGGAAGATGGAAACACTAAACAAATATATGAAAAATGCTGGGAATGCTGGGAGAACATGTGGGGGGGGGAGGGGACACACCAAAAATACCTCATGTTAGTAGGATTAAAGTATGGACAAACAAACTAAAAGGAAAGAAAGACCTACAAGAAATTTGCTTATATAGCCATGGGAAAATGCATTGTAGATGGAAAATCACCCCACCCACTCTAATATAAATGTGGAACTATATATTGAAATTAAAAGGCGAGCTGCATGTATTAAATATAGCAAATGGATATATGTGTGATTAATGGGGTATTGCCAGATATTTACAGATGGGTCTAAAGGTGGGAAAACCAGGAGCATGGGGACAGTGTTCTGTGTTTCAACACTTGAATTAAAGAAATCCATTAGACCTTCAAATTTTGTAGCTGTTATGATAGCCAAACTTGCAGGGAAAATGCTGGCATTATATTGGATACTGTACATGGGACCTATCACCATTGTAACCTTGTCAAATTTACTATCAGCACTATTGGCAAGCAAAAGCAGGAATTTAGATAGTAAAAATGATATAATTAATAAAATATTGTTACTAACAAAAGACTTGGCACAAATGATAGTCAGCACTGAAACAGCATGGATCCCAGTGCATGTTGGGATAGCAGGAAATGAGGTGGCAGGCAAAGTGCAAAAAATGCTATAAAAATGAATCAATTGACATAGAGACCCCCTCTAAGTAAACAGGAGCTTAAAAATTAATAAAAAATGAAATAAAAGAGCAGTGGCAGGGAGTATGGGCAAAAGAAACTAGCAGAGTTTTATGAAATATGCTCTAGAATCAAAAATGCAGACATACTGCAAGAACCTGAGAGGAAGAGTGAGGTAGATCTACTCCAAATACTTACCAAACACTGTAGCTTAAACAGGAACTTGGACTTAATTAATAAAACAAAAAGATGGGTAATCTGAAACATACAAGTTCAAAGCAACAGTTGAGCATATCTTCTGGGAGTGTAAAGAGTGTAACATTGTGGGGAGGGGGCTGTATGACAACTCAAGCACCTAAAAGTCATAAAGGTTACATTAAAATACCAGGTAACAGCATCAGGAAAATGGGACACCATTAAGAAAGCAATATTACAGTTTTTTTTAAATACTGGGAAGAGAAAAATTGTAATGAGGGCTAGCTCAGTGGTTTGAGCATTGGCCTGCTAAACCCATGGTTGTGAGTTCAATCCTTCAGGAGGCCACTTGGGATCTGGGGCAAAAATCAGTACTTGGTCCTGCTAGTGAAGGCAAGAGGCTGGACTTGATAACCTTCCCAGGTCCCTTCCAGTTCTAGGAGATGGGTATATATCCTATTATTATTATTTTCTTTTTTAATTATATATCATGAAATCCAGCACCTGGTGGTTATAGAATCAGAACGTGAGCCTGCTACAGTATAGAACACAAGGAGAAGAAAGGGGACTAGAAAGGAGAAGCAGGGAGCTGTAAGAATTGTGTGGGGAGACCGGTATGAGACCTCAGAAGGCAGCAATTGGGAGCTGCTGCTGAAGAGACCTAATGCAGAAAAAGAACTATTGGGGGAATGCTGTTGGAGAGAACTGGCCAATGTGGGGAAACTCAGCTGAGTAGAAGATAGACGGGTGCAGAGGCCCCTAAGTAAAGGGGAAGGAGCAGCACAGCCAGTGTAGGCCAAGCCCAGGAGCAGGGTTAATTCTAGAAAGAGGGTCCCATGAGCATGGGTAGAACTCACAGGCAAAGTGGAACACTGCGGGGAGCCCTGTCACAGAAGCTCTGAATTGAAGGCAGCCAGAGAAGAGCCACATGAAGCATGGAGAATTGCCAGAGTCACGGAGGCCCTGGAAGAGGGATATAGGAACTGGAAAAGAGGAACTGTTGACTCTTAAGTGGGTGGCCTGGAGATGACCGCTGGAGAGCTGCTGCATTTTAACCAGCCTCACTTCGGGGGTTTGGAGGCCTGTCTTACTTGAGGGATATGCAAGTGTTGCACTTATACTAATTATGCCTGTGAATAGGGCTTAAGCTGGACATTGAGAGAGACAACATTTCTTTCCCAGGTAGTTGAGATGAATGTTGGTCTGATCTATGGTGAAGATGGGTCAGCCCTGGAGACTGTAGGGGAAACTGAGGCAGGATTTGTTTCTATTGCTGCATTGGGCCATAGGAGGTCACCCTGGTGTGTGGGGACAGGGGGATCACCACTATTAAACTAAACAAGTTCTTGATATTGCAAGCTGAGAAGCATTAAAGAAGAGTGGGTGTATTTTTATAGTTATTTCATTTTAATTAGTTGGGAGGGACCAAATACTGCACCATAGAACTAGACAGATGGAACAAGCAAAAAGTGCACACCTTTTCTCCAGGGCATGTGGTCATTTCATAAGCATAAGTAGTGTGGGTGGTGTTTCTTTTTGAAATATGACAGTACACAAGCAAATTATTTTAATTTTGTTCTTTGCTTGCTTGCCCATAGCTGGCCCCTAGGATTCCCATCTTAAGCAACAGTTTGTGCAAGACATGGCAAGCATATCCTTCATGTAAATGAAAAAAATGTTTAGGGATTTTGATACAGTGCCATAGTGTCTGCACATCAGCAGCTCTCCATGTACAAGTTCATCAGTCACATCATAGGACAACTGCAATTCATTAGATGATAAGTTGCCTTTACAGCAGTACAAGTGTCTCTCCAAACTATGCTGGAGATATAACGCCCTTTGTAGCTGAAGTAACCTGAATAATTATCATGTCTCAGACAATAAAAGTATTTTTAGACTACTGGATTATGTCTGGGCAACATTGTAATGGCAGTCCTGAACGACAACTTGCAGAGCATCTTTTAACTCCAAGTAAATACAATAACGGGAAGTTACAGTGGTTGACTAAGTGAATTGAAATTAACAGGGTACTTTTTTTTAAGGGTTAGAAGGATAACCTCCCTGGGCAATACTACCCTCTCCCAGAGTTCCCCCAGTACAGGGGACATGATCATGGAGTGGGAAGAAGTAGTCTGGGGTTTGTACAGAAGCTCATACTCCTGGCTCAGGCCCAAGACGAGAGTTCCATGAGCAGGATGGGTTTAGACTCCCTTCTCCCTTCAGTTGTAAGGCATAATGCTGGTTCCCAGTAGTTCCTGGACAGCCTCATTTTGCAATGCAGATGAGGGAGGTTGCTGGGAAATGTAGACTCTCCTGGCAATCATGCTGTAGTCCTGGGTTCTGTTAATGTGAATGGGGTCTACTGACCCAAGAAAAAACTGGAAGAAAGCAGGTCATGCTGATGGTCTCTCCTGGATGTTGTGAACAAGTAAAACTACTGCCTTTATTTGTTGGGTTTAGTTTTTACTTTATGAGTTTTCAGGAAGACCCCTCTGTTGAGGGTCAGAATAAAGATCTGTGGTGTTGCGGAGACACTTTATCTGCTCTGCCTTTTTGAGCTATTTAAAATTAAAAAAATACCAGGGAAGGGGTTACAAATTCTACTGAAGTGCCATCTTATTTGTGCTGACACAATCACCTAGCAAAAAACACTGGTAGAACTGCTGGGTCTTTGGTAGTGAACACAGATGGTGATCAGTACTTAAAATGTACAGTCTCCCCTATAGTTAAGTATAGAAAGATTGCATGGAGCTCAATAGCAAGTTAATGTGCCCCCTTTCAATTGCTGCATAATTTCTTTAATACTTTTATCTATGTGGGCATGCAGCTCTCTCCCTGCATTCAGTCACATCTGTATTATTTTGATTTCAGAGCTAAGCTTTCTGTTCTGGCTAACATCATCTCACTAGTACAAGTTATTTGTATTTTATGTTTTTATGATGATGGTGTCTCTGTAACAAATTGTTCCATGAACTTGGAAGAATATTCACATAACAGGCAAGAAAATACATTGCTTATGTTTGTCACAAGTGGTACCAAAATTGTATCTAGTTAATAAGGTTTTGTTCTGAAATCCCTCAGCTGTGAGAGTGCATCCTAAGTAGGTAAGAAAATCTCCACTACACAAACCTGAATAAGTCTTCAAAAGTGCAATTTTGACATGTTTTAAATCAAAGATCTGATCTAAATATGATAACAAATGCAATAAACAATCTCTCAGCAGATAGGCATGTGACTGATCAGTATTTCATTTATTTTTGGCAACACACTAGGGAGCTGGGAGTTCAAAAGCTTGATATCAATCTGTTTTACATTGCTGTAATGATACTGACTTCAGCTGAATTATTCCTGAGTTTCCAAATCAGGCTCCAGAGCTGATAAAACTATGTACATTCACCTTCACTCACTAGATTAGCAAACTATTAGTATTGGAAATACAAATATTAAAGAATCTATGGGTTCAATTTTATTAGAACCGTACTGGATTTGTACCCTCAAGTGTGTGTGCTCTTAAAAGAAATTTCACATCTGATGTTACCCAAGGTTTGCATTTCTTTTTAATTTTATACAATGGCTATTTCTTGAGCATTTGAAATGCTTGAGAATGCTTCTGGGAACACACTCACATAAAAGTGTCTAAAGCATTGTATCAAGTATCAGAGGGGTAGCCGTGTTAGTCTGGATCTGTAAAAGCAGCAAAGAGTCCTGTGGCACCTTATAGACTAACAGACGTTTTGGAGCATGAGCTTTCGTGGGTGAATACCCACTTCATCGGATGCATGTAGTCTGTGGTATGGAAGACTGGTTCTTTCTGGTCCAGGATTGCCTGTGGAGTCTTTTGAAGTTTCCACCCTAAAAGAGGAATACCTTAAGGGAAAAGTCCTTCCTTTTTTTCCCCCTCTGTACTTCTGCGAGTAATTTCAGCAAGGCAAAATCCTTGTTTTCTCACTGGGTAGACACATCCCAAGGACTTCCTGGCTTTGTATCACTTGACTGCAATACTTGTGTATTCTTGACAAGGAAGCTGAATGAAGATATATTCTGTACTGCTGACAGAATCTAGCCATATAGCCGACAAAACAGGCCTAGGGAGGATTAACTCAGTATGAGGGGAATACTTTAAGTACTTTAAGAAGGGGGGAAAGGAGGAGCTGGAGATCTATAGACCAGTCAGCCTGACCTCAATACCTGGGAAGCTACTAGAGCAATGCATTTAAACATTGAATTTGCAAATACCAGGAGGATGAAGGGGTGATCAGTAGCAGCCAGCATGGATTTACTAAGAACCAATCAGGCCAAACCAGATTGATTTCCTTCTTTGACAAGGTAGCTCATTTGGTGGATAGCAGGAATGTGGTGGGCATAATACACCTGGAATTTAGCAAGTCATTAGTAAGCTGGAGAAATGAGGGCTCAGTAGAACTACCATTAACTGGACACATAATTGGTTAAACAATTGCAAACAAAGAGTAACTATTAATAAAATGATGTCAGATTGCAAGGAGGTTTCAAGTGGAGTTCCACAGGGTTCTGTTCTGGGATAGGTGTTATTTAGCATCTTTAATAATGACATGGATGTAGGAATAGAGAGCATACTGATCAAATTTGCAGATAATACAAAGCTGGGGGGTTGCAAACACTTTGGAGGATAGAACTAAAATTTAAAAAGATCTTAATAAATTGGAGAATTGGGCTATAGACAACACAATGAAATTCAACAAAGACAAATGTAAGTGCTATAATTACGGAAGAAAAACAAACTGCACAAATACAGAATGGGGGATAACTGGCTTGGCAGCAGCACTGCT
Organism: Mauremys reevesii; assembly: GCF_016161935.1. NCBI lineage: Eukaryota > Metazoa > Chordata > Testudines > Geoemydidae > Mauremys > Mauremys reevesii. The sequence goes on along the minus strand of NC_052624.1, from coordinate 221,742,967 downwards.
GAGAAGGATCTGGAAGTTGTGATGGATCACAGTCTCAACATGAGTCAACAATGTGATGTTATTGCAACAAAAGCAAATGCAGTTTTGGGTTGCATCTTTTTGGCGAATTGACAGTGTTCTGCAAAGAATTACTGAGTTGTGCCTCTTTAATGTCTGCATGAGTTCTTATTAACTCAGTAGTTGTTTCTTATCAAGGGTTAAATCACTTTCCTTAGCAAGCATTCTGTAATTTTGGGTTAACTTCTTTACATGTGTCTGAATACAAATTATTTTGCCACCTACCCTATCTGACTACACACAGAGTCTTATTTGTGCCAATGGTACTATAGGCTATACAGAAATCTCAGAATCAATCCTCTATAAGGAGTCTAAAGGTATTTTTTGTTAAGTTGGTAACAACTTTTTCTAACATAAGTTGAACCTGCTGAATGTTGATGTTTAAACCCTCAAATGTGTAAATAATACGGCTGCCAAAATTCACCATAAATGTTTGCTATATCAACAGTATTTGCATGAACTTGTCAGCAAAATCAAATGGATTGGCATAATTCCTTTTCAGTCTACTAAGAATAGAAATGAGAAGTATTAAATCCATGATGTGCATCTTATTATGCCCTAATATTCAATTTTTATAGCATTTAGTCCTTCAGATATTGTAATATTAGAAATAAATTAATCATAACACAAGTTATTTTTCCTGCAACATGTGAAATCATTTTCCTGCATGCTTAGTATTTTTATAGTACATAATGCAATGCTAAAATTGAAGTAATGGTGATGGTATTTTTGGCAAATAGAGCAACATTAGAGGAGATGGGGGTTTATGACACTCCTATTGGTTACAATTGTAGGTAAACTATGGAACCAGTAATAAGTCTGAAGAGATCCAAACCAGTTTCCTAGAGTCCCTGCAATATTTAAAATAAAGATGTGTGTGACGCAGGTGAACAGGAATTGCATAGAATAAGGGAAGGAACAGCCATTAGAAAGAAACTGCAACATGGGAAATACCCAGAGGTCATTGACAGAATTGAGTCCATCTTTCATTCAGAACAGAAAGTATCACTCATTTGACACAGAAATTGTTATGTCCAATACACTGACAAAGGCAAAAATCCAGAGGTTATAGAAAGCAAGAACATCTGCAACTGATGTACCACATATGGAAAGCTGCAGTCATCCCAGTATAGAGACCAGTGTCCATAATACAAGACAGTCCAGTTCTGTGAAACCTATGGACTGGAGATGCTGCATGTTTTGTGCATGCTAAACAGAGACTCATCTCTGTAATTACATTGAAGATGAGTGAATAGTTAACGAAGTCAGCTGTATTTGACCACAAAATTAATGTTTATTTAGCTGGAACAAATGACCTCATCGCTGCTGAAGACAAGTCCCACCTCACTTGTTACATCCTGTTTATGAGGTCTATGACAAAGAAGAGTGAGAGCACCAAAATTACTGATACAGCAATGCTTTGGCTCCAAAATGAGTTTCAGCATACAGCCAATCAAGGCCATGTTTGGAGCTCTCTGATGTTTGGGATTGTTACTGCAATCACGCAAAGGAAACTGGCACTGAAATTCCACACTCCTACATCAGTCATAGATTGTCATACGAGGAAAAACTCCAAACTCATATTGGGGATTTATTTCATTTCATTGCCTGATCAGTCTCCTGCTGAGAGACAAACACTTTTATTTCTAGCCAAGTCATCTCACAAATGACTGATTTTTGCCAAGATGATGTGATGGCCACCCGCATTTACCCTCCCCAAGAAGACATGTTTCTGTCACTGCTACATGTATTGAAAATTTGGGGAGACACTGTGTCACACTCTGTCCAAAAAGGTTTCAATGTCAGTGAGGATGATGCAACTGCTTGCATTCCAGATGGTCTGTACCTGTTCCTCCACTTGCTATGTGAAGGTCAGACTTTTCTTGTGGGTGATGCTGATGAAGAGAACCTTGAGAAACAAGAATCAGTGAAATTCAAGGTGTTTAGGGTAGCACAAGACATTGTATTTGGTGTGAGTGGTGGACACCACAACTTATTGGTTTTGGGTGCTGTGACGTTATTGATATAATCTGGGACCATATAGAACATGGTTTGCAACCAAGGTCCTGTAGTGGCACCAAATCTTAAGTAAAGGGGGCCATATAAGGTGTCTAAGACCAGGTTATGGATTGCTGGTTATGATTATGCTGTCTATATGTATGTATCATTTTCTAGTTGAAGTTATAAGTATTGGCTCTATACTGTCTGTATTTTGTATTTGTGCTCTGCTTCTGGGTGACACCGCAGACAAGTTGGTGTTAGCTCTGCCTAGCCTGCTTGATGGCCCATTAAGGACCATCAGCTACACAACTGACCCATGGAGAGAAGGCAGACACACCTTGTGACTCAGCAAAGTATGCAGGGACTTGCCCATGTGACTCCAGACTCCATTTTGCTGTAATTTTCCACAGTAAGGACAAAGAGGTGCTTACACCGGGAAAAGCCTATATAAGGCTAATGCCTCATCTCCATCTTGTCTTCAATCCTGCTTTGTACCTCTGGAGGGACTTTGCTACAAACTGAAGCTCTGCACAAAGGACTGATGACCCATCCCAGCGGGGGATGTACTCCAGAGACTTGATTTAAACCTGCAGTTTACTCCATCACTACTACAAGCCTGAACTAAGAACTTTGCCATTACCGTATGTAATTGATTCCATTTAACCAATTCTAGCTCTCATCTCTACCACTTTCCCTTTATGAATAAATCTTTAGATTTTAGATTCTAAAGGATTGGCAACAGCATGATTTGTGGGTAAGATCTGATGTGTATATTGACCTGGGTCTGGGGTTTGATTCTTTGGAATCGAGAGAACATTTTTCTTTTATTGGGGTGTTGGTTTTCATAACCATTCATCCCCAGGACGAGTGGCACTGGTGGTGATACTGGGAGACTGGAGTGTCTAAGAAAATTGCTTGTGTGACTTGTGGTTAGCCAGTGGGGTGAAACCGAAGTCCTTTTTGTCTGGCTGGTTTGGTTTGCCTTAGAGGTGGAAAAACCCCAGCCTTGGGCTGTGACTGCCCTGTTTGAGCAATTGGTCCTGAATTGGCACTCTCAGTTGGGTCCCGCCAGAACCGCATCGTCACAGGTGCACACTCCATAAGGCAATAAGGTCAAAACAACTTGCTCAGCTCTTCCATAAGGCTGGCCACTGCACTAATTACCAAGGAATCCTACAGGTGGGCAGCCTTAGCAAACTATGGATGCTGAGAATGGTGCTGTTATTCCTCGCAACCTGGCTCTCAAGAAGTTTAACTATGCAGTCAACAATGCTGACCTAATAATGCTTCTGAGGATGTCAGTTCATACTTCACAAAAATTTCAAAAGACTTCAAAAGTGAAGGTGGTGTGAACTTCACGTTGTGGTGGCAGTACATGAAAATGGTGACCCTACTGCTCATATTCAACCATACCCAGAGAGATGGATATTGGAAGCTGCATCTCTTCACCTGCAGATGTATACTGTCATTCTTCATGAGATCTGACCACACAAACTATGCAAGGTGGGCTGCATTGCAGAAATGCATCAACTACTGTCTGAAACTACTGTCAAGGTATTCCAGCAAGGGAACTTTGTCAAGAGATCATGTCAGAACTTTCAACCAAGAGGACCCTGATCAGAGCAAGAGTGGCTTAATGGCACAGGGATGAAATAGTAGGTATCACCAAGACTTGCTCAGCCCTTAGCAGTAGATTGGTCAGTTTCCAGCCCATTGAAAGACAATGTGGGGTACGGGGGTGGCGCTTGCAGGCGCAGGCAGCACAAGGTGACACGCTGCTCCTCTCCTCCCAGGGGCCACAGAGACATACTAGGAGCCAACCACTTTTGGGAGCAGCTTGGGGCTATGGCAGGCAGGCAGCCTGCCTAAGCCCTGCTGCACTGCCGGCCGGGAGCCACCTGTGGTAAGCACCTCCCAGACGGAGCCTATACCTCACATCCCCTCCTCCACCCCAACCCCCTGCCCCAGATCAAAATCCCTCTCCTGACCCAAACTCCCTCCCAGACCCCAGACCGCTCCTGCACCAAACTCCCTCCCAGGAAAAAGACTTGTATACAGGGGTCCTGCAAAATCTAATAGCCCCAGGCCCACAGGAGAGTTAATCCAGCACTGCAAGTGATACTCCTTTCTTCCACATACAGGGAACTCATTTCCAGTCACTAGTTTGAAGACAGGCCCACAGCCCAAATTCAATACTTCCTCCTCTAAATACAATAGGCTGTAAATAGGAGGATGGAAGTCTGGTACCACAGCTCATATCATTGTCACTAATACCAGCAGACTGCACGGAGGCAATAGTCTATGGCTGCAAAATAGGGTGCAGAAGTCAGCAGTGCAGATGCAGGACAGTACGAGTTATTTGCACAGGAGCATGCAAATACAGAGAACTGGAACAAGGTGGTGTCAGTGTACCTGAAACTTAGTACTTAAGGACAGTATTATCAAATAAGTAGATGTGTTGTCCTAGTAAAAAGATGATTCAATCTGCAACTGTATACCAAAGTTTCTTGAAACAGTACAACATGTTTTCTTAACTTGTGTGCATTAAAAATGTTTTGTAAAGACAATATTTTCACTTGTTTTAAAAACAGGTATTTTCAGATTGTGTTTTATTTCTGATAGGTCAATCAGCTTGTATACTTTTGTTTCAAGGTGCTAATGCTTGTTATAAGAGCCATGCTCTTTCATGGCTGTATAACACATTAAAATACCTCTTGCAAATAAGAAATTGAAATTCAATATTTTTATAAAAGGTTGTGAATATTATTTGATCACTTTTATTACATCCTATAGCTCATTAAGATCACACTGAAACATGTTAATCCTAAACAAAAAGGAAATAAAGGTTTACACTTCAGTGATTTTCTTGTGTTACTTTGTTCTCTTTGTAGAGGCCTTTAGACATGACATGTAGATTGGTAACAACCATATTTGGATTCATCACACTCTAATTATCTTTAAAAGACCTGTTCACAACTTCTAGCAAAAAATGCCTCTAATAGTTAACTTTTCTGCAAACCTGACTAGTCTATTACATTTCATACCTATGAATTCATTCTAGATTTTGCATTCTCCAATGCAAACAATATTCCACCAAAAATTCCTCAGAGAGCCAAAGTGTTTGTCATTTTCAAAGTCTGTATAATCAGGTGGCACATCTAGCTTAGTAGATAAGTTCCAATAGCCTCCCATATATTAGGTGCCTAGGTGTTTCGCAAATCTCACTACCTCCTGATTGGGGATTTTAAGGCTACACAGCTCCCACCTTACACTTAGATATTTCCAGCAAGCCAGACTGCCTAAACTGGCCAGTGCCTGCACTTTGCTTTCTTTCCAATGGCTATGACCAGTATATTGCCCACAGTTGTAAGTTACCACACAAGTCTTTCTAAGCAAGCACATTTATTCTTAAGGTAAAAGTGTGACAGAAAAATGTAAACAATAATTCCTACACGGGTGTTAAAAAGCTTACCAAAGGCTAACCCCAACTCCAACTGAGGGGGTCTAGGCTTTAGTCCTTCAAAACCCACAACTGGGGCTTTCTCCCTTGTTACAAGCTTATATCTCTCTCTTAGACCCTGAACCCATACTGGACAGATCAGCCACTTCTTTATACAGCTCAGGCCTTTGATCTTGGGCTTCTCTAAGAGATAATCAGCAGACAATCACCATCTCCTCAGGACATAGCTTCAAAACGCTGGGTTTTTGCATAATCAGAATTGCGTAATTTGCATTAACCTCTCCCTAGGACTTCCCCAGGAAATCCACTTAACACTTATTGTCCCAGAAGTCTGTACTTGTCTGGCACATTGTCATTATAGTCTTTTGAACTCTCAGGTCTTACATCTGTCGCATGTATCCTGGGAGCCTACCTTTCACTTCCAACTGCAAGGTACTGTCAGATCCCAGGCCACTCCAAATTCCCTGGAGGAGGTACTAATGGGAAAGATAATTGTAATACAGCATTAATAGTTATTGGAAGAGATCCCCTTTGCAGCAGTGTCACTCTAGCTCTCTGGCGGGGTCTTGTGGATCTATCTTGCGGGGTCTTAGGAACGTCTGTTGTGTAACCTCCAACTGGGTCACTGGCTAGTTGTATGGTGCGCCAAGGAACTTGGCGGTCTGGGGGAAATTCCTCCAGGTTAGAGTCAGTGATTGCTTATGTGGTTTCTGGAGGTGTCTCTGCCTCATGTTAAGCTGTGGCCAAACTGGCCAATGTAATGGCCTCTTGGGAAAAAATCCCATCAGGTCTTTATAGTGTGCATATGTCATGGGATCATTACCAGAGCTGATGGTTTTGTCCTTGGCATTTCTGTAATTCTGCCATAGCTCCTTGGCTTTGGCATGGCACTAGTATATGTCCCAGGAGTTGCTCTTCTTCTGCATTTGCTCCTTTAGCAGCTGCTAGATCATATTCCAGGAACTACTAAAAAGATGAGACTGAATGTGCTCCTCTCCAGAGATCAAAGAAATCCATGATCTCAACCACAGGAAAGCACAGAACACGGTGGTTGTAATGGACTCAAAGTTTTTAATGGACTTGGGGTCTGGGAACTTTCCAGAGCTGGAGTCACAAACAGATGCCTTGAGGGGCTGTCCCAGAATTTAAATAGATGGGATACATCCAGTCAAAAAGACCCCAGAGCAATGGAGAGCACACAGGATCCAGACAGACTAATCCAGATGTGAAGCAGTGCAGTGTGGGATAGCAGTGGGAGGACTATGTGAAACAGTATAGTTAATTAGAAATGGGGATGCATCCACACACACCTTATGATGATATAATTTATTCTGAAATACTTATGTTGCTTCCAAAGCAGATTAATTATAGTAGGATAAGAATGCAAGATAAGGCAAAAAATAAAAAAGATCACGTGTGTAAACACAAGGCAGTTTATACCACAAAAAAACTAAAGATATACTTAAAACATTTTCCGTGGCTGACAGGCCTCAACAAATATTCGTTAAGATTAAATTGGATTCTTTGTTCATACATACATTTTAGTCCTTGTATTCATAAAGTTTCAGATATAGGATCCACTTTCCATAGAAGGCAAGCAGACATCTTATTATATTCATGGTATAAACAGAGAAGTTACACAAAAACATAAATCCTCTTGCTGGAAGGGTGCAACATAACACTACTCTCATTCTTAGCTATTGGAATGATAACACACGGGAACTCAAAAAACAGACAGGGACAAAGCCGTCTGCTCCTTAAAACAGTGAGGCACAACTTACTATAAGCTGTCTGGCTGTACAAGTGCTGGAGGAACCAAATAGAGGCCGTGCTCCTTTTGACCTGCTGCTTACAAACAGGGGAGAAGTGGTAGGGGAAGTAGAAGTGGGTGGCAACGTAGGCAGCAGTGACTATGAGATGGTTGAGTTCAGGATCCTGAAAAAGGAAGAAAGGAGTGTAGCAAAATACAGACCCTGGACTTCAGAAAAGGTGACTTAGACTCCCTAAGGTAACTGTTGGGCAGGATCCCCTGGGAGGCTAATATGAGGGGGAAAGGAGCCCAGGAAAGCTGACTGTATTTTAAAGAAGCCTTATTGAGGGTGCAGGAACAAACCATCCCAATGTGCAGAAAGAATAGCAAATATGGCAGGCAACCAGCTTGGCTTAACAGAGAAATCTTTGGTGAGCTTAAACTAAAAAAGGAAGCTTACAAGAAGTGGAAATTTGGACAGATGACTCGGGAGGAGTATAAAAATATTGCTAGAGCATGCAGGGGTGTAATCAGGAAGGCCAAGGCACAATTGGAGTTGCTGCTAGCAAGGATGTAAAGGGTAACAAGAAGGGCTTCTACAGGTATGTTAGCAACAAGAAGGAGGTCAGGAAAAGTGTGGAACCCTTACTGAATGGGGGAGGCAACAGTGACAGATGATGTAGAAAAAGCTGAAGTACTCAATGCTTTTTTTGCCTCGGTCTTCAAAGACAAAGTCAGCTCCCAGACTGCTGCACTGGACAACACAGTATGGGGAGGAGGTGAGCAGCCCTCAGTGGTGAAAGAACAGGTTAAGGACTATTTAGAAAAGCTGGACATGCACAAGTCCATGGGTCCAGATCTAATGTATCTAAGGGTGCTGAGGGAGTTTGCTGATGTGATTGCAGAGCCATTGGCCATTATCTTTGAAAATTTGTGGCGCTTGGGGGAGGTCCCGGACGATTGGAAAAAGGCAAATATAGTGCCCATATTTTAAAAAGAGAAAGCGAGAACCCAGGGAACTAGGGACTGGTCAGCCTCACTTCAGTCCCTGGCAAAATCATGGAGCAGGTACTCAAGGAATCCATTTTGAAGCACTTGGAGGAGAGGAAGGTGATCAGGAACAGTCAATATGGATTCACCAAGGGCAAGTCATGCCTGACCAACCTGATTGCCTTCTATGAGATAACTGGCTCTGTGGATATGGGGAAAGCGGTGGATGTAATATATCTTGACTTTAGCAAAGCTTTTGATATGGTCTCCCACAGTATTCTTGCTAGCAAGTTAAAGAAGTATGGATTGGATGAATGGACTATACGGCAGATAGAAAGCTGGCTAGATTGTCAGGCTCAACGGGTAGTGATCAATAGTTCAATGTCTAGTTGACAGCCGGTATCAAGCAGAGTGCTCCAGGGGTCAGTCCTGGGGCCGGTTTTCTTCAACATCTTTATTAATGATCTGGATGATGGGATGAATTGCACCCTCAGCAATTTCGCCAATGACACTAAACTGGGGGGAGAGGTAGATACACTGGAGGGTAGGGATAGGGTTCAGAGTGACCTAGACAAATTGGAGGATTGGGCCAAAAGATATATGATGAGGTTCAACAAGGACAAGTGCAGAGTCCTGCAGTTAGGAAGGAAGAATCCCATGCACCATTACAGGCTGGGGACCAACTGGCTAAGCGGCAGTTCTGAGAAAAGGACCTGGGGATTACAGTGGATGAGAAGCTGGATATGAGTCAGCAGTGTGCCCTTGTTGCCAAGAAGGCCAACATCATATTGGCCTGTATTAATAGGAGCACTGTCAGCAGATCAAGGGAAGTGATTATTCCTCTCTATTTGGCACTGGTGAGGCCACACCTGAAGTATTGTGTTCAGTTTTGGTCCCCCCACTACAGAAGGGATGTGGACAAATTGGAGAGAGTCCAGCGGAGGGCAGCAAAAATTATTAGGGTGCTGGGGCACAACTTACGAGGAGAGGCTGAGGGAACTGGGGTTATTTAATCTGCAGAAGAGAAGAGTCAGGAGGGATTTGATAGCAGCCTTCAACTACCTGAAGGAGGGTTCCAAAGAGGATGGAGCTCAGCTGTTCTCAGTGGTGGCAGATGACAGAACAAGAAGCAATGGTCTCAAGTTGCAGTGGGGGAGGCCTAGGTTGGATATTAGGAAACACTATTTCACTAGGAGGGTGATGAAGCACTGGAATGGGTTACCTAGGGAGGTGGTGGAATCTCCATCCTTAGAGGTTTTTAAGGCCCATCTTGACAAAGCCCTGGCTGGGATGATTTCGTTGGTGTTGGTCGTGCTTTGAGCAGGGGGTTGGACTAGATGACCTCCTGAGGTCTCTTCCAACCATAATATTCTATGATTCTAAAATGACTGCTGCACACATGCTTCCCTACAGAGCCCCCTAGCCTGCAAGTAGGACAAGAAACATCCCCACTACCTACACACACACATTCAAGAAGTGATAGCTTGCAATTCCAACACAGTCCTCAATACACCATATACCTGTTGCTCAGGCGCTTTGAGATGAGTTGTTAGGATGAGACAGCCTCAGCAATTGGCCACTGATCCCCTTCCATAGCTGCTCTTCAGATTTATTAAGGCATGTATTTAATATGCCTCAGCATGTCTAATGATGGTGAAGGTTTCCTGTGAGTGACTGAGGAGGCTATATGTGCACTAGCTGCTTGTCGATGTGCTGGTGTTACTGGCTCCCCAATAGATAGGTGAAAGAAACTGTACTTGTGATTGCGCATGAGTGTAATGCTGCAAGAATAAGTACTGGCTCATTCAGGGGGTGCAATGAAATGTCAGAAAACCAGGTAATAGCGCTATTATTTCCTTCCATTCATGTAATGAATTATGTAGTTACAAGAGTTACTATGAGGTATGAAACATATCACGTTACAACATGTAACAAATGTGATCCCTGAGCATGTCTCAGCCATAGTGCTTGAAACGAGGAGAATAGAGACATTCTCTGACAAGCAAAATTATTTAGACAATAATCCATCTTGGAGATTAAGGTGGTGCATGTGTGTTGCAAAAGCATCTCCTCCAAGCTTTTAATTAACTTTAATGACAGGAATTTAATAATGATTAGTTTGCACACTGGTGTGCTGTACAGGGCTGTAGCTGAGCAGCTGTGTACAGCAAGGAAAATATGCACCCAATACACTAGCCCCATGACTTGAGATCATCAACATTTTGGACAAATAATTTAGTTGCCAACAAATGTAATTGTGGTTGACCCAAAACTATTCATGAATTTGACCTGATAGTTTCTGGTGGGGAAAGAGAGTTTGTGGGTGCTTTTCCCCTTTTATAACCTGTAGCCCAGTGGTTAGTGCACTCTCCTGGGATTTGGGGAAACACCGGTCTGAATCCCCCTGCTAGAGCAGGGACTTGAAGGCAAGTCACTGGTAGCAATTACTTCTGAGGGCATTCTGTGCTAAAAAAATTAAAAATTATGCACCAAAAATATTAAAATTCTGCACACAATATTTTAAAAGTCTGCAAATTTTATTTATCAAATAAATGTGGAGGCTCCAGCATGGCATTGGGGAGCACAGGCCATTGGCTGCACAGCGATGGGAGATCATTGTGCAGCTCCTCCCTCCCCTGGGACATGGATTCAGCAGTTAGGCTGCACCCAATTCTGTCACAGCGCAAAGACCGGGCCTGCCCCAGAAACACCCCAGCCCCCCCCCCACTCCATGCCAGGTGCACCAGATGGGGGCAGGTAGGCTCTGTAAGGCAGGATCCAAGTGTAAAGGGGCTTAGTGTGGGGGGATCCAGGTGTGGGTTAAGAGGGTTCTGTGTGGGGCAATCTGGGTGCAGGCGGCTCAGTGGGGGATCTGGATGTGGGGGTGATCTGGATGCACAGGGGCTTGTTGAGGTGTTCTGGGTACAATGAGAATGGGTCTCAGGGGAGGGGGCGCAGGTGAAAGTGGTTGGTGCTCGGGGGGGGTCTGGATGTGGCAGGAACAATGGCGGGTTCCAGATTCTGGGGTAGTGGCACTCATTGGGGTGGGGATCCATGTGAAGCTGGTTGGGGCCCAGTAGGGTGGGTATCTGGGTGGGGATAGCTATCGGGGTGGTCCTGGTGCAGGGGGAGTGGGGCTCATTAGACAGGTGGAGGGGGAGTGAAACTTGGCAGGAGGGTCTGGGTATGAGGAGGTCTGTATGCATGGGGGTTGGGCGGATGGGGTAGCAGCTGTACAGTGATCCTTACCCCTGCAGCTGAGCAGTGATAAGTGCAGGAAGCGTGGGGGGGTGAGGGAGTTTACAGAGCTTCCTACAGCTGGGGGAGAAATCTGGGGGTGGGTCTGACATGGCCCCAGATGCTGTGGGGGAAGAGGAAGTCCTGTCCTCCCCCGCCCAGCTGGGACTAGCACCTGAGCCCGGTGCAGGGTAGGAGCCACCAGTTGAGTATTCCCCAGTCCCTTCCCCAGCCCCACAGTGATTTAGCTCTCTGCCGGCTGCCCTGGGCACTCACAACATACTGCTTGGAAGGGTCGCATGACCACTCTTGTGGCTTCCCTTTGCTTCCCTGTCAGAAAGTAATTTTTCTGCAGGGATCAAATAAATCTGTGGGGGACATAAAACCTGCGCATGCACAGTGGCGCAAAATTCCCCCAGGAGTAGTAGCAATATGAGAGAATGTTAGTCCTGTGTCAGGTCTTCCTTTCCACAAGGAGGCTCTGGCAGGCAGCAGTCCTTGACATGTTCCTGGCACCAGCAAGGCCTCTATCACTGAATCCCTCCTGACTCAAGCAGAGAGAAGATTTGAATCCATTTCACCTATCTTCCCAGGTAAGTGCCTTAATCAGCAGATTATGGAGTCATTCTCACTCATTTGTTCTTTGTCCCAAAGAATACTTACATAGTTATACAAAGTGAAATAGTTTCAACAGGAGAGAGTGAGAGAGCCCTTGCCTCAGAATAGCCTATAGTGTAGCAGTCAGGCTGCTCACCTGGGACGGGGAAGAGCTGAATTCAAATCCTTACTCCCAAGCAGGGATTCAAACACGGGTCTCCATATCTCAGGAGAGTGGGCTAAAGGTTATAAAAGGTCTCTGTCTCTCTCTGAGCTAGTCCTGAACTGATTTTTTCCAATTAGCTGACAAATTATGGACATTTTCGGAACTGATTTTTTTTTCAGTTTGATGGGTGAACCAAAAAAGTCAGTTATTAGCTCAGCTCTACCCTGAACTCTGACAAGCTGGGCTTAAATTCTGCAGAAAAGTCCCTGAATTCTGCGGAATGTCAGTGCACCAAGTGAGTCCTGAAGGCTGAGGTGCGCCTCCTTACAGAATGAGCAGAGAAAGGTTCTAGAGATGGAGAGAACAACAGATCAAAAAAACAGATTTATGCAGGTCTATTTCTAAAAGGGCTTATACTTTGGAGGCCCCTGAGCTGCTGGCAGTAGCTGAGGATGGAGCTGTGTGCCCTGAAAAGGAGAATAGCATTGTGTTTGGTGATAGCTGCCTCCCTTGTGGTACAATAAGCCCTCAAGTCCCTTAGCCTTGTATGCTGCAGTGATGGTGCTAGGTCCAGCCTGGTGCTGCACTGTCCACCACTCTTGGGGAAATAGCTAAGCCAGCTGCTCCCATTGAATCTTTCCCCTTTGTGAATGATGAGAGTTACAATAGCAGGTCAGTGTTCTTCAGTGTGGGTGATGAAAAAGATGATGATGATCTCTCTGACTCCTCGCTGGTTTCTGATGTCCCAGCTAATCACCTAGGTAGGAAGGGTGGATATAGTGCAAAGGAGATCACTGACTTTTTGGATAGCACTACAGGGAAGCGGGGAGTTGAGGTTGAGGCCTATTTCCCTCATTTCGCCTCCCAGTGGCTCATTTTGTTCAAAGTACTTCCACTTTCTATTGTTTCTCTCTGCTGCTTGGCTCTGTCCTTCTAGTCTCTATGACGCTACTGGTTGACTTTGACTCTCTAAACATTAATGGATGCCTGAGTGGTCATAAAAGGGCACAACTCTTTGAATTTCTCAGACAAAAACAGGCTGATGTCCTTTTAGAAAAGATGCACTTAGACCCTGATAATGAGGGGAACTGGTTGAAGGAATGAGAAGGTGAAGCTTTCTTGAGCCGTGACTACAATGTCATTGCTGGGGTAGCTGGTTTTTGTTTTGTTTTGTTTTTTGGCAGGGTGCAGGAACACAGATTTTTTTACTGGCACCTAGTTGATTAGAGTCTAGATTTACCTTCATTCTATAATGGTCTCTTCAATGTCTGGCGATTTCTGCAAAGTGTGCAGCCAGACTAGTGTAACCTTTATTTAAATTGAATTGATATAGTAATTAATAGTTCTGTGTTAAACCAGTGTCCCTAGTGAGTGAATCAGTCGCCTGTGCTGCTGTGTTTTAAGATCAACAGGGTGAGAGTCACCCTGAGGGACTTCCTTAGGGCAGGAGACTTTAGGCATACATGAAGAATGAATACAGTGACCACAAAACACCATAAACTGTGGGGTGTCCTCCTTTTCATAGGTTGTCCTCTTAGTTCCCCTTATTCTTATTAGCATCTAAGTACACATATCCCCATGGTAATCTGAGGTGACAGCAGAATTTCCCACGATGCCCTTAATAGGTTGTCTTCTTAGTTCCCCTTATTCTCATTAGTACCTACATATGCACTTCCCCATGGTAACCTGGGGTTACAGCAGAATGTTGCAATTGGGTGTCTTGTGGTCTAGATGGGCACACGGTTGCAGCTTTCCCAAGCATTACCCACTGGCACATTCTTTACAGTAATCTTGTAACTTTACCAGTACAGAGTTATTGCTGGATCACCTATTTATGTCAACCCTCTTGAGGCCTAGTATGGCTAAGATGAAATTTTATAAGCCTCAGCCTGTAGGCCTTGTATTACAGCCTTACTTTACATGTACTAAAGACACATTCATCACACATTAATTATTCTGAACTACAACAATAAATCCTCTCATAAAATAACTGGCTACACCAGGCTTTTCCCAGTTAACAGCTCTTGGAAGAGCTGATGTTTTTTAACCCATTTTTTCCTGCTGAGGCGCTCTCTCCTCCAGAAACCTGTTTTCTGCCTTTACCCAGGCCAGGTTGACCAAGCTGTCCCACCTGACTGTTCCTATTTGATCAAGTTGGAAGTCAGTGATGGCGCTTGCTGTTCAGACCAGAATCCAGTCTGTGCATCTTTTTTAATGGAAAAGATCCTCACTGAATTCCAGGCAGCCCCTCAGTAGGCTGCTTAGTAGTTGCAGAAAGTTTTTGTGGGTAATGTCCTTCCAGGAGGAAATCCTCAGTTCCTCTCACTAGCTGCGTCCCCTTCAGTGGAGGAGATCCTGGTGCAGCAAGGAAGACTGTTGTCCTGGAAGGATTTGGTAAATGTTCCTTTTGCAATCATGAGCAGGAAGTAACTCTATAGTATGCATGTCAAGGTGCAATGTTATGCCACCCTCTCTAATCTCCCTGATATAGCCTGCCTCTACCACAGGTGACTCTATGTCCCCAGCTTGGAAGATGTTGCACAAACCTCTTCTTCCTAGGTTCTCTGGTGACTTGCAGTGGAGGGTCCTGCATAGCACTGGAGCAACCAATCATTTTGTGAAACATACAACTTCTGGTGTCTTTATAGTGCTTTTTTCTGTTCGGCTATGGACACAGTTTTTATTTTTACCTACATTGCCCCTGTTTCAACCCTCTACAACCATGCAGATGACTCCATAATCAGTGATGCTCAGACCTCAATGGATCAGGAGCCAAATTAGCAATCAACATTACCCAAAAGTGTAAATTCATTGTTTCATTTTATATATATATACACATACACACACACACACACACACACACAATATATATATTTTTTTTCTCACAGCAAAATGACTGACCAAGTAGCATTATTTTATCAACTACAATTGGTTAAAAACATAGTAAAAGCATCCTGATTGGTTAATAACTTAGACTGGTTAATGATTAAATCACACTGTTTTAATATCATGTGATGTAAAGAGTGGCAGGAGAGACATTAAAGAGCCACTTGTGGCTTGTGAGCTTCAGTCTGAGTATTACTACCATAGATGCAACAGCAGAAAACCACCTATCTGATTTCTCCACCTTTGGTTTCACATAGGTCATCTCTGGACATACTCTGGGCTGCATCCTCAGCCTGAATGTAGCTATGAGAAGTGTGAAATCTTTTTCACTGAGGCCACAGGCCACTTTCTCCTTTATGTAGTGATCAGAAGATGCACTATCATGGTAAACCCCAAAAATTCCTAAGGCCTGACAAATGCCAAAACTTACTCATACACTCAATCAAGAAACAGGGGTGTAGAAGAATTAGTGCTGTACATCAGGAACCATTAAAGCTGCTTCCTGATGTACAAAACAGTACATTCTGGTACAGAAGTGATCCTTCACTCCTGACCACCCACATAGAACCCTTTGAGATTCAGGCAATATGTAACAGAAAACAAGCTCAGCTCAAACAGGGTTGGAATAAAATATGTTCTGGTGTAGAGGAAATAATATTAACCCAGTAACTTGCCTAAACCACTGCCTGCAGCTGGAATACCAATTGTTATGCTTATTGCTGAAAGCAGCTGTAAGCACAACTAACAGACCAGGAGGGGAGGGGGAAATGAGTGGAGTAAACGTACTCTGTGCCCTCCTGACTTGAGCTTTTTTGCTGAAGCAAGACGGAAAGTCTGGCAATAATTTACTGTTGCTATGTGAAATACAACTGGTTAACTGATTGAAAACTACAGGCTGGAAAATTCCACACTTAGCTTCTACTCAGCAGTTTTGTTGATGAACAAGTTATGTAATACAGACAAAATGAATATACATAGAGGAAGAAATCTGAGCTCAGTGGACACTTGGATACCTCTCAAGTCCCAGATGGAAGGCTGGCCATTGGACATCTACAGTTATCCACTTGAGATCTCCTTAAGACCCTGGGTAAATATGAATCTGGAGGTAATTCGGGGTGCTCTACTAACCTGTTGCGGACATGTGTAAGTGCTGGAGACTAAATGAAGTAGAAGCTTTAAGTGAAAGCACTTTTGTTTGCCTGCTTGCATCAACTATCTATCGGCTGGATGGCTGTGTCCCCATTGATTTGTGTCCTGCCACCACCTTGCAAAGAGTAAAGTTACCAAGAGCTTTGGTTTCAGCAAAACCCCAGGTAACTTCCTCTAAAACTACACCACCACAGTGCTGGACGCTACAAGAGCTTGCGTCTCATCTGCCGTAGAGGCAGGTAAGTCTTTGCCTTCATTCAACACCTGAACCTAACATCTCTCACACTAAGGAATTATTCAAGATGATCCAGCACTACTCCAAAAGCAGCAAATCAAATCCAGTGCTAGAAACACAATGCCACCTTCCCATGAATTCAGCCTATTCACAAAAGGTAATGACAGAAGCATTGACAAATGCAAAGTACAACACTTAAAAATTAAAAATCAAATGTACAACTACAAAATGGGGAGTAACTGGCTAGGTGATAGTACTGCTGAATAGGATCTGGTGGATCACAAACTGAACATGAGTTATACAATATGATGCAGTTGCAAAAAAGGCTAATATAATTCTGCAGTGTATTAACAGGAGTGTTGTATGTAAGACATATGTGGTAATTGTCCCACTCTACTCGGCCCCGGTGAGTCCTCAGTTGGAGTACTGTGTCCAATTCTGAGCACCACACTTTAGCAAAAATGTAGACAAATTGGAGAGAATCCAGAAGAAGGCAACAAAAATTATAAAATCTGACGTCTAAGGAAAGGTTAAAAAATGGGCATGTTTAGTCTTGAGAAAAGAAAACTGAGGGGGGACTCTCAAATATATTAAGGGCTCTTATAAAGAGGACAGTGATCAATTGTTCTACATATCCACTGATGTGTTTGCTTTTGAGCTGCCAGGGGGTCATGAATAGTTGTGAGGGAGCTGCGACCATCTTGTCCTTCCCATGTTGCTAAATGGGAAGTTTTGAAGAGGCTAAGATTCTGGTAAGGGGGTCCTGGTGTGGAAAAGGATGAGAAACTATGATTATTCACAACCACTGGCAGTATGATTATTCCCACATTCTCGATTTCTTAACTACAGAAACTATGTTCAGAAAGTGGCCCCATCTCAGTTTACGCTGGGATCTTCAGTGATGATGATACGGTTTCCTCATCCTTCACGTGTTGCATAACTGTTCTATAAAAATCAATATCTAGGTTTTCACATTGCACTTTCTGCCAATGCATCTTCAAAACTTAGAAAGCTAACAAGACAAGTTTTACAAATGTCTTAGGGTTTGTTTTTCTCTTGTCCCCTCCTACCACACAGGAATTTTTATTACCTTCATCATGGGAAAGCAATGCAGATATGTTCGTTTTGTTCTGAGGGCAGTGAGTCATGATGATTTTAACATATTTAGGGTGTGACCTCCACAGTTACAGGTCAGCTGCCAAAAAAGCTCTGCACTTCCTACTTGCGAGTCTCCAACTATTCAGGCTCAAAGTTACCAGCATACCATCTTCCTCGTGAAGAACAAGATCTGAGGAAGGTAAGGCATTGTGGATTTCCCCTTACCCCAGTTCCTGTGATAAAGTGTAGCCCTGCAACCCTTCCCTGCGACTGTGGGATTCTCCATTTCCTACTTCTGGGGGCAACTGATATGTAAAGCTCCTTGTCTCTGCAATGAACTTTGATACGGAGTAAGGACTGGTTGCCTCCCACTGCACTCTTTGCAGCCCATTGACTACTTCCTTTCCTCATCCACATGGACCCTCCCTACTGAAGGTGTAGATGCTAGGAGAAGGGAGATGACAATTGAGGGGCAGCAAAATGTGCTCAGGATGCCCCCCCCCAAGGTGCTTCTCAATCATGATGTGATATATCTTGACTTTAATAAGGCTTTTGATATTGTCCCACATGACCTTCTCATAAACAAACTGGGGAAATGCAACCTAGATGGAGCTACTATAAGGTGGGTGCAGAACTGGTTGGAAAATTGTTCCCAGAGTAGTTATTAATTGCTCACAGTCATGCTGGAAGGGCATATTGAGTGGGGTCTCGCAGGGATTGGTTCTGGGTCCAGTTCTGTTCAATATTTTCATCAATGATTTAGATAATGACATTGTAAGTGTATTCTCTAAGTTTGTGGACGATACCAAGCTGGGAGGGGTTTCAAGTGCTTTGGAGGATAGGATTAACATTCAAAATGATCTGGACAAACTGGAGAAATGGTCTGAAGTAAACAGGATGAAAGTCAATAAGGACAAATGCAAAGTACTCCATTTAGGAAGGAACAATCAGTTGCACACATACAAAATGGGAAATGACTGCCTAGGAAGGAGTACTGCAGAAAGGGATCTGGGGGTCATAGTGGATCACAAGCTAAATATGAGTCAACAGTGTAACGCTGTTGCAAAAAAAAAAAAAGCCAACATGATCCTGGGATGTATTAGCAGGAGTATTGTAAGCAAGACACAAGAAGTAATTCTTCCGCTCTACTCTGAGCGGATCAGGCCTCAACTGGATTATTGTGTCCAGTTCTGGGCGCCATATTTCAGGAAGGATGTGGACAAATTGGAGAAAGTCCAGAGAAGAGCAACAAAAATTATTAAAGGTCTAGAAAACATGACCTATGAGGGAAGATTGAAAAAAATGGGTTTGTTTAGTCTGGAGAAGAGAAGACCGAGAGGGGACATAACAGTTTTCAAGTAAATAAAAATTTGTTACAAGGAGGAGGGAGAAAAATTGTTCTTCTTAACCTCTGAAGATAGGACAAGAAGCAATGGGCTTAAGCTGCAGCAAGGGCAGTTTATGTTGGACATTAGGAAAAACTTCCTAACTGTCAGAGTGGTTAAGCACTAGAATAAATTGCCTAGGGAGGTTGTGGAATCTCCATCATTGGTGATTTTTAAGAGCAGGTTGGACAAACACCTGTCAGGGATGGTCTAGAGATAATACTTAGTCCTGCCTTGAGTGCAGGGGACTAGACTAGATGACCTCTCGAGGTCCCTTCCAGTTCTATGATCGCCTTCTTACCACCAGTTTCTCAAAAGACAAGGGAAAATCACTAACAAAGCTTTGTTCAGGGGAGCTACGGTTGCTTAGTAGTGCCTAATACCCTTCTAGAACATGAAAGCGGACAGCCAAAAACAGCAACAACTGAGGACCAGGAAACTCTGACCCACAAAAAACACAAACACTAGAAACCAGGAAATGCACAGTCACTGTCGTGTTTTCCCACCCCATGCCTCCACACATGCAAAGTCTGTCTTTTGAAATGTTTTCATCTTGCAAAATGCAAGGATTTACTAAGGTATTTCAAAATTTTCCAAGGAAGAAATTCCAGACCCTGCCCCCCATTTTTAACTCTCCCCTCCCGAAAATCAACCAAGATTCTCCATTCATGCCAAGTCTAAAAGATGCTGGGTGCAATTTTCAGGAGGCCAAAAAATAAGGGTGGAATCCACAAAGACTCTTAGGTGCTGTGATGCTAAGTGTTTCTAGTAAGTCACAGGAACAATACTGCAATCCACAAAGCCAAGTTAGGCAGCTAGGATCCTTATACAGTGAATTGGGGGAGAGGGGGATTTTCTTGTCCTCACCACAATGGATGACGTGGTGAGGGCACAAGTACAGTTCACAGTGGCCCAGCAGGAGGCCACCCAGGCCCAGATGACATCCCAGCAGGAATCGATGTGGTTGTAGCACAAGACGAACCAATTACTGATGAGTCAGGTGACCCAGGACTGAGTCACCTGCAAGAGACCTCCTGCAAGAGGTGATGGCCCAGCTGAAAGCCCTGACCACCCTAGCCCATGGGCCCAATGGGATGCGAGCCCTGAGGGCCACCAGTTATCTACCAAAGATGACTGTGGAAGACGATGTAGAGGCATACCTCTTTTGACAGGAACACACTGCATGAGGCCTGGCCCCAGGACCAGTGGGCTAGCATCCTTGCCCCCTTTTTGTGTGGGGAGCCCAAGAAGGCTTACCATGACATGCCTGCAGAAGTTGCGGCCAACTACCCCCAGTTGAAAGCAGAGATCCTGGGCCAATCGGGGGTGATGGCAGCGGTGCAGGCCCAGAAGTATCATGAGTGGATATACCAACAGAGCAAGCCTCCCTGGTCCCAACTATTCAACCTCACCCACCTCACGTGGAAGTGGCTGCGACCCGAGGCCCATAGTCCAGAGGAAACTCTGGAAATTCTGGTCATTTGACCAGTACATGAGGGGACTGCCACCAGACCTCCGCAAATGGGTAGACTAGAACGACCCTTCCTCCTATGACGAGGAGGTCACTCTGGTGAAGAGACGGATGATGGCCAGGGAACTTTCCCAACCACCCAGGGAAGATTCACTCCAAATTACACGATCAGCCCCGATCGTGGGAGTTCGGATGACCGACCACCCAGGAAGGTCTAGGTGGGAGAAGAGGGGATCCAACGACTAGTCAGGGGCCACAAAGGGATGGAGCGACCTGGGCAAAGAGGACCGAGGGTTAATTAGGACACCTGGGGCCAATCAAGGGCCTGCCAGAACCTGTTAAAAGCCTCCCCTCCAGCCGGATAGGGGCATGCAATAAGAGCTGAGGGAGTAAGGAGAGCTACTGGAGAGCTGGGCAGTGCAGACACTGACCAGCATTAGGGGAAAAACAATGCAGGTACAGAGTTAAAGGTCAGGAAAATCCCTGCCCAACGGGGCGGATGGCCCTTCCGTGCCCTGGATGTCTGATGGAAGAGACCCTGCCAGAGGAGAAAGACTGAACCGAGTGTCTGGTCTGTTGCCACCATACCCAGAGGGGCTACCAGAGACTGAGAGACTCCCCTGTCAGGGAAGTCAAGAGGAACCCTGCTCCAACAGGGTGTGGACAGTAAACCCAGCGGTGTGAGGAAAATTCTGAGGGAAAAGAGGAATACCCCAGCCGCTGCTAAACAGAACCAAGGGACCCACTGAGATGGAGAGGAAGCTCTGTCACAGTACCTAAGGCACATCATGTGGGACTGAGTTAGGTACACCACACAAAATGGGAGGAGGTGGTCGTGGTGATGTCAACCTTATAATTTTTAGTCTAGTGGTTACAGCACTCACCTGGAACGTGGGAGTCTATACACTGGTGGTTCTAGTCACCAGCTGGGAATAGACAATCAGCCACACCCAGGTTAGTCCCTTTCTTCAGGGTTGTGCTTATTGCCTCTACAAACAAGAAAAGCAAAGTGTGTTACTTTCTGTGCAAACAACAGTCTGGTTAGCAGTTCAGATTGGGGTCCTCTGATATCTACTGGGTAGGGCCCTCTCTGACCTTGCAGTGGGCTCCACAGGGAGGGCCAGCCTGCCTGCAGCCTCCTGCTATAATTACCACTCCTCTCTCCTGATTTTCCCCCTTTACATTGGCTCACACTCTCAGCTGGACAATCATATGATGATGATCAGCTGGGTCACCTAACTCCCAGTACCTGCCTGCTACAATTCTCTCTGACTGCTCCCTCTTCCCCACCCCTCAAGCTATTAAAGGGGCAGATCTTCCTGTTACAGAGACCCACATTCAATTCCCCCCTCTCTGCCAGAAGCAGGAGAAAGGATTTAAACAGGGACCTCCCACGAGCATGCTCTAGCCACTGAGCTATCGGATATTCTGTTGTGCAGGCTCCCTCAGTCTCACTTGTTGAAGCTGTTGCACTCTAGATAAATAATGAGTGATTAGAGCAGGGGAACTAGACCCTGGGTCTCCCAGCTCCCAGATAGGTGCCCAAACCACTAGACTACAAAGTCATTCTCTATCTTCCTCCCTAAAAATGACTGTTTCACTATGGATAAATACTTAAATAGCCATTAGGCCACAGCGAGAGAGAATACGATTCTGTAGTCCATTGGATAGGGAACATGGTGCTTACGGATGATTTTCTTTCCTGCAAGGTACCATGCTAGCATTAATTTTCTCATGTGTTTGTGCCATGTCCTGTGTTTCCTTCTACCTAAACATTGCACTGGCTCCTGCTGCTGCACCACAGCATTTACATTGTCAAATATCCATTAACCCAGATTTTCAAGCGTAACAAGCGAATTTGGGTGCCCTGATTTTTTTTGGATTCCCACCGTGAGATAGTTGAATGGGGACTGACTTTCATCCACTCATCCTCCTGGACCTGTCTGCAACATTTGACACTGTTGATCATGAGAGTCTGCTGCTCACTTGAGAGAGATGGCAGAGGTCCAAGATAATGTGCTAAAATGGTTTGAGTCCTTCCTGGAGGGATGCAACATATGGTGATGGGAAACTGCATTTCCTCCATTAGATCCCTTGCTTGTGGAATCACATGATGATAAATTCTCTCTCCAATCTTTTTCAATACCTACATGCAATCACCAGGTGATCTGGCCAGATGATGTGGACTCAAGTGCCAGCAATATGCAGATGATACACTGCTCTACCTGTCTTTCATCACGTACAATCACATCACTACCACCAACCTGGCCCAAGGCTCAGTTGAGATCAGCTCTTGTATGAAGAACAGCTGACTTAAGCTGAACCCAGGCAACACAGAGGTGATGCTGGTGGGCAGAAGAAAGTACTTTGAAGAGCTTTCAGCCACAGTGACGTCTCTATTGATTATACACAGCCTCAAATGGTCCACTCAGTCTATAGTCTAGGAGCACTCCTGGATTACTCACTGACATTGAGCTCCTATGATGCTTTCTGCCATCTCCACTTTGCTAGAAAACTCAGTTATTTATGCTTAGTCACCTCTCGGCTGGATCACCTGCGCATGAAGCCTTCAGCCCTTAAGAAACTCCAACTAGTTCAGGATGCTGCAGTGTGTCTCTTCAGCAACACAGGCTACTGAAAACATATCAAACCTGTCCTCTGCTCCCTACCCTGGCTTTCTATAGAATATTGAATCTCAAGTTCAAGGTCTTTCCATGGCTTGGGCCCAGGATATCTAAAAGAACGTCTGAAGACCAGGACAAAAACCATGGTCAACAGCTATGCTCCTCTGGTACAACAGAACTCTCAACAGTAAGAGCAAAGCTTGGCTGCGTGGGAGACAGAACTTTCTCCAGGGATAATCCAAGACTGTGGAATGAACTCCCCCAGGAATTAAGACCATCACAAACCTCACCACTTTCCACTCCAAATGTAAGGTGCATTTCTTTGACCTTGCCTTCTCTTACATAAATACACAGCAATATTTACACTAAATTAAATCTCCACTGCACACACTTCACTCTTTGTGGAGAGAATGAGAAATGACACAACATGTGATAAATGTGCAATAACATCGCTTAATGCACCACTGGAAGGTGCTGAGATGCTATGGTGATGAGCAAAGGATAAGAACCTGAATAGAATAGAAAAGACATGCCTGCCTTCTGCCACAATAAGCAGACGTAGTGGAACACAGAGTGGTTATTTGTAAATCTCATTAAATACCCCCTATGCAAATATGCTATCAATGCTTACAGAGCAGAATTTGCCTTTACATTTTCAAACTTCAATTACATCAAAACCCATTTGATTTAAATATTTAAATCTTTGAAATGAAAAATATCCAATGATACTGCATAGAAAAGGCATATTATGGAATTCAACTTAATTTTAGCACTTTTTTTAAAAATCCACTCCCTCTATGGCCCTTCCTCATGACTGTGTAGGGGACCAGAGCACTTTTATTCAAAAATGGAGATCTATAGATTGAAATAACCTTATTTACCTCTTTAAATAAACACAAAAAGATGTAAACATTAATTTATACCGTGGAAGCTGTTAAAATGATCATGAGGTAAATAGGCAGGAAGCACATGTGTGGACAGAAGTGACTAATGTTATACACAGTAAAATTGGAGAAGTTTAGGTGGGTCTATCCACCATATGTTTGATCTTCTTGCATACAAATACTAATTAAAGTGAATTAAACTAGTTTTAAAAGAACTGCTAGCTAGGGCAAGGTATGTAAAATGCTAAATTAAATTAAATGTCATAGAAGCATTCACATAATTACTAAGCAAAAAGGAATAGTTTTAATTAGGATGCAAGGAAAACTGACTGCTATGTCAGCACGAAAGCTCATGCTTAAATAAATTTGTTAGTCTTTAAGGTGCCACAAGTACTCCTGTTTTTTTTGACTGCTATGGGTGTCTCCTTAAAGACCTGAAACAATGGCAAGCTGGTTGCTTTGCTTTAGATGTATTTTTCAGTGTTGCAAAACCATTAGCATACCCTTTATTGTGTTTAGCAAGTTCAACCGCAATAGTTACTTTACAGATCTCTCTAGCTTTAATAAATGTAGTCTCACACACTCATATCCATTCAGAGTGCTGCTGCAAAGATAATTTTCCTATCCCATCACCAGGGCCGGCTCCAGACCCCAGCGTGCCAAGCCCGCATTTGGGGCGGCATTTTGCCAGCAGGGCGGCAGGCGGCTCTGGTGGACCTTTCGCAGTCATGCCTGCGGGAGGTCCACCGGAGCCGCGGGACCAGCGGACCTCCCGCAGGCATGACTGCGGAGGGTTCGCTGGTCCCGCGGCTCGGGTGGACTTCCCGCAGGCATGCCGCGGGACCAGCGCAACCT
Source organism: Mauremys reevesii (assembly GCF_016161935.1). Classification (NCBI taxonomy): domain Eukaryota; kingdom Metazoa; phylum Chordata; order Testudines; family Geoemydidae; genus Mauremys; species Mauremys reevesii. The sequence goes on along the minus strand of NC_052624.1, from coordinate 221,718,122 downwards.
CCGCAGGCATGTCTGCAAGAGGTCCCCTGGAGTTGCGGGACCGGCGACCAGCAGCGCGCGCCCTGCGGCATACCGCCGTGTTTGGGGCGGCCAAATTCCTAGAGCCACCCCTGCCCATCACTTTGACCATATCAACCTTCCCTTTGAATCCCTCCATTGGCTCCTCCTTCTCTATCACATCTAATACAAACTCCTTATTTTCACTTTCACGGCCCTTCACAGTCTCCACCTTACCTATCATCTCATTCGCTACCAAACTGTCGATTCTCACCTCCAATCAGCACATGCTGCCAGCTTCCACTGCCAGCTTGTTAAATTTTCAAATCAACATCTTCATACTTTCTCCGCTGCCCCACGTGCTTGGGAGGTGCTCCCCATAAACATCCACAAAACTAACTCATTACACTCCTTCAAAACCCTCTTGAAAACTCTCCTTTGCTGTGATGCCTAAAAAAATATTGGCACTGGTTAAGCTGTGGGTGTACTGATACCACTGCCTGTCATGCTGACCAATACCATACTGGCCTCACTGTTTCCGTATTCTCCCCAGTCTGTCTGTATCTGTGTCTCTTGTTTTATATTTAAATTGTAGGCCCCTAGGAACAGGAACCATGTTTTTGTTCTGTTTGTACAGGGCCTAATGTGGTGGCATCCTGATCCATGGTTAGGGCCCCTAGGTGCTGTGGTAATACAAATCAACAAATAAATAAATTTGCAAGTGGCTATTCTCTATATTCCAACTTGATCTCAGAGCTGGGGTGATGTGCAGGTGCACTGTACTCACTCATTGTGGCAGTAGGCAGCCTTGTTACAAAAAGGCGGGCCTCCTATCATGTACCAAGAAGATGGACAGGCCAGTAACCAGTACACCAGAGCTCACACTGCATTAGAGAGGGCTCCAAAGTATTCACTTGTAGCTCCAGCAGACAGACGCAGTCTGAAAGGATACAGAAGGTCTCCAGCCAATGTTATATAATGCAACTGCAAGACATAGGTCATCACAAATGCTGAGGAAATTAAGCAAACTCAGGGTTCACAACCTATTGCAGGCAGCCACTCCATGTAATGAACTGCATCCTTGTAATCGGATTAAGCATAACATGCGGAAAAGTAATAACTGGGTGAACTGGCAAAGGATGCCAGGTTTGCTCACTGCCCCACCACAAAACTATACTCCGCCAATAACATGGTCAGGAGCGCAAGCCTGTGACCCACACACCCTGCAGCAGTGACTCCTATCTTGCAGGGCTGGGCGTGGCTCCCCTCTCTGAGCATTGGGACCAGGCACACAGGGTCGCAGCACCACTCGGGTTTGGCCAAGAAGGCCCTCCAGCATCACTGAGCCACATGTGAGTGGCACTGCAGTCCCATGCACCAGGTCGCAGCACCTCGAGAGGACAGCCTGGTCCAGACCCACAGAACAGGAACTCTTACTGGACAGCGAGTGTGAGGTATACTTGTTCTCCAGCCCTACTCCACCCACCCCAAGGCCTCCCCTCCATCAAGGGATTAAGGGCAGGTGGTCAGAGCCCCCTCAGCCGTTTAGTAGAGTGCACCCGTTGATTCAGGAGGCTTCGTCTACCCCAGTGAGATGAGATGTCATGGGAACCCTGATGCAGCAAGATAGCATAGGAGGACTCTGCACCTCTGCTCCAGGGTACCTCTTTGCAGAGTAGTGTGGAGGGTGGGATGAGGGCAGGGGCAATGCCTTGGCCCTGTCTGCCTTAAGTGCAAAGCTGGGGCTAGCACAGTGGTGGTTAATACAACTCCTCAGAGCCACCGTCCAGCCCGCTGTAACTTTCTAATGACAGCAAGACTCTGATGACCCTAAGGCCCCTTGCTGAGGAACCCTCTCATTGCTACTCTTTTCAGGCACTATGCAGCCACCTGGTACAATTGCCAGGCACACAGCTGCCTCCTCATGGTATGTCTACACTGCAACGTAAGCCCATGCTTGAGTCCAGGCTCAAGCCTAACCGCCCCCACCCCCCATGTCTACACTGCAATTACACTAACCCAGGACTCGGACCCAAGGTCCCAGAACCCTGCAGGGTTGGACAGGGGTAGCAGGTTTGTATACTTTTTGGTGGTGGCCAGAACAGATCCAAGTCTTCCCCCCGCCACAACCTGCCTAAGGCTCTGGGAGGGAGTTTAGGTGTGGGAGGGGGGAAGGGTTGGGCTCTGGGAGGAAGTTTGGGTACAGGCTCTGCGCTGGGGCAGGCAGTTGGGGTGCAGGAGAGGGTGCAGGGGATGGGCTCTGGGAGGGAGTTTGGGTGCAAGGTCTGGGCTGAGGCAGGGGGTGGGCTCTAGGAGGGAGTTTGGGTGTGGGGTCTGGGCTGGGGCAGAGGGTCGGGGCACAGCGCTTACCTCAGGCAGTTCCCGAAAACGACCCGCACCCCCCTCTGGCAGCAGCTCCTAGGCAGGGGGCTGGAAAGGTCTCCACGCGCCACTGCCCCAATGCAATGCTCCCATTGGCCGCAGCTCGGGGCAGGGGCAGTGCACAGAGACACCCCCTCCCTCCCAGGGGCCACAGGAATGTGCGGCCACTTCCAGAAGCGGAGCAGGTGGGTGAGCAGGAAGCCACCTTAGCCCCGTTGTGCTGCTCGAGGTGGCGGTGGGGGGGCCCAGGCCCTTTTAAATGGCCCAGGAACAGCAGGCCAGACCAGGGGGAAGACCTGGCTCTGAACTTTGGTGGAGCCAGGCCCCGTGCTCTCATATTGGTGGAGCATGGGCACATACAACTCACCGCCCCTGGGGCTAGAGACTCTGAGCTTGAGTTAAGCCATGACACTGGGTCCAAGCCCTATTGCTTTGCAGTGTAGATGCAGCCCCATCTGACTGAGGCCTGAGAAGTCAGTCAGAAATATCCCACAATTCCATGGGACAACTTCTTTAGTCCTCTTTATCCCAACAACATTCAATTCACTCTATTTAAAACAGAGGCCACCCTTCCCCTTGCACCTTCCCCTCCGCCTCCGTTTGTAAACAGCACCAGCTCAGGTCAGCATTAACCCAGTCTCTTCTGATCACTGATCTACAAGCACACTTTCAGAGAGTCTCCTGGGTTTGCACTGGGAATGAACTGAACAAGCCTTTTGCAAAGCAAGCTACTGCCTGGTAACACACATGGCAAGCAGTAAAATTTTCCTAGGGTGCACTGCAGTCCTAGGGCTAGAGCAGCCATATTCTGGGGGGCACTAGGGACACTGGGCTATGGTTACTTTGACTCACATCTGGGCACTTCAGTTTGGCCATCAGAGCCTAGGTGTGAGCATGGGTTAGAAAAGTATTAACATAGGGTTAAAATACAAGGTAGATGTTTAAGCCCAGGTAGGGTGACCAGATATCAAGTGCCAAAAATCGGGACACTTTTTTTTTTTGGGGGGGGGGAAGGGGAATAATTGCCTATATATAACAAAGCCTCTAATATTGGGACCTTTGGTCACCCTAAGCCCAGGGCTCCCTAACACAGCTCAGCTGACTCAAATCCCACAACCCTGCGCTTAAACTGCGGTGCAGACTCACCCAAAGCGGCCACTGCCCCTCCCGCCTGGCTTTATAACACCCCCACCCCCGCTGCGGGGGATAGTTGGGGGGAGGGGGCACATTGGGAACTGCCCCACATCGAGGCACCCCCCGCCCCTGCTCTCTGGCGCAGACCCCTCGGTGGCCCCGGCCACTGCAGGCTGCAATCCCCGGCCAAGCGCCTCGTTGAGTCAGGGCTGCTGGCGGGCAGCGGCCCGGGCGGGGCAGCCGCGCGGGGCGGGGACCGGGGAGCTATTTACCCCGCTGGCGCGCGCGGGCCCTGACACTGGACCGAGCTGCCGGCGCGGTGAGTGGGGAGCGGAGCTACGGGCGGGGCGGGGCCGGGCCGGGCCGCCGCCCGGAGCCAGGCAGTGGCGCTGCGCTGCCACTTCGGCGCGGGCTTCTCCCCCAGCTCGCAGCCGCGGCGCTTCCCGGGGCGTCGCTTTCCGGCGCCATGCGCCGCGCGGGGGGCAGGGCAAGGGGGGAGCCACCCGCCGAGGCTGCCGCCGCCACTGAGCGAGCGAGCGCTCCCGCAGGGGAGACTACACGCGGGCGGGTAGAAACCAACCTCTCCCGTCTGTCGGAGGGGCGTGGGCGGAGGAGCGGGTTGTGGGGGGTTCTCCGCAGCGGATCTGAAATGAGGGGGCAGGAAAACTTGATGTTTCTAGTGCTTTACAATTGTGCATGCAGTTGGTGCAAACGCGTGGCTTGTGGGATCTCCTGGGCTGGGAGGAGAATTGGCTGCAGGCTCTGTGAAGTACAATAGCTACAGCAGCTGCGATTCTGTCAGAAGACAATTAAACGTGTGCAGAGAACTAACAAACACATTGTACCTTTCAGTGGTACTTTAGAATCGCGTGTATCGCTGCCTTGTAGACGGGAGATCTTCCGTCCTCCCACCCCCATAAAGTACAGGTCTTAGAAATGCAAAATCTGAAAAGTGTTTTTAGCCTCAGGCATAGTAGCGGGCAGTCCCCCTTAGATCTAGCTTTGGACTACTATTTTTGTTATATCTCCTCTATCTGTCATTACAACATTGTAAACAAAATCCGTATAAACCTTGGAGGGTTGAAAATTATTCACAAAAACGTTTGTACATATGTAATGGTCACTGCAACAGATTAAAAAAAGGGGGAATCAATACTGTACTTTTCTTATATATGTGGTCCTTGCTTAGGTCTTGTTGATTGTTTTAAAAAATATAGTTAGTACTCCTTTTTATAATGTAACAGTATCTCACAACTTGCTATACTGAGATTTTTAACTGTATTAAAAAGGACAGAGACAAGTAATTTTTTCTTAGTTCATAATTCCCATTCAGAATAATGCACAGGTTTTCACAGTAAGGGTAATTAATTATTGGAATAATTTATCTAGGGACTTGGTGGATTCTCTATCACTTAAAGTCTTTACATCTTGATGGGATATTTTTAAAAAACATATGCTATAACTCAAACAGAAATTATCTGCTGGATGCAGTAATTGCTGGATAAAATAGGGCTTGTCTTATGCAGGTCAAATTGGAAGATCATGATAGTCTGATGATCCTTTCTGGCCTTGTCATCTATGGGGAAAAAAAATTATTTCCCAAATTATTGCTTTGCTCCATTTGGCAAACATTATTTTCCATCACGTCTTGACTGATGCTGGAAAGGGTGAGATTTCACCCATTTGTTCAAAGTAACCAGAAAAATCTGAGATAGTTTTATCACAAACTAACTATATAGCACTGTCTGTTTACACACGGCAACTTCAGAAGTGAAATGTGCCAAGTTTATAACAGGCCCCTAGAATTAAGAGCCTACAATTTAAAGGCACGATAGATATGTACAACAGAGAACAATATAAAGGAAACAGAATGATGTGATGTCATAATAAAATGTAAGATTGTAATGCTATGCTGCTTAGGAGCATTGGTGCACCTTACCATAACATAAAACACTGGGTGTGATTTTTTTTTTTTTAAATCTAGGGCTCCTGGGTACTATGAAAATACAAATAATAATATCAATGGAAAATTTGCAGTGTTTGGACAAATCATTATCTCCTGTGCTTTGAAACTGTGATGCACATTTTTTCTTGGGAGAAGGAAACTTTTTAGCAGTCTATCTTCAGAGGTTATTGCAATCTGAGTGTTCTGGTGGCTTTCACTCTGTTTTTGTAGTAGTTTGTTTAAACAATCTATTATTTGGCAGAAATGTGAACAATTACACAAAATGTGTCTATACAAAAGTCCACACACACATATATATAAAATTAAATGACATTATAACCAATGGAAAATGGAGTGTTGGAACAAAGTGAATAGGAGACTTGTGGGATCTTGCTCCTCTGGCCTAAGCAATCTTTAGCAACTGGTACCGTACCATGACTTCCTAGAAAAAGACAAGAAAAATATCTAGCGATAAAATGCATTTTTGCAGAAAAGAACTGTGACCTATTAACTAACTAGATCCTTAGGGTACAAGCTAATTCTTTTTTTTTAACTCTAATATCTCTGAAGTTTCAATGCAGCATTTTTGTTTTATCTTTTTAATTAGAAAAATTATCCTTCATATCTGAAAAATCATGTGCAAGTTAAGCAGCATCTCGGAGACTCTCAAATTCCTGATTTTATTAGGATATTACTACTTTGAGGCTTTCATTCTGTTTATTTGTCCTCCATGTAAAAAGAATGTTGCTGGTGAAATAGTGCTTATTACAGGAGCTGCAAATGGGATTGGAAGGCAGATTGCCTTAAATTTTGCTCGTCTTGGGGCTACCCTGGTTTTCTGGGACATTGATGAAGAAGGTAACAAAGAGACGATTAAACTGGCCAAAGAAAATGGAGCCAAAGGAGTTTATGCCTACAAGTGTGACTGCAGCAATAGGGAAGAAGTCTACAGAGTGGCAGATCAGGTAATATTTTACATTGCTTTTCTTTCCAGTATAATACTGTATCTAATTAAAATATATCTCTTTCAAAGAATTAGTTTTAGAAGCAGTAATGTTTGGTAACGGGATTTACCACTTATATCCAGTTATTGCAATTTAACAAAAAAAATTGAAGGTATTTATAAATGCTTAATCTGTTTTTTGTAATAAAATAATTGGGTTTGATCTAATGTACTGTGGAGACTGAAATACTGTGAGTTTTTTCCCTCTAAAGGAAAATAGTTGCTTCAAATCAAGACCAGGGTAAAGCATATGGTTGTAGTTGACTTGATATGTTCATTGCTGAGCCTCAAAATTTGCAAATGTTACTGAGAAACAGTAAAACACAGAAAAGAGGTTTTTCTGCTATTTGTCAATGTTATCAGTGAATTATAGTTAAGTAAGGATGCCTTGGGATATAACCATTTCAAAAAAGCAACCAGGAGGGTCTCATCCTAGTTTTCCTGATGTACAATTTGGACTTATTCTTCACTCAGTGTAAGCTGGAAAATAAGACATCACAGGACCTCACTACAAACTTAACTTTTGCTGCTCTATTGCCCTATCTTAAGTAAACACCATTTTGTCAACAAAAGTCAGGTTTCGTCAACAAAACAGTGGAGGTGTACACACTGGAATGTTCCTTGTTCCAACAGAACTCTCCTGCTTGGCCAACAAAATAAAACTACCTCAGCAAGAGGCATAGAACTTTTTTCAGCAAAATTATATTGACAAAGTGTCAATGTAGACACCGTGCTTGGTTATGTCACTGTAAATGGCCTCCAGGAGATGTCCCACAATGCCCATCCTGATCATTCTGGTCAGCAGTTTGAACTCCGCTGCCCTGCACCCAGGTACACAGGCTTCTGTCCCTCCCCCTTTAAAGTCCCAGGAATTTTTGAAATTCCACTTCCTGTTTGCTTAGTGTGGAGAGCTCACATTGCATGTGCCCAGCTGACCATTGCAGATCCATGCAGCAAACACTCTCCTGCTTGGAGCACACCTGAGTTGTTGGCTCTGCTGACACTGTGGGAAGAGGAGGCTGTGCAGTCCAGCTCCACCTAGCTGTAGGAACTTCGATACCTGTGGTCAGATTTCTCATGGCTTGTTGGATAAAGGCTATGCAGCAGTGCTGTGTGAAGATAAAGGAGCTGAGGCAGGTGTACTAGAAGGCAAGGGAGGCAAACCATCACTCTGATGCTGTGCCAAAGACCTGCCACTTCTATAAAGAGCTGGATGCTATCCTTGGTGGCAACCCCACCTCCACCAGGAACCATGTGGATACTCAGGATGAGCTGGAGGCAGTGGACACTGGACTCCACCCCAAGGATGAAGTTGTGGATGAGGAGGTCAAGTTGGAGGACAATGTGGAGAACACGTCAGGATCGTCCAGTGGCGTGGCAAGTCAGGACCTCTTTTCCACTCCAGAGGGATCTAGCCAGTCCCAGCAGTCCATCTCTGGCATGCCTGATGCAGGAGAGGAGAGCCCTGGTAAGTGATGTTTTTGAGTTGATGCTGCTCGGTTATATGAGGTCGAGCTGTCCTTTGCTCTGTATAATCTAGAAGTGGGTGAAAGGATAGCAACATACAAGACTAGCTGTGTTTGAGTGTGCTCCACAGTCCCCTGTGCAGCTAAGCAATGCGGTGGAACAGTGTGTTAATGCACACAGGGATTTCATTGGAATCTTCCAGAGAGATCTCTAGGAAACTTTCCTGGAGGCACTTGACAATCCCCTGCCGAAGATTCCTTGGCAGAGCTGCTTTGTTCCTTCCCCCATTGTAGGAAATTTTTCCTTGGCAATCACTTGTGGAGGGACCAAAGTGGCACACAGGCGAGCAGCATAGGGCCTGAGTCTGAAGTTGCACTCATGCAGAATTTACAATATTGTCCCTAGTCACGTGCACTGATCCCCTTAAAAAAAACCAGCTAGACCCTGTGCTCCATCTTGAATGCCCAACTCCCACCCGGGCCGAACTCACCATTTTTAGGGTATTCGTCAAGATGTGTGCTTGCCAAGGGACATGAGATAGTGATTCATATGTTAAGAGGTGTATTTTACTGTAATGATTCAATGCTGGGCATGAACTAATCATCATGCTTCTGTGTATTGTTTCTTGTGCTTCTTCAGATGTGGACTTCAGGGGAACCCACTGTACACCAGCAGAGCCCCTCTGCCAGATAAGGAAGTGACCAAAGCAGAGCAAGGAGGACATGTTCCGAGAGGTGTGCCAATCCTCAGAGGCAAAAAAAAGAGAACGCAGGGAGTGGAGAGAGACTCTGAAGGAAAAATTTAAAATAGAAAGGCAAGACCGAAAGGAGAGTGAGGAGCGCACTGTAAAGGGCCAGGAGTGGATGATAAAAGTCATGGAGGATCAAACAGAGAAGTTCCTAATCAAGCTTGAGGTCGAACACGTGTGCTCGCCCCACCTGCAGCCAATACAGAACTGCTTTCCAAACTCCTCCTTTGCAACTTTCTGGAACGTCTCAGTACCCCATTCACTCTACCCCTTCGGACAGCTTCCAAAATGACAGCTGGACTTACACACCGCTATGAGAGCCTACGCTGCCCTGCACTGTTATCTCCCTTCCCACCAATCCTTTTGTATGTGTTGTTAATTGGTATTTCATAAAAACAAACTCTCTGAAAGATAGCCAATCTATCTTTGTCTCCTACACATGTGGTTGCTACTGGTCATAATCCATAATGGCTGTTTGAACATTTGCTGACTACAAATCCCAGTTAGGAATCATCACAATTTTCATGCAAGGCAGCAAGTTAACAAAGCATGGCAGAGTGCTGTTTAGAAAGACATATTACTGGTGTTCATTATCAAAATGTTGCCACCAAAGCCTCCCTGATTTGAATAGCCCCCCGTTGTGCCCCTCTAGTAGCCCTGGTATCCGGCTGCTCAATTAAGCAGCAAGGCCATCCACCTCTGGGTCCTGGGAGGAACTTTTCACCCTTCACCTCACAACTATTATGGAGTACACAGCAGGTTGCTATGACCCCATTGAAATGTTTTCCTCATTTAGACCTAACCTGCCATAAAGGCAGCGCTAGCGCACTTTTAATCTGCCAAAGGCACATTCCACTGTCCTTCTGCACCTGTTAAGCCTATTGTTAAAGCACTCCTTGCTGCTGTCCAGTTTTCCCCTGTAAGGCTTCATGAGCCATGGAAGTAAGGGGTTTGCTGGGTCTCCCAGGATCACTATGTCCTTTCAGCATCCCCCACTGGAATCTTCTGGTCTGGAAAAAAAGTTCCTGCTTGGAGCTTTCTGTACAGGCCAGCATTCTTGAAGATTTGTGCATCATGCACCTTCTTGGACCACCCTGCGTTGATGTCAGTGAAACACCCATGGTGATCCACAAGCGCCTGCAATACCATAGAGAAGTACCCCTATATATTGATGTACTCTGTCGCAAGATGGTTTGGGGCCAGAATTGGAATGTGTGTGCCATCTATCACCCCTCCGCAGTTAGGGAATCCCATTGTCGCAAAGCCATCCACTATTTCATGCACATTGCCAAGAGTCACAGTCTTCCGTTGCCGGATACAATTAATGGCCCTGCACTCTTACGTTAACACAGCCCCAATGGTCGACTTTCCAACTTCAAACTGATTCATGACCCACCAGTAGTAGTCTGGAGTTGCCAGCTTTCACAAAGTGATTCTCATGCACTTCTCTACCGAGAGGGGCAGCTCTCAGTTTGGAGTCCTTGCACCACAGTGCTGGGGCAAGCACCTCATACAGTTCCTGGAAGGTGGCTTTCCACATCCAAAGTTCTGCAGCCACTACTCGTTGTCTCAAACCTGTGCAATCCCAATGATGCGATCCAACCACTTAGTGCTTGTTTCCCGAGCCTAGAAGCAACAGTCCACCATGTTCAGCTGCTCCATGAATGCCAGAAGTAATCTGGTGTTGTTTCTTTCCATGGCACACAGCAGGTCAGGCAACTCTGATTTTTGTTCAGAGTGGGAGCTCCTGATATACTGCATGACCATCCGCAATGTGTTTATTACAGTGATCTCAACAGTAGGGAGCAGTGCGGGATCCATCCTTTCAGACAGAGAAATGCCACGAAACACAGTCAGCCCTATTCTTCTCAGATCAAGTTGGTTGATGCACAACTACTCTCAACTATGCACATCATAACAAGAACAATTTGACCAGCCCCAGTACCATAGCTTCCTGTGTTAAGTAACATCACTACTCCTCACATCCATTGTGAGGATGCTACGTACAGAATTGGTGCAAAGATCAGGCAAACCCAAGCCTATCACTTTACACAGACCTCTTCCACTGCCCAAGAGTGTGCTTATTGTTGAGGCACCCATTGTGGGCCTACTTGACACTACTTTCTCTGATGTCAGTGTGGAATGAAGAATGGTCTGCCATTGACATCAGAAACCAGTCTCTTATAACTGACTTGACCGCGTGTGTATCTGGCTTTGATTTGCCGTTCTGCTCATGGGCCTTTCTGAAGCAATTTTGAATAAGCCTGGGTCAATGTGCAGCCAGCCTTCACACCTGAGGCCAACGAGAGGATCCCACATGTGGCTGTGGCTAAAGACAGATAACGTCACACATCACTGATGACTGGATTTGATGATGGTCTGAGGGTTCTGCACTTCACTGATGAGGGCTGCTGCCAATTGGCTTGCCAATTGTGGCTCCACATACAATAAGAAGATCATTGGAATAAAATGAAGTAATCAATTAATTAAAAGATTTAACTAAGTACAAATAATCAATCCTTAGAAATTCTAGAGAGTTTTTAAGAAGGTGGCCGTGTATTTGGTTATAAATCCCAGCTAAAGAATTTTACCAACTTCAGTCAAATTTACAGCTTGGTACCTGTTAGAATCTTAATACTGAAACCAATTTTTTTATCTGTCTTAACGACATCCTCAAAGCCAATTGTAAAGATTTCTTTTTAGAATTCTGTTGCTATGGGGTGGCTAATGCTTTCCTCCTTCCATGCCCTAAAAGAGACATTATAGTACAGACGTTAACAGAACACTCTTCATAAGCAGAAGTTTGAGAACACTTGCTTACCCGAAATTACAGAATACAATTTCAAGCCAGTGTAAGCCAGGACATTTAAACACAGAACACATTTTAATGAGGTTTTATGAGACAACTTTTAGGGCTATTTAGACCTGAGGAACTTACTTTCTGGTGTCTTCTCTGTTCAGACTTTTTGGGTATTTATACACAGGTGCATGCACACAGCCACATTTTCACACTCTCAAATGAAAATGTAAAAAGAGCTGGGATCTCTACCAGCTAATAAATGCAAAGGACAAAAACGGGAAAAAAGGAAAACTAAGATACTTAAGATAACAAAGGTGTAGTGATCTCTTAAACCCTTGTAGTCTTCTGGACTTTCATAGAGTATTCAGTGTTGTTCTAGCCATGTTGGTCCCAGGATATGAGAGAGACAAGGTGGGTAAGGTAATGTTTTTAATGGACCAACTTCTGTTGATGGAAAAGACAAGCTTTTGAACTGCACAGAGCTCTTTTTCTGGTGAACATCTCTATGCAGCTCAAAAGCTTGTCTCTTCCTGTGGGGTTACATCATCCCTATGCTGCCTTGGTGGAAAGTTACAGCAGCAGCACACCAAGTATAGAGGGGTTAGATAAAGTTGTTGTGAGAAAGTTGGGAGCTAGCCCGGAGGAGGCAGACGCCAGGTGGCCTGGCTGGGATCGGTTTCAAGGTGATAAACAAGACCATAATCAGATGAATTGCATGGGAAATGGGAAACCAGTAAGCAAAGGGCCATGCATGTGAAAAGTGTGTGTATCAGACAAAGAACCAATCAGCAGCAATGTAATGTTGGTGTGTCTGACGTTTGCTAATATGGAGAAGCCTATATAATATGATGCATTGTACTCAATAAACGATTCTGCTTGCAATCATATTGGTTGTTGTGCTTTATCCGGCCCGCATGCAACGCAACATCTTCCACCAACAGAAGTTGGTCCATTTAAAAATACTACCTCATTCATCCTGTCTCTCATAGAGTATGCAGTCAAGGAACCAGACGATGATGATACTGGCACAGCACTTCTTGCTAGCAAACCTTCTTCAGGTGTAGAGAGATTGATCAAAGGCTGGCATGGCCTGTTCATTGATGTCTTGACTTCTTCTCCCCAAGGGGGCTGGACCTTGAGGATTCAGGAACATCAGTCTTCCCCCAGGTGGCTTGCTGACCCAAAAAGTAAAGGCTTCTCAACCTTACCCTTGATTCTTATGATTTCCAAACTTTGCCTCGCAGTGTCTGTCTTTAAGTCATAGAATCATAGAATCATAGAATTCAAGATCAGAAGGGACCATTATGATCATCTAGTCTGACCTCCTGCAAGATGCAGGCCACATAGCATGCGGGCAAGACTCTCCAGCCAAACCCTCTGGAAAAGGTTACATCATACCAGGCACATAATTGACCTATTGACTAAGCCCGTTATCCTATCATACCATCCCCTCCATAAACTTATCTAGCTTAATCTTAAAGTCGTGGAGGTCCTTCTGTTCCAGTATTGCACTCCCTGATGGTTAGGAACCTATTTCAAGCCTGAATTTCCTGACTGACAGTTTATATCCGCATTAGCACTGAGCTGAAATAATTCTTCTCCTTCCCTGGTATTTATCCTCTGATATATTTAAAGAGTGTAATCATATCTCCTCTCATCCTTCCTCAAGTCTCCTTTCATACAAAAGGCCTTCCATTCCTCGGATCATTCTAGTGGCCCTTCTTTGTACCTGTTCTAGTTTGAATTCATCCTTCTTAAACATGGGAGACCAAAACTGCACACAATACTCCAAATGAGGTCTCAGACTAGCACCTCCTTATCCCTACTAGAAATACCTCGCCTAATGCAACCCAAGACCGCATTAGCTTTTTAACAACCACATCACATTGCCTACTCATAGTCATCTTGCGATCAACCAGGACTCCTAGGTCCTTCTCCTCCTCCGTTACTTCCAACTCCCAGCTTATAACTAAAGTTCTTGTTAGACATCCCTAAATGCATAACCTTACACTTCTCACTATTGAATTTCATCCTGTTACTAATACTCCAGTTTACAAGGTCATCCAAATCTCCCTGGAGAATATCCCGATCCTCTTCGAATTGACAATACCCCCAACTTGGTGTCATCAACTTTATCAGCCCACTCCTACTCTTGGTTCCCAGGTCAGCAATAAATAGATTGAATAAAATCCTTGAGGAACTCCACTGGTAACCCTCCAACCGGACAGTTCCCCTTCAATACTACCCTCTGCAGTCTCCCTTTAACCAGCTCCTTATCCACCTCTGGATTTTCACTATCTCCATCTTTTCCAATTTAACCAGTAATTCTTCATTACTGAAATCCAGATATATGAGATCCACCGCATTTCCCTTGTCTAAAAATCTGTTACTCTCTCAAAGAAGGAGATCAAGTTGGTTTATCTACCTTTCGTAAATCCATGCTGTAATCTATCCCAGTTGCCAACCATTCTCTCTTTTAAGATTTTTTCCATGACTTTGCATACTACAGATGTTAGACTAACAGGCCTATAATTTTCTTGAATATAGGAACTACATTAGCTAATCTCCAGTCAGTCGGTACAATCCCGAATTTAGGATTTATTAAAGATTATATATTCTAGGATGAAGATTATCCCCAGTTTGGCTTCTACCTCAGCTACCGTAATGTCTCCCCATATCTTCATTCCCATCGGTCCTCTATCACTATTCCTTAGCCCTTCATTAGCCTCATTAAAGCTAATCTCCACTCCATTTAAAGTTTTAAGCGGTCCCACTTCTTCTTTCTTGGTTTTCTTATATATATGGCTAAAAAAAACTTTTGCTGGTTTTAATGATCCATCTCCACTGATACATGCCTCTGACAACTCCTGCAACTTCAACATCTGCCCTTAGATCCCTAAATATGTTAGCCCAGTCCACTTCCTAACTAGTCGCCTTAATTTAGTAAAATTAGCCCTTTTGAAATCATACACCCTAGTCTCAGATGCACTATTGATTATCCTCCCATTTATTTGGAAACGAATTAGCTCATGATCACTCAACAATGTCCTCAACAAGGTCCTCGTTACTCACCAAAATCAAATCTAAAATGGCATCCCCTCGTCGGTTCAGCAACCACTTGATGAAGGAATTCATTAGCTATCACGTCTAGGAAAAGCTGAGCCCTATTATTATTACTAGCATTTGTTTCCCAATCTATATCCGAAGTTAAAGTCCCCATGATCAAGCAGTTCCTATTAGTGTTTACCTCCTTAAAAACATTAAAGAGCTCCCTATCCATCTCTAAGCTAGATATCACTATCCTGGATGAGGCTCTGGTAGTTTTCTTCCCCAATGTGACCATTGCCCAAACAGACTATTGTCCATTGCAGCGCTAGTTATCTCATTACATTTTACCTCATTATTGATATACAGTGCTACTCCCCCACCTTTACCTTTGCATCGGTCTTTCCTAAACAGCACATACCCTTCCATACCTGTACTCCAGTCATGGCTACCGTTCCACCATGTTTCTGTTATTCCTACGATATCCGGTTTCAATTCCCGGACCAGGAGCTCCAGTTCCTCCATTTTGTTACCTAAGCTATTGGTGAACAAACATCCTAATTTTTCCTGTTGGGCTCCTCTCACTCTTTTACCCAACTCGGTATGGACACAGTACTTCCAGTATGACTTGTAGATCTAGAATCTGTCCCCCAGTCTTCCTTACACTTAACTGCCCCTCTGGCTATATCTGTTATCTTGCTGTCCTCACTCCCAATGTGAAAATTTGGCGTGGAGCACCAGGACCTCTCCCCCCAGTGTCTAGTTTAAAGCTCTTTTAATCAGATGAGCCAGCCTCCCTCCTAGAAGTCTACTTCCTTCCCTACTTAGGTGGAGCCCATCCCTTGAGAACAGTTGTCTGTCCCCAAAAGCCTCCCAGTGCCCATACATCCCAAAGCCCTCCTTGCTCAGCCAACTATTAACCATCACGATCCTCTCACCCCTTTGGCGCCCTTCCTAGGGACAGGTAGAATCCCACTGAAGATCACCTGAGCCTCATTACCCAACCTGGCATAGTCTCCTTGATCCTCTCTCATGAAGGATGATCAAAGGGTTCTGACCCGCTCCTCTTAGGATCCTTTTCAACCTCAGGTCCACATCCCGTATTTTAGCACCCGGTAGACAGCACACCCTTCTGTTCTCCGGATCGGCCCTGGTCACAGGCCTGTCCAACCTTCGCAGTATGGAATCCCCAATCACGTAGACCTGCCTTCGCCTGGGGACAGCACGTCCTCTAACCTATCCCCAGCTCCTTCCATTCCTATCATCCCTTGTGGTTCATCCTGTATCTCCCTGGGCCCAAACTTGGTGCTACTTCCATCGACTCCTCCTTTATCTATGGGACTGGTTTCTTTGGCCTCTCACTGTCAGTTACCACTTGCTGTACCCCTTCCTCATTCTCCAAACCTTCAAACCTGTTCCTTAGCTCAATTTCCCCCTCACTGGCTCTCCAACATATACCTCAAGTGTGAGACCTGCCTTAGAGCCATGCAACTTGGTTCAATCAGGTTTAAAATTAGGTTACCCCAAACTAGCATCTATATTGGGGAAAGTCCCACTTAAATCAGCAATTTAAAAAATATTCAGTGTTTCACATGCCACAGAGACTGTTAGACTGTCCTTCCCCCATGGTCCTCCACCCCTCCAAAAAAAAAAAACCCTGAACACAAGACTACTTTTGAGGAAGCTGACATGGTCTTATCCAGGTGAAAAGGTCTTATGATGATATGGAATCACCAGGTTACGAAAAGTTCAACAAAAGTCCTATAAAATTGGCTGATTGAAATAGACCATAGCAACAATCAGTCACTTAACATTCATCCTTCACTACATTAAAAATAAGTTTAAATCAATGGTGTCATTCTTCTTGCAAACAAGACAATTTACAGTAATCTTTCTATTTTGAAACTGGGCTGTACATGAAACAGCTTATCTTCTGGAATCTTCATCTTGAAGTTACTTTAAAACCTATCAAGATCAAACCATTTAAGAAATACAATTTTAAAACTGATATAAAGTCTGAATTTCCATATACACCTCTACCTCGATATAATGCTGTCCTTGGGAGCCAAAAAATCTTACCACATTATAGGTGAAACCGTGTTATATTGAACTTGCTTTGATCCACGGGAGTGCGCAGCCCCTCCCCTCTGCTCCCGGAGCACTGCTTTACTGTGTTATATCCAAATTCACATTATATCAGGTGGCATTATATTGAGGTAGCGGTGTACTCTATTTCCCTTGTGATAGCATATACAAAAGTGGCAGTTAAGCTGGTAGATGCAATCTTAATATTAGCATTTCCTAACTGACTGCTGAATGTAGTGAGTGGAGTTGGGTGAAGAATGTATTTTTTGGTTTGCTGGCAATGCTGAAAAAAAAAATTGTTTTTGTCAAATGACACTTTTTTCAGCAAATCAAAATATTTAAAAAGAGTTGACACATTTTGGTAATGTCACATTGAAATGTTTTGTTTCATTTTGAACCAAAAAATCCATTATGATTTGCAGGCACTTTGACAAAAGCAAAGTATTCACAAAACCACTGGATGAGGAGGTGATAGTGTTGCCTCTCTTTTTAAGTTTTAGACCTGTGGTTAAAGCACTCACATGGAAGACCTGTCTTTGTTTCCCTGCTCTGCCTGATATGAAGAAGAGATTTGAACTTGGGTTTCCAGCACTACAGGAGAGTGCCCAGCCACTGGACTATTCTGGTGTGGGGCTTTCTCAGTCTCTTCTGTTGAAGCTTTTCCATTAAATAGTCATTGAGCAAGGACTTAAATTTGGGTCTCCCATATCCTACATGAGTGCCATAACTACCAGGCTATAGAGTCATTCTCAGTCTCGTTCCCGGGCCCAAAGACTTTTCTATGACTATGAATGACACTGGATACTGTGGATGACAATAGATAGTCATTGGGCCAGAGAAAGTGAGTAAGTATGACTCTATTGCCTGGTACTTAGGGCACCCACCTAAGATGTGGGAGACCCAAGTTGAAGTCCTTCCTCCATGACTATTTCATTGTTGATACTAAGGGCTTTTCTTCAAGTGCAGCTGCACCATTGTACCACTTTAGTGGAGATGCTACTACACTGACAAGAGAGCTACTCTTGTCAGCATAGTTAATTCACCTCCCTGAGAAGTGGTAGGTATGTCAAGGGGAGAAGCTCTCCCATCAATATAGTACTTTCTACATGGGGGGGTTAGGTCGGTATAACTACATTGCTCAAAGGTGTGGATTTTTCATATCCCTGAGCGACATAGGTATATAGGTCTGTAGTCTAGACCTGGCCAAAGTGGAACAGCTTCAACAGGTGAGATTAAGAAAGCCCCATCGTCCAGTGATTATGGTGCTTTCTTGCAATGTGGGATACCCAAGTGCAGATCCCTTCAACACATCATGCAGAGTGTGGAACTGAAGACAGATTTCCCAAATCCTAGGTGAGTGGCCTAACTGCTAGGCTAAAGATTATAAGGGAAGCACCTCCTCTTCTAGCTACTCTGTCAGTGCTTTGCTTTTGTCAAAATGACTGAAAATCAAAAGCATGTTTCAACATTATCGAAACATTTAGACTCTTTCAGCTCAGTTAAAACTATTTGGTGAGCTTGACACAAATTCGGAAATAGTTTGGGTCCACCCAAAACTGCATTTTTTTTATGAATAAACTACTCATCTGAAAAAATTCACCCAATGCTAGTAATGATGTTGGTTGTTTTTGTTTTTTTAAATGGAATACAAGAATAATCATATGCACACAGTACACATTACCAGGTAAGCTAATGTATTGAAATTATCCCAGGTCCATATGAAGTTTCCAACACATTGCCAGCTAAACATAAGGGGATCAAGCAGCTTGAATTTTCTGTTCCTATGAGCATGGATTATTCTTAAAAGTACAGAATTAGGGCTTGTCTACATGTGGAACAATGTGCACTAGAGGGTTGTAATTTCTAAAGTGTACTAACATGTTATGCACTAACTGGCCCACTTAGATCCTGCTGACACAAATTATACATTCCCTACTGCACATTAATGTAGTGCTTAGTTCTCACCAGCAGGGTTTACATGGGCCAGTTAGTGTGCAACACTTTAGAAATCACACCCTTAAACTACAGGCAGATATCTGTTCCTTGAAGAGTTTTTTCATACTCAAGTGTTAGAAGTTGGTTGGTAAAATACCATCAATTCCATTAACTCCTTTCTAGTACACTAATTGAAAAGTCATGTGTGAATCTGAAAGTAATCCTCTGAGAGTATAAACTCTTCAGATGAGGGATTGCCTTTCTCTGTGTTTGTAAAACACCTACCAAATGTAGTCTGCTTCCACAGTATTGGTAATAAATAATAATGGCAAATATTCAGGCAGTACATAGAACAGATCACTTCATGTTTTTATAAACATAAAGCACAAATAGCATGAATATCATATAATAGCTTGGTTTTCCCTTCTTTCCTTTCAGGTTAGAAAAGAAGTTGGGGATGTTAATATCCTAGTCAATGATGCGGGCATAGCAAATGTGAAAACATTTCTTGACCTTCCAGATGCAGATATGGAGAAAACTATAAGGGTGAACATCATGGCCCAGTTCTGGGTAATATATTTTTTCCATGGATAACTGTGAAAGTGCACTAGCACCCAATTTCTTCAGAAGTGAGCAACATGTGTTTAACTTAGGTTGTCTAGTATTCAGAAACTCCCTTTAGAAATGGAGCATTGTTTGGTTTTGGTTCAACTTGTGACAAATGCCAGGCTGAAAAAATACTAGCTTGCAAGCTCTGCTCCTCTATGAGGTATGATTTAACTAGGAGCAGGCACCCAAACTGTCCTCGCCAAAAAATTATGTGCACTGATCTTAAAAGCAAAACATGACAATGCTCTTTGGTGTAAATCCAAGGGCTTTGTATTGCTAAGGTAAGAAACAGAACTCTGTATAATAGCTGTGACTGCAGTTAGTGATGATAGAATTCTATTTTTTTGTCTCTTTTCCTATTCTCACCCTTCATAAAACACAAGCTGTTACATATTTAAACTACACTTCCTATACCAGTCTGCAGGACTGCACATCTGTAACTGATATTTTTCCTTTGCTTTCCATACATTTCAAATAGAATTTTGGGTTGTTGTTTTTTCCTGTACCATCTGTCCTCAACAGCCGGTATTTGTACAGATCCCTTATTCTTAGGGTCTGAAAGCACTTTTCAATGGTTAATAGAGAATTGTCCCATTTTAGAGATTGTGGAGTCAGGGAAAGACACAAAGTGGTGAAGTGTCAGCTTTTGAAAAGTGTCATCTAACTCTGGTGCATATTTTTAGAACTCCTGTATGCAACTTGCAAAACAGCTCAGCAGCCAGTAATTCCCACTGTGACATTTATGGCTGGATTGTTATCCATTGTGCTGAGTGCTTTTAAAAAAAAAATCTGGCCACTTATTTTGGTGTTTGAATAGGAGCTGATCTGTTTTGAAAATCTGACCACGTTTTTAGGTGCTGAGGTCCTTTTGAAAATCTGACCCCTAATGCCTGATCTTCTGAGTTGCTGAATATTCACAATTTCCACTGACTTCAGCTGGAGTTTTGGAGTTTTCCAGAAATCAGGCCATAGGTGTGTCAAGCTGAGCACCCAAAAACTGAGGCACTCACCATTAAACAACAAAATTGAAAATTTAGCCATAAGTGACTTGACTTTCGTTGGACAGGAAATCATTAGCCACAACTGACCCCATACAGTCTTGCAGCTGTAGTCATCCCAATTTTTAAAAAAAGACTGAACATAGGGGGCTTAACTGTGAACAAGGATGATGAGCTTGGGGCTAAGACACTGGACTGAGACCTAAGGCAATCTAGGTTAAATGCCTGGATCTTTTACAGATGTCCTGTGTGAAATATTTAATGATAGTTTAATGTTCAATGCTTAATGAAAGTTAGCATTACTAAGAGATGTTTGAAGCAGCTTTCTGGCTTGTAGGCAACAGGTTATTAGGGTACAGTCATTCACTTGTCCTAGCATCTGCCCCAGTTCTCAGAGTTGCATTCCCCCTGTCATAATTAATTCACAGTCACAATGGTGTGTGGGAATGAGTGGATGTGTGGATGCTGAATAGCTATTAATTATATTTAAACAGTTAGGACGTCTTGGTCATAAGCAGAAGTTTGCCTACCAGTTCCTTATCACATGGCACCTTCTTGTGTCTTGTTTTCAAGAACATCTGTTTGTGATTATCAACAAATTGGTGCAAGACACATACATACTGAACTGGCATCTTCTATATGACTTCAAGATCAAGGTGTCAAGTCATTAGTGCACAATGAACTATAGCTGACATGCTGGAACCCCTAATTGGACAAGAGTGTCCCAAGGCTGAGTAGAGAAGTCACTGATCCAAAAGATGCTAACCATGCAGAAAGAAGGTGGGGCTCTCTCACATCACACAACACCCAAAGTTGTATCATGCTTTGTTCCCTGGACCAGACATCCAAAGAAGAAGAGGTGAAAGACTCTGACCGCCAGCTAAGCCAAGCCTGAAGTCTACAGCTGAGAAATAGGAGACCAACTTTCCTCATGACATGTGAAAGAACTCCAAGCTACATTTTATCAATACATATAGTTCCAAACTAAGGGTACGTTTACACTTACCGGGACGGTCGACACGGCGAGTTCGACTGCTCGGAGTTCGAACTATCGCGTCTGATCTAGACGCGATAGTTCGAAGAAGTGAAGTGTTGAACTCCGGTACTCCGCGGGAGGAGGGAGGCGAGGTTCGACCTTGAGCCAGCCCGCGAGTCGCCGCGTGCGCCGTGCGGTAGGTCGAGTAAAGTAACTAACAGTTCAGCTTTTCAAGCTACGTCATTCGCGTGGCTGAATTCCCTCCCTCGACCCCCCCAGACAGTAGCTAAGACCAATCATATGAGCTAAAGACTTTGAGAAGAAGATACAAAAATCCTTCTGTAGGCAATTCAAGGCCACTCAAATCGCTCCAGTGCCCATTAGAGAGAGAGAGAGTGTGTGTGTGTGGCAACTGCCCCTCAAAGTAGACACTAAACCCCAAAGTGTTATCTAACATGAAGAGATCCTGGGTCATAGCAGCTTTAGAATGACACTGGTTTAAGTATAAGTCTCTAGAAAATTTTCTATATCTGTGTATGACTAGCAGAAAAATGCAGCTATTGTCAAGTGGGGAGGGGAAATAGAGTAAATGAACAGAAGCTTGATATGATTTCTGTGAACACAAAGCTTAGCAGGAGAAAGCAATCAGAGGAAGAAGTTACTAAGAAACCATTTTAAGAGCTGTAATTCCTCAAAATAAAGACAAGAAATAACCTCTGCCTTTAATGGAACCTTAGCTAAAGGGTTAATATAAAAGGGAATAGCTTCTCCCATTAACCTTCCTGCAAAATCTTAACAGAATTGTTTTCCTTAACTTGTTCACTGGCAAAGTAGATAAATTGAACCATTGAATTACTGATTGTTTTAATTTATAGCCTTAATTTGACTGTTGCATTATACCATTGTAAGTTAAGCTAGGAAAACTTTAACTTAAATTAGCTTGTGACATATGTTGCTTAAATTCATATTTGTTCTATAACTGCTTGCTTAGTCTTTTAATACATTTATAGAAGGTGCACCAAACTGGTTTATTCTCACAGCTTCAATCCAAAGTAACCTATATAGAGGTAAAAATCATTAAATGTTATTCCTGAGCCCCTCCTATATTTTAATTACTTAAAATAACATCCTATTTTCCCTATAATGAGAAGTTACTTAACTTCTTTATACATCAGTTCCCAATAATAAAATAGGGATAGTAATACTTCCTTTCCCCTGTGCTTTTGTATCTTATCTATTTAGATTGTAAGAGACAGATTTTCAAAGGTTTTAGGAACAATAGGTGCCTAGTGAGATTTTCAAAAATAGCTAAGCAAGATACATATGCTCCTAGTGGGCACTTAGCCAGTTTTGAAAATTCCAGTAGTCATTTGTTTGCATCTTTGGACACCTAAATACCTTTGAAAATCTAGTTCCAAGTTCTTTGGGCAGGAACTCTCTCTCACTATGTGTTTGAACAGTACCTAGCACAACGAGCCTGGGTCTTGACTGGGACCTGTAGGTGCTACTGTAATAAAAGTGGTTAATATTAAAGTAATAATACTCAAGCTGCATATTTTTCCATTACTGCTCTAACTTCCCATTCTCTATATTTAATTCTCTTGCACTTAAGATTTAATTAACTATCTTATTCCCAATGCATCCCTGCCTCCTTAGAATTGGCAGACACCTTTAGAAGACACAGGCTCGGATCTTCCCTTGCATTGGAGACACATCGTAATGTGAAAACCTACACAAAATACATGGCTATGGTGGCTTTGGGGCCATAAGCCAATCACCCCAGCACAGGGGATCCTCCAGTGGCTTAGAACTGGTGTAACAGCTCCTACAGCAACCCAACCCTGCCCTGATCCACACTGTAACTGAGCCCTCTGGGAATTAATGAGGTCGATAGTACTATCAGTAACTTTACTTCTGAGTTCACTAGTACTGAAGCCATTAGCACTTCCCATCCAAGAGTTTTCTCTCGTTCTGGGCCAATTATAATTATGACTTTGTCCGCAATAGAGCTGGAAGGTGTAAATATCAGCTTGACGAGACATACCCTTGCTAGCTCTGATGAAGCTAGTATCCTAAAAATAGAGCATAGCTGAGGTGATGTGGGGAGCAGGATGGGCAAGCCGATCCACACATGTACATGTCTGAGATGCTTAACATGTGCTCAGGGCAGCTCTCCCTTCCCTCTTCTCACACCAACATGGCTACAGTCTATTTTTAGCATGCTAGCTCAATGAGAGCTAGAGTGGGTATGTCTCAAGGTGGAATTTACACTTCCAGCTCAGCGAAAAGCAGCCAGTGGGGGAAAGCATGCTGTATAGTTCCAAGCTTGTAGCCCTCCAGAGATAAAATGTTGTGACAGCAGTAGCTGAAATAATGTGGACAGTGAATGACCTTGATAGAGAAGCTAATTGTGGTGGCTTTATGTGCACATAGAAAGGAAAGGGAAAGGAAAGAGACACCAAGCAACTTCATAGATGTGCTAATATTGTTTTCAGTAGAGAACTCTTTCATCTCTCAGCATTCTCCTGCCTGTAGAGACAAAGCAAAACACTCACTTATCCACCTTCAGTGCTTGGTTTCCAGTAATGAAAGATCCAGTTCTCTACAGAGCCTCATTACAAACAATTCCTTCTCAGAATGTTTCTGCAGGTACCAGGTGGGGAAGAAAATACCTGGAGAATTTGGCCAATTGAGGCACTGGGATTTTGGCAGATTAATATTCACAAGATTTTCTTCCACAGGGAAAAATCCTGGTCACTGCACAAAGCCTAAGTAATAGGAAAAGAAGCAGAGATTACTTTACAGATTCCATGAGACGATCATGGGTCGCCTCCTCCTCAGACCATACAAATCTGCTTACTCTGTGCCTCTCTTCCTCCACCCCTTTGTGCTGGACTGCAATAAGCCTCAACAGAGCACAGCTCCCCAGCATGTAGGACTCGTGGATGCTCTATGCCGGGTCCTATAATACTACTTCTCCCAACATATGCAGAGGGTCCACACTGATTCTGCGGCTGTCACTGACCTCCATGGCCCTGGAGAAGCTGAGAGAGAGGATTTGCCAAAGAGTGCTTACTTTACAAAGAATGAGTCATAATTAGTAATCGCAAGTTTCAAAGCATTCTGTACCTATTTAACTTTGGCGTGCTTGCTCTGACAGAGCACTTTTTATTTTGGTTATAGGTAATCCAACCTGTGTCTTCCTGTGTTGGAAGCCAACCCTCATGTTTCAAAGTTCTGGAGAGGGGTCATGCAAAGTGTTCTGCTTTGTCTCCACCTGCTGGAAAATAGAGAAATGAAACAGGGCAGAGCGTAACTGAATCTGTTAGTGATTGTGGAAAATCATCTGTGACAACCAGGTTCCTCTATTTGATTGATATTTAAGGGCAAAATGGAAAATAGCTTTATTACACTTAGAAGCTTTTACTCAGCAGGTTGCTGCGACTGAACTCTTTATGGGTAGGAAAATTATAGCCTCATATAGGTGAGCGGCAGGCACCACCAATTTGGTCAACTTAATATATCCCATCTACACACATCCACATTGTGCATAATTTAAAAGATTATGTCTACTTAAATATGAAGTATGATGTGGCACTGTCAAGTGGTGCTGGTACCATAGCAACAAGGATAAACAATGACACCATAAACACGGTAAATTGACCAGTTTGAAATATTTGCATTCGTTTCTGGTAGCTTAATGACACTATGTATTATTTCAAGACATAAAACTGGATTTCTTTGTGGCTTCAAAGCATCACAACAACAATTTAAAGAGTAAAACAAAATCTAATAATATATTTGGACAGATATAATTTGACATTTCTAGTCATCATTATCATCATGATCTCTGTCAAGAGTATGTGAGTTACCACAATTTTCATTGCCTTGGCAAGTACACGGTTCTGTGCAAGAAAGATTTTCTGACTACAGACACAGTTGATTGTGCACCAAACCCTACTGGTACAGGCACAGATAAGGCCTTGTAGAAGCTCAGGTGCCTTTGGGCCCATGAAGAATACAGAAAGTAGTTAATCGTCCACATTTTTCCATCCATGTTGCAATGACGATCCAATGTCTCGTTTACCTATGTGTGAAGACATCCAAATCTTTGTTTTGTGAAGATGCTCTTTTGAGATGCTCTTCAAAACTGCCCTCAAATGGTGAGGAGTTTGGCCCATGACTTGTCCTTTTTTGATGGCTAGATTCAGATCTCTGTGAGTCTCCTGTCCTTTCTCACCCTGATCATACAGCACTGCTACCAACTTCTTTAATGAAGAAATTGTCCGTCACACTCTCCCTATTTGGCAAGATCTCTGAAGAAGTCCGCTTCCTTTGTTTTGACAACATTAAACACAGATTTTTTTTTCTCCCAATACCAGTTAGGGATCACACAGACGCATCCTGTTAATGCATGTAAAGCAGGAAGTATGTTGCAGAAGTCAGGAGTGTGTGCATCACAAATTGCATGCGCAGATATGAAGTTACACTTGTCCGATGTGCTGGTAATGGTGCCCGTTTCAATCCATGTGTTATCCATGTGTTCCATTTTTGGAAAGTAGTGAACAGAAAGGTCCAAAACATCTGTATCAGGTGACATAATTATTATGGTTCCTTTGACCCTAAGAGATCTAAAAGCTGTACTGACAAATACACATAAAGAGCATCCTTGTGTCTGCTACCTCTTGAGAGCTGTACAAACTTGGGCTTCTTTGATACTTCTTCTTTGTTACTTCACCATTGGAAAAGCCTCCAGCAAGAAGGAGTGTTTGTGTTGTATGTGGCCCTACACTCTCAGCTGCATTTTGAACCATTCATTCACAGAGGAATTTTACAGGCATCCAACAAGCAGTTGCTATTTTTAGAAACTTTTCCCATGGATGTATAGGACATCAACCAATTGCCTGATATTTCTTGCAGCCAACCTTTAGATCCTGTCTGATGCTGTTTTTCTGCAATTTTCACAGAGTTACTGTTGTCATATTGGTCAGACTTTTGATTGCAGAACTGGCTTTGTCAAATTCTTTTAGAATCTGCCTCAAGTACGCAGCAGCCAGTTCATCTCACGTGTGGAATTTGTCTCCAGCCATCATTTGTATGACAGCCATAGCATCTCTGATGTATACTGTAGTTTCTCTGTTGCATGATCTTAGGTCATGGTTTCATTCAGCCTGAGCTTTCAGTTGATGTCCTAATTCAGTTTTGTACGTTATTCTCAGTGGTCCATCAGCATGCAAGAGGGATGTAGGCACAGGTCCTATTGAGTGACTAAGAACAGTTGCCATTGAAATATCATCTCTGCATCTTGCTAAGGACAGGGCTGTGCAGAAAACAATTTCTGGACCGATAGCTGCTGTGAATGTCCTTCCCTTGCCAGACTTAAATTTGTTTTTTTTGGTTATGTCAGAAAATGTTTTGATACCAGATCAAGTGCCCCTCTCTCAAATCTCTCCATTTGTTCTTCACCAACATTATCTGTTTCCAGTAGAGTCTTATACAATCTGATGTTACACATACTCCACTAGATATGTTGATAAGGACCTCTGGATGTGATTCAGGGTCAAGTGAGTTTGTCATATTGTAGTGGATATGGCGGTGTGACGGGGCACCTGCCCCACACTGGCCCTGAGAGGGTTAAAACCAGCCTAGGGAGGCTGAGGGCAAGGCAGCCAAAGGAGTGGCTGCAGGGGAAACAGCCAATTAGGGTGGTGGCTGCGGACAATTAGGGCGACGGCTGGACCAGCCAATCAGGGCCCAGCTGGCCCAAGTAAAAGGAAGCTGCAGACCAGACTGAAGGAGTCTGCTGCAGGGAGCCCTGGGGAGACAACTGGCTTCCTAGAGGGATCCTGGCAGGCTGCCAGGACTTACAGGCTTGAGGCCCTGGGAAGAGGGCAAAGGAGCTGGAGCCAGAGGCAAGAGCAGAAGGAACTGAGCCTGCGGGGAAGTGGCCCAGGGAATAGAGACAGTGAGCTGGAAGGAGGAGGCAGCAGGAAGCTGCTGTTTGCAGGGTCCCTGGACCAGGACCCAGAGTAGTGGGTGGGCCTGGATCCCTCCGCCCCACTAGCCGCTGAAGGAGCAGCCCAGCTGTGGACTGCCAAGCTGCTGCGCAGAGCAGCTGGACTCTTATTGGAGGAGTCTCCTGGAAGGGGGAGAAACCGGAAGGTGACATGGCCGAAGGGCTCTGCCACGAAGCAGACACTGAGAGAAAGGAGCCGTAACGGGTCTGCAGGCGGAAGCAAGGACAGGAAAGCCACCACCACCATCTGAGGCTGCACCTGCTGGGACTGAGCTAATTCCTGAAGTGCCCAGCAGGAGGCGCCGATGTGGTGAGTGACCCTGTGACAGGTGATAAAGCTGTACCATGCTCTTCACCCCCCTCTTCAGTGCAGAGCAAGGACTTGTTTATGGATTTAGTTGTCACTACTTCTGTTATATCACTTCTTTCTCTCATAGTTTTTGCATATTCGTAATATGAAGCTATGGATTGTCATCTCTAATACTGACCTATGCATAAGTCAATTAAAAGGCTAGTTTCTAGAATATTTCAAAGGCTAGAACTACATACATAGACAATTACAAATGAAAACCTTCTACCAGGCAGACTAGAAGCCAGGGCTGGCTCTGCTGTTTTTGCCACCCCAAGCAGTGCGCTGAATTGCCGCCACGGACGGCGGGGGCAGTCCGTGTGCCGTTAGGGCGGCATGCGCATTTCCGCAGCAGCGGCAATTCGGCGGCAACTTCTGTCTTCAGCTGGAAGACAGAAGCTGCGCCACCACAGACAGCTGAACATAGAAGCTGCCGCCGAATTTCCGCCTCCGCAGAAACGCGCGTGCCGGCCTAACAGCACACGGACTGCCCCCGCCATCTGTGGTGGCAATTCAGCGCACTGCTTGGGGGCAAAAACACACTGACTGCCGCCCCATGCAGATTGCCGCCCCAAGCACCTGCTTGGAATGCTGGTGCCTGGAGCTGGCCCTGCTAGAAGCTACACTGTATGTACAAAAGCTTACTAATGGTGAAGCATTAGGAATTCTCATACATTTATATCTATCCACTCTGCACTACAGGCTATGAGCACACAATCTACTGATACTGGTGCACAATCTTCAAGGTGAGAATGACCTGGTCAGCAAATTTTAATCGAAAATACTGTATAGAAACTTTATAATCTGCGGTGAGATGTTTTCACATCACATATTCTTAATTGTCGAAGTATTTCATGTTAGCAAATTGCAAAGTGTTGATATTCACCATTTTTGCCACATGCTAAACAGCCTCATCACTTCTGGGGGGGAAAAACAAACTTGCCCATGCAAAACCAATAAAAGTCTTTTATTAAATTGTCGTTTGGTAGTGTTGACCAATAAACACCACAGTAAGGTGTTGAAATTAACTTAAACAGTAGCCATGTTGCAGTGTTTCTGGAACACTGCAAAAAAATGACACTTTCTCATTCTGGGTACCATTGTTTCACCCGGCCTGCAGGCTTATGGCACCACTTGACAGCTTCACACATCATACCTCAGCTAAATGTATTGTGGCAAAATCAGACCAGACAGCTATAACAGAGTGGTGGAAGGCAGATATCAGCCCTAGAATAGTAAAGGCCCTTTTCCTGTGAACTGAAAAGAAGTTCTCAGGTTAGCTTGAGATGCATGAACCAATTAAAGGCCTCTGGTCATCCTTAAAAAAACCCTCTTCTGGTGTGAGGGAGGGATGAGAAACAAGTTGCAGGAGGACCAGTGGCAGCAGGGAGGCAAGGCTTCTGCTGGGTGGAAGACTGCTCTCCTCCCTATAGGGGGAAAAACTCAAGTTAACTTCTGTTTGGGGAAGTCAGCGTAGTAAGGCAACACCACGGAGAGGGGGCAGGGAAAGGTATTTATTTTTGCATTTTGAATTTGGTCTTTTGTTTTGTTCAAGAGAGCTCCTCTGACCTACTCTGAGGCCCACCTTGTAAATATTGAAAAATAAACCAAAGTGAGGAATTAAAAAACTGCCAGAGTGGGGCTGGTTTACACCAGGCCCCCCACAGCCAGAGGGAGAAACACCAAACCAGCTGAGGTGAAAGGTGTCTTGCCATAGTACATAAAGTAAGTTTTCAAATGATATATAATGTGAGGGCATTTAGGGTAGATACATTAAAATCCAAAAATATGGCCCTTTTTGGAGAATTGCCGCATGGCTAACAGGCCGCCTCCGCCTGCAACTAGCATCCTTTTGCCTCCATCTGCCTGACAAGTTGGCTTCTAGCTCCCCCTAGTGGATCAATATGACTGGAAAAACCTAATTGAAAACACTTCAATGAGTCTTGCAAAGTCAAGCCAGAAGGAAACACTAAACGGATGAAATAAGAATAATCTCTGTGCTGATAAATCTCCATGATTTTAGGGAAAAGCTTACTCCTTGAAAGTCATTATCTTAAAAGTCTCCTATTTTCAAAAGTGAAGATTTGAAAAGTAATTGAAGTTGTAAAACCTAATTATAGAATGAACGAAAGCTCATGCTTCAAAACGTCTGTTAGTCTGTAAGGTGCCACAGGACTCTTTGCTACTTTTACAGATCCAGACTAACACGGCTACCCCTTTGATAATTTTAACTGATGCCTAATTGTGTGGCTTCTTATGTGTTCCATAGACTTGCAAAGCCTTCCTTCCAGCTATGATTGCCTGTAACCGTGGACACTTGGTTAGTATCTCAAGTGGAACTGGACTTATTGGTGCCAATAAACTGACAGGTTAGTGTGCTATAGAGGTATTCTGAATTAATTTAAATGTACACTCAGAGTTAACAATTTTACTTCTGAAATCTCATCCAGCTTTTTAAAGGAAAGTTGTCTTAATCTATTATGCAAAGATAGTATAAACTCATGAAAAGCCTGCAAGTAGTTGTAAAAAAATTATGAGCAGATTGAAGGAGAGAACTATGATGATTATACCTGTTTAGCATAAACAAGCCTCCTGCAGGCTTCACGGACTGGAAAGAGCAATACGCACCATAGCAAACCAATAATTCAATTATTACAGGGGACACAGCAATGATCCCTGTAGGAACATTGCCTAATATTTCCCATTATCATTTTTTCTGACTTTTTGAAAAGAGCTCTGTTGCTTCCATGGTTTGCAACTAGAACTTTATATTTAGTAGGGGGATGTTCCTGATGTCATAGAGGTGCCTTTTATGATCCCCATGAAAATCCATTCTGATTCAATGAGTTATAAGCTGTTAAAATGCTCCATTTTCCTTTTGTGTTTTTCTCAGTAGAGCTTGCTATTAAAATTCCTGAACAGACCATCCGCATGCTGTATGCTTCTCAACCTCTCACTTTTGCATTCCACACAGACAAAATGGATCATTCAGTTGCACATATTTCCTCACAAAATACCATTGTGCTAACAACCAGGCAATTAGGAGCATGTCTAGCTTCTTCTATTGATTGGTGTTAATAATTCTGTGTTCTTCCCACCTTCTGTTAGGCAAGACCACATACTCCATTGAGAATCCAATCATGTCTTTAACATGGCTGACCTAACTTTCAGCCACTTAATTACACTTCCTGTCAACATACGAGTAGTTAGATTTGGCAGAATCTTTCTGTCTATAAAATGCAGCTACTCATGCACATGTAACACACTCAGGGCCGGCTCCAGACCTAAGCGCGCTTGGGGCGGCGTCCCGTGGGAGGGCGGCAGGCGGCTCCGGTGGACCTCCTGCAGGCATGCCTGCGGAAGGTCCGCTGGTCCCGCGGCTGCGGTGGACCTCCCGCAGACGTGCCTGTGGAGGGTCTGCTGGTCCCACGGATCCGGTGGAGCATCCGCAGGCATGTCTGCGGGAGGTCCACCGCAGCCGCGGGACTGGCAACCGCCAGAGCGCCCCCCACGGTGTGCCGCCATGCTTGGGGCAGCGCAAATTCTAGAGCCACCTCTGAACACACTGCTTCAAAGAATAAGACTACACCTGCGATCATTTATTGAATTTAGTCTTCTAGCACAAGTGGAGGGAAAGGAATATTACACTTCTTTTTATTCTTTAAAAAAACTTGTTATAAGAATGTTATTAAAGTTGCAAAGACAAACACCAAAAGTTAGGTATAGCCTGTATTAAGGATGTTTGTGGAACCTTAATGACATCCACATTGCAAGCCTGGGCAATGGAAGGATAATGGAGTTGCCATTGGTAATGGAGGAAGATGACATGGGGAAGGATTAGTAGGAAAGATGAGAATTTCATTTTTGGAAAGATCAAGTTTGACATTCAGTAGGAGATGTCTAAGACAACTAGAGTCACAAGACTGGACAAGAAATAGCAAGAAGTCTCAAATCTAACTACCAGAGGATAATAATAATGGGAGTCTTGGGAGCAGATGAGTTTGCTGAGGTTATATCCAGGGAAGAGAAGGGAATTGGGCATGAAAGAATTGGGGATTAAGAGACACCAATGAAGATTCTGAGGGAGTAATGGGTGAGGTAGGGGAAACTATAATTGAGTACCTGGAAGAGAAAAAGTGTGGTTTGTTGGATGAAGGGTCTGAAGGGAATCATCTGTGTTAAAGGCAGCATTGAGGAGGTCGTGCCTTTAGAGTTTAGCAAAGGAAATAGTTTCTGTTCCAGTGTAAGCTTCTTGGGGTAGTTCTGGATCCAGGTGTTCTGAAACTAATAGGATGTTTGGTCTGTTATTTGCATGTAAATATCCAGGATGCTCTTTCCACGCATACCAATGCTGTACCTGAGCTCCAGTAACAAACTGAAATGTTTCAGCATCTCAGCTACTCTTGTCAGAGTATATTGTCAGATTATAGGTCTTATGCTGTGCAAACTAATGGTCCAGTTGTGAAAACCTTGCTCATGCTACATGAGCAAGGGTTGCACAATTGGGCCCCAAGACAAAACAGAAAGTAGCATAGCATAACTCATTGTTACCAAAGTTTAAGTATTTTATTCTAAAAATTTAAATTCAGGCAGTAACACTTGCTCTGATGTTAATGATGTGTTTTGAATATTCTTTTTTTCTTCTCTTTACAGATTATAGTGCAAGTAAATTTGCAATAATTGGCTTTCTAGAGTCATTAGCTTTTGAGTTGCAGGCTGCAGGAAAGAAAGGCATTAAAACCACCATCGTCTGTCCTTCTTTCGTAAATACAGAATTATCTAGGGGTATTCGTGTCTCGTAAGTAAAACTTCTTATATTTTGCATATTAAGCAATTGCATCTAGAATACTAAAAATGGTTGACTTTAGATCTAGCATTTGTCACCATTCAGGGCAACTGCCCTCTCAGTGGTCTAATTCTCCCTCCATGGTCCAGCCAATGGCACCCACTCTCATGCTTCCAGCTCCCCAGCTGTTGTATTTCTTGGGTGGAGACTCACATCTCTCTCCCTTCTGACCAAGGAATTCCCAGGCAGCACAGTTCCCTGCCTTCACTCTGTTATGCCCAGCACAGACAGGTTGCCTGAGGACACCTGCTTGCTTTCTTCTCAGAGACAGTTAACAGGTATAATTGCTAGAGTAATAAGGTACCACACAATACTTCCTGTGCACACCTACTTTATTCCTAAGGTAAAAATACTACAGAGAACACACATTAAAATCAATAAAGGACCTACACATGTGCTAATAAGCTTACCAAAGATCCCCACCCCCTCAATCTTAACACGGGCTCTGGCAGCAGCAGTCCTGCAACACCACATGCAGGGGTTTCCTTTGTGGTCACAAGTTCATCACTGCTTGAGTTCAGAACAAGCACAGTTTTATGGGGCCTCAGTTTGCCCCGTCCTTCCAACCCCACCCTAAAGATGGGGGACCTTTGTGGACCAGAGGTTCTGTCAATTTGTTGGATCAGGAAGAAGGCCCTGAGCCAGTTGAAAATCAAGTTATTTATCCAAAAACCGTTTCTTTGTCTGGTCCCTGGATAATCCATTTGGAACTAATATATGTGAGTCTGACAATGTTATAGCGTGAGTGCATTTGCCTTATCAGCCTATGCTGTTCTCCTATTTACTCTTCATATGGAAATATATGCAATGCTACAATAACACATACACAATTGCATTTTTAATATAATGGACCCCAAAGGTATTAACCTAATTCAATATGGTTTAACTTAATTCAATGAAATTAATTCAGGACATTGCAGGAAATTGTCAGTCTGTCACAGCGTGTATGAAAATAGAATTAGTATACAGTAGAAATCATTTTTTCAGTCTCCAGCCATTTTAAGGTTGGCTTTGCTTTTTAATACCACTTGTATGGCTTATAAGTGCACAAAGCCATTAATAATGAATCCACTTAAGCACACATGACCAATAACAGACATGAGCACAGACGGCACAAAAATCTTACTGGCTGTGGACTCTTACTCAGAAATGCATTTCTACAGCATGTATGTGGTCCAGCTAACTTACCTGTAAAGAAGAGGGACATTGCTGAGGTGGAGGACTAAGTGCCTGAACCAAAGCCCATTGACTTAAATTGGCTTTTTGATAATGCCTCAACTGGACACTTCTTTCAGGCAGGTGAAAATTAGGCATGGTAATGTGTTGATGATAGAAGACTTATCTACACAAGAAGTTAAGCTGCATTAACTAAAAGTGTGAATTCAAAGTGCATTAGTTAAAGTGCATTATACCCCCTCTGTGGATTCTCTCATTAAGAAGTAAAGTGGCCTTAGTTCATTTCACTTTTGCATCTGCCTGAGAAATGCAGAACACTAACCCTTGGTCTACAGTTAAAACTTGTACTGGCCTAGTCATGTTAGTGAGAGGTGTGAAAAAGATACCTCTGGCAACGTAGCTCTGCCAATAAAACCCGCAGTGTAAACACAGCTATGCCTAAGGAGGGTGCTTCTGTTCACATAGCTAATGACATTCAGGGAAGTAGTGTTCCTATGCTGACAGAAAAATTCCTGTCAATGTGCGCTGTATCTACACTAGGGGGTTATGCTCTTTAGCCCAGACAAAGCCTTAGTGCCTGAACTCATGTCCAAACCTATATAGAAGTATGCAGGAATGTTGCAAATAGGAGGAGAAGCTGAGTCTGTTCTACGATGTGGAGTGACCCATAGATGGCTCTGAGAAGACTGCCATAAGTCAGAGCGGCCCTGGAGCTGTTCTGATTTACATCGGAGGCCATTCCAGCCCCTGGAGCAGCCCAAAATGTGAGAAATACACAGGTGGTTTAAAGCCAGCTTTGCCTCCCATCCTCCTGAGCCACACCTCAGTGCTGCTTTTCCTGGAAGGTGAAGCACAGAAATTAGTCAAATTTGTTTAAGTCACCCCTTAAAACATCTGCAACTGTCACAGAAGTCTAAACATGTACTGATGTATGATGTTACCTACACTAGAGAATATTGGCCTTGCAATCACTTTCCCAGCCTCCTAGACATATATAACACATCACGTGGCCACATACAATCACTACCAATGGTGCACAGGTGTTCACATGATCATTGTAATTGCTCTTCCTCTGAGCAAGACTGACAACTATGTCATCCACCCTAATGGCACTGCACCATTGCAGTGCCAGTGTAGACAAAAAGCACTGGTCTAGCAGCTGCAAGCAATGCACTTGTTGTTCTCAGTTTTTCTGTGCACTACCACAGTGATTCTGCTCGTCAGTCAGTCAGTAACCATTCTGGCAGTTCAGAGTGCTGTCTGCATGCAGGCCTAAGCAGCTGAAGTAGTACTTGGCCAGTCTGGGGTTCTGCCCAGTGTCCCCTCCAGGGCTCTCTCCACAACCCTCAGAGTAGCAAAGAAAGATGCTGTCACAGGGTAACTGACCCCTGCAGGCTGAGTTGGTCCAGCTTCCCTGTGTCAGAGCAGCTGTGGCCAGTGAAGCCAATCAGAAGGGGTGTGGCTACACCTGGGCCTCTAAAGGCCTGTCAGAGGACAGGAGGAGGGGGAGTGACTAGGAGAGAGGAACCACAGTGGAGTGAAGCAAACTCCTGTGGTAGGGGCCAGGTGCTCAGAAAGGGTGTCCTGGAGCTGCTGTTTCAGAAGAGAAGAAGAGCTGGATGAGAGCAAAGCTAACAAACAAGGCGTGTCTGAGAAGGGAGCTGGCTGGGCCTGGGAAGCTGCAAGAAGGATTATCAGAGACCCCTGGGAGGGGAGCCCATGAAACCGTAGGGCATAAGGTGAACTGATGGATTGGTTTTTTTTGTTTGTTTTTTACTTGCTTACGTTTGGATAATATACCTACTTAAAGGAGACTGGGCATGGCAGTATATGCTTGAAAACTAAGAGAAAGCCCTGCCATGTCAGACACACAAACATTCCAGCAAGAGCTTAGGTGGGGAACTTCCCCATAGTATTTGCAAGAGTGAGGGCTCAGTAGGGTTTAATCCTGATAACTTGAAATCATGCACTGGAACAAATGACAAATGTGACATGTCCAAATGTATGGTGTATATACAATAGATAGATATCATTATGTACATGCCTAAAGCTTGGTCTACACTTCAATTATATCAGTGTAGCTACATCAGTCACAGCTGTGGGGAGGGGGAAATACACCCCCGACTGACATAGCTATGCCAACAAAACCACCAGAGTAGATGCAGCTATGTCAACAGCAGAGTGATTCTGTCAGTGTAGCTACTGTCATTCATGGAGGTGGTGTTCCTACACTGACAGAAAAACTCCTTCTGTTGGTGTTGGCTGTGTCTGTGCTAGGGGTCTATGCCGACATACATTCCATAATGTAGACATAGTCTAATAATACCAGACACTGTGGGATAGGTACAATTCACAGACCCTGTAACCTTGAGTGTGGACACCATGCACTGTGTGCACTCAAACACGGATGACTAGCTTGGATTTGGTAGCAAGATAGAGAACCTTATCTTATAGGTCACTATTTCAAATTCCATCTCAAGGTGTATAGGGACCAACATCAATTCAGTGGCCTTACCTGAAATAAAATTTGGCTCTTGAATCAGCCTGTAGTGGACACCTGCTGGCATTACAAACTGCCCTCACTCAGGCAGGCAAGAAGCCTTGTTGGCAGATGTGGTGCTGAGGAAGTTTATTCTACAGAAAGAACTTAGTCTTTAGAGCTCTGCCGCCTGCACAGCTCACCAGCACTAAACTTTAGCTCTCTCTATAAAATAACGAGTTTATGCAGACCCCAGCACTTTGACACACAGCTGGGAAGAGCGCACAACTCAAATGGTCAGTGATAAGACCAAATGAAAATCAGACCATAAAAGACAACCAGTCTGATGTAGGGGCCAAATTTTGTGACCTCTTTGTGTGCATGTGAGCACATAAATTGCCCACACAGTTGTATATGTAACTGCAGTAAGAGTTGATGGGTGCATTTGCACAAACAGAGATCTGACAACTTAGCCACAAAAGAGCATTATTTGGTAAACATTTATCATTATAAACGTCTATGCGTAAGACTCCTGTTAACTTCAGTGGGCTCCAGAACTGGCCCTGTATGAGTGCTATTTATTAGTTAAAATTTCACAGTTATCAACAGATTTTACTAATTGTTTTACTTACAGGGGGACTCTAAAGCTACATCTACACTACAGGTGCTACAGCAGCACAGCTATGATGCTGCAGCTGTGCCGCTTTAGATCCTTAGCGTAGATGCTTCCTACAGCAATGGAAAGGGGTTTTCCATCACTAGTTAATCCACCTCTCTGAGAAGCAGTAACTAGGTCAATGCAAGACCTATGGAAAGTCAATATAGCATAATCTACACTGGGAGTTAGGTCAGTTTACCTATACTGCTCAAGGGTGTGAATCTTTTGCACGCTTGAGTGATGTAACTAGGTCAGCCTAAATGTTGTGTAAACCTGGCTTAAGAATGGAGAATCTTTACTTATTGCAAGCAGCAAAACTTTCCATTTGAAATGGGAGGAAGGAGGGAAATTATCAATTTTGAAATAAGTGATTCCAAGAGTAAAGTTTTACAGTTTTGTAACAGCTACATGTCCTCTTTTACCAGGAGGCCACTTTTACTTCCTATTTTGGATGTAGAATATTCAGGCAGGAAGATTGTGGATGCAATTCGAGAGGAGAAGTTTTATGTGTTCATGCCTCTGACCAATTGCATTTCTGCTTTGAAAAAGTAAGAATGAGACTTCTCTTCCAGCATTTCTTCTCCCTCCCCCCACCGCCAAATACTTGGTAGCTAAACAGAATGCAAAGCTAGTAAAAATGTGCAATAAGATATGACGCTGGACTATCAATTTTCAGACTAGTTACCTACAGAACTATGAAGAAAGGATGGTCTCAACTACTGCCTCCAACACGCTTCTCAGATTGTAAGACAGTGTGATTTGCAGGAAGGCACTCGGGGCCAGAAGTCAGGAAGTCCCAAGTTCTAAAACTGCCTCTGACACTGCCTGGCTCTGTGCTCTCGGTCAAATGGCTTAATATCTCTGCATCTGTTTCCTCGTTTGTAAACTTGGAATGTTAAACATGCTGTGAAGACTAATGTTGGAGATGTAAAGTATTATGTCATGGAAATGTAGTGCTAGAAGGGACCTCAAGAGGTTGTCTATATCATCCACCCATGCTGAGGCAGGACCAAGTATACCTAGACCATCTCTGACGTATTTGATTTTATGTTTATATGTAGTATTAATTTATTTCCGCGTTAGTTAGAATTAGTGGGTGGATGGTATTTTTTAACTATCAAGACTAACTAGAAATGCTGTTTGTCTCCTCAGCTTTGTACCTAAGAAAGTGCTGTTCCTTGCTGTAGAGTATGCTGGTATTTTCAACAATCTGGACGGTGTCAGAGACCGGAAGAGAAGGGACCAAAACCACACTGCTCCGAAGATGTCCGATCCCAGCTAATCCAAATTCATGTGTAACATTTAATGGACATAATAGGTTATTTCTTTGGGTTTATTTCTTCCTTAGATCAATTCTCTTCTATATGATACTTTAGGTGTTTAAAGATGTCATAGTTGTTCTGATAGCTGTCTGTTAATCAGTATTTTTCATCCTCAACTGTTCTCTCTTCTTTCTATCAATACAGGCATATTCTCCGCTCAACATATGTATGTAAGTCATTAAAGCAAATAAAAATGAATTTAATTATCTGTCTCAGTTCCATAGGTAATGGGTATCCAGGTCACAAATTAACATAGTTAATATGAGTCAACAGTGTGACCACAATCTAAATATGAGCCAACAGTGTGATGCTGTTGCCAAAAAAATCAAATGTGATTCTGGGATGCATTAACAGGTGTGTTGTGAACAAGACACAAGAAGTCATTCTTCTGCTCTATTTCTGCGCTGGTTAGGCCTCAACTGGAGTATTGTGTCCAGTTCTGGGCACCGCATTTCAAGAAAGATGTGGAGAAATTGGAGAGAGTCCAGAGAAGAGCAACAAGAATGATTAAAGGTCTAGAATACATGACCTATGAAGGAAGGCTGAAAGAATTGGGTTTGTTTAGTTTGGAAAAGAGAAGACTGAGAGGGGATATGATAGCAGTTTTCAGGTATCTAAAAGGGTGTCATGAGGAGGGAGAAAATTTGTTCATCTTAACCTCTAAGGATAGAACAAGAAGCAATGGGCTTAAACTGCAGCAAGGGAGATTTAGGTTGGACATTAGGAAAAAGTTCCTAACTGTCAAGGTGGTTAAACACTGGAATAAATTGTATAGGGAGGTTGTGGAATCTCCATCTCTGGAGATATTTAAGAGTAGGTTAGATAAATGTCTATCAGGGATGGTCTAGACAGTATTTAGTCCTGCCATGAGTGCAGGGGACTGGACTCGATGACCTCTTGAGGTCCCTTCCAGTCCTAGAATCTATGAATCTATGATACCTTTATGGGCACTCACAGCTAAGAGATTGTGGGATTTAATGGGCATGGAGCGATTGACCTAATCTCATATTGTTAAAGGTAGTCCCTCCAGGACAATATTGTATATTATAATGAGGGCTGAATAGAACAAATTACATTGCCACTGCCTTTACTTATTAGTTCTGCAGAATATTTCACTTCCATTCCATGCATAGGCCGTAATTTGAAATGTTGTATCTGAGGCAGTGTTTCCCCAAAGTGAGGGACATGTCCAAGGAGGACAATAAAGCACTAGTTTTGAGGGGTTCATACAGACCTTTCAAATGTTCTTCGGAGTCTGTGCTTTCATTTAAAACAAAATGAAGTCTCTAGCTATTATACTGCAAAGAAAAAAGTTTAAATCTGGAGTGCAACCAAAGGAATGATGTCTGTCCAAGCTTACAGAGACCTTGAAACAATAGCACTGAAGTTTGAACTGCTCCATGCATTTCAATGGGTGCTAACTCAAATGTCGCTAATAATGCTTTAAATGTCACTGTTGCTTATGATCTCACTGCTTATCAAAATATGTATGAAAAGAGAGGAAGTATCATAGGGCAGTGGCTCTCAAGACAACTGAACCCCTTTCAGGAGTCTGATTTGTCTTGCGTACTCCAAGTTTCACCTAATTTAAGAACTACTTGGTTACAAAATCAGACATAAAAATGCAAAAGTGTCACATCACACTATTACTGAAAAATTGCTTTTTACCATATAATTATAAAATAAATCAATTGGAATATAAATATTGTACTTATAGTACAGTGTATAGTATATAGAGCAGTATAAACAAGTCTATATGAAATTTTACTTTGTATTGACTTTGCTAGTGCTTTCTATGTAGCCTCTTGTAAAACTAGGCCAATATTTCGAGGAGTTGATGTACCCTCTGGAAGACCTCTGCGAACTCCTAGAGGTACACATACCCCTGGTTGAGAACCACTGGGTGAAGATCTACCCCAGTGTTTCCCGAAGTAGGAGAATGGGCATGAAGGACTAGCTCAGGAGGAACGGGGAGAAGACGCATCAATTAAAACGGATAGGCCTTTAATAACACATGGTGTAACTGTGGAGGGCATAATTGGTTTCATTTCCTGAAGGGGGAACTTAACTTTCAGAAGTTTGGGAAACACTGATCTAGGGCATAGAGTGTAGATCCTCTCTGTATGCCGATGACACAGCCTAGTGATTTTGTATTAGCATAAAAAGGCAGAATGTGTGGTGATGTGGGAATCTTGATTCTTTAAATTGCTGGGTTTTTTAGTATAATTTCAAACAGCATGACATTAATTTTTTGCATAATCTTCTTGTAAGGAAAGAGGTACCAAACAGTTTAAATGAACAATGTTTCAACCAGCAAGAATTGTAGGGAGCCAAGTGTAACAAATATCTTCACAATAGCATCACTACCACTGTTTAAAAAAAAAAAAGCTGAAAATCTTTATTCTCAATGGCCCTGGACAACAAGTTTTACTATTTAAACAGGTGCAAGGATAACACTTACATGGGGAAAAACAAACAGCTAATGCATCTGGGCGTGACTGTGTAGATCACAGTGGCAGTGAAACGGAACGCTGCTTAGAACTACGAAGCTCTGCATTGTCCTCAGAGCCAACAAGAAGAGAGGATGGGTGGGGGTCATGTGCTGAGTAGGAAAATTGTTGCATTCTGAACCAACTGGAGTGTTTTCATGGTCACTGGTTCCCTAGCCTAATGTGCTGTGCAAATTACTAAAAACTGCAAGAGAAGGGCAAGGGCAATAGGTAACATGAACAGGTGAGTGAACAGCAATAAACACTGTTGAACAGGGTGTAATGCTATGCTGTCTCCCTTACAGGACACAATAGGTACCTACTGCTTCCAATACTGCTGATCTCTGTAGCCTGTCTGCAATCAGTAATCATGACACCTAGCAAGCAAGCCTCCTTGCCTATACTCTGTAACAGAACTTGTGGAATTCTAAAATGCAGTTTCATTCCCCACCCCATAGTAGTATCTTCCTTCAGCTTGAGCAATCATGTGAAGA
This sequence comes from Mauremys reevesii, assembly GCF_016161935.1. NCBI lineage: Eukaryota > Metazoa > Chordata > Testudines > Geoemydidae > Mauremys > Mauremys reevesii. Next base: position 221,677,169 of record NC_052624.1, on the reverse strand, counting down.
TTGTTTCTCATTTCCCCCATATGATGGTATCCAGACAAATCAGACTCACTGAGGGTTTAGAGTAGCTTCCACCTATGATTGATTGCAACTGTAGAACTAATGAACCAGATGCAGGAGCCAGACTGGTGAGAGGTTCATGTAAGGGACAAGGCTGAAGTTGCTCCCAGTTTCTTATTCCAAGCAGAAGGTTTTTTAAAAAAGCATCTGTATACATCAGGGGTAGGCAACCTATGGCACGGGTGCCGAAGGCGGCACGCGAGCTGATTTTCAGTGGCACTCACACTGCCCAGGTCCTGGCCACCAGTCCTGGGGGCTCTGCATTTTAATTTAATTTTAAATGAAGCTTCTTAAACATTTTAAAAGCCTTATTTACTTTACGTACAACAATAGCTTAGTTATATATTATAGACTTATAGAGAGAGACCTTCTAAAAATGTTAAAATGTATTACTGGCACACGGAACCTTAAATTAGAGTGAATAAATGAAGATTCGGCCCAGCACTTCTGAAAGGTTGCCGATCCCTGCTGTGCATTTATATTTTTAGAAATTCCACCTCAATGAGACTGAACTTTATAACACTATAGAAGTGTGTTTTTGAGAACATGCTTTACAGAGGCACAAGCAAGTCCTCAGGTGCCCATTATTTCATTTCCTATTAAATCTGAGTTATTTATTCACATTGAGGATGTGTAAATGACAAAATACCTCTTGATCACTCCAAGTCACATGTCCCTGCAACCATTAGACCAGGAGTTTCCAAACTTTTTGCTGGCATAATCCCATTTTAATGAAATATTTCCTCCTGGGACCCCAGACAGCATGACCTCACTGCACTGTACATGTGAGCTCATGCTGTATGGAGGATGTCATTTTGCTCCACGGGACATGCCATCCTCCCCAGGGCATGACCTCATATGTATAGTGCGTGGAAGGTCACACTGTGTGAAGGATGCTATTTTGTGTGGAGCAAGTGTGGAGGATTTTAGTTCCCCTTCCTTTTGCTTGAGGGAAAACTGCTCCCCTTCCTCTTTGGCAAGAAAGGTGAAGACTCAGCAGGCTGGGAAATCTGAAGTGGGAGAACCATGAGAACCTCATGTCTAGCTGAAATGTTTCTGGGTATTAGTACGTGGAGCAGCAACAGCACCTGACAGGTGTTCAGCCAGAAATAGCCTTTCTCCTCTATCTACACTCTCTGCAGAAAAATCTATCCCACCACCTGCTTCCCTTCCATTGCAAGGGGGAAGAGAAAAGAAAGAGATTTGGCACCACAAGCTAGCCACCACCTCCTCTCCTCTCTGGAGGAAAGACAAACCAATAATGTATTGGATATTCTATGCAAAATCTGTCTTTTGAAACGTTTTAATCTTCTAAGATGCAGGAATTGCTCCGGTTGTTTCAAAATTTTCTGGGAGACTATCCCCAACCCACTATTCTTATCTGGTTTTGCACCAATACACACATACATTTGTTTGGCTGCTTATTGACCTGCTTGTTAGATTTTCCCCAAGATACCATTTGGTGTTTATGCTCTATGGAATGATAGAGAACATGTATTTACTGGCAGTATATGTCTGGTGTATTTCTGGTAAATTTAGCAAACAGTTGAAAGCCACACTTCATCTTGTGTCATACACAGTTTTCTGCCTTCATGAAAGCACATGTCCCATTAATGACACTGTTCTTGCTACAGATCTCTTGGTGTGTTAGTTCAGCCCATGTCAATATATACTTGTCCCTCTTTTGATTTTAGTAGGCAGCTGAACACACAGATAATGTCTTGTGAGGATCTTCCTAGTTGGACAGTGTCATGTCTGCAGATATTGGCAATGCTTTCTGTGTGTCATGCTTGGTTGTGTCTTGACTTTTTTCTTTTGACTCACTGTTAAAATGAAATCTGTTATCATTGGAATGTACCACAGGGACATAGAAGTCTTGAGGAGGATGGATTTATTGCCTGGCATGCGGAGTCCTGTCAGCATGCTGGCATTCAGGGGTGAAATTGCCTTTTGATGAAGTGTGGTTGCTTCTTAATGAAGATGTCTGATGAGGGGAAGTGGACATGTATCTTCTGTATGCAGTTTTGTTGTAGCATGTCTATCCCAGGATATTGGAGAGACAAGGTGGGTGAGGTGATATATTTTATTGGACTAACTGCTGCTTGTGAGAGAAACCAGCTTTCTTCTGTGTCAGTTCTGTGTGAAGATTCATTAGGTTTAAGGAACAGTTGTGCCCTGAGGGGCAGGATTGTAAAATGTTGATACAGTATGGAACTGTAGGGTTCTTTTTGTGATAATGATGAGTCTGTTGTAGGAGTTGCGGTCTTTTACACGTGATGCGAGTGGAGTGCTTATGTCAGTGTGGCTAGTTGAGGTGCCATGTTTTGCATGCCTATTCTGCGTTGGGCTGTGCCAGCTGGGCAGCAAACATGTTATTTCGTCTCTGATATTTTTATTGTTTATGAGTTGCATGTGTTTGACTTCTGGGGACATAGAATGGAGGTGTAACCCTGTTGCCACCCTTTGTGATATTGAGTGGTTGCGAATGCACTTTTCTGAGAAATGGTTCACTCAGCAGGGGCGGCTCTAGGGATTTTGCCGCACCAAGCATGGCAGGCAGGCTGCCTCTGGCGGTTTGCCTGCGGAGGGTCCGCGGGTCCCGCGGGACCAGCGGACCCTCCACAGGCAAGCCATGGAAGGCAGCCTGCCTGCCGCCCTCGTGGCGCCGGCAGAGCGCCCCCCATGGCTTGCCGCCCCAAGCACGCGCTTGGCGTGCTGGGGCCTGGAGCTGCCCCTGTCACTCAGGGTATGTCTATACTGCAACTGGGAGTGTCCTTCCCAGCTCATGTAGAGAGACACACGCTCGCTCTGTTTGAGCTAGCGTGCTTAAAATAGCAGGATCACCCGGGATTTCACACGGGGCAGCTCAATAGTGCTGCTTCTGTACAAACCCACCTGGACCCCATTGGTACATACCTGGTGCCTAGCCCAAGCCACCGCCCGTACTCCCCCAGCTACACTGCTATTTTTAGCATGCCAGCTCAAGCAGAGTTAGCGTGTGTCTGTCTACCTGAGTTGGGAAGAATGCTCCCAGCTGCAGTGTGGACCTACCCTTAGTGGCCATCCTATTCCTGATATTCATCAGCATTGTAATCTGTTGATATTTGCTGCAAAGTCAATGGCCTTTAATCTCCTAAATTATCTTTTGCTCTTTGAAATTTTTGTGCAGTTTTTAGTAATGATGTAGCACTCATAAGGAAGTGTCAGGGCTAGATTTACTCGTGCCAAGACCCCTTAAGGATTGAAGATCTCCTGAGGGAGGTCAGGGGAAACAACTCTGGTTGCAGCAGCAGAGTTTGATATGCTATGAAAGGACTCAACAGCAATGTAGCTTGTGCAAGGTGTGTGGGTTTGGTGTTGGATACTAAGTCCTCACTACAAACTTTGGTTGACGTAAGTTACGTTGAAGCAAAGCTGCCAAAGTTATGCTATCACTCATCCATATGCACACTTGGCTGCTTGCGTCAGCTCTGCTCCTACTCACCAGGAGGGCTTGCGTCGATGCCAAGTGTGGTGCACCAGGGAGAGAACCCAGTGTGGCATGTGACACCATCCAGTGCAATGCCTTCTTGGAAGCTTTTTCCAAAGTGTTTTTGGGGATAGAAATTACTTGCCCAGGGACCTCTGGGAGCTGGGGATCAAGTTCTCAGCATGCAATTTTCCATCCTATAATGCCATCCATATCCCATAATTTTTAGTCTTTTTTTTTTTTAATCTCACAAATGCACATAGCACTTTTGCTGTTGCCATCTCTTGCAGAAACATGGAGCCCACACAGGTCTGCACTATTCTCTTGAATGTTGCAAATACAGGTAGAACAATCCTCCACTATTTGCAGACCCACAAAAAGAACCACAAAAACAAGGGGACATGATGATTTCTTCAAGGACAGCTTGTTAAGGGACATAACGAAAAACAATTCAAGGTTGTTGGTGGCATTCCCAGACAAGCTGAAGATGGTGGAGCACCACTTCTGAGCCCAAGCACTGACTAGTAGGATTGCTTTATAATGAAGGTTTGGGATGATGAGCAGTGGCTACAGAACGTTCAGATAGGAAAGGCCACATTTCTAGATCTGAGTGCTGAGGTCACTCCAGCCATCCTACGCAGGGACACAAAAATGAGAGCTGCACTGACAGTGGTGTAGTGAGTGGCGATCTCACTGTGGAAGCTTGTGACGCTGGATTGCTACTAGTCAGCAAGAAATCACTGTGGAGTAGGAAAGTCCACAGTGGTGGCCATGTCATGCAAGTGTACCAGGCCATCTATCATCTCCTGCTGCACAGGACTGTGACTCTCAGCAATGTGCAGGACATTGTGGATGGATATGCAGCAGCGTGATAGATGGCATGTATATCCCTATTTTGGCACCGGTTCACCTTGCCACCGAATAGCTCAACAGAAAGGGTGACTTCTCCATGGTTATGCAAGCAATGAGGACACTTCTCCAATATCAGAGAAGGTGCATAACACTCATGTCTTTAAGAGCACAGGTCTGTTCAGAAAGCTGCAAGCAGGGACTTTTTTCACCAGCTGATGGATTATCATTGGTAATATTGAAATGCCAAGCATGATTCTGGAGGACTCAGCCTACCCCTTGCTCCCCTGGCTCATGAAACCATACACTGGCCACCTCGACAACGCTAAGGAATGATTCAGCTACTGTCTCAGCAGGTGCAGAATGATTGCTGAATGTGTTTTTGGTAGACTGAAGGGTTTCTGGTGGTGTTTACTCACTAGATTGTATCTCAGGAGAAAAAATATCCCAGTGGTTATAGGTGCCTGCTGTGTCCTGCATAATACCTGTGATGCAAAGGGGGAGAAGCTGCTGCCAGGGCGGAGGTTGAGTGGATGTCTGCTGACTATTATAAGAGCCCAGTGTGAAACTGTGCTAACTCATGGCATGGCTGGTATCCCCCGCCACCACTTCCTCCTCTTCATTGTTCACGGCAGTGGTCTTTGTCTTGGGCACCTCCAAGGTATCCATACTGGTCTACAGGGCACTGTTGGGGTCTCCACCAAGTATGGTATGCAATTCCTTGTAAAAACAGCACGTCTGTGGCTCAGCATCAGATTTATTGTTGCGCTCCCTGGCCTTGTGGCATCCTTGGTGAAGTTCTTTTGCTTTCATATGGCACTGCTGCTGATCCCTGTTGTACCTCTTTGTCTGCATCCACCATGCAATCTACTCAAAGATGTTCACATTTCTATGGCTGGTTCATAACTGTGCTGGCACAGCCTCTTCTCCCCACAGCCCCAGGAGATCCAATACCTCCTGGCTACTCCAGGTAGGAGCGTGTTTAGTGCATGAAGCCAGCATGCTCAATTGGGCAATTGCAAACAACAAGAGAAAGTTTTTAGGTGTGCTCATCAAGGTGGGCAATCAGGAAAAGACATTTCAAAAACACAATGGGACTTTTAAAGGGTGGGGGGAGTGACACCCTGGGCAATGGAGTTAACAATTTTGACCACAGAGGTCAGTGCCATAAGGAATGAGGCATTGTGGGATAGCTGCTGGAGAACTGTTAGGGTCAACACAGATCATGCAGTGTCTACATTCACACTGTGTTGACCTCACGAGGTTGACCATGACTCTATACCATTTAGAAAGGTGGTTTTACTGCATTGTCATAATGGGGCACTTACTTCAGCCAGGGACCAATTTTGGTGTAGACACGCATATGTGCACAAACAGGTTAACACAAGTTCTTGACCAAGAGTTTTCAAAGGTACCCGTGGGGCAGCATGGGAAAGTTTACACTGCTACTTGCCTTACTGTACAAGTTATACAAAACACAAAAGTACTGAACATTCAGTTCTAATGGTGTTTTGGTACCTTTCATAAACACCACAATTCAACAAATACTTTAAAGTATAGATGGCAGCAATTAGTTACCATATTTATTCCCTTGATTAAATACAGTGTTTGAACCTTTGTGACTGTGGAAGAAAGATTTCAATAGCTAATGATGTCTGATTTATTTTCCAGAGAAATACAGTTAACTAGTGTTCATCTTAATATAACTAGAGAGAGAGAGTGTGTGTGTGTGTGTGTGTGTGTATTAGTTATTATTACAGACTGCGATGGGTTGGATGCACCCCACTCCAGACAGGAATGAGTTAAGGAGTTGCTATGGGCTGCAATTGGAGCTACTCCTATGCCTGCAAGGCATGTCAGGAATGGAGGAAAAGTTATCTCCCCAAAAGAGGGGGAGGGCCCAGCTAAATAGGAGGCAGCTCTGGGAGGAGGACTGACTGCTACAGCTCCCAGTGAGAGGCCAAAGGTAAAGCAGTACCTGTTCCCATTTCTACAGAATGTCGGAGCACCTTGAGAGAAAGGTGGGACAGACTATAGACAATTACTTGGCTTAGGGCATTTTCTGCTGGTTTAACAGAAGATATTGAGTTGGACTGCAGCTTGCCCCAAGACCATTCTGAAGGTAGAGTGGCCAGTGGCTTGTCTGGGGCTGGTAGGTTGTTCTTTTTTATTATTATTATTATTTTCCCCCTTGTCTTCTTTCTTTTTGTTTTCTTTTAATCTCTGAAGGGCAGACTCCAGAGGAAGTCAGCCAGAGGGCCAAGTTTCTGTCCTCAGTCTGGTGATGTTAACTGCCCCAACCTGGATAATTGGAACCTAAGTACGTGACCCTGTCACACCCCAATAGGGTGCTACAGAGGGACTAAATCTTTGACACTCCCAAAACATTGTTAAAAGAACACTTCTAAGGGTGCAAAGTCAAGCACTCAAGTCAAGATACACCAGAATTAAGGTTGTTTGTGTCACAAAGTGAGTGTGCCTCATTTTCTGGAAGTTTGACTTGAGCTCCAGGGCCTGATTTGCAAAAGTGCTGAGCAGTCAGAGTTGCAACTCAGTGTAAAATGTTTTGAGCATATGCAGTGCTATATAATGCCACGTACTCTGAAAAATTAGGTCCTAGATAGCTCAAATTGGGCACTTGAAATTAGTGGAAACTTTTGACCTTAATCTCTCTGTGCCTCAGTTCCCATCTGTCAAATGGGGATATAATAGGAGGTGTTGTGAAAATAATTCATTAAGTTTTGTGAAGCCCTCAGATACTCTAGTGATTACCACTATACAAAATCCCATGAGGAAATTAATAATTCTATCTTCAGAGCAAGGTTTGAATAATGTGCTTGATTCTGCAACCTTAATTCTCTCTCTCTCTGTGTGTGTGTGTGTGTGTGAGAGAGAGAGAGAGAGAGAGAGAGAGAGAGATTATTATAAACAGTTTTGTCTCCAGCCTGTCAGTAGTGGCCACTCTTTCCTCAGGCTGCTGGAAAGTCAGAATGTAGCTAGATTAGAGACAGATTTCTTTAGCCCACAATGGGAAGCTAGCTTCAAGCTTAATTAATAAGTATCAGAGGGGTAGCCGTGTTAGTCTGGATCTGTAAAAGCAGCGAAGAGTCCTGTGGCACCTTATAGACTAACAGACGTTTTGGAGCATGAGCTTTCGTGGGTGAATACCCACTTCGTCGGACGTATTCACCCACGAAAGCTCATGCTTCAAAAAATCTGTTAGTCTATAAGGTGCCACAGGACTCTTTGCCGCTTACTTAATAAGTGGCTACTACTCCTTCATAAGAAACTAATACCCTAGCTCTTTTTGCAGTAATTTCAAATAATTATATGCATTTCCTTTTCCTAGATTTCTTAGAAATCTAAAATATGCCACCCTTTTGGCAATCAACATTTATTTTCTCATTCCAAGTTACTACAGAGGCATCAGGAGTGAGTCCATAGTTAAGTTGCATTGAAATTTGCATTTAAGGTCAAACTAAATGCATCTGTGTCACATTCTAGTGATCGTGATTTAATTAAATCTTCAAAATTTAGCACAAAAGTCTTCATAAAGCAATTTAGTCTTCTATGTAATTTTAGTCATTTTAATTTAGTAAAATATATTTTAAAGAAATTACACACAAAATTCACTTGTCCTGTGAAGAGTTATTGTGCTTAATTTGGAGATTACACTAAATCATGCGTATGTGATACAATGGGATTTTAGTCCAGCTTTAAGTGCAAATTTCAACACCACCTTATCTATGGAGAATCTGATTGCCAAGATTGTGTAAGATTTTGAATAATACATTATCCAAAGTTTTGAAAGAGAGGGAGTATATCATTTAGTAAAAGATACTGGAACAAGAGACAGTATACATGTATTTATGGAGTGGTAGCTGCTGCCTAATCAAGCTTAAAGTTAATTTCCCATTATGAGCCTGAGCTAAAAAAATCATTAGACAAGTATTTCCCCAACAAGATACTAATTGCCTTGACATTTCTCATGCTGAATCCTATTTATTAATTTTTGCAGAAGGAGCATTTTTAAAAGCTCTTTTTTTCATATTTTGCCCTGTGCTCTTCACATTCCTTTGGCTTCCTCTCAACAGCTACAACCTTCATGCCCGCACACACATAATCTGACAGCATATGTGACAGTGAATTTTTGGAATCTTACAATTACAAGAATAACTCTGTATGTGTTTAACAGAGCATGCTGGCCCTTTAAGGGTATATCTACAGAGCAGCTGGGAGGTATAATTCTCACTCAGGTAACTGTACATACGTTAGCTCTGCTCAAGCTAGTGCCTAAAAATAGCAGTGTGGCCATAGTGGCACAGGAGGTGGTTTGGGCTAGCCACCCAGGTCCATACCCAGAAGGTCAGGGGGCACTGTATTCAGGAGAACACTGGGGAGGTGCAGGCAAAATGTATTAGCTGTTATTTGTTTCCATTTATGGAACATATAAAAGAGTACCCACCCTAAAAGCTCTCTCTGCCCTGCCATTCCTTAAAATCACTTACAAAATTACACAATAAAATCTCCAATCAGCCTCCTCCACTTTCAGAATAAGCACCTGGCACAGGCCAACCACAGGTTTTTTGTTAACTCTCGAAAGGACACTACCAGTGCTTAATTTGTGCCAGGGCTTGCTAGGGCCGAGCCCCGGCACCACTGGGTTTGCTGAATCAGTTATGAACGTAAAAAAATTGGTTGAGCCCCGGCACCTCTTTCATTGCAAATTAAGCACTGGACACTACCCCTGTTAATAATGTTAATATATATTATGTAAATGTGAATGGGGACAAATTTATGAATTTATATATCTGGTTGCACTTCTGGGTTCTGCAGCTTCTTTGGTGAGTTCAGCAAACTCTGAGGTTCCACATGATGGCCTCAGGTTTTATACCTTGTTTCAGGAATTTGTTGGAAGAGGACAATCCTCCTATTTCTTATTGGATACTTGCTAATGGGCTCTCATTTTTGCTTTCAGTTTCTCAGCTATGTCCATCTATATCCAGTAGATGGCAACAGTGTATAACAAATTTCTTTGTCCTTTTATTAGGGTCTTTTTATGTTTTATTCATTTCAGTCATTGTATTTCTATATTCACCCAGACTAGTAATTGGAATTTTCCCCTTTTTAAGCAGCTTCTTTTAATATTTCAATGTCATACCTTAATACAATCTTTTTTCTTCTTATGCCATACAATTCATATCGCTTCTAGAGTGCAACAATCATTTTGAAGGAAAACAAACATAATCCTCAATTCCTCCAAATGTTGTGGACATACGCTGTACATTCTCTGAGTATAGCTAATGCCTTTCATTTCACATCGTTCAGGGCTTACAACAGACTTTGTCTTGAAGGAACAAGAAATTATTCACATATAGAGAGTTGTATAGCTGAGTCATAAGCAGGGGCAGCTCCAGGCCCCAGCACGCCAAGCATGTGCTTGGGGCGGCAAGCCGAGGGGGGCGCTCTGCTGGCACCGCGAGGGCGGCAGGCAGGCTGCCTTCCATGGTTTGCCTGCGGAGGGTCCGCTGGTCCCGCGGTTTCGGCGGACCTCTTGCAGGCTGCAGGAGGTCCGCCGAAGCCGCGGGACCAGCGGACCCTCCGCAGGCAAACCGCCGGAGGCAGCCTGCCTGCCGTGCTTGGGGCGGCAAAATCCCTAGAGCCGCCGTTGGTCATAAGGCAGACAAATGTACAGTTTCTAATTTGGGGTGAAAACTATATTGGACAGCTTTGGGGGATCAGGAAATATGATCTCTGGAATCTTCAGCTTTCTGTGTCTTTCAGCTATTATTTTATAGCTATTGTTTATAGCTATTCCTATTGGTTTAGATTTACCCTCTTTCCCACCCCTCCAATCTCTATAACTTGATTAACAGGACAGAATAGACCACTCTGCACTGGAAATAGGGTGTTACCCTAAAGGCTGACAATTAAGGGTATGTCTTCACAGCGGCGTTAGCCTGGGCTCTAGGCTAGCCTGCGTGCTGCCCTCAACCCCTCTTCTATCCACACAGGGTGCTTTAAATCCAGGCTAGAAGGTGTGGCTAAGGGCATAGGCTTGAGATCAAGTTTCACTTTAGCCCAGACTGGCAACCTGACTACTTTGCAGTGAGAATACAGGCTAATCAAGCCTGTGTGCTGTTAGTCCTCCAATACTGTCTCACAAGTCCAACTGAGCTGCATCTTCTTATCTACCTCCTCCCTTAGTCTGCCCTGGAAATCACGTACAGTAGCTCAGTATTTCTAGCCAGCGATTCTCTTTCCTTGCTGCCAGTTGGCCAGAAGCCAACACCAGCCTTCTGCTAAAGCTGGGATGTGATATCAGTTAGATCCATAATTTAGGAAATGTATCCGAAATGATAATTTATGTTTAATGCACAGGGGAGAAACAGACAGAGCAGTCAGTCAGTTGCGCTACAAATCATTTTGTGGTTTGTAGACTGAATTGTTTAATGACATTCTCATTAAAAGGTCTTGCTGCCAAATGCAGTTTACTTTTTGCCTTCAGAACTGTCTGCATTAATAATGAGGAACTGCACTTGGAAGTTAATAACTTAAATTATTGTTCTCATGTCACTGACACAGACAGTATGCTAGGCAAGCTGCTTCCATGCTAAGCCAGAGAGAGTGAGAGTCTCTACAAATGAATTCATAGAGCGGCCCAGTGTAATGCACTGCAAACCCTGGTACAGCCCACCAGAAGTCCATCCCTGAACATGGGCTAGTACAGCACTCATAGGAAGGGCTGTGCAGTGGGGACACTCCACCATGCTAGGCTACCTTGGGCTAACTCTTCAGCGTAGACGTACCCTTTTTAGCTAGACACTGGAAGAGAGGGAAGTTCCATCCACATGTAAATTATAAGATACTTGCCTCAATGACAAATACGAGCTTGAAGATTTTATTTCACTACCCCATTTCCTATTCCTGGGGGAGAAGAGATTCCAACTTCAGCTTGGCTGGGATTCCCTAAAGATTGTGTCTCACACATTTAAGGTGTGGACTGCCTTCTTAGACAGGTCAAACAATTGCCCAGTACTGTCCTGAGGTTCTCTTAGAACTTAAGAACCATGACACTCTGGAGTATATCCATCTACTGCAGATGTCCCCAAAACATCGTCATTCTCACTGCTGTAGCTGATCAATATGGACACTTAATCTCTGTCCATTGCTAGTGGGAAATAATCTACTAAAGCAGATAATATAGTTTGTCTACCATAATGAGGCCTAAAACCAGTTTGGCTGGGATCAAGGAAATATGAAGCCTCCAAATATTTCTGGAGTTGTCTCACCGTAAAGTCTGTCAAAAAGGGAGTTTGAAATAGATCTATACGACTGCAACTGTCTACATCAAGAGAGAGATTTTTAGCAGAAACCTAACAAGTATTTCCTCGGAGAAGCTGACAGCTGGTCCTACCAAAGGGAGGTGTTGGCAATCTCCACAAGGAATGGATTCAAGTATCAGAGGGGTAGCCGTGTTAGTCTGGATCTGTAAAAGCAGCAAAGAATCCTGTGGCACCTTATAGACTAACAGACGTTTTGCAGCATGAGCTTTCGTGGGTGAATGCCCACTTCGTCGGATGCAAGTAGTGGAAATTTCCAGGGGCAGGTATATATATGCAAGCAAGAAGCAAGCTAGAGATAACGAGGTTAGTTCAATCAGGGAGGATGAGGCCCTGTTCTAGCAGTTGAGGTGTGAAAACCAAGGGAGGAGAAACTGGTTCTGTAGTTGGCAAGCCATTCTCAGTCTTTGTTTAATCCTTAGCTGATGGTGTCAAATTTGCAGATGAACTGGAGCTCAGCAGTTTCTCTTTGAAGTCTGGTCCTGAAGTTTTTTTGCTGCAGGATGGCCACCTTAAGATCTGCTATTGTGTGGCTAGGGAGGTTGAAGTGTTCTCCTACAGGTTTTTGTATATTGCCATTCCTAATATCTGATTTGTGTCCATTTATCCTTTTCCTTAGAGACTGTCCAGTTTGGCCCATGTACATAGCGGAGGGGCATTGCTGGCATATGATGGCGTATATTACATTGGTGGACGTGCAGGTGAATGAACCGGTGATGGTGTGGCTGATCTGGTTAGGTCCTGTGATAGTGTCGCTGGTGTAGATATGTGGGCAGAGTTGGCATCGAGGTTTGTTGCATGGATTGGTTCCTGAGCTAGAGTTACTATGGTGCGGTGTGCAGTTACTGGTGAGAATATGCTTCAGGTTGGCAGGTTGTCTGTGGGCGAGGATTGGCCTGCCACCCAAGGCCTGTGAAAGTGTGGGATCATTGTCCAGGAAGGGTTGTAGATCCCTGATGATGCGTTGGAGGGGTTTTAGCTGGAGACTGTATGTGATGGCCAGTGGAGTCCTGTTGGTTTCTTTCTTGGGTTTGTCTTGCAGTAGGAGGCTTCTGGGTACACATCTGGCTCTGTTGATCTGTTTTCTTATTTCCTCGTGCGGGTACTGTAGTTTTGAGAATGCTTGGTGGAGATTTTGTAGGTGTTGGTCTCTGTCTGCGGGGTTAGAGCAGATGCGGTTGTACCTCAGTGCTTGGCTGTAGACAATGGATCTTGTGGTGTGCCCGGGATGGAAGCTGGAGGCATGAAGGTAGGCATAGCGGTCGGTAGGTTTTCGGTATAGGGTGGTATTAATGTGACCATCACTTATTTGCACCGTGGTGTCTAGGAAGTGGACCTCCCGTGTAGATTGGTCCAGGCTGAGGCTGATAGTGGGGTGGAAGCTGTTGAAATCGTGGTGGAATTTTTCCAGAGTCTCCTTCCCATGGGTCCAGATGATGAAGATGTCATCAATGTAGCGTAGGAAGAGAAGGGGCGTGAGTGGACGGGAGCTGAGGAAGCGTTGTTCCAGGTCGGCCATAAAAATATTGGCATATTGTGGGGCCATGCGGGTGCCCATAGCGGTGCCATTGATCTGGAGATATATATTGTCATCAAATTTGAAATAGTTGTGTGTGAGGATAAAGGCACAGAGCTCAGCAATCAGTTGTGCTGTGGCATCATCAGGGATACTGTTCCTGACAGCTTGTATTCCATCAGTGTGTGGGATGTTTGTGTAGAGAGCCTCTACTTCCATGGTGGCTAGGATGGTGTTTTCTGGAAGGTCACCAATGCATTGTAGTTTCCTCAGGAAATCAGTGGTGTCACGGAGATAGCTGGGAGTGCTGGTGGCATAGGGTCTGAGTAAAGAGTCCACATATCCAGACAGTCCTTCAGTGAGAGTTCCAATGCCCGAGATGATGGGGCGTCCTCAGCATCAGCTTGGCGTGCTGGGGCCTGGAGCCGCCCCGCCTAAATAATTAGTCACTGGAGCAGTGGGACCAGATCCTGGGTCTCCTACAACCCACATATGTGTGCTAACCACCAAGCTATAGAGTCATTGTTGCTTGCTCTTTGGCCCAATGACTGTTTATTTATCCAAACTGGAACAGTTTCAACAAAAGAGCTTGAGGAAGCCTCACCTCACAATATGCCACTGCCCAGTAACTGGAGCACTCACGTGTTCAAATCCCTTCTTGTCAGAAGACAGAGGACTTGAACTAGTAATCTCCCACATCCTGTGTGAGTGCTCTGACCACTGGGCCAAAGATAAGAAAGGAAGGCCTACTTCTGTTTTGTGTGTAGTTAGGTGGCCTCTGAGCATGCCTGTCAGATCAGGCCCTGCATGTGAGTTAGGGTATGTCTACACTACAAGACTATTTCGAATCAATTTAAGTCAAATTTGTGGAATCGACCTTATGAAGTCGAATTTGTGTATCCACACTAAAAACACTAATTCGACTGTGTGAGTCCACAGTAACGGGGCCAGCGTCGAATTTGGAAGCGGTGCACTGTGGGAAGCTATCCCACAGTTCCCGCACTCCCCGCTGCCCATTGGAATTCTGGGATTTCCCCCCAATGCATGCTGGGGGAAAAAATGTGTCGAGGGTGGTTTTGGGTAACTGTCATCATTGAACCGTCAATCATGCCCTCCCTCCCCGAAAGCGCCTGCGGGCAATCTGTTCATGCACTTTTCTGCTCAGTGACAGCGCGGGCGCAACAGCACTGCGAGCACGGAGCCCACGGCAGTTATGGCCGTTGTCAACTCCTCGCACTTTATCGTCCACCTCTTCCACAGTCAGCTGCTGACAAATCGGGCTACTTTTCAATGGTGCTGCGAGCACTGGTGGACCATGGGGGACGTTTTACCAACATCAACGTCGGGTGGCCGGACAAGGTTCATGACGCGCGTGTTTTCAGGAAATCTCGTCTGTTTAGACGCCTGCAGGAAGGTAGTTTCTTCTACAAGTACCAGCGAGCAGCGTGACCTGTGACTGTTCAGTTTCTTTACAGAGAAGCTGAACCTGCCCCTGTTTCTTTACCAAGTTACTGTTGACTAGCATCTGCAGTTACATACCCCGTCCACCCCGCTTCCCCCACTTCCAACACACGTTTAAAAATAAAACAGATGGTCCACTGTGACTTTACAAAGGTTTCTTTATTGATGACTTTGCGTTAAAGGGTTGAAACTGGGACGCAGACTGTGCTGGGTAGGGTGTGCGGTGATGTAAAGACCACCTCTAAACTCGAGGAATGACAGGCTCCTGCTCCCAGAGCGGTCCGCAGTGCCGGACTGGTTGTTTCAACGGAGCCTGCCATCCCTCCTTTTTGGGACTCTGTGTGCGGGGGCTATGTGGCCTTCCGGCGGGGGAGGACGGATACAGATTCCTCTGCTGCGTGGCTCTGTGGTCCAGGACAGGGACCGTTGCATGAGCTCTGTAAGCCCCCTCCCCCGCTACAAAGTCATGTACCCCCCCGCCCCACCCACACAGAACCTGCAAACCACCTCCCATACCGACCAGGGTGCCTACTGACTGCACTGTGTGTGTGACCTGCTGCTGATCCTGCCCCCATCTCTGTACCCTGCTAAAGGTGACTGTCCTATGCAATACCCTACCCCCTTCCCCACCCACCCCTTCAAACGCAGCGTTGTGTAAAAAAGCATGAGGGAAACAGTAATTAACACCAAAGTATTTTTAATAATTAACCAGACAGTCAGGGGATGAAACTGGGATTGGGGCTACGGTGAGTCAGGAAGGGAAGGAATTCTCAAAAATTAGGGTATGAGAGCTTTGGGGTACTTGAGCACTCTGCTGGGGTGCAGTGACAGTTTTCACGGCCCCTGGCGCCACTCCTTCTGGTTACTTTGGGTGACGGGAGGTATGGGACTTTGTGGCGGGGGAGGGTGGTTGCAGATACACTGCGGGGGGGCTCTGTCCTCCTGCCTGCGGTCCTGCAGAACATCCACAAGGCGCCGGAGCATGTCCGTTTGCTCCCTCATTAGTCCAAGCAGCGTTTGAGTCGCCTGCTTGTCTTCCTCACACCACCTCTCCTCCCGTTCGCTGTGTGAGCGGTGCTGCTGAGAGAGGGTCTCCCTCCACTGGCTCTGCTGGTCCGCCTCGGCTCGGGAGCACCCCATAATTTCAGCGATCATCTCGTCCCGTGTCTTTCTCTTTCGCCGCCTAATCTTTGCCAGCCTCTGTGAGGGGGATGCTGTGGCAGGTCTGGAGACAGTCGAAGCTGTGTGATGGGAAAGAGGGAGTGAATTCCTTGCAAAGATACATTTCTGCGAACAATGAACACAGTCTAGTCTGTGAACAACACCATGCACAGCACCTATCTCGTCCGCACTCCTGCAGCAGGCAATCCGGAAAGCATAAACTCTGCCCCTGTTCTACCCCATCACAGTGTCCCCCGACCCTTGCACTTCTGGGTTGAGATCCCAGTGCCTGATGGTGCAAATTTCATTGTCGCGGGTGGTTCTGGGTAAATGTAGTCAGTCATTCCTTCCTCCGGGAAAGCAATGCCAGACAATCATTTCGAGCCCGTTTTCCCTGGATTGCCCTGGCATACGCCATAGCATGGCAACCATGGAGCCTGTTTTGCCTTTTGTCACTGTCACCGTATGTGTACTAGATGCCGCGGACAGAGGCAATTCAGCAGCGCTACACAGCAGCATTCATTTGCTTTTGCATGACAGCAGAGATGGTTATCAGCCATACTGCACCATCTACCACGCCAATGTAAATTGGCAAAGTGATGACGGGTGGCTGTCCTATTGCACTACACCTTCTGCTGGTGTCATAAGTGCCCCTGGCTGACATCGGCCGGGGGCGCAAAAGACAAAACTGGGAATGACTCCCCGAGTCAATCCCTCCTTTATGGTATCTAAAAATAGAAACAGTCCTGCCTAGAATATGGGGCAACTGTACTAGGGTTTTAGTGTATCAGAGAACTACAGAGCACAGCCGCTCTGTGTCAGATCCCACAGGAATGACGAGCTGCGTGCCATTCACAGGGGGTGCCCCTGCAACAACCCTACCTGTTGCTTCCCTCCTCCTCCAGCCTTCCTGGGCTACCGTTGTAGTGTCCCCCCATTTGTATGCTGAAGTAATAAGGAATGCAGGAATAAGAAACAGTGACTTGTTAGGGAAATGGAATGAGGGTAAGACAGCCTCCAGCTGCTATGATAGTCCAGGCATTACAGAATCTTTTCTTTACACATAAAGGGCGGGGGCTGATGGAGCTCAGCCCCCTGTTGCTATGATGAAGACGGTTAGCAGGCCGTCTACCTATGGGCTGATGATGGGGACAGGTAGCAGTCCTATTGCACTACATCATCTACCGCAAGGCTGATGATGAGGACGGGTACCATTCGTATTGCACCATCACTCACCCATGAGGCGGGGGAGGGGGGCGAGGATGCTACCGTAGCGTGCCGCAGCATCGCGTCTACCAGCAGCATTCAGTACACATAGGGTGACATTTACAAGAGTCAAGAGACGATTTCTTTCCCTTTTCCTTCTGGGGGTGGGGGGTGGCTGTACATTGACGAGCTATGCCCTGAACCACCGCGGACCCTGTGTTTGACCCTAGAAGCATTTGGAGCTCAGCCAAGAATGCAAATGATTTTCGGACACAGCGGGAACTGTGGGATAGCTTGCGTCCTCAGCCCCCCCCCCCCCCCGCCTCCTTCCCTCCATGAGCATCCATTTGATTCTTTGGCCTCCCGTTACGCTTGTCACGCAGCAGCGTGCTGACTCTCTGCTACGCCGTCTGTCCGGAGATTTTTTTAAAATACTTTGGACCGGGCGTAACATTACGGTAATTTTCCTAATTAGATGCAGGAGTCGCCGAGCGAGATCACCCTGAGGACGGTCACTGAAGGAGATAGAGAGCGCATGCTGCGTGAAAGCCAGCACAAACCAGGGGCCTATGCAGCCGTGCTCGGGGAGGCAATGCTCCCTGAGTACCTCATGAAAGCCTGGCACGGAAAGGTGTGCTACTACGGAGCACCCAATAAGGCAGCTCTCCCCAGGAACCTCCTGCGGAGGCTTTTCGATTACCTCTAGGAGAGCTTCGTGGAGATCTCCCAGGAGGATTTCTGTTCTATCCCCATATATATAGAGACCGCCTTTTCACATACTTCAGATTCCTGTTATATTAAGAATAAAAGTTTACATGTTTAAAGCACTTACCGAGTGATCCTTCCCCTGATTCAGGGTCCGGGTTAACGGCCGGGGAGGGTTCGTAGGGGCTCTCCGTGAGGGTGATGAAGAGATCCTGGCTGTCAGGGAAACCAGCGTTGTAAGCGCTGTCGCCTGCCTCATCCTCCACAAACCCTTCCTCATCTTCCCCGTCCGCGAACATCGCCGAGGAACTGGCCGTCGACACTGTCCCATCGTCAGAGTCCACGGTCACTGGTGGGGCAGTGGTGGCAGGCTCCATAGCGTCCGTTTGCCGCTTTGATTTTTTGGTAGCCTTGTCTGGGGTCCTTGATTTTCACGTGGCGCTGCATTGCATCCCGGCTGTATCCTCTGTCTCTCATGGCTTTGGAGACCTTCTCGTAGGTCTTTGCATTCCGTTTTTTGGAGCGCAGCTCCGAAAGCACAGACTCCTCGCCCCACACACCGATCAGATCCAAGAGTTCCCGGTCAGTCTATGCTGGGTCCCTCTTTCTATTCAGAGATTACATGAACTCCTCTGCTGGAGAACTCTGCATTGCTGCCGGTGCTGCTGAACTCGCCCCGATGTCCAACCACGAAATGAGATTCTAACTGTCCAGACAGGAAAAGGAATTCAAATTTTCCCGGGACTTTTCCTGTGTGGCTGGTCAGAGCATCCAAGCTCGGACTGCTGTCCAGAGCGTCAACAGAGTGGTGCAGTGTGGGATAGCTCCCGGAGCTACTAAGTTCGATTTGCATCCACACCTAGCCTAATTCGACATAGCCATGTCGAATTTAGCGCTACTCCCCTCGTCGGGGTGGAGTACCGAATTCGAACTAAAGAGCCCTCTAGGTCGAATTAAATGGCTTCCTGGTGTGGACGGGTGCGCGGTTAATTCGAATTAACGCTGCTAAATTCGAATTAAAGTCCTAGTGTAGACCAGGCCTTAGGTGCAGGAATATCTATTTTCCTCCAGTTTGTGAATCGCACTGGAGCTTAGGTGGGACACAGGCATTCAGTCACCTAGAGTAAGGCAGCAGAGCCCATGCTCAGAGGAGGAAACATAGGCACTCAGAAAACTTTTGCTGCAAAACATAGGCACCAAGTGAGTTTAGGTGCCCACAGGGTTAGGTGGCAGCTGAACAGGGGTTTCGTGAATACCTGTGGATCAGACTCGCCTCTGGCTACCTACCTCTGCTGCAGGAAGCTTTGGGGCTGGACAGCAGCCCTGGAGCTTCTTGGAGGTGCAGGGGATTCCCAGAGGGACTCCTACCTGCAACTCCCAGCCATGCTGGGGAGGGACAGGACATCCTCTTCCCCTACATGGACACTTTTGGGCACCTCTCCTGGCTGCAGAAACGTCTGCACTCCCAACTCACTTCCTGCCCCGAGAGATCTGCAGCTGCAGGGAGCGAGGTCACTGTACCGGGTGCGCCCTCTGTGATGGTGCACTCCATATGATGTTATGAAAATATGCTAATGAGTGTGAATATAACGTAACTGGAATATCCTTCATGAAAAAAGTCTCTTGTAAGGTATCATTACAAAGCTTATAATCTACTGTGTGTTCATCCTATTTGTATAAATGTATCATTCTTGATTCTGAAATTAGGAATATGAAATATAACTCTGAAGTCCTATTGTAATTATGCATAGTGTGGGCCATTAATGGTGGCTTGGAATCTTGATGGCTCCCATTAACCAGGACAATTGGTTTTAAATGGCTCTGTTTACTTGTAAGTCTTCTTGTATACCTGTGTGCTGGTAATTGGGTAATGAAGTCTTACAGTGACATGTGATCATGTCACCTGAACTGGAATCCATCTTTAACCTGGTGCTTTTCCATTTAGAAGGAGCGGTGGGAACCAGAGAGGGACAAAGGATTCCCGCCTTGTGTATATAAGGGGGTGGAACAGAACAAAGGGGGCTGCAGTCATGAGAAATCCCCCAGCTACCACCTGAGCTGGAACAAGGACTGTACCAGAGAAAGGATTGGGCCCAGACTAGGAAGGTGTCCAGTCTGTGAAAGAAACTTATTAAAACATCTCTGAGGGTGAGATTTTATCCGTATTCAGTTTTCCTACTGTATTAGGCTTAGACTTACGTGTTTTAATACTCTGTTATTACTTGGAACCACTTAAATCCTACTTTTTTTTATTTAATAAAATCACTTTTTACTTAATTAATTAACCCAGAGTAAGTATTCATTCCAGGGGCGGCGGGGCAAACAGCTGTGCATATCTCTCTATCGGTGTTATAGAGGGCGAACAATTTATGAGTTTACCCTGCATAAGCTTTATACAGGGTAAAACGGATTTATTTGGGGGTTGGACTCCATTAGGAGTTGGGTATGTGAGTCCTGGAGATAGAAGCACTTCTTAAACTGTTTTCAGTTAAGCCTGCAGCTTGTGGGGGACATCGTTCAGACCTGGGTCTGTGTTTGTAGCAGGCTAGTGTCTGGCACAACCAGGCATGGCATTGAAGTCCCAAGCTGCCAGGGAAAACGGGCTCAGAGGTAATCTAGACACATGAGGTGGCAGTCTCAAAGGGGTTTCTGTGATCCAACCCATCACAGTGGCGTAGTCAAGCAGGATCTGTGCACAGCTGATTTGCTTTGAGATACTGGTAGTAGTTTTAAGTGAGTTTTGGGTGTGGTGGCTGGAGAACAGACAAAGTGGTTACTGGTTTGTGATTTTCTGTTTGCTTATTTTGGGTAAGGGAAATAGGGACAGAAAAATAAACCAAATACGTAAGAGTGAAGATCAGAAGAAGCTAGAACTGCACAGGTTGCAAATTGCCCAGAAAGGTGGAACACTGGGTGCTGGGAAAGTCTCTGTTAACTAAGAAGCCCCTTAGCTGAATGGATCTCAGTTTCAGTGAACTGCAGAGGGGTGTGGCCCAACCTCTGGGTCTGTGCAGAAGGTGACTGGAGTGTCTCACTCAGCAAGACAGGAGTGGAGGGGCACCTGTTCTGGCAGGAGGGGGTTCTCTGTGGTATCCCAGCTCATCGAGTGACAGTCTCAAGGGAACACAAATGGAAATTGATGCACAATTTGCCCGGGAAAAGGCTGTCCTGGAAACAGAAAAGGCTGCCCACCAGCAAACCCTGGACTTGAAAGACAAAGACATTGAGACCCAGAAGCATGAACTGGATGTAAAGGGGTGGAAGAGGTGCGCAGAAACATGTATCCTCGAGGTGGAAGTTGGGGTCCTGATGACTGCTGTGGTGGTAACAGACCCCAATGAATCTGTAGCTGAAAGCAGGCCCAACCTGAGTGAAGGGGGCAGGGGGGATTTTGTTGGCCAGTAAAGGGTTTGTCATAGCTGGTGGCTGTAAGCCCACAGTTGGATCAGGGTCACCTTCATTATTGGGGGACACAGGAGTGTCTGCCCCAGAGGGGAGCCCAAAGAGGAATTTTAGATATACTGCCTCCACCATGGACAGCGTCCAAGTCTCTGGCAGTAAGTTCAGGAGGAGGGTGTGACGGCGCACTCCATATGATGTTATGAAAATATTCTAATGAGAGGTCTCCTGTAAGGTATCATTACAAAGCTTATAATGTTACACCAATAAAATAGTACCAACAGGTGTTGGGAATATTTTGCTAGCTTGGCAGCTGGTAGTGTGGGAAGCTAAGATGTTTAGGTTTTTAGGATGGGTTAATTAGGCTTTGAGCTTTGTTTTGAGAAGTTGGCCTTGGCTAGTTCTATGAAGTCACAGCTGCGGGTGTGTTAATTTTGTTAACCAATTAGCAACTGCTTGCTTGCCTGCTTTAAGAGTATAAAGATGTATGCTGGAGAGAAATAAATGACCTTTGCTGCCAATCAAACTGACTGAAGAGCTTTGTTCATATACGCCTGCGATGCAACAAATGGTGACCCCGACGTGATTGAATGAGGATAGTGTTGGTGGCCTGAACTGAAAGGAGGAAAAGGAGGCGCACCTGAGTCTCAGTGTCGAGCGGCTAGGAGCCGCAGGGCGTCCGAAAAGAGGGGCGCACCTGAGCTCAGTGTCGAGTGGCAAGCCGCAGGGCGTCTGAAAAGGGAGGCACACCCCAGCCCAGAGGTGAGCAGCTAACATCAATTCAACATGGGAACCGCTGCATCAGCGGAAGAAAGGACGGTGCATGAATATTTGATGCGCATCGCGGAGCGGCAGGGAGAGAAGCTCCCCTCTGATACGTTATCCCGTCTGCTGCGGTGGGGACGGAGAAGGGGACTTTCTGTTCAACCAAGTACAATTTTTGATAAAACTGTTTGGGAGCGGCTAGGCTCTGAGCTTTGGAAGTCGGTGGCTCAGGGCGATAAGGAGGCCTTCTCCCTGAGTCCAGTATGGAATAAGGCGAAGGAGATAGTAGAAACTCTCGTGGCCGAGGCAGGAGTGCAGGTGGCCCTTTCTGAGCTCTGCCGCCCAACGCCCGGAATGCCTTCTGTGTTGCCGGTTGGAGCCAGAGAGTTTTTCGGTGGTGAGGACACGGTGATACCTTTGGCTTCCGACCCCTTCCCCATGGATGATGTTGCCCCTGCTACGGCCCCACTACCCTCCAATGTGGCTATCGGCCCCGACATGAATGATCCTGCTACGGTCTCGTTACCCCTCGATACACCCGAGCCTATGGAGACAGCCTTGCCGTATGCGCCCCCTCCAAAGCCATGCCGTGTCCACGGGACCTGGGGGTGCCACGATTGCGGGGGAACGAAGGGGGCTCGGGTGGAACATGTGCCATCAAAGCCATATCCCGATTTGACTACGTTTACTCAGTTTACTCAGTCTGATGCCTTC
This sequence comes from Mauremys reevesii, assembly GCF_016161935.1. Lineage (NCBI taxonomy): Eukaryota > Metazoa > Chordata > Testudines > Geoemydidae > Mauremys > Mauremys reevesii. Next base: position 221,654,524 of record NC_052624.1, on the reverse strand, counting down.
TATAAGGAGATGGAGCGCCAGGGTCGACAGCTGCAGCATATATGTGACAAGTTGGACCAATTGGAAGGTTCTCCACCTGGATCCTCGCGATCGCATCTTCACAAGTGCTTTCATTCGACTCGCCCCCCCGCCCCGCCTGGCCCCGGGGACCCTCCAACTGGGGACCCTCCGGATCCGGTACAGCGCTGGCATGGGGTTTTAAGAGAAGCCATCCTTGAAGGTCTAACACCCGAGGCCTTTCCGGTGATTACGCCAGACCCTCAACACCCTAATCATAGACGGTGGGCCCCTTTGGATTGGAAGTTGATCCGTGAGGCGCAGAAATCGATCATGGCTTATGGACTAGATAATCCGTATGTACAGTCTATCATTGAACAGGTATTTGCTGGCCAAGCAATGTGTCCGTACGATGCGATTAAGCTAGCTGACATGCTTCTTACACCTACACAGAAACTGTTGTGGAAAGATGATTGGGCTAAGAGAGTTGACTTGGCTCTTGTCCTCAATTTGGATTTACCGGATGATGATCCTCGGCGCGTGGCCACTGCTGATATGTTTTTGGGAGCCGGTCGCTTTGTTGACCCGCATTTGCAAGCTCGCCTTGAACCCCGGATCCTGCAGCAATCACAGGAACTAGCCTTGGCTGCCTTTAAAGCGGTGCCCCAGATGGGGAAGCCGACCCCTCCCTATGCTAAAATTACACAAGGCCCATCGGAACCGTATTCCACCTGTTTGGATCGCCTTGAGAGGCTATTGATAGATCTCCTAATCTGACGCCAGAGGCCAGAACTGCAGTTGGACTTGATCTTGCAACCCAGAATGCAAATCCCACTTGCTGCCGATATTAGCCACCTTGCCCAAGACTGCGACCTGATGGAAATGACTGAGGCATGTGGTAGGGCCGCTATGCTTGAGGAGACGGATAAGGCAGCAATTCATGCTAAGGCACAGGCCTCTGCACTGGCCGTGGCGTTACAACCCCTGCTCGGGCGACAGCGGGGGGCTAGAAGACCGACCCGGCCAGCCGGCCCTGTTTTGGTTGCGGAAAACCCGGGCATTTCCGGCGGGACTGCCCTATGCAAAATGGGCAGCGGGCCTCTGATGTGTTACCTGAAGCTGCAACTGGCGCTTGCACACGATGTGATAAGTTTGGACATCGCGCCGCCGACTGTTGGGCGCGTTACAAGAAGGATGGAACACCGCTGCCGGGAAACGGATCACGGAGCGCCCCTCGGAGGAGCGCGACGACACAAGTGCCTCCACCCGCCAACCCGGCTGTCTGGAACACCTCACCGGAGCAACCCGTGGCAGTGCCGGAGTGGATTTGGCCACAGCGACAGATGTAGTTTTACAGACTGACGAGGTTCAAGTTCTTCCTTCCAACACCGATGGCCCATTAGGATTTGGATTGAGTGCCCTTTTGATCGGCCACTCGTCAACATCGAAACAAGGTATTTTTGTTTTGCCTGGCCTTATTGATGCCGACTATACGGGGAATATTGGGATAATGGTACGTGCCCTCTGTCCCCCTGTGACTATAACTGCTGGTACACGTCTTGCTCAGTTAATACCTTTCGAGGGATGTGTGCCCCGATCGACCCCGATTGACCGCGGGTCTCGAGGGTTTGGATCCACTGGCCCTCCCCAAACTGCCTTTGCTATGGACATCACTTTGCGCAAGCCCACCCAAACTGCTCGGCTTCAGGGATCTGATGGGCGGCAGATCACTCAGGGAGCTTTTATTAGGGATGCAATGCAGAGTGGGGTAACTGAGGCACCTGTGACGACAGAGGTAGAAGATATTGTGTTTACCTTGGACTCAGAGCCCACTGACGCGGTTGCAGCTGAGGCCCCCATGCAGAATGATGTAGGAGATGCGCCATCTAACCTGGAATCAGAATGCCCAGGGGCAGTTGTAAATGGGGCCCCTCTACAGAGCAACATGTGTCCTCAAGAACTGCCTGTGTGTGGAAAGGGAGACGAAGAGGAGCAAGAGAATTTAGCTGTGCAGCTGGCAGATACTGGCTCACCCATTTTTAGTACTGAAAGCTCTGGGGCTCAAAAAACATTTGTGCCTGTTACAGCTGCAGCAATTGAAGAACAAATCATTGCAGAAACTGTAACATCTATGGAAACCTCAGCTGAAACTTTAAAGCCTTTAGAAGCAGTGCCTGGAAAACTATTTCCTGAACTAGTCCAAGATATTACCACTGCTCATTCGGGATTTGAGGCTGCAAACAGTAGGACTGAAGAAACTGCAACAGTGTCAGTATCAGAGATGACTGCTGCAATGGTGGATGGAATGACTGAGAAAGCAACAAGATTTACACAACCTGAGCCCCTGGAGGACAACTGCTTGTTAGCTGTGCCAGGATCCTGTTTGTTTGATCCTCCCTGAATGATTTAGTTGATTGAGATAATTTTTGCTTTGCCTGAATGTATAGGATGATGTCCTGATAATTTCCCCCGTAGAACTTGAACCACGATGGTGGTGGAACAGAAGAAAAAACACTCACATCATTGATATTGCCAATGTCTAGAAATTCCTGACTAAAAGGGCATTGAGAACTGACCCTGGTAAAGAAGCAAAGAATTGCACACTGGCAGGAAAAAATTTTGGACTCCTGCTAAAAACTGTGGTATTGATTGGATTTTGGGGTTTATTTTACAGGCTGCACCCTGTGTTGTGGAATTTTTTTTTTAGCATGTATTGCCCTCCCTAATTGGATTGTAAATGATATTACCCCCCCCCCCCATTACGACCCCTGTTTTTTAGAGCCTAATTGTTTTTTGTTTTTAAAGTTTGAGAAAACTCAGCCAAAAGGTTTGTTGAGTATTCTCAAAGGGGGGGGGGAGTTTATGGTGTTATTTAGGCATAAATTTAGGTAATTTGGGAGAATGGCTTTGAATTTATGTGACCCAAAATACCTTTATGTAAAGTGCTTTGGATCGGGCCCAGGCAGGCACGCAATAGATAGAGAACTTGAAGAGGAAAAAAGGATCGGGGCCAGGCGGTGGGCAACAGACAACAAGCTTGGAAAACTGGTTGATAACCTTGAGGGTGTAGTTGATAGAGAAGGTAATTAACTACAAGCGAGTAATGTTAGGCAGAGTAAAAGTTAACTCTGTGATTGCTAGAGGGAACAGCAGTTGAATTTTGCAAAGTTGCTAAAGAGTAAAGTTTTGGTGTTTTTGAAATGTTTGTAAATAAATTTAGGTAAAGTTACTTTGAATTCAGAAGTAAGTTAGGATGCAATTGTATTACTGTAAATGATTTAATTGATGATGTAATTTTTCTTTTTTTGCCTGATGGTATTAAGGGTATTTGTATATTGTATGTAATGATTGCTTGCCCAGTAGGGGTAGTTTTGTTTTGTTTTTTTAGATATTAAGAAAATTGGTGTTAGCTGCATAGCATTTTATGTACCATGCATTTATTTATAGAGTTAAATTTATGTTATGTGTCTTATGTTTTGTTTTGTGGTGTTTATTTGTTTGTTTTTCTGGCCAGAATTGTCTTTTGCGTTTTATGTGGTTTATGTTGTGTTTTTCTAGGACCCCCCCTCCCTCAGTGTCAGTTTGATCACCTGACATCTGAGGGATGATTTGGTAATAGAAGTTTGCCACAAGTTGGTGTGCTATAGAGAAGGGGGGACTCCTGTAGAATTTACACCATTTATTTGTTGTGCTTTGTTTTTGTTTTGTGTTGTTGGGGTTATGTTAAAAATTGCATGGTTATATAGGTTGGCTTTATAAAGTTTTAATTTTGGCTTGTGATAGATTGTGGTGTTATGCTGTAATAAGTTGGAAATGTTTTGCTTATGTTTTTATTCCTTTTTTCTTTCCCTCCTTTTTGATTTTGGGTAGAGGGGGGAGGTGTTGGGAATATTTTGCTAGCTTGGCAGCTGGTAGTGTGGGAAGCTAAGATGTTTAGGTTTTTAGGATGGGTTAATTAGGCTTTGAGCTTTGTTTTGAGAAGTTGGCCTTGGCTAGTTCTATGAAGTCACAGCTGCGGGTGTGTTAATTTTGTTAACCAATTAGCAACTGCTTGCTTGCCTGCTTTAAGAGTATAAAGATGTATGCTGGAGAGAAATAAATGACCTTTGCTGCCAATCAAACTGACTGAAGAGCTTTGTTCATATACGCCTGCGATGCAACAAACAGGATCTTAAAAGAGGGACAAGGCAAAATGCCACATTTATTGCAAATACAATAAAATACTTTTGTCAGTTATCCCACAGCTATCCCACAGTTCCCGCAGTCCCCGCTGCCCATTGGAATGCTGGGTAGAGCCCCCAATACCTGCTGGGGGAAAAAATGTGTCGAGGGTGGTTTTGGGTAACTGTCATCATTGAACCATCACTCCCGCCCTCCCTCCCTGAAAGCGCCTGCTGGCAATCTGTTCGCGCACTTTTCTGGTCAGTGACAGCGCGGACGCCACAGCACTGCGAGCATGGAGCCCGCTGCAGTTATGGCTGTTGTCAACTCCTCGCACCTTATCGTCCACCTCTTCCACAGTCAGCTGCTGAGAAATCGGGCTACTTTTCAATGGTGCTGCAAGCACTGGTGGACCATAGGGGATGTTTTACCAACATCAATGTCGGGTGGCCGGGCAAGGTTCATGATGCGCGTGTTTTCAGGAACTCTGGTCTGTTTAGATGCCTGCAGGAAGGTAGTTTCTTTCCGGACCACAAAATAACTGTTGGGGATGTGCAGATGCCTATAGTGATCCTCGGGGACCCAGCCTACCCGCTAATGCCCTGCCTCATGAAGCCCTATACAGGCGCCTTGGACAGTGAGAAGGAACTCTTCAACTACCGGCTGAGCAAGTGCAGAATGGTGGTGGAGTGTGCTTTTGGACGTCTCAAGGGGAGATGGCAAAGCTTACTGACTGGCTCGGATCTCAGCGAAACCAATATCCCCATTGTTATTGCAGCTTGCTGTGTGCTCCACAATCTCTGTGAGAGCAAGGGGGAGACCTTTATGGCGGGATGGGAGGTTGAGGCAAATCGCCTGGCTGCTGATTACGCTCAGCCTGACACCCGTGCAATTAGAAGAGCCCAGCGGGAAGCGCTGTGCATCCGGGAGGCTTTGAAACCTAGGTTCCTCAGTGAGCAGCGTGACCTGTGACTGTTCAGTTTCTTTACAGAGAAGCTGAACCTGCCCCTATTTCTTTACCCAGTTACTGTTGACTATCCTCTGCAGTTACATACCCCGTTCACTTTCCACTTCCCCCACTTCCAACACACGTGTAAAAATAAAATACATGTTCCATTGTTACTTAACAAAGGTTTCTTTATTAATGACTTTGCGTTAAAAGGGTTGAAACTGGGACGCAGATTGTGCTGGGTAGGGTGTGCGGTGATGTAAAGACCGCCTCTAAACTCGAGGAATGACAGGCTCCTGCTCCTAGAGCGGTCCGCAGTGCTAGACTGGTTGTTTCAACGGAGCCTGCCATCCCTCTTTTTTGGGACTCTGTGTGAGGGGGCTATGTGACCTTGTGGCGGAGGAGGACGGATACAGATTCCTCTGCTGCATGGCACTGTGGTCCAGGACAAGGACCGCTGCATAAGATCTGTAACTGCCCTCCCCCGCTACAAAGTCACGTACCCCCACACCCACACAGAACCTGGAAACCACCTCCCATACCGACCAGGGTGCCTACTGACTGCACTGTGTGTGTGACCTGCTGCTGATCCTGCCACCGTGTCTGTACCCTGGTAAAGGTGACTGTCCTATGCAATTACCAACCCCCTTCCCCACCCCTCCCTTCAAACACAGTCTTCTGTAAAAAAACATGAGGGAAACAGTAATTAACAGCAAAGTATTTTTAATAATTAACTAGACAGTTAGGGGATGAAACTGGGATTGGGGCTTGGGTGAGTCAGCAAGGGAAGGACTTCTCAAAATTTAGGGAATGGGCGCTTTTGGGTACTTGAGCACTCTGCTGGGGTGCGGTGACAGTTTTCACTGCCCCTAGCGCCCCTCCTTCTGGTTATTTTGGGTGAGGGGGGATGGGACTTTGTGGCGGGGGAGGGTGGTTGCAGATACACTGCAGGGGGTCACTGTCCTCCTGCCTGCGGTCCTGCAGAACATCCACAAGGCGCCGGAGCGTGTCTGTTTGCTCCCTCATTAGTCCAAGCAGCGTTTGAGTCGCCTGCTTCTCTTCCTCATGCCACCTCTCCTCCCGTTCGCTGTGTGAGCGCTGGTACAGAGAGAGGGTCTCCCTCCACTGGCTCTGCTGGTCCGCCTCGGCTCGGGAGCAGCCCATAAGTTCAGCGAACATCTCGTCCCGTGTCTTTTCTTTCGCCGCCTAATCTTTGCCAGCCTCTGTGAGGGGGATGCTGTGGCAGGTCTGGAGACAGTCGAAGCTGTGTGATGGGAAAAAGGGAGTGAATTCCTTGCAAAGATACATTTCTGCGAACAATGAACACAGTCTAGTCTGTCTCTGTGAACAAGACCATGCACAGCACCTGTCTCGTGCGCACTCCTGCTCCAGGCAATCCAGAAAGCATAAACTCTGCCCCTGTTCCACCCCATCGCAGTCTCCCCCGACCCTTGGAATTCTGGGTTGAGATCCCAGTGCCCGATGGGTCAAAAATCATTGTCGCGGGTGGTTCTGGGTAAATGTCGTCAGTCATTCCTTCCTCCGGGAAAGCAATGGCAGACAATCATTTTGAGCCCGTTTTCCCTGGATTACCCTGGCAGACGCCATAGTGTGGCAACCCTGGAGCCTGTTTTGCCTTTTGTCACTGTCACCGTATGTGTACTAGATGCCGCGGACAGAGGCGATTCAGCAGCGCTACACAGCAGCATTCCTTTGCTTTTGCATGACACGGAGCACCCAATAAGGCAGCTCTCCCCAGGAACCTCCTGTGGAGGCTCTTCGATTACCTCCAGGAGAGCTTCATGGAGATCTCCCAGGAGGATTTCTGTTCTATCCCCATATATATAGGCCTCCTTTTCACATAGTTCAGATTCCTGTTACATTAATAATAAAAGTTTACATATTTAAAGCACTTACCAACTGATCCTTCCCCTGATTCAGGGTCCAGGGTAACTGCTGGGGCGGGTTGGTAGGGGATCTCTGTGAGGGTGATGAAGTGATCCTGGCTGTCGGGGAAACCAGCGTTGTAAGTGCTGTCGCCTGCCTCGTCCTCCACAAACCCTTCCCCATCTTCCCCGTCCGCGAACATCGCCGAGGAACTGGCCGTCGACACTATCCCATCGTCAGAGTCCACAGTCACTGGTGGGGCAGTTGTGGCAGACCCACTGAGAATGGCATGCAGTGCCTCGTAGAAGCGGCATGTCTGGGGCTGAGCTCCGGAGCGTCCGTTTGCCGCTTTGGTCTTCTGGTAGCCTTGACTCAGGTCCTTGATTTTCACGTGGCGCTGCGTTGCATCCTGGCTGTATCCTCTGTCTCTCATGGCTTTGGAGACCTTCTCGTAGGTCTTTGGATTCCGTTTTTTGGAGCGCAGCTCCGAAAGCACAGACTCATCGCCCCACACAGCGATCAGATCCAAGACTTCCCGGTCAGTCCATGCTGGTGCCCTCTTTCAGTCAGAGATTGCCCAGACTCCTCTGCTGGAGAGCTCTGCATCGTTGCCGGTGCTGCTGAGCTCGCCCCGATGTCCAACCAGGAAATGAGATTCAAACTGGCCAGACAGGAAAAGAAATTCAAATTTTCCTGGGGCTTTTCCTGTGTGAATGGTCAGAACATACAAGCTCGGACTGCTGTCCAGAGCGTCAACAGAGTGGTGCACTGTGGGATAGCTCCCGGAGCTACTAAGGTCGATTTCCGTCCACACCTAGCCTAATTCGACATAGCCATGTCGAATTTGGCGCTACTCCCCTCGTCGGGGAGGAGTACAGAATTCGAACTAAAGAGCCCTCTAGGTCGAACTAATTAGCTTCCTGGTGTGGACGGGTGCACGGTTAAGTCAAATTAACACTGCTAAATTCGACATAAACTCCTAGTGTAGACCAGGCCTAAGAGTTGCTCGTGCCAAGTAACTGGCCAGGTGGCCTGGACACGAGAGGGGAGCCGAGTCGTGTCAGATGCGCATCCAATGCTCCTGGAGGGTGGTCGGAGAACCAGACTCAAAATGCTCAGTCCCCTGGTTCAGTTCTTATAGGCTTTTGCCTCAATGTATGTCTATGGAAGTTGCTTCATCATGCTGAATCCGTGATTGGGGTAACCATTAATCAGCTTGATCACCAGATGGTACATCCATGACGGTTTATATGTTATCTTTGAGTCTTCTATCTCTCCTTGATGTGCTTGGGTGGGTTCTAGCATTCCCTCTGGGGGGTCATCCGGTTGCCTCCGCCCTGCATTATCTTCAGCCCATTGATAGTTCTGAGTCTTAGGTTTTGGCTGGTACTAGTTTCTGAACAATTATCTATCTGTCACAAACACTCATTCCTATGCACTCAGCATTCTTAAATCCAGATTTAACAGGTTTGATTTAATTCCTGTATCTCTCTTTCCATTGCTAAAAGATTTACATAGGCATAATCAGGTTCCAGGGGATGAGCGAATCAGTGGGTATTGCTTAACAAAACATCATTGTTTTCCCAAAGTTCTTATCATCACTTGGTACAGACTCTCTGTCCCGTAACAGCATTCTCATTGTTTACATAGGCATAGTCAGTTTCTTTACAGGCCTTAGATAATTGGTGTATTGGCCTTGGGCTTGTTACAGAGATTCATTCAACAGAATTCAGCAGGCAGAAGCTCACTTAACACAAAGATTCATAAAACAGGAATTTCCTTTAACAATTACATTATTTTTCCTTATAGCTACTCTTATTCTTTCTACTATTATACTTCAATTTATGAATTTACTAATATTGAGGTATGATCCAACAATAATCTACTGAGTGTGTTTATCCTTTTTGTATAAATGTATCATTCTTGTATCTGAAACTAGAAATATGAAATATAACTCTGAGGTCCTATTGTAATTATGCAAAGTGTGGGCCATTAATGGTGGCTTGGAATCTTGATGGCTCCCAATAACCAGAACAATTGGTTTTAAATGGCTCTGTTTACTTGTAAGTCTTCTTGTATACCTGTGTGCTGGTAATTGGGTAATGAAGTCTTACAGTGACATGTGATCATGTCACCTGAACTGGAATCCATCTTTAACCTGGTGCTTTTCCATTTAGAAGGAGCAGTGGGAACCAGAGAGGGACATCCCCTTGTGCAAAAGCTATATAAGGGGGTGGAACAGAACAAAGGGGGCTGCAGTCATGAGAAATCCCCCAGCTACCACCTGAGCTGGAACACGGACTGTACCAGGGAAAGGATTGGGCCCAGACTAGGAAGGCGTCCAGTCTGTGAAAGAAACTTATTAAAACATCTCTGAGGGTGAGATTTTATCTGTATTCAGTTTCCCTACTGTATTAGGCTTAGACTTACGTGTTTTATTTTGTTTTGTTTGGTAATTTACTTGTTCTGTCTGTTATTACTTGGAACCACTTAAATCCTACTTTTTGTATTTAATAAAAATCACCTTTTACTCATTAATTAACCCAGAGCAAGTATTAATACCTGTGAGGGGGCAAACAGCTGTGCATCTCTCTCTATCAGTATTTTAGAGGGCAGACAATTTATGAGTTTACCCTGTATAAAGCTTAAGTAAAACGGATTTATTTGGGAGTTGGACTCCATTGGGAGCTGGGTATGTGAGTGCTGGAGATAGAAGCACTTCTCAAACTGTTTTCAGTTAAGCCTGCAGCTTGTGGGGGACATCGTTTAGACTTGGGTCTGTGTTTGTAGCAGGCTAGTGTGTCTGGTACAACCAGGTGGGGCACTGAAGTCCCAAGCTGCGAGGGAAAACAGGCTCAGAGGTAGTCTAGACACATGAGGTGGCAGTCTCAAAGGGGTTTCTGTGACCCAACCTGTCACACACCCCTTCCAGATGCAATTATTAGCTTGTTTCAATTTAAAAAACAAAAAAGAAAAGTCATGTGAACTTGACAGGATTTATTGTCTGACACCTTGCAGCAGCAATAACACTCAGGGCTCAACTCCCTGATTGGTAGATATGGGCATTTGAGAGTTTTGTAGGGTAGTGATCTTAATTGGTAGCTTCAAACTTGAGCCACTGCCTTAAGTTAACAAAATAAAGTGTGGGGGGGGGGATTTTTGGTTTCTAATGTCATCAATTGAATGTCACCATGGAGCATCCAGCAATGGTGTCTTTCTTCATTCCCTGTCACTGCGCTGAAAACGCCAGTCCATGTTTAGGTACGGCTCTCTCTGCATCCACGGAGCTCATTGGAATTGTCAGACAGCACCGAGCTAGCCTTGCGAGGTAGGGGATTTTGCCTTCCATTGAGTTCCAAAACTGTAGCACAGGCAAACTATGAGTTGGGTGGCAGGGGGAACGCAGGCCTTCCTACTCCACTGCGTCCCAGCCCGGGGCCCTAGCAGCAGCAAAAGACCCGCTGCTGCTTCAGTGGGGATCCGGGCAGCAACACACTGACATGGGTTCTGGCAGTGTCACAGCCAGACTAGGGTTGGCTGTCCCCGGGCTACTTCCAGACTCCCCCTCTTCAGGTACTTGGGTCAGAGTGGTGTCCTCAGGGGGGTCCAACACCATGGGTTCCTCAGGACTGCTGGCACAGGGCAGGCTTGGCAACTCCTCCAGGTAGCTGGCCTGGGGCAGGCTCGACAACTTCTCCAAGTAGCTACCCTGGGGCAGGCCCAGACAGTCCTTGGGTCCACCGCAGGTCGCTGGGGCTTCCCAACTGGAAGGTAGGCCAGAGGCGTCTGGTCTCCCCGGCAGCTGCTCTCTCAGTGGGCTCTGGGGTCGGGCCTTTATACTTCCTGTGCCACGCCTGACCCTCTCGGGGGCAGGCTCAGAGCTCCCTGGCTCTGCCCACTCTGGTGTCCAGAGGGGCTTGTCTCTCTGTGGGCGGTGGGGACCCACACCACCTCACTACATACCTGTATCGAAGTTTGCAACTAGAGCATTGTTTTAAACATCTTTTTAACGTAGATGACTAGTTTATCAACTTTACCAAACTTGCATCTCTGCAGCTCACTGACAAAAGAAATTATATGTGCATTACATGTAATATGGACAGCATTTGGCATTACACCTTGGAAAATAGATTTGAAAGATTTCGTCATATAAGTTGCATTGTTGCTTATGAAAGCAGATACTCTGTCAAAGTTTGCACCATATTTTGAAATGATTTCAATTATCGCTTGAGAAACTGTAGTGTAGTTAGCAGCCAAGTAAATGTAATCGGTGAACACTGTTGTTAATTTTCCTTTCTGTACATCTTCGGCCTTGGCAGAAATAAAATCAAACAGAACATGCAGTAGAGACTTCATCTCCTCAAAATGTGTAGCAAAAACCTGTGAAAGGTAATCCTGCCGTAACTTATTCGTAGCTGGTAAGAAACCGGCATTTTGTACATTCCACTGAATGAACTCACGCAGCTTGGGAGATCAAGTTTTTTCAATGGTATATTAGCACTTGCAAATGCATCCACAAGTTCCATTTTAGCTAAATGACGTGTCTCAGAACTCTCTGTCATCTTCTTAAAAAGAGATGAAGTTGTTTTTTGTATTTGTAACTTCTAGTTTACCAGCAATGCACTATCCACAGCCCTCTTTCTGCTTCAATGGCTTTCCAAGTCTAAGTGGCGCTGAACTGTTGCCCAATGTGCACAATCCAATGAAACATTTCAGCTTGTACAAAATAGGTTGTCATCATCGGCATGTAGAATTTAGCTTCCAAATTCTTTCACACGATCCTCTGCACTAATGGTTTCAGAGGTTTTTCATTTACTTTGGACACTCATTTTACACTTATAATTTCACTTGTCTTCCGGTAGGCTGCCAACTGACATCAATACGCTGCAAAAGTGCCCCAGTGGTCATATCTACCAATGTGTGAGTTGAGCCATGTGATTCACTGCTGTAAAGTGTCAATCAAAAATTTCTGTCAAGTTCTTCACTTTTCTTTTAATTTTTATTGAAACAAGCTAATAATTGCATCTGGAAGGGGGGGCAGTTCCCTGTAAAATGACACCTCTCCCTGCGTCTGCAAAGGGATGGGGACAGGAAGTGAGTGGGGGCGGGGGGAGAGTGCAGAGCTATCTGCTGCAGGGAGAGGTACCCAAGAGTGGACATGCAGGAGAAGAGGAAGTCCTGTCCCTCCCCAGCCAGCCAGGACTATCAGCTAGGAGCCGCCTGCTGGGGCACCCCCAGCAGTACAGGAGAGATCGGACCCACATCCACCCCTGTAAGCCTCCTGCAGCTGCAGCAAGCTCTGAAGCTGCTGCCCAGCCGCAGAGCTTCCTGCAGCAGGTGAATATACCTGGAGGTGGGTCTGATACCCCCCACTCCCCCGAGAGCATCCAGGCAGGGGACAAGTCCTGTCCCTCCCCAGCCCAGCCGGGACTAGCAGCTAGGAGCCCCCAGCTGATGCACTCACAGTAGCAGGGGGGAGATTGGATCCACTTCCACAAGCCTCCTCTGGCTGCAGGTACCTCCGTGGTTACTGCCCAGGCCTGGAGCTTATGATTCATAGACTGATTATCCACCCTATGCAGACTTCTCTCTAGTTGATGGAGCACGGTAGTGTGAAAGCAATGGGCATGACCTGGCATGAGTTCTGGATTAAGGTGTGTGCATGTATGTTTGCCTGGAAAATGCTGAGTAGCTCTGCAAAAGTCCTGTTGACGTTCCCTGTCTCTTTCCCTCATCTCCTAGTCATGCCATACTTGTAGTAGTAGGATTTTATGTTTGTATTTTGTATAATTTAAAATAAAAAATAATAAAACAATAATGGAGCATGTATTAAATGTATTGGTGTATGATTTGATTGTATCCTGCCAGCCACCCTTTTTGAATAGCAGAAAGGAATGGCCTAATGGGCCATTTGGTAAAAATGCATCAGCCGGAATATGTGTCTGGGCTGATTTCAAGGCAGTAACAGATGTTTTAAGGTCACTATTTTGTTGTAGGTTTAGCATTTTAAAATAAGTAAAAGAATGCCGTAATTGTTTTCTTATGCATTGCAATTTGATGTTCCTGTTCAAAATGTTCTGTGTAAATTAATTAAGATCCCGCGTGCTTCTTATAAGCATAACATTTTTGGTGGAGAAATTGCGAAAGGGGGAAGACATGCACTGTGATTGTTGAACATGCTGCTAAATATTATTAAAAGGTAAACCATACGTATAAAGTGATGGATCATTCAGTTGTGCACACCCCTGGTCGTAGAAGTGCTGGGCAATAGGGGGAGGATTAGAGTCCTCTCTCCAACCCGTCTGTCGGGGAAAACTATACAGATAAGATATGTACAAATTATCTAGGTATATCACCCCCAGTCATAGAGGTGCTGGGCCATAAGGGGGAGGGTTAGTGTCCTCGCTCCTACCCATCTGTCGGGGAAAAATTGCATAGGTGAATATATCCTCGGTCATAGCAGGATCAAGCCCAGAAGGCTTAGCATTTCCCCCTCCTGCTCTGTCAGGCAGAGTTCTTTTTAGTCGGTATAGAGCTTGTGTTTTGTAAGTCCCAGCACAAGCGTGGGCACAGAAAAGTTATAAAGGTAAACGAGATTCATAAAGAAATATGGTCAGGCGGTATTTTCTATGTGAGACCCAACTCTGAAGGATATAGGAGTGTGGGCAAATAGTGGTAGCACCTGTGTAGAAAATGTTTAAAAGGAAGCAAGATGATACTTTGTTCAAGAAATTACTCCTTTTAAACAGATCTTGCTCTGTTAAACCAAACTCTGAAGGATATAGGAGTTTGGGCAGTGTAGTATTTTTTCTGTGAGTGATTTCAGTGATTTGGTGATTTCACAGTTTTGAAAGAAATGTTTAAGGAAAGGGACCAGGAGGGGTGGGGGCTAGTTAAGGAGCCCACCCTCCTTGCAAAATTGGTAGTGGAACAAAGCCTGCGTCCATGAAAAGGGACGGTTCACCGAGGAAAGCAGGATTGGGCCCAGACAAGCAGGCAGGCAACAAATAAAAACATTGGAAAACAGGTTGAAAACCCTGAAGGCATAGTGGCAGGAGTAAAGAAAAAAAATAAGTACTGGCATGGGGATTTCAGATCCCTGGAACAATACTTGGAATGGTGAAATCTGAGTTGCTGAAGGTGACATTTTGGGAGATAAGCAAGTGATTTAAAAAAAGAGTAAGAAGTTAACTCTGCAGAATCTGGAGGGAATTAAGCAATTGAACATTGTAAAAATGTTAAAAATAAAAAGTTTTATAGAAAGAGAATTCTTGGTTTCTTTGCAGCCATTCTGAAGGGAAAATGGGCCCTTTTCCAAAGGAATGTCTGTAAATAAGCCAGGCAAAGAGACAATCTGATTTAAATCATTTGACTATGAACAATTTAGTCAAATTCGCTAAAAGAACATAAGGGGTTTCTGTTGGAACTTAACTGCCCCAAAATGTATACAAATGCAATCTATGTACAGCTGTGTAAAAATTAAAGCAGTGCAAGAAATGTTAAAAAAAAAAAGAATGTGTGTGTATAAATATAATGTGTAAATATGTGGAGTGTTTAGGACCTAAAGCAACACTCCTCGTTTGTAAAACTCTCTTGTTTTGTAGGTTTAAGATGAATTGGTTTTGTTTTTAAATAATACCACAAAAATCCATTTGAATCTTTCATTCAAAGTTGCAAAACTGAGAAACGTTTTTTGCCAGACACAGGTAACTAGAGTTGTTTGGCTTTGGTATTTAGCATTTAACCCTTAAGGTACCTTAATGCTTTATAAGTTCAGTATCTTTTTAAAAGACCAAAGTCATGGCTGCAGTAGGGCAGTCAAAACCAGGAGAATGAAAAAAGATTCTGGATTTGGTTTTTTTGGTAACGAAATAGCAAATAAGAGCTGTAGTAAAAGACAGTGCCCCACGCTGAACCTTAAGGTGGCTCTGTGTAATTAAACTGTCACTTTAATAAGGGTACATAAAAACTCTGTGAGCACAAAAGAACCAGTTACACCTTATGTAAAAATTGATATGGCTAATGTTATAGAAGTTAAACTATGGAAGGAATGTGCATTTTCCCCAGAACATGTGCAGTGTATATTGTAGAAGGGGTAAAACGTGAAAACATACCATACTACTTAATTAAAATCCTATTAGCACTCCAAAGGGAGCCACAATAGGTTGTGTTTTCTTTTTCAGATCGCTGTGTGTTTTGGAAGCAGGAGTTAAAAGTAGAAAGTAATCAAAACTCTGGTGGAAGATGATTGTGTCCCTTTTAAGACAGAGTCTCTGAGCTGCTGATGGCTTTGGATCCAAAAGCAAACCAGAAAGCATGTGTGTCAATGCAAATTACCTAACTAATAAAGGAAGAAAAGAACTGCCCATAAATGGCAGCACAAAGGAGTCAAACCAAAGAACACAAAGGGAGACAGGTAGATCAGAGAAAGGTAAGGGCACTAGTAGAAATCCCAGCCCCTACCGACACCCACTCTTTAAGAGTACTGCTAGGAGGATTCAATTTTCTTAGACCACACATTTATAAATATGCTAAAATAACTCACCTATTTTTAAAACTGCTAAAAAAGAAAGACAAAAAGGGACTGGGGAACAGAGAGGACTCCTCTTTAATCCTGCTAAAACAGAAGGCTTTCACAGCGCTGCCCTGCTGATGAATCACAGCCTTTTGCTATTAGTTTGGTGACTAACATAGCCTTGTCTGCCACACTATTACAAAATATTGAAAAAGGGAACTGACATGAATGTCCAGAGGTCACTGCAGAGCAAAGAATTGCCTTGGTAGAGGCACCCCCACTGGAAAAATTTAATACTGTGGGCCAAGAAAAGCACGTCTGATTTACTGGTGGGAGTGCTATGGTAGTAAAAGAAAAAAGATGTGTAAAATATGCTGCCATTAACTTAGAAGAGGAAGTCGTTCAGGGACATTTAGACCATGGATCGGCCCAGCATGCCGAGTTCCACGCAATTTATCAGGTTTTAAGACAATATTAAAATTCCCCATGGCCCGTGTATATTTATGCTGAGAGTGATTTTTGTGTGAAGGGGATACAGTTTTGAATACGTGATTGGTATAAGAATGGGTGGAAAGCAGCAAATGAATAGAATATTGCATATTCAAAGAAATGAAAATGGATTTACCAGTAAGTAACAAAGAACCCTAAACAGTTAAAGGTGCGATATATAAGGGCACAGAGTAAAGGAACAGGTGTGAAGGTCACCTGAAATAATCAGGTAGATACAATAACCCGACAGCATGACATAGCAGTTGTAACCAAAAGTCAGAAAAGGAATGTCTGTGCTGACACATTCAAGGGTATGTCTACGCTACGGGATTATTCCAGTTTTACAGAAACTGATTTTTGAAAACAGATTGTATAAAGTTGAGTGCACGCAGCCACACTAAGCACATTAATTTGGCGGTGTGCGTCCATGTACCGAGGCTAGCGTTGACTTCTGGAGCATTGCACTGTGGGTAGCTATCCCATAGTTCCCGCAGTCTCCCCCGCCCTATTGGAATTCTGGGTTGAGATCCCAATGCCTGATGGGGCAAAAAACATTGTCGCAGGTGGTTCTGGGTACAGCCTCACTCCTCCCTCTGTGAAAGCAATGGCAGACAACCGTTTCGCGCCTTTTTTCCTGGGTGAACTGTGCAGACGCCATAGCACAGCAAAGCATGGAGCCCGCTCAGCTCAAGACAGCAGTCATGAACATTGTAAACACCTTGTGCATTCTCGTGCAGTTTATGCTGAACCAGGACCTGAAAAACCAGGCGAGGAGGAGGCAGCTATGGCAGTGCGGCGATGAGAGCGATGAGGACATGGACACGGCATTCTCTCAAACCGTGGGCCCCAGCGCTTTGGAAATCATGCTGTTAATGGGGTAGGTTCTAGCCGTGGAATGCCAATTCTGGGCCCAGGAAACAAGCACAGACTGGTGGGACCGCAAGTGTTGCAGGTGTGGGACGATTCCCAGTGGCTGCGAAACTTTCGCATGTGTAAGGGCACTTTCATGGAACTTTGTGACTTGATTTCCCCTGCTCTGAAGTACCAGAATACCAAGATGAGAGCAGCCTTCACAGTTGAGAAGCGAATGGCAATAGCCCTGTGGAAGCTTGCAACGCGAGACAGCTACTGGTCAGTCGGGAATCAATTTGGAGTGGGCAAATCTACTGCGGGGGCTGCTGTGATGCAAGTAGCCAAAGCAGTCACTGAGCTGCTGCTACCAAAGGTAGTGACTCTGGGAAATGTGCAGGTCATAGTGGATGGCTTTACTGCAATGGGATTCCCTAACTGTGGTGGGGCGATAGATGGAACCCATATCCCTATCTTGGCACTGGAGCACCAGGGCAGCCAGTACATAAACCGCAAGGGGTACTTTTCAATGGTGCTGCAAGCACTGGTGGATCACAAGGGACGTTTCACCAACATCAACGTGGGATGGCCAGGAAGGGTTCATGACGCTCGCGTCTTCAGGAACACTACTCTGTTTAAACCGCTGCCACAAGGGATTTACTTCCCAGACCAGAAAACAACAGTGGGGAATGTTGAAATGCCTATAGTTATCCTTAGGGACCCAGCCTACCCCTTAATGCCATGGTTCATGAAGCCATACACAAGCAGCCTGGACAGTAGTCAGGAGCTGTTCAACTACAGGCTGAGCAAGTGCAGAATGGTGGTAGAATGTGCATTTGGACGTTTAAAGGGACACTGGCGCATGTTACTGACTCGCTCAGACCTCAGCCAAACCAATATCCCCATTGTTATTGCTGCTTGCTGTGTGCACCACAATCTCTGTAAGAGTAAGGAGGAGACCTTTACGTCGGTGTGGGAGGCTGAGGCAAATCACCTGGCCGCTGATTACACGCAGCCAGACACCAGGGCGATTAGAAGAGCACACCAGGAACTGCTGCACATCAGAGAAGCTTTGAAAACCAGTTTCATGACTGGCCAGGCTATGGTGTGAAAGTTCTTTTTGTTTCTCCTTGATGAAAACCCGTCCCCTTGATTGACTCATTCCCTGTAAGCAACCCGCCCTCCCCTTCGATCACAGCTTGCTTTCTAAGGAAATAAAGTCACTATCATTTAAAAATTATGTATTCTTTATTTACTGATTATAAAAAGAGGGAGAGAACTGACAAGGTAGCCCGGGTGGGGTTTGGGAGGAGGATAGGAGGGAAGGAAAAGGCCACTTCAGAAGTTCAAAATAATGACAGCCTTTTGCTTGGGCTGTCCACTGGGGTGGAGTGGGTGGGTGCACGGAGCCTCCCCACCCCGCATTCTTACACGTCTGGGTGGGGAGGCTATGGAACTTTGAGAGGTGGGAGGACGGTTATACAGGGGCTGCAGCGGCACTCTGTGATCCTGCTGCCATTCCTGAAGCTCTACTAGACGCTGGAGCATGTCAGTTTGATCACGCAGCAGCCCCAGCGTTGCATCCCACCACCGCTGATCTTCCTGCTGACACCTCTCATCTTGAGCGTCCCTCCTCTCTTCACGTTCATCTCTCCTGTCCTCACGTTGGTCCCTCCTGTCCTCACATTCACTGGCATCTTTCCCTGTACTTTGATACTGCGTCCTTCCACTCATTCAGAGGAGCTCTTTCATTGTGGGTTGATTCCACGATTTCAGAGAACATTTTGTCTCATGTCCTTTTTTTCCACCACCTTATCTGAGATAGCCTTCGGGATGGAGGAGGGAGGCTTGAAAAATTTGCAGCTGCAGGAGGGAGGGGAAAAAGGGGAGAGAAGTATTTAAAAAGATACA
The DNA here is from genome assembly GCF_016161935.1 of Mauremys reevesii. Lineage (NCBI taxonomy): Eukaryota > Metazoa > Chordata > Testudines > Geoemydidae > Mauremys > Mauremys reevesii. The sequence continues at coordinate 221,635,766 of NC_052624.1, read as the reverse complement.
TTTTACAGAACAATGCTTATACTCTTTCATAGTGAGCAACACTATTCACATTACATAGCACATGTGATTTCAGTACAAGGTCGCATTTTGCATCTTAATATTGAGAGCCTGCGGCTTTGGTGTTAGGGGTCACAGACACAGGTCCGGCCAACAGAATTCGGCTTGCATGTGGCCATGGTAAGCCATTGTCTTTCGGTTTCTGCAGCCTTCATATATCTAGCACCCTCCTTTTCCACATACCAAGCAAAGCCCGTTGAGTGCTGCGGCTTTTGTGTTAACGTGCATCAGCAGAAACCAAACTAATCCCCCCCTCCCCCCCCCATCCAGTTCTCTGGAATTATCGCTTTACCCCTCCCCCTAGTGCGTGGCTGGTATCAGGGAAGATCACTGATAGCCACCCCCCACCGCGTGGCTGATATCAGGGAAGATCCCTGCTAGCCAAAAACGCAAAAAAACTCAGCGCCAATTCCCCCCGCTCTGCCCCCCCACCCCCCCACCCCCGCTTGGCTAACTGCAGGGAAGGATTTCTTTTCAGCCACAAGCAAACAGCCCAGTAGGAATAGCCACCTCTGTCCCCTTAATTAAATTCCCATATTTCAACCAGGTTACCATGAACGATATCACTCTCCTGAGGATAACACGGTGAGATAAAGAACAGATGTTGCTTGAATGCCAGCAAACACCGGGACCATACGCTGCCAGGCTTTGTCATGCAATGATACCAAACCTTTTGGAAAGGCTTTTGGAGTACCTCCAGGAGAGCTTCATGGAGATGTCCTTGGAGGATTTCCGCTCCATCCCCAGACACGTTAACAGACTTTTCCAGTAGCTGTACTGGCTGCAAATGCATCCCAAGTCCTCAGGGCAAATTAATCATTAAAAAAAGCTTGCTTTTAAACCACATGTTATATTTACAAAGGTACACTCACCAGAAGTCCCTTCCATGGCTTCATGGTCTGGGATAATACCTTGGGAGGGTTGGAAGGGTACTTCAGTTAGGCTGAGAAAAAGATCCTGGCTGTTGGGGAGAACAGAGTGCTGTGTGCTCTCCGCAAGCTCGTCCTCCTCCTCCTCATCATCTTCCCCGTCCGCAGAATCCTCAGGCATGGCTGAGATTACCCACTCCTCGAAATCCATGGTCGGGGTGGGGTAGTGGAGACGGCCCCCCCTAGAATTGCATGCAACTCAGTGTAGAAGCGGCATGTCTGCGGCTCTGCCCCAGACCTTCCATTTGCTTCTTTGGTTTTCTGGTAGGCTTGTCTGAGCTCCTTAACTTTCACGCAGCATTGTACTGAGTCTCTATTGTGGCCTCTGTCCATCATGCCCTTGGAGATTTTTTCAAATATTTTGGCATTTCATCTTTTGGAACGTAGTTCTGCTAGCACAGAATCCTCTCCCCATATAGCGATCAGATCCAGTACCTCCCATACAGTCCATGCTGATGCTCCTTTTCGATCCTTGGACTGCATGGTTACATGTGCTGATGAGCTCTCCATGCTGGGCAAACAGGAAATGAAATTCAAAACTTCGCGGGGCTTTTCCTGTCTACCTGGCCAGTGCATCTAAGTTCAGATTGCTGTCCACAGCGGTCACAATGGTGCTCTGTGGGATAGCTCCCGGAGGCCAAAACCGTTGAATTGCGGCCACACTAACCCTAATCCGAAATGGCAATACCGATTTCAGCGCTACTCCCCTCGTCGGGGAGGAGTACAGATATCGATATTAAGAGCCCTTTATATCGAAATAAAGGGCTTCATTATGTGGACGGGTGCAGAGTTAATTCGGTTTAACGCTGCTAAATTCAAGATAAACTCGTAGTGTAGACCAGGCCTAAGACAACAAATGACACTACAAATCACCCTAACCGAGTTCCAGAAAAAATAAGAAGACAAGAGTTACTTAATGTAGCCCATCAGTTTATGCATGAAAGCGTGGAAGGGACTTATAAGAATGTATTTAGTGTTTAGACTCTATGAAATGTTTGTAAGTTTTCGCATGTATTAATCTCACTTGTAATGTCTATATTACATGGAACAAGGTAAAACACATGTGTTTTATAATTGTAAAAATGCCTGCTCATACTTGTAGACTCAGATGGGAAGAGTGGTTCCTTCCGCCCATCAAGAAGACTATCAAGACTTAATGGGCCATTTGGGACAAAAAGCTTTGTTGGTAACATCTTCATGGGTGGATGGGGCAAAGTGCAGGAGCCCTCATCCCATCAATTTGAACTCAGGGGGAGATCATATAAAGATGCTCACAAGAAGAAATGGTTCTCTCTTTGCTATTTGAATTCTCACAGTGACAGAGACACTAAACCAAAGCAGAGATCTCTAAGGTCAACCTGGGTCTGCCCTGAAAGATATTTTGAATGGACAGATTAGGATATCTTCATCATCTTTAGGAATCATAGATGGTAACTCATTTGTGTGTATATGTTTGCTTGCTTTAACCAGTAAATAACTTATTTCTTTTCCCTAGTTAATAATCTTTATATAGTTTATTACAGGCTTGGCTACAGGTGTTTTCTTTGGTGTAAGATCAAGGGTAACAATTCATCTGGGGTAAGTGACTGATCTCTTGGACTGGAAGCAACCTGAACATTTTATGATTTTTTTTCATGTAAGTGACCATTTATCACTAAGTCCAGCTTGCCTGTGTGGCGAGATAGAATGGAGATCCTAAGCGGACTGTCTGTGACTCCATGGTAAAACTGTTATAGTGATCCAGGAGTTCACATTTATTACAGAATTAGTGAATACTAATTATAGAACATACCATCAGTTTGAGGTGTCTGCCCTGTTTGTGACAGTCTGCCCTGAGATAGGCACTCTTGGCCGTGAGCCACTCCAGACAGTGACAACCATCCTCTTCTTCTTCTCTTTTTGTTTCTCTGGTAAGGCCTTGTGATCCTCCAGCAGCTTTAATTCCTTCACATCCATTTCATAGTCAGTCGAACAGTTGGAGAAGTCCTTCTGCATATCCTGCAGTAAGTCCTCTCCTGCATCCCTTCCCCCTGAGAGCAGATTGATCCATCTGTTCGTTGTCAGGGGTCTAAATCCTACTGCCTACAGCCACTGCAAATGCTTGGTGGCCTAGTATGCTAGCAAGGTTGCCACCTGAAGTGGCACACCACATCAAAGGTGCAGCCACATGAGGTGAGTCACCATGAGGAGATAAACCTCACTGAAAAGGGAGTGGAAGCAGAAACATCTGTTGCTGCAACCTGTGAAGAGGAGCCAGAAGGGAGCAGAAGCAGAGGCAACAGCTAATTAAAAAAAAACAAACATGCACATAAAGTAGTAGAAGTTGGGTAATAATAAAAAGAGATTTATTTTCTTTATGGTTGAAGCCATACTGTGTATTACAGGCTGCTCTGGTAGGGAAAGATGAGAGGGGGATTGGAGATCTTCATAGAGGTCTGAGTTCATTATTTCATAGTTGTATTCTTGTATTATTGCTTCTCTTAGGGGAGATGATGGCAAGATGTGTGAGGACAAGGAGCCAGACTGTCGGTGTTGACTTCAGCATTCGTGTGGTAATGCTCAGAGCAGTGTTCAACTGCACATCTACAAGTGTCATATGTACTCTGTCTGCCCATATGCCCAATCCTCTGCCCCATATGCTCTGTCGACACTTCACAGTGGTGTTGGCAATTAACAGGATTTGATAAGGGTCTTTCAGAATGAGGCCAGAGTAGTTTCTCACTGGTGGACCGCCATGTAGATTCAGCCTTCTGGTTTCAGCAAGCAGCAGAGCTACTGTATATAAAAAGCCTAACACATTTAATTAGTCTCTTGCAATAATTAAACATTGTGTTATTTATTAAATGAATGTCCATCTGAGCCAAAGCTAGCAGGGCGCTGTTGATAGTTGCATTAGGTGCCCTGGTACAAATTGTAGAAAAGCTTAATTAGGCCTTTCAATTGGGAGTGCCCTTCAAAAGGCATGTTACCATACTAGATCTCTGAAGCTGCACATAACTTATTACAATTTGTCCAATATATTAAGTTCACAATCACTGTTGCTACTCACAGGTATGCCAAAGTTTTACAGCAGTTTTGGCATTTGTCTTTTTACAGAAAATACTTTACTAAAATTAACACATACTTACAATTACAACATTTAAACATATAATTAATCTAAATAATTTTCCTTATAAATACCCTTACTGATTACAGGCAAAACTGAGGAATTACTCAAATTATTCCCCATATTTCCTGTATTTGTTTTATAGACAGGTCAGGTTTTAATGGTTTTTATCCTTTACAATACAATAAATGCTGCAAACAAATAATAACCTAGGCTGGACAGGTGGGGCAAATTTTCCCTATCAGTTCTTTGATTGTTTCTGTCTGTTGCATATCAAATTTTGCAAGATTTAAGTCAGATTTAAGGTGGGTATGACTGGGTAAAAAATTGATTTGCAGTATGTTAGGTTTGCTCAAAGAATTATTTTGTAATATTTTAGTAAAATGATTGGTTAAGGTATAGGAAGGCAGGACTCAAGTTTCACTATATAAACTGAGGTTCAAGAAAGAGACCAGCTGGGAAGGAAGGAAGGAAAGAAATAAGGAGGAGAAGGAAAAGAAGAACTCCTTACCTCCAAGACACAGCTCAAGATCAGAGCTACAAAAATCCTAGGCATGACCATGACATGCAGCAACCAGAACACAAACAAGACTGTGACCTTGCCTGGCAAACAGGGAAAGTCCACCTGAATGATCAGGATTGGTGAGCATAGCATTGTATGTTTAATGTGTGTATTCTGATTGGTGATAGTTAATAAATGGAGGTTAAGGATATTACTATGTAAAACTCTTTCACTGGTAAAAGGTCCTGCAAACCCTCAGAAGATTATGCCCTGAGTCCTAGGAATTGGGTATGGGTAGGTGCCTACATTAACTGGGTTACACCTTGAGCCCTAAGAACTGGGTAAAAGTGAGTGCCCTACAGTGTGCAGGTAACAGTGTTTCTTCCCAATCAATTGCTCTCCATGTCCACTGGAGTTAGACAGGAAGTACTTGGCTTAATCTGCAACAAGGGAGATTTAGGTTCGATATGAGGAAAAACTTGCTAACTATAAGGGTAATTAAGCCCTGGAATAGGAAGTTGTGGAATCCCCATAATTGGAGGTTTCCAAGAACAGGTTAGATGAAAACCTATCAGGGATGGTCTAAGTTTACTTGGTCCTGCCTCAGAGCCGGGGGCTGGACATGATGACTTCTCAAAGTCCCTTCCAGACCTACCTGTCTATGATTCTATGAAACCCAGATTGATCTTTAGGGATGTAGTCCTCAAAGATGGGTGTAAGTTTCTGGAGTAGCATCCTTTCCAGGAGTTCATACATTATGCATAGTAATTATATCAGCCAGTAGTTTTTTGGATAGTCAATTCCTTACCCTGGTTTCAGGATGGTGGCAACCTTTGCCAGTTGCCATATCTTAGGCATTTGGCCAAAGGCATCAGATTGGCAAAAAAATGTGTCAGCTAATCATGGCCATGCTGACCTTGTAGGAGCAGAATTAATGTATGATTTGATTTCATCCTGCCAGCCACCCTTTTTGATCCAGACTCTGGACCAGTAAGTATAAACATCGACTGTGTGCATGGTGTGTATGTGTGACTGAAAAGCATATGCTAACTGCTGTACTCTCAATAAATGCGGCGTGTTGCCTTCCCCCCTATAAAAGATCTCATGTGCTTTGTTTAAGCATAACAACCTAGGTTTTTCAGAAATTCTGGGAAGATGCCAGCTGGGCCTGCAGCTTTGCTTAATTTGGTAAGTGTTATGGCCTTGTCCACTTCTTCTCTAGTGAATAGCTTTGATAGACTTGATGTTGCTGGGCAGATGGACAGGGATTGATAAAGCTTTTCCTTCACTTTCCTTTTTTGATGACAATCTGTCTGAGCCTTGGAATTCAGGAGCATTTGGATGAACATAAGAACAGCCTTACTGCGTCAGACCAAAGATCCATCTAGCCCAGTATCCTATCTTTCGATATTGGCCAATGTCAGATGCCCCAGCGGGAACAAACAGAACAGATAATCATCAAGAGATCCATGCCCTGTCACCCATTCCAAGACTCTGGCAAACTGTCCCTGCCCATCCTGGCTAATAGCCATTGATGGACCTATCCTCCATGAACTTATCTAGTTCTTTTTTTAACCTCTCATAGTCTTGGCCTTCACAACATCCCCTGGCCAGCAGTTCCACAGATTGACTGTGTATTGTGATGGTGATAGCATTAGCTGTAACACTCTGCTTTGAGGAGGGTGAGCAGCACCTACTTCCAAGATTATGAAGAAGCCTTCAGGCTTTCCTGCTTCAGTGGGAGAAGTCTAGGCTCTACATCTGTTTGTGACAGAGTGCTAGGTATGAAAGCCTGAGTCAGCACTCTGTTCACAGCAGCTCCAATCTGCATTGCCTGATTGGAGCTGACTAAGCAGAGCTGTGCCTAATTTGTGGGTGGGAAAGGGCAGAAAGGATAATTAAGCCATTAGCCAGAGCCCACAAATAGGCACAGGAAAGAAGTGAAAAGAGGGGAAAGCAGACAGTGAGAGGAGGAGAAAGATTGCTCTCCCTCTCCCAGCACTAGGTATGCTGTGAAGGTGGTGGGACTCAATTATAAATAAACTGCACAGGGGGTTGAAGCAGCACAAAGGTCTCTGCATGGTTTGTAGACGGAGACAGAAGCAGGACCAAGAAGGCCCTGTCACATCATTACTCTTGTCTAATGGAGGTCAGTAGTTCCAGGAAAGTGGTTGCAGTAGCAGGGTCACCTGTTGTCCTGAATGCATTTAGGAATGCCCCTCTGTCTGCCAACCAGCAGGGAGTATAGGTGTTCCTGTAGCTGCAGGAGATGTTCCTTTTCACTGCCACATTAAGGAGGCTGGTAAACCTGTCATAGCTGGTTATGTTGGCAGGTATTTGATGAAACACTTTTTCCTATTTGTGACGGGTTGGATCACAGAAACCCCCTTGGGGCTGTCAACTGATGTGCTAAGACTACTTCTGCCCCTGCTTTCCCTGCCAGCTTGGGACTCCAGAACCCTGCCTGTTGTGCCAGACATGCTTGCCAGCCACAAACACAGACCCAGATCTGAACCACGTCCCACAAACTGCAAGCTTAACCGAAAGCAGCTTAAGAAGTGTTCCCGTCTCTAACACTCAGATGCCCAGTCCCAATGGGGTCCAAACCCAAATAAATCCATTTTACCCTGTATAAAGCTTATGCAGGGTAAACTCATAAATTGTTTGCCCTCTATAACACTAATAGAGAGATATGCACAGCTGTTTTCCCTCCCCTCCCCCCCCCCCGGTATTAATACATTCTCTGGGTTAATTAATTAAGTAAAAAGTGATTTTATTAAATACAAAAAGTAGGATTTAAGTGGCTCCAAGTAGTAACAGAAAGAACAAAGTGAATTACCAAGCAAAATACAATAAAACACTCAAGTCTATGCCTAATACAGTAAGAAAACTGAATACAGATAAAACCTCACCCTCAGAGGTGTTCCAATAAGCTTCCTTTTATAGACTAGTCTCCTTCTAGTCTGGGTCCAGCAATCACTCACACTCCCTGTGGCTACTGTCCTTTGTTCCAGTTTCTTTCAGGTATCCTTTGGGGTGGAGAGGCTATCTCTTGAGCCAGCTGAAGACAAAATGGAGGGGTCTCCCAGGGGGTTAAATAGACTTTCTCTTGTGGGTGGACACCCCTCCCTCTCTCTGTGTAGAATCCAGCTACAAAATGGAGTTTTGGAGTCACCTGGGCAAGTCACATGTCCATGCATGACTGAGTTCCTTACCAGCCAAGCCACATTCCTGGAAAAAGCTCAGATGTGGATTGGCGTCTCCAAGTTCATTGTTGGCTTAAGGGTTTCTTGAACTTACTGAGAGTAGTCTTTTCTTAGGAAGCTGACCAACTGCTTCACTGAGGCTATTTAAAATTAAACAAGTACATAGCCAATATTCATAACTTTGAATACAAAAATGATACATGCATACAAATAGGAGGAATGTATTCAGTAGATCATAACCTTTACAGAGATACATTACATGGCATGTGTAGCAGAAAGCATATTCCAGTTATATCATATATACATTCATAAGCATATTCCCATAAAGCTTTATGGGGTGCAACACCACACTATGGTTTCCATATAATTGTTCCAGTCAGTCTTCCTATAATTCCACTGCAGCTTTGGTAGTGATGTAATTAGGGAGACTTGCAGACTAACATGTACGATGACAGGAAAGTGTTGGCTATGCAGAAAATTGTTGAGGGCAGTTGGATCTGCCATTGGGGCCATGCACTCTGGTCACAGAACACAAAGCACAAGTCTGGCATATAGTCTTTTCTCAATCATGCAGAATGGAAAGTTCCTGGCTGCTTATAATCAAACCGTAGATGCTTGTGTTGATTCAAGGCCCATTCAAGAAGTTGTTCACCTGCAGTATTGTTGTCATCATATCCCCAGGACATATGATGGCTACTGAAGTCTCTGACCAATACTGAAGAGTGGCTGTGACGTGGAAGACAGCAGAGGAAGTTTAAACAGACCTTTACTCTATATCTGCAAGCAGTGGGTGCCAGTAAAAAGGAAGAAATTCAGAATGTAGCCTTATTTTTGACAGTGGCTGGTTCTGAATCACTGGAAGTGTTTAATAGTTTTTATTTAACTCAGGCAGAGGAGGCTAACTATGAAATTGCAGTACAGAAATTTAAAGAGTACTGCAGTCTAGGTAATAAGACACATAAAGGGAAGTGAAATGTCACAGTTTCGGGCAACTCTACCTGTATTCCCCATGTATGGTGCAGCAAGTGTCAGAAGCCCAGGTGATGGCAATACATCTTAGTGGCTAGAAACGGAGTGGGAGAGGGCCAGGAGCAGGAGTCAGGAACCAGAACCAAAGGTCAGAGCTGGAGTCAGGAACCAGAGCCTGGGGTCAGAGCCAGAGTCAGGAGCTTGTTAGCATGCATGTAGGTTCTTTTATTTTTATTATGTTTTCTCTGTAATGATTTCTACCTTAAGAATAAAGTAGGCTTGCTTAGAAAGAACCATATGGTACCTTATACCTGTAGGACTGTTATCAGACTGAAGAGACAGCAAGCACATCTGTTTAGGCAGATTGTTTTTGCTGTGAGTAACACAATGAAGGCAGCAAACTCTTCAATCTGGGACATACCCTGATCAGAAGGGAGTGAGACACAGGTCTCCCTCCCAAGAGAGGCAACAGTGGGGGAGCTGGAAGCCTAAGATTGGGTGTCCTTGCTGGACCACTGAGGGGAAATACAGGTAAAGTTGCCCTGAACTGTGACCTATCTGGAGCTCTAAATATGGATGGTTAGTGAGAAGAAAGGCCACTGCTCAGCCAGTTCATCCTGGTGGTGCCCACCTACTACTACTTCTAATTCATCCTGAGGACCTTTTATGAACACCTCACAGTCCCTTTAGCAGTGCTCCTTAGCTTAATTTCCAGTTGGCACTCCCCTCTCTCAGCATATTGGAACTCCAATCACTTACATCTGTCCCTGTAATGAGTCCCTAATCACACCCTGAACATGGTACTGTCCAGTGTTACCAACACTCTTTGATATTTGGTGTGTGAAGTCCCCCAGCCCCTCCAGACAATGGATTAGATGAGAGCTGCAGCATTTATTTTGTCAAGCCTCTTCTCCTCCCTTTCTCCTCTTCCCCCCACCCTTACTTTGGGGGAAAACACGGAGAATGGAATGGGAAGATGGGAGAGTCTCTACCGACTCCTCAGGGGCGGCTCTACAAATCACGCTGCCCCAAGCAGCGCGGAGCGCTGCGCCGCCCTTCCCCGGTCCCGCGGCGGGTCCCCTCTTCCCGCGGCTCCGGTTGAGCTCCTGCCGGCATGCCTGCGGCAGGTCCACCGGAGCCCGGGACCAGCGGACCTGCCGCAGTCATGCCTGCGGGAGCTCCACCGGAGCTGCGGGAAGACGGGACCCGCCGCAGTCATGCCTGCGGCAGGTCCGCTCGTTCCGGGCTCCGGTGGAGCTGCCGCAGGCATGACGGCGGGAGCTCAACCGGAGCCAAATGCCGCCCCCCGGGGAAACGGCCGCCCCAAGCGCCTGCTTGGTGCGCTGGGGTCTAGAGCCGCCCCTGCGACTCCTACACATGATTTTTAAATGTGTGGAGTTCACTGTATCGCTAATATCTGGGAGCCCCCACCCAGCACTGTAGTCTGGAAGCATCTGTCATTCTGTGGGCAAGTTAATGACAGAAAGGTAAGGAAGGTGTCATTTGATTTGTAAAAATGCATGGAATCATAATTTCAATGATGTCTCTCTTTGCAGCATGGCGGGAAGGGCTCACTGCCCCCACTACAGGTTCTGTGGTTGGTGGAAATTTCCTCCCCTAACCACAATGGTCCAAACAATACGAACCTAGAGCAATGATGTAGCTATAGACTCAAGAAAATGTCTACAACTCAACTTTTTAAATTATACACGTTGCTTATATCAAAAAGAAGCTGATCTTTGGTAATCCTAGGGAAGTCAGCGTGGACATTAGGGCTGAAAACATTCATTCATTAAACTCATCATCAGTGTTGTCTCGCTGTCACCTGGGGCAACACTGCCCTAGACCCACTGTCACATTGATCCTAGTCCATGCTACACTTGCACATTTCCGCGTGAGGCAGGCTGTTGGCCAGACTTTGCAGGGTGCACTACTGGTGCAATTCGCCCTAGGAGGCAAACTCCTCAGGGGAGGGTAGGTTCCTACCCCCGTGTCTGACCAGCTTGGGCTAGGGTGACCAGATGTCCTGTTTTTAAAGGGACAGTCCCATTTTTAGGGATGTTTTCTTATATATGTAAGCAAGGGAATGGTGCCACTATTGTGGGCAACTTTCCTGGCTTCTGCACTACACCGGTGAGGTGGGCTACAGAAAGGATCTGAGTCCTCTCTCCCATTTCCTTTACCCAGAGGCCTCCCTGCCCTTGAGGCCTCCCCTTCCACTCTCCTGTCTGGCAGAGTCCTTGTAACCCCAACAAGGCTGGGCCCAGGATTCCTGGTGGCTCGACCCCCAACCCTGCTGCAGTCACCTAGGACAGGACAGGGACTAGGGTGTCCCCACTCCAGGGTACTCTCTCTGCACTGGGCACTTCCCTGACCCAGTGATCATTACATACAATTTACAGCAAATGCAAGTTATTTAATCAACAATACATTTAAGGAAAAATGGGAAAGGTTAAAGGAAAACACGTCACCCCGCTCTGTGGCAGGGAACATTACAAACAGTGTCTCTGGAATATCAGGGCAGTTCACAGTCTGTTCCTCGTAGGTCCCAGGCCTCCTTCTCAGGCTCTGGCTGTGCTGCAGGGATGCTGCAGGTTGGACACTTGCTCTGGTGGAAGCCACACACCTCCAGGCTTTGGGTGGTGAGACCCTTCTTCCCAGCATCAGCCCCCTGTCAGGTTAAGATCCCCCTCCCAATCTGGACTGCAAGGACCCTTCTCTGGGAGCATAGGTGGAGAGTTATATTCCCACGTGGTGCCTGGGCACCAGCAATATTCAGAGCCCAGCTCCACCAATATTTGGGGCCAGGTGTCACTGTCTCTTCCATGCAGCCTCCCTGCAGCAACTGCTGCCGCAGGGTCCTAGTGCCCCCCACCTTGACTGCCAGGGCAGACTGACTGAGCCTGCCCTTCCACCTCAGACCCTTCCCTTTTCCGGTGGGACTCTCTAGCAGCACAGCCCCCTCCCCCCCCCCCCGCCACACACACACAGTCACCGCTTCTGCCCCATCCCTCACCCCCCAGTGAAGCTACAGTCAGGGGCAACAGCAGGGAAGGAGGCACACGCAGTGCACCCTGGCACCCACCACAGGGGAGGCGAGGGAGATTCCTGGACCTGAGAGGGGCCCTAGGAGCACATGCAATGACAGTGGTGGGGGTGAGTGTGCAGCTGGGGGTGGGCAGGGAAGGGGGGCTCCTCCCCCAGAGCTTGCTGCTGCCGGCAGGGAAAGGGCTGGGGGGAGTCCTCCTCTCTGGCCCCTGTCCCAGAGCAGCCTGCCTGCACCCCAAACTCATCCCCAGCCCTGCCCCACTCCAGAGCCCACACTCCCAGCCAGAGCTTTCCACACACATACCCGCACCCTAACCCTCTGCCCGAGCCCTGAGCCCCTCCAGCACCCTCAACACTTTATCCCCAGTCCCAGCCAGAGCCCTCATCCCCCTGCACGCCAACCCTCTGCCCCAGCTCTGAGTCTAACACCCCAACCCCCCCAGCCCAAGCCCTCACCCCCCACACTCCTATTCTCGCCGAGCCCCTCCCACACCCAAACCCCTCATTCCCAGCCCCAGACAGAGCCGTCACCCCCTACATCCCTACTCTCACCCTGAGCCCCTCCCACATCCCATACCCCTCATCTGCAGCCACACCCCATAGCCCTCACCCCTGCACCCCCTCTCACCCCCAAACTCCCTCCCAGAGCCTGCACCCTGCACCCCAATACCCTGCTCCAGCCTAGGACCTGCACCCCAGACCTCCTTCCCCACACAAACTCCCTCCCAGAGCTTTGGGCAGGTGGGGGGTGGAGTTTGGGGGGGCAGAGTTTGGGCAGGGGGCAGGTTCTGGGCACCACCAAAATTTCTAGAAACCTGCCACCCCTGGCTGGAGATGTCTTTCTGCACTGGGCCCTTTGCCCAGGGTCCCCCCTTGGCTGGCCCCAGTTGCTCACCACACCTGGCTCCAGCTCCAGCCCCACTCTGCCTCAGCACTGATACTGCTTCTCTGCCTCCAGTCCCTGCTGGGGCTGTTTCTCTGGCCCCTCTGGCTGCAGCTCTGCTCCCAGCACAGGATCTGCTCTCCCTGGGCTGTGCCTCTGGCTCTGTGGCTGCAGCTCTGCTCCCAGCACAGGATCTGCTCTCCTTGGGCTATGTCTCTGCTCTGTGGCTGCAGCGCTGCTCCCTAGCTCAGCTTGGGCCCCTGCTTTCTCCTTAGCTCCAGCCCCACTCTGTCTGACCAGGCAATTCCAGCTCACACAGAGGCCAGGACTTGCCCTCCTGACTCCTTGATTAGCCTGCCCACTCTGTCAATCAGGCTGACCTGGAGCATTGGCCGCTCCCCATTGTTCCTGGGGACTGTCAGTCTCAGTCGCCTGATTGCCCATTGACGCCCCTTTTCTTTCGGTTTTGGGAGCTAGCCAACCACAACACCCCCACTGACTGTTAGTAAGGGTGCAACAGCCGCTTACACACAGACTCCTATTCCCCCTCCGCCCCGGCCCAGTGTGCGTCAGTTGCTTTCTGGTCACCCTTTGGACCCGCCCCATTTCCAGCTTTACAATCCTCCCCTCCCCACCCAGTTCCTCTGTGTGACCGCCCAGCCCGCCTCCCCATCGCCTTCAGCGCGGAGGAGCGAAGGGACCAGAGCGGTAGGCTCCGCTTCGTCCCCCGCGCCCTGGTGCCTGCACCCCGGGGACGCTGGGCGGCCTGACGGGCGGAAGCGCCGCTGGAAAGGCGGGGAAGGGACTTCAGCCGGAGGGCGGCCTGCGGCACGTGCCGGGGAGCTGCCAGTTACACCGGAGCCCGAGGCGGGAGCTGCCAGCGCGGTGAGTGGGGCCGCGGCTCTGTCCGTCCCGCGGGCGCTGCAGGGGGAGCGAGGCGCGTGGGCGCCCCGGGGCCGCGCCGCTTGGCCTCTAGCGCTGACCGGCGCCTTAGCTCGTGTCTCTCCCCTGGGCTGCTCTGCTCTGCTGTGCTGGCGGGAGGGCGCCGGCCCAGGCCGGGAGAAGAGGCTGCGGCTGCAGAAAGGAAACCGGCCCACCGCTGCTGGGAGTGCGGGGCACCCGCTGGGGAGAGCTCTTGACGCCTTTTAATGCAGATTAATGGCTGAGAACTTGCTCACCCCCCCCCGGGGTTTGGGGGGAGGGGGAGAGTGGAAGGACCCCAATCTCGAGTTCTAACCGTGGGCTCTTTGTTGAGGGGTTATCCGGGGTTTTCTTGCGTTACAGAGCTGGAGGTGTTGGTCTGGCAGAACAAGCCTTGAGGTTGGCAGCTTGGTTGTGTTTTTGAAAGGGAGGAGCAAGGTGGGGGATGAGAAGCTGGTAAGGGCTCAGTGGAAGAGGACTCTGGTGGCTACATTCTAACTACTTGATACCAGTAAAGATAGGAGATGCTCGTCTCTACGGTCTTATCACCCCAGGAGAAATTCCCAGTTCTCCGTATCTGTATAACCCCTGCAGTGCTTGGATAGTGCCTCACAGCTGGGTAGAAAAATCTCCCAGCAATTGCATGTATGCAATGTCAGAATTGCATTTAGCTGGTCTAAAGACCTGTTGCATCTGAACAATTTAAGTGTTAGGTAGAATGTGAACTAGGTCGCCTGGTTCCAGTCGTCTTCTCTAAGACAGCATTGGCCTTCCAAAATATCTCAAAATCCATTTTTTCTGGGACTAATATTAGGAGTTGTGGATTAGGTACTTAGAGTACAATGTAATTGATGGGATTCAGGAAGAAGCACTAGTGGGGCAAAAGGTGCCATACTTTTTAACCAGTATTGGCATAGCCACCTTGGATGCAGTTGAACCAGTTTATGCTTAATCTACTTCTGTCCAGCTGGTTCAGCTTCCACCTCTCTAATTCTCTGGTGTATACATAATCTAATTAACTAGCTGGGACCCACCTAAATTTAGTGTTCATTGCTTTTATGTGCTGATGCTATGTGTATTTGGGGAGCTAAACGATGAACAAGGTGGGGGATGAAAGGTTTTCAAAGATGGCAAACATATGAAGCTTGCAGTTAATGTAAACATTTGTGAGGGAGGAAATGTTGACTGTAGGTATGAGATACTTATTTCAAACTGCTAAATTAGTCTATTGAACACCAAAAGCCTATGTGACTATGGTAGAAATCACTCTTCTTTGTTTTTAAAAAACATAAAAACATCACCCTACTATCTTTCTACCACACTATAAAAGCAGAGATCATCCATCTGATTCTTGGAGAATTGAAAGCTATGCTTATCAAAGGTTTTGTGTGTTTAAAAAAAAAAAAAAAAAAGTGTTCAGTGGAGTTAATGGAACAGAAAAAAATGAGGAATTGAGAAACAGCAGAGGCTCTTTCATGTTCAATGTACAAAATATCTATGGTTCACAATTTTGCAACATTCCAAGTCTTCTCACATTTTTGTATTTTAAAAGTAAACTTAATGTAATTGTTACTCATTTCCTGGCTCATAATATCCAGTCAGAGGCTTAAACTTGTTTCCCTAATTTCTGCCATGTTCTTTTTGGCGGTCCATATTTCCACATGAAAGTTCTGAATGGGACTTGAAAAAGTGAGACTTAATGCCTTGATAAAAGGCTTTCTGAAATAACTTTCTCTGTTTTAATAGCCATCTAATGCCTTCCAAGGAAAGTAACTGCTTGTGCCTACATGAGAACATGGCAGTAGTAGTAGTAATTTGAGAGCATCAACTTGCTAAATTTCACTGAACTTTTTTCAAAGAATCAAGAATCCGAGTAGTTTTATCAGTCACTATTTGTATACCACTGCTGCCTGTATACATAGCAGTGAACAATAGATGAAGTGCTTTATGTTTTGGTGGGGGAGGGATGGATTCATGTAGGACTCCAACATCATGGTCCAATTTCTCAAAGGAACCTCTATCCAGCTTCTAATGTACATGCAATCTTGAACTAAAATAAATTATATGCAGTTGCAACATAAATGAGTGTCTCAAATTTAAAAACTTAGTCTCCGTGCTGAAAGTTGAACTCTGAGCCCAGTACACTGAACCTTCACCTGAGGAAGGTAAAATATTGATTCTTAAGGCTACAGTTGCAGAGCAGGTTTCAACATCCTGCTGTGATTAAAATCATATTCTATATGTTCATGGAAGGTGAAATAAAGTTGTACCCCCACAAAGACTTAAGCATATGCTTAACTGCATTGAGTACAGTGCATAAAGTTAAGCACACTTGAGACTTTGTGGACACTAGTATTTCTACTGCATGTTTGGTTAACACACAATTTTAAAGAGAGGTTTTGTTTGGATATACAGTGTAAGGGGTACAAACAGTATTTACATTGTAGCTCACCTGCAAAAAGCCAGCAGAGATGATAAAGTTATTGTCATGTGAGCAACGTAAGTATCTCATTTTTCTCAAGGTTGTTTTCTGAAGTCCTTTATGCTAACCGTTTTCAAGTAGAGCAAGCTTTAGGCTTTAGCCTGGATACAGTACCTCGACAAGAAGGAACTTACCTGTTCCAGGGATTGGCAACCTTTGGCATGCAGCCGAGCAGGTCGGGCCAGTTTGTTTACCTGCTGCGTCCAAAGGTTCAGCCGATCATGGCTCCCACTGGCAGCGGTTCACTGCTCCAGGCCAATGGGGTGTCAGGAAGCCGTGCGGGCCGAGGGATGTGCTGGCTGCCGCTTCCCGCCACCCCCAATTGGTCTGGAACAGCGAACTGTGGCCAGTGGGAGCCATGATCGGCCGAACCTGTGGACATGGCAGGTAAACAAACCGGTCTGGCCCGCCAGGGTGCTTACCCTGGCAGTCCTCATGCCAAAGGTTGCCGATCCCTGACCGATTGAATGCAGAAGCCTGTCTTCCAGGAATGTTTTCTCCAAGACTGATTTAAAAAAGAGGATGTGAGCTATTAATTGTTGGCCCAGCTATAATTCCATTTTGGAATTGTCATACTACATCTAAGACACACTAGTATAAAAATACACACTGGTAGAAATGTAAATAGAAAATAAATATACAAATGCCTATTAAGATGTCTTGCATAAAATAGCATTACAGTGCTAATCAATTAAAAGTATGTGTATGTAAATGAAGTGATTCGGGGAATTGTGAATACCTGCTTATCGGGCTCTATCACTGGGGCCCTATCAATTTCACGACCATGAAAAACATGTCACGGATCACAAAATAAGTCCCTCCTCATGAAATCTGAACACCCCCATGCTGCTGAGAGCTCCCCAGATAGGGGCTCCTAGCTGCAAGTCCTGCCCAGCTGGGGAGGGACAGGATTTGTCCTTCCCCTGCATGGCCACTCTTGGGTACCTCTCCAGGCTACTGATAGCTCTGCACCCCCTCTCCCTCACTCGCTTCCTGTCCCCATTGCTTCACAATTGCAGGAGGGGTCATTGTCCAGGGAACTGCCCAGTCTCCCCCCCCCCCCCTTCCAGATGCACTTACTAGCTTGTTTCAATAAAAACAAAAAGAAAGGTCAAGAACTTGACAGAATTTTTGATTGACACTTTACAGCAGCGAATCACACTCATGGCTCAACTCACAGATTGGTAGATACGGACATTGGTATGGTTTTGTAGTGCAGTGATCTCACTTGGCAGCCTACCAGAAGATAACTGAAATTACAAGTGTAAAATGACTGTCCAAAGTAAATGAAAAACCTCTGAAATCATTAGTGCAGCAAATTATGTGACAGTATTTGGAAGCCAAATTCTACATGCCAGTGGTGACAAAGTATTTTGTCGAAGTTGCAATGTTTCATTGGATTACACACGTTGAGCAAGGGTTCAGCACCACATAGACTTAGAAACCTATTGAAGCAGAAAGAGGGCTGTGGATAATGCATGGCTGATAAAAAGTTACAAATACAAAAAACAACTTCATCGCTTTTTAAGCAGATAACAGCTCTGAGACCCATCATTTAGCTAGAATGGAACTTGTGAATGCATTTGCAAGTGCTAATATACCATTGAAAAAACGTGATCACTCAAAGCTGCGTGAGTTCATTCAGTGGCATGTACAAAATGCCAGTTGCTTACCAACTACGAATAAGCTACGACAAGACTACCTTTCACAGGTTTTTGCTACACATTTTGAGGCAATGAAGTCTCAAATTAACTCATCAGTCTTTTACAGTTATTTTGGATGAGTCCCTAGGTAAGCAAGACAACTATGTACTGCATGTTCTGTTTGATTTTATTTCTGACAAAGCCAAAAATGTACAGACAGGAAAGTTAAGAACAGAGCTCACCGATTTCATTTACTTGGATGCTGTTAACTACACTACAGTTTCTCAAGCGATTAACTGAAATAATTTCAAAATATGGTGCAAACTTTGACAAAGTATCTGCTTTCATAAGCCACAATGTAACTTACGTAGAATATCAGGGTTGGAACGTACTCACGAGGTCATCTAGTCCAAAACCCCCTACTCAAAGCAGGACCAATCCCCAACTAAATCATCCCAGCCAGGGTTTTGTCAAGCCTAACCTTAAAAACCTCCTAAGGAAGGAAATTCTATCACCTCCCTAGGAAACCCATTCCAGTGCTTCACCACCCTCTTAGTGAAAAAGTTTTTCCTAATATTCAACCTCAACCTCCCATGCTGCAACTTGAGATGATTACTCTTTGTTCTGTCATCTGGTACCACTGAGAACAGTCTAGAGCAGGGGCTCCCAAACTTGTTCCGCCGCTTGTTCGGGGAAAGCCCCTGGGCGGGCCGGGCCGGTTTGTTTACCTGCCACGTCCGCAGGCTCGGCCGATCGCAGCTCCCAGTGGCCGCGGTTCACTGCTCCAGGCCAATGGGAGCTGCTGGAAGCGGCTCAGGCCGAGGGACGTACTGGCTGCCGCTTCCAGCAGCTCCCATTGGCCTGGAGCAGTGAACCGCGGCTACTGGGAGCTACGATCGGCTGAGCCCCGGCCCACCAGGGGCTTTCCCCGCACAAGCGGTTTGGGAGCCACTGGTCTAGAGCCATCGTCTTTGGAACCCCCTTTCAGGTACATGATAAAAATCTCTCAAATCTATTCTCCAAGGTGTAATGCCAAATGCTGTCCATATTACATGTAATGCATATATAATTTCTCTTGTCATTGAACTGTGGAGATGTAAGTCTAGAAAGTTGACAAACTGGTCAGCTACATTAAAGAGATCTTTAAAACACTGCCCTAGCCGCAAAATTCAATACAGGCAGCACACTGCAAACATGACTGAAATCAGGAAACAAACAATTGCAGTTCCCCCAGATCCAGTACTCTATGGAATTCCTGGTTTAGGGCTGTACAGTACCAGGCAGTTCACCTGAAATTCTGCTCTGAGTTCCTCTCGGAAGAACTGACACTGACAATGAAAATACAGGTTTTAACAGAACTTTCAACCCTTCTAAACAATGCTCAGCTGAATGAGAAAGTTCAGTTCATTGCCAAGAATGCCACAGCACTTAATTACTTGGTTCAAATCTCAAGATGTTATAATCCACCAAATGTACAACAAAGTAATGGATGTACTATTCTGGGTTGAAGCACAGTCAAACGAAAACCACTCTGACAATGCTGAATTAAATGCCAGTGCTCAGCAGGCGTTTTCTTGCATGGCAAAGAAGCTCAGACAGTACTATTGCTACAGGGAAGAGTCAAGCGATACAGGAAAAACAGCTCAGAAGTTTCAACAACCTGCAGTGGGGTTCCTAAAAGCTGTGCGTATATGCGAATCTGCACAAATGCGCCTGTTGATGGATTTAACCTCGCTTAATGCAATTCCTGGCTTTGACATGAATTCTAGGCTATTGATTCCTGCTTACAGAAATATTATGAAAGAAGTGGACTGTAGTTTGCCTGTGCTACAGTTTTGGAACTCAGTGGAAGGCAGAATCTCCCACCTCGCAAGGCTAGCTTGGCACTGGAAATTCCAGTGAACGCCGTGGATGCAGAGAGAGACGTGTCTAAACATGGACAGTGTTTTCAGCGCAGAGACAGGGAGTCAAGAAAGACACAGTTGCTGGGCGGTCCATGCTGACATTCAATTAATGACATTAGAAATTGGAATATATTTTTTCACTTGCTTTTGTTAACTTAAGGCAGAGGTTCTCAAGTTTGAGGATATGAATTGAGACAGTTTTGTAGGGTAGCAGTCTCAAATGCCCATATCAGAGAGTTGAGCCCTGACTGTTGTTTGCTGCTGTAAAGAGTCAATAAATCCTGTCAAGTTCACATTACTAAAACAAGCTAATAATTGCATCTGGAAGGACGGGGAGCACATACTGTACTGTGACTTGCCCCTCGCAACTGAAGATCTCTCGGGGCAGGAAGTGGGTAGGGCGGTGCAGAACTTTCTGTAGCCAGGAGAGGTAGCAAGAGCAGCCGTGCAGAGGAAACGAAAGTCTTGTCCCTCCCCAGCCTGGTCGGGACTAGCAGCCCCTTGCTGGGGCACTCCCAGCAGGATGGGTGAGATCTGACCCACCTCCACCTCTGGGAACCTTCTGCGGCTGCTGCCTTCAGAGCCCAGCTTCGAAGGCAGCACAGAAGTGAGGATGGCAATCCCACAACCCCGCCTACAACAGGTTTGCAACCCCCACCTTCCCGTGTTGGGTTGGGACACCCACAGCTACAACACTGTGAAATTTCAGATTTAAATATCTGAAGACATGAAATTTGCCAATTTTCAAGTCCTATGGCCATTAGATTGACCAGAATGGATAATGAATTTGGTAAGGCCCTACCTATTATTTTTTAATAGTTTCCACTGTTATATGTATTCATAGAGGGGATCTATTTAGCAATATTTTTTTTTCAGTTCTAAAATACTTGAAGTTTCACTGTTGCTGTTTTGTTCTAAATGGTAAATATTCATCATTAGCAGGTGTTTGAAAAATCTTCTCCAAGATGAACTTCTTCCTGGAAACACTCAAAGTCCTGGTGCTCTCAATATATTTCCTGTTAGAATCTCTAGTGTTGTTGTTTGTTCCTGTGCGAAAGAAGAGTGTTGCTGGTGAAATAGTACTTATAACAGGAGCCGGAAGCGGAATTGGAAGACGTCTAGCATTAAAATTTGCCCGCCTTGGAGTCACCCTTGTTCTCTGGGACATTAATCAAGAAGGTAACAAGGAAACAAGTAAACTAGCTAGAGAAAATGGAGCCGTGAGAGTGCATGCTTACTTGTGTGACTGCAGCAAAAGGCAAGAGATCTACAGAGTGGCAGATCAGGTAAAATATTACATGTTCATGTTTCTTTTTTTTAATCTCATAAAATACTGCCTGATCATAAAGCACTGATCTCTTACCTAGATGTCATTGAACAGAGTTGATGAGTCCAGAGCTCATGTCATTCATTCCATTATTAATCCAGTGCTGTGTACATTACCTATCTTTACACACTTCAGTTTCTAGCGTCAGCTTGTTCAGCTCCCTCCTCTTCTGCTAAAAGGAGGAGAAACACTTAAGCATTGTCCTTTTTAATAAAGTTATCTGCTACAAAGTGGACCCTCACTCAGATAGATTAGCTCTTCACCAACTAGTTCACTTACTGAACATGAAGTGTAAGCACTTTAGTATATTAAAGTTAAAGCAACAATTAATGCTAGAACTACTGCAAAGAATGAGCCGTAGAAGTAGCAGTATCTTTTAAAACGGACTAATGATTTGCACAAATTTAGAATAACTTGTGAGATTTTTTCAAGAACTTCATATATATGCTTTGATCAAATGTATCAGAGTCTGAAATATTGCAGTCTTTCCCTCCTAAAGAGAATTAGTTCCTACAAATCAAGTACACCGTCAGCAATTATTTGCAGAGTTGATACCAATACCTATGCTTAAAATCCTTTCTATATCCTTCCTATAAGAACCTGTTTTCCGCTGCTTAAAATACTGTTAAACCTGGTTGCTGGGCTGAAAACTCTATCTGCTTCAGGCTAAATTTTTGGAAAGTTTCAGCTAAAATAATTCAGCTCTTTCTGGGAACAGAGTTGGAGGGGAAAATACATTGCCTTACCCGTATTTTAAAAAAAATTACAAAAGCTCATTTAAGGAGCTCTAGCACAGAGGTGGGCAAACTACGGCAGCCCGCGGGACCTTCCTGCCTGGCCCCTGAGCTCCTGGCCCAGGAGGCTAGGCCCCGCCCCCGCCTCCCCCTCTCCCCCCCAGGTACCCCCTCCCGCAGCCTCGGCTCGCTCAGCCACCACTGCAGTGGTCTGGGCGGCGGGGCTATGAGCTCCTGGGGCAGGGCAGCTGCAGAGCCGGGCCTGACTCAGTGCTCTGTGCTACATGGTGGCAGCTGCAGCGCGGCTGTAGTGCCACCAGCCAGTGGCGCTCAAGGCAGCGTGGTAAGGGGGGGTGGGACAGGGAGGGGTTGGATAGAGGGCAGGGGAGTTTGGGGTGGTGATCATGGGCGGGGGTGTGGATAGGGGAACAAGGGGGCAGTATGGGGGAACAAGGCTGAAGTGGGGCGGTCAGGAATGGGGGGGGGTGGATGGGGCGGCAGGGGGCAGGCAGGGGCAGGGGTTCCGGGGGCAGTCAGGGGACAGGGAGAAGGGGTGATTGGATGAGTGTTGGATTTGCTTTTTTTGTGGTTGGTGAAAATCTGTCCAAACTTGGCTAAGTTACAAGCCTCTACCAGTTGTCTCCATATGATAAGTAGAGAGGCTCCTTTGAGGCCAGCAGTATTACTTTCAGAAGAGCCTGTTTGCAACAAGCATGCTGCGTTACCTCATAGCTCCTACAAACTTTGGCTGTACCCACAGAGTAACTAAATATGCTTCACCCTAGGGCTGCAGGGACTGAGCAGGGCTCTTCTTGGAACTCATCCTCCTGGATGCTGGGGGCCACTGTGGCATCAGTGCTAAGAACAAGAAGACTGCTGGCATCTGGGTAGCAGGAAGAGGGAGGTGACACCCTGACTTAAGAACATAAGAATGACCATACTGGGTCAGACCAAAAGTCCCTGTAGCCCAGTATCCTGTCTTCCGACAGTGGCCAATGCCAGGTGCTTCAGAGGGAATGAACAAATCAGGGCAATTATCGAGTGATCCATTCTCTGTCACTCAGTCCCAGTATCCGGTAGTCAGAGGCTTAGGGACACCCAGAGAGTGGGGTTGCATCCCTGACCATCTTGGGTAAAAGTCATTGATGGCACTATCCTCCATTAACTTATTTACTTTTTTTTACAACCCAGTTACACTTTTGGCCTTCACAACATCCCTTGGTGACAAGTTCTACAGGTTGACTCCTCTGTGTGTGAACAAGTACTTCCTTTTGTTTGTTTTAAATCAGCTGCCTATTTCATCAGTTTCTGCCAGGTGGAACCCTCTAGGACAGTGGTTCTCAAACTGTGGGTCGCGACCCCATTTTAGTGCGGTCACCCGGGCTGGCTTAGACTTGCTGGGGCTCGGGGCTGAAGCCCGAGCCCCACCAGGTGGGGCCCAAGCCGAAGCCTGAGAGATTCAGCCCTGGGCATCAGGGCTCAGTTACAGGCCCCCTGGCTGGGGCTGAAGCCCTTGGGCTTCAGCTTTGATCCCTTCCCTGCCCAGGGCAGTGGGGCTCAGGCTTTGGCTCCCCCACCCAGGGCAGTGAGAATCAGGCAGACTCAGGCTTCGGTCCCCCCTCCTAGGGTTGTGTAGTCATTTTGTTGCCAGAAGGGGGTCGCAGTGCAATGATGTTTGAGAACCCCTGCTCTAGGCGGCAGTGAAACTGCCAAGATTCAGTTCTGCTTCAGCTTGAGGACAGCTAATGAAGAACACTAGAAAGGCGTCTCTCCTATGAGCAACAGCACAAAGGATACAATCCACCCCTACCTTGGGAACCAGAAAAAAAACAGCTGTGGCAGTATAAAGAATGTGAAACTGCAGGGCCTTTTATGATCTCTCCTTGCAGAAATCACACAAAGGGAAGGCTGACTATTAAAGCAACTATAGCTTTAAACAACCCTCCCTCCCATTGAAGTACCCAACAGGGGAGCAGGGCCCACCCAGTAGGAAATAGAGCAGGGACATCCCCTAAGAATCAGTTTTGAAACTCTGATTCAGAAAACAACCCCCTCCGCCCCCATTTTCTCCTACTGTTCTGGCCTTCCCAACACAAGAGGAAGCAGAGTGAGGTCCTTACTTCATTGCTTGGTACCAGAATTACATCTGTTGGCAGGCTACTTTAAGACCAACCTTCTCCCAACAGTCTAACGCCTGTGCTTATTTAAAAAAAACATGGTTCCAAGTCTAGCCAGCCAGGCTAAATAGGCGGCTGAGCAGCTTACAGGGAACTTTGCACTGTGCTGTTGCTGTGTAACGGGTGTCAGACTTGCTATACTATAGGCATCTGACACCATTATTTTTTTTTAAAACCAAAAAGCTTTAACTGAATTCTCTGAGGCATTAAGGAGTCTTGCTGCTGCTTCCTATGAATCTGTTACTCCACTAGACTTGTACCATTGCCAGTTAGAACCACTTCTCTGCATTCCTCCCCAATACAAGGCATAAATAGGAAGAAATAACTGAGAAATGGAAGCATGCTTCCAGAAAAATGATGATTAAATAGTCACATGAAGTGTGGTACAAACACCCAGGACCACAGCCTCATGCTGATCAATGTAAGATCTGTAATCAATAAGTCCTTAGCCATTATGGACAAATTACCTTACTTGGTCTAGGGGTCACAGAAACCAACAGGTCCTGCAAGGTCAACTCACCTCATCTCTCTGCTTCCCCCCTACTTGCCACACACCCAGAAAGTATGAGTCTCAAATGGAGTAGCCATTTTTATACCCGAGAAGAAAACACCACAGTTTTCTTTGGCCTACTCCACAAAAGAACAAAAAAGCAAACCAAGGATGGCTTGTGTCAGCTAGGATAAACAAACTGGCATTAACGTTTTAAAGATATCTTCTAAGGAGCAGAGCCGTCTGTAAACAAGGTGGTCAATTTGCCAGTTTTTCTTAGCTTTCTGCCTGTTCTCTTCCCTGCCCAAGAAGCGTGTCAGATATCACCAAATAATCAGAAACCAAGTGCAGGGCAAAACACACAGCACCCTCTTTCCGAGGACTTGGTCTATTCACACACGTAATAGTTGGGGTCATTACCTGTGATTCTGACCCCTGCCCTTTTGGTGTGGTTAAAAACATAAAGATGACCTACTAAATGGGACTGACACCTCCTTGTGGGGAACCTGTTACTTGCCTTAAAATATCTTTTAGTCTGACCAGTACGAAAGAAGCCATTGCTTGATGTTAAAGACTTCTCAAACTGCTGACCTATTACCCAGTATCTAACCTTCCTGTTCTGCAGGGTTGCCTAAAAACACAAGTTGTGCTACTTTAACCATATGTAGTTATATTGGTACAAAGTGTTGTCTGCTGTGTCAAAGGGTATGCCTGCCCTGTAGCACTCCCTGCTGTCCAGCACATGTCTGTATGGTTTCTGTCCAGTTCTTTCATTGTTTGTCTGTTGCATAACTAATTTTGCAAGATTTAAATCTACTAAAGCGATGGGGTAAGCTTGGTTAAAGAAGTATAGATTTCACCATCACAACTCTTGATAAGTGATTCCTTGCCAGACAGAATACAATCAAACAAAGTTGTCTTTTTAAACATCTTAAAAGCTGTGTGTTTATATGGTGATGGTGGGTACTGTTAGGACAGGAGCACCTTCTTAACAGCCTGATATTTCATTGTTTTAATAATTTAGATAGAATGTGAGGATGTGACTTTCTGCTGTTTAGCTCATGGCTTCTACAGTCCTAATATGGCTGCAGAAAAAGACGTCAGACCTTACAACCCCTAACTAGAATAGTTACACTGGTTTGCAAACTACATGTTTAAGCAGATTAAATTCAGAAGCTAGCAAAAAAGGTCTCCAATATCATCTGTTAGGTGCTGGAACCCTTCTGTTAGATTTAAGGCTGGGGCAATGGTCTTATCACAACGAATAAAAGGGAAGAAATCACAGCTGTGTATGTACACTTTTCCCCACCCTCACTAATACGCCAAATCCTTAAGTTGGTGGGGATTGGATAAATATAGTAAGGCCTACTCTAAATTTAACAAGTTACTACTTATTAACGCTGCCTATAAATTACCCAATGGAAAATTTTATAATACAGAAGCAATTAGGTTTTGGTTTTTCCCTATCCTGCCATAGGGAAAACTTGTATACACTTCTCTGCCAAATTCTCAGCACACATGGCATTGTTAATTGTTCTTACAGTATTATGCAATATAGTAGTGATTGTGCAAATAGAAGAAGACCTGGTGCATGCTTCAAAGAGTTTACAGTCATGTGGGGGAGAAAACAAAAAGCAAAGTGGTCAGAGTGGAGAGAGGCATTGTCTTGTCCATTTTATTTATATATTTCCTCAAACATCTCTCTACTTAGCCCCTTTTGTGAGTCTCTTTGCTTTATAACCCTTTCTAGCTCCTCCTTTGTTTTTTTTCTAATCTGTTTACCAGGTCTGTTTCTCAGGGCTTGGCTACACTTGCAGATGTGCACCTCTGGGAGTTACAGCTGTGTTCATAAGCTGTGTAGGGAAAGCACTGGTGTGTGGCCACACTGACAGCTACCAGTGCTGCAGTGTGGCCACATTTGCAGCATTTGCAGCGCTGTTGGGAGTGGTGCATTATGGGTAGCTATCCCACAGAGCACCTCATCCCATTTTGGCGCCGTGGGTTGTGGGAAGGGGACGGAAGGGTGCGGGTCATTCCGCTTCCTGTCCCAATGCCCCGTGATGCATCGCTTCACATCCCAGCAGTCACTGGTTTTCCGTCCACGTTTTGCGCCATTGTGACTCTCCCAACGGTTTCTGTGCAGCGCGATTTCTGTGGGAAATGGAGCCCAAGTTGCTGAGGAATATGCTGCTGAGTCTCGCCAGCACATCACATTTGGCAGTTGAGCTATTCCTTCAGCTCCAAAGTGACAGTGAGGAGTCCAATGATGATGATGATGATATCGCGTATGACACTAAATTGCTTGTGGCATTCACGGAAATGCTCAGCACCGTGGAACGCCGCTTTTGGGCTCGGGAAACAAGCACTGAGTGGTGGGATCACATCGTCCTGGAAGTCTGGGATGACGAGCAGTGGCTGCAGAACTTTCGGATGAGAAAAGCCAGTTTCATGGGACTGTGTGCTGAGCTCGCCCCCACCCTGTGACGCAAGGACACGAGATTGAGAGCTGCCCTGACGGTGGAGAAGCGAGTGGCTATTGCAGTCTAGAAGCTGGCAACTCCAGACAGCTACCAATCGGTCGGGAACCAGTTTGGAGTGGGAAAGTCGACCATTGGAATCGTGTTGATGCAAGTTTGCAGGGCCATTAATCGCATCCTGCTAAGAAGAACCATGACTCTGGAGAACGTGCAGGATATTGTGGATGGCTTTGCACAAATGGGTTTCCCTAACTGTGGAGGGGTGATAGATGGGATGCATATTCCTATTCTGGCACCACTCCACCTAGCATCCGAGTACGTTAATCGGAAGGGGTATTTCTCTTTGGTTCTCCAGGCGCTTGTGGATCACCGTGGGCGTTTCATTGACATTAACACAGGCTGGCCTGGAAAGGTGAATGACGCATGCATCGTTCGGAACAGTGGCCTGTTCAGGAAGATGCAGGCTGGGACTTTTTTCCCAGACAGGAAGATCACAGTAGGGGACGTCGAAATGCCCATTGTGATCCTTGGAGACCCCACTTACCCGTTAATGCCTTGGCTCATGAAACCGTATACAGGGAAGCTTGACAGGAGCAAGGACCGGTTCAACTACAGGCTGAGCCGGTGCCGAATGACTGTGGAGTGTGCTTTTGGCCGTTTAAAAGGGCGCTGGAGATCTCTGTATGGGAAGCTAGACTTGGGGGAAAGCAGCATCCCCATGGTTATATCCGCGTGCTGTACCCTCCATAATATTTGTGAAGGGAAGGGTGAAAGATTCAGTCAGGCATGGACCACCGAGGTTCAAGTCCTGGAGGCTGAGATTGCACAGCCAGAGAGCAGGGCTACTAGAGAGGCCCAGCACAGGGCTACAAGGATTAGGGATGCCTTGAGGGAGGAATTTGAGGCTGAAAGCCAACAGTAACGTTTGTTGCCTTGCACGGGAGTGAAGTGCAGTGGTTACAATGTTCGTAGGAATCTGTTTTTCCTAAAATGATTTGCAGTGCCTGTTTCTTTCCTGGGCTACGGTATCTTTCATTTTCTGCAGTAATAAAGACTGTTTTCAAAGACAAGAAATCATTTATTGAAAAGAAAATAACTTTCTTGACAGACCACACAACATTTTGGGAACCTAAAAGGGCGGGGGGGGGGGGTGAACTGTACTGTCACAGGTTTGAATATGTCCTGTCTGGAGTGCTGTGCAATGAGTGCTGCACTTCAGGATGAAAATACTGCATGGTGATGGGGGTTGAGTGCAGAGGGTAAGGGTCATAGTTCTCAGGGCTGGTTGGTGAACGTACAGGTGTTGGAGGCAGCTGGTGGAGGTAAGAACCTGGATGCTGGGGAAGGGGGTTTGAAGCTGACATTGGGGCACAAGGGAAAGAGCTTTGGGACGGGGGGTGGGATGGCGCGGTAGTGCTCTGCCTGCATGGCTACGAGTGACTGGATAGAGTCCGCTTGGCGCGCCAGGATGCTTATCAAATGCTTTGTGCTTTTCCTCCTGGCCGCTGCATTTCTCTGGCAGATCCTGCTTTCCCTTTCCCTCCAGTCTTGCAGGTTTTTACTCTCTCTGGCAGACTGATCCATAACTGCTTTCAGCATGTTGTCTTTGCTTTTTTGCGGCTTCTTCCTGAGGTTTTGTAGCCTTTGAGCAATCGAGGAGACGGGCAGTCCAGCAGTCAAGGACACTTTCCGAAAGGCAAAAATGGCAACAGTTAACAGGGGTGGCATTGTTCATAATCTCATCCAGATAGTAATTCCCACACAGTGAAGGAGTTTACAGTCTTCACTTTAGCATACTTTTCCCATACTAAACAGACCACACAGAACCCAACAGGAGCCACGAAATGGTGAGTAAGGGGGACTGATTGCTTCAGGGCTGTGCAGGGGTTTCTGTGCGTTGGGGACAGCAAACAGCTACAGGGGGCATCTGCACTGAACAGTCTCCCAACATTTTCCACAGGAGTTAATCCTGGAAGATATCTCGCTGCTGCGGGTCACCAGGGAAGAGCAGGAAGGTCTTCTACAGCAATGCGGATTCCGCCCTGGCCCCTATACAGCTTGCCTGTGTGCAGCAATGGTCCCCCCACCCCTCGCGGCACAGTGGCGCGGACACGTTAGCCTGACTGGGACAAGGACCACAGTGGCTCTCCCTATAAACTTGCGCAGGTGCATTGCCCACGCTCTGGCTGAAACTTTTGAAGAGATTACTGAGGCCAATTACCGCGACGTGATAGACCACATCAATGGGCTATTCCACATCTAGGCATGCATGCATGCAGCCCTAACCCCCCGTCCTCTCCCGAAACATTTCCATCCTGAAAATAGAAGCCGCTTACCAGTAACCCGCTCCTCTGCTTGTCCTTCACCAAGTACCGGCTGCTGCGACTGGCTACCTTCCTCCTGGCTTGAGAAGAGCTCCTGGCTGCATGCCTCCAGGGACTCTGGGGTGTCTCCCCCCACCCCTGTACCCTCACTCTCGGTTTCCTCCCCTCCCTTCTCCTCCTCCTCCTCTCCCCCACTCTTCCCCCCCTCACTCAGAAGTGTCCATCGTGGTCCTCGGATTGGTGGTGGGGTCACCCCCAAGTATCGCATCCAGCTCTTTGTAAAAATGGCAGGTCGTGGGGGCAGCGCCAGAGCGGCGGTTTCCCTCGCGGGCTTTGCAGTAGGCACTCCGCAGCTCCTTTACTTTAACCCTGCATTGCAGTGCGTCCCGGTCATGGCCCCTTTCCAGCATGGCCTTTGATACCTGCCCAAAGGTATCGTAATTCCTACGGCTGGAGCGCAGCTGGGACTGCACAGCTTCCTCCCTCCAAACACTGATGAGGTCCAGCAACTCGCCATTGCTCCATGCTGGGGCTCGTTTGGCGCGTGGAGGCTTGGTCACCTGGAAAGATTCACTGATTGCACTCCACACCTGACTGAGCAAACAGGAAGGGGATTTTTAAAATTCCCAGGGCATTTAAAGGGCGGGTCACCTGAGGCCAGGGCAGTAGAGTCCGAACTGATGAGCAGAGTGGCTGAACAGGCATTCTGGGATACCTCCGAATACCTTGGAGGCCAATTACAGCGCTTTTGGTGGCCACGCTTGCGGAGCAGCGCTGCATCACCAGCGCTGCAATCCTTATACCCGAGGCAGAGCAGGAGTACAGCCAGCGCTGCAGCCAGGGAGATGCAGCGCTGTATGTGCCTTGCAAGTGTGGACGGTGACTAAGTTGCAGCGCTGTAAAGCCTCCACCAGCGCTGCCAAGCCAAGCCCTCAGTCTCCTTACTAGCCTCAGGAATGTCAGATAAAGGAGAGGACTTGTATGGTAAATCTTTCTCTCCATTCCGCTTCCTTACTAGATGTTGCATATGCCAGCTTAACTGGCATTACCTGAATTCTTAAATGCATAATCATGTAATCTTTATGTTGTCTTAACATGAAAGATTCTAGTTTTTTAAAAAACCCACCATAGTTGTGAGTCTCAAGGAAAAACTTGAAATTATGTGATCAGGAACTACTTGACTAGACAACACAGGAACACCATTTCTCATGGACTCTAGTGGCTCTGTAATGTGAGCAAAGACTGAGATCAGAGTATATGCAGAAGACTCACTGTACATCTTGCAGGATATACACTTTTGCTATGTAGCTAAATTAGCCACACACATGCTGGAGAACTTCTTTGCTACAAAGGATTACAAATAGCAAGTGTCAGACGCAGAACTAGAACCCAGATATCTTGATTCTACCATTGTAAAAAAGCAACTTTGCGTATCTGGGATTTATTACACATGGCATTTCATGATCAGAATTGTACATGAGCAATCCAAACTAGAGAATAAGTTCAAGATAGCTTGTTTTAAATGCAGCCTGTCTGAAGTGTCTGCCAATGGTCAGGCTATTAAATCTCAGCAGAATCTGAAAATCTTGTCACTGACTTTTCTCACTTGGCTTTGTAAAGCATCATGCATATCTATGCTGCTCTATAAATAATGATTAAGCATGTGAAAGCCAATGTGTTGGATGGTGCTCAGATGGAATGGAGCCAAAGGGATTGAAGTGTGTTGGCTTCTGCCCATTCCTGGAGGGAGGATTCTGGGCCAAATAGTGCTGCTACAGAGGAGTTGATTAACACAATTTTATAGAGCCAATTGCAGTGATTTCTGTGATTTATTACAGGGATACAAGATTCTCCCCCCCCCCTCCCCCATGGATAGCCCCGTCCTCCCATGGATTCGGGGGGACCACCAAATTTGGCAAATTTCTTCTCAAGGAAGCAGTTTGGGAGGGGTGCTGCCTGAAAAGAACTCTGTCTACATGTGTGGGTGTAATCCCATGTCTGTCTATAACGTACATTGTACTCTGCAGCATAGGTTGTTTCTTTTGACTATCTCCAGTAACACAATCCTTAACTTCAAGGTTACGTTATCTGAGCACTCATATAAACTATGTACTACTTATTTTAAGAACTGTTCTAAGACCTTTTATTCAACTTTCTTTATCCTGTCCCTTTGTGGGAAACATTCATATTTGTAGTTTCCAGGTTGCATTTACAGGCCTGGCTTTAAGAAAAGAAAATAATTCCACTTGTAAGATGAGCACACTAAATCTGGAAGTGATGAATAAATAGAGAACTACACTTTGAAGATTTCTTTTATGCAAAAAAAAAAAAATCAGTTACCTCCTCCTTCATACTCCCTGGCAAATATTATGCCAGTTTGTCATAAGCTAGCATTATAATGGTAGTTATCAAGCATTGGACTTGCTAAAATTTAAATGATTTCTTAGTTGATTCTCTGCACAAAAATTAAGTTAAATTCTAATTTATATCTAGAATGCTTATCTCCTTTCACATACTGTACTGAAGGTGCACATATTACCCTGCAGCAACTTCTAGCACATGAAAGGATTCTAGAAAAAAATTACAAAGCAAATACACTAGACTTACTTATAAGGGATCCACAAAAATTACACGAGATTGCTAACGTACAAATAAGCTGTCTAAACTGAGCATGCACAGCTTGTGTGAATTAAAGCTTGTACCTTAGCACTTAAAATAATTTAGACACATGACTGTTGACAGTTTTATCAAGTGTGTATATAAGGATAATAGAAAGTGCACAACACAGAATGAGTCTCTTTAACTTGCAGTCAAAATGAAGTTACAGTTGCAGCCACATCAGTAATTTGACTGTGTATTACCTGTCACAGTTCAGGGCAGTGACACCTATATTACCCCTCATGGTCCAGCAAAAGCACCATAATAGGTTCCTGGCTCTTCAGCCATCACCTCTCTTGGGCAGAGACCCATGTCTCTCTCCTTCCTGACCAGGGTATTTCCAGATTACATAGCTCCCTGCCTCTACTGTGACCCCTTGCTTCCTCACTGCCCCTCTGATGGGTTGGGTCACAGAAATCCCCTTGGGACTGCCACCTGATGTGCTGGGACTACCTCTGAGCCCATTTTCCCTGCCAGCTTGGGACTTCAGTACCTTGCCTGGTGTGCCAGACACACTAGCCTGCTACAAACACAGACCCAGGTCTGAACCACGTCCTGCAAAAGCTGTAGGCTTACCTGAAAACAGCTTAAGAAGTGCTCCTGTCTCCAACACCCAGATACCCAGTTCCCAGTGGGATCCAAACCCTAAATCGATCAGTTTTAAAGCTTTATAGAGGGTAAACTCATAAATGGTTCGCCCTCTGTAACACTGATAGAGATATGCACAGCTGTTTGCTCCCCCAGGAATGAATACCTGCTCTGGGTTAATAAGTAAAAAGTGATTTTATTAAATATAAAAAGTAGGATTTAAGTGGTTCCAAGTAATGACAAACAGAACAAAGTAAATTACCAAGCAAAAATAAAACAAAAACATGCAAGTCTAAGCCTAATATAGTAAGAAACTAAATGCAAGTAATCCTCAACCTCAGAGATGTTCCAATAAGCTTCTTTTACAGACTAGACTTCCTCCTAGTCTGGGTCCAGCAATCACTCAGACCCCTATAGTTACTGTCCTTTGTTCCAATTTCTTTCACGCATCTCTGTGGGGTGGAGAGGCTATCTCTTGAGCCAGCTGAAGACAAAATGGAGGGGTTTCCAGGAGCTTATATAGTCTCTCCCTTGTGGGTGGAAGCCCCTCTCTCCCCCTGTGTAAAATCACAGCTACAAGGTGGAGTTTTGGAGTCACATGGGCAAGTCACATGTCCATGCATGACTCAGTTCTCTACAGGCCCACACCATTGCCTACGTTAGCCTGAACGTTCCCAGGAACGTTCAGATGTGGATTGGCGTCTATGAAGGCCCATTGTTAGCCAATTACCTGAATAACCCCTTCACGCTATGTTGACTAAGTCTGCTTTAGGTGCTCTCTACAGTAAACACTCTAAATACAAGCATAGAGCCAAAACTTCAGATATAAAAATGATACATTCATATGAATAGATGAATACATTCAGTAGAGCATAACCTTTGCAGAGATGTGTTACATGGCATATATAGCATAAAAATATTCTAGTTATGTCATATTTACACTCATAAGCATATTTCTATAAAGCATTATGGGGTGCAACGTCACATCTCCAATAAAGCCAGGTTGCCTAAGCCAGCATACTTTACTTTTCTCCTCTGAGATGGTAAACAAGGTAACTGCCACAGTTAGGCTACTACACTGCTCTTTCTAAGCAAGCATATTTATTCTTAAGCATTTCAGAGAAAACATATTCAAAACAATAAAAGAAGATAGATACATGCCAGTAAATTTACCCAGAAATCACTCCTGACTCCAACAAGGGCTCTGGCTGGTGACCAGTCCTTCAAACCCCACCCAAGAGTGTCATTTACTCCTTTTTGTTAGTGGTTTTTTGTTTTGTTTAAAAAAACAAAACTGTCTTCATGTAAAAGGTGATCAGGGCCCTCAGGAAGAAACTTCAAAGGCTGAGTACAGAGGTGGGAATTTGCAACCTTCTTAAGTACTGCCTAAGAATTCCACTTCACACACATTGTCACAAAAGATCATGTGTCCCCTACATTGTTCAAGGAGGGAGGGATAGCTCAGTAGTTTGAGCATTGGCCTGCTAAACCCAGGGTTGTAAATTCAATCCAGTTTCTCTTCCCCCTCTGCCCCCACAGAAGCAGCCCTCTCTGTCTGCCTGCCTATAGTTCCGTGATTCCCTCCCAGTTCTCCCACAGCCTCTTCAGCTGCCAGGACCAGCATCCTGAGCAGCTCTGTGAGCTCTCCATGCTGAGGAATGGAAAAGCAGCACAGCAGTCATCCCCTGCAGCAGCAGTCTGCCTGTGGCTGTGTTCCTAGTGGCAGAACAGGAGCATTCCACCCTAACGATTGGTTCTTTGTTCCCAGAATGGAGCAACACACTCAGCTGTCAGATACTTCTTGGAGCTTTGAAAGGGGAGGGGCACATGCCTGCAGGGCTGGGGGGTGGCAAGTGGGGCAATTTGCCACAGGCCCCACAGGGGCCCCCACGAGAATATAGTATTCTATAATATTGCAACTTTTTTTTTTTGAAGGGACCACTGAAATTGCTTTGCCCAGGGCCCCCTGAATCCTCTGGGCGGCCCTGAGCAGCAGCGATCAAAACAGTGAGCAGAGCGGTCACGGCAGGCATTGTGGGATACTGGCAGGGCCGGCTCCAGACCCCAGCGCGCCAAGCGCGCGCTTGGGGCGGCGTCCCAGCGGGAGGGCGGCAGGCGGCTCCGGCGGACCTCCCGCAGACGTGCCTGCGGAGGGGCCGCTGGTCCCGTGACTCCGGTGGAGCATCCGCAGGCATGCCTGCGGGAGGTCCACTGGAGCCGCGGGGCCAGCGGACCCTCCACAGGCACGTCTGCGGGACGTCCACCGGAGCCGCGGGACCGGCGACCGCTAGAGCGCCCCCCGCGGCACGCCGCCCTGCTTGGGGCGGCAGAAATCCTAGAGCTGCCCCTGGATACTGGGGGAAGCCAGTTATGTCGACCTAATGTACAGCAGTGTCTACACTGACGCTTTGTCGCTTTAACTTTGCCGCAAAAAGCTCTATGCCTCTCGTTGAGGGGTTTTATTTTGTTGGCAAAATGTCAGAGTTTTGCCCCAAAAAGTAGCTTTGTAGTGCATACGCCTCCCGTTTTGTTGGCAAAAGGCAGCTTTGTAGTATAGACAAGGCCTTAAGTCAGTAAGGATTTGACCTGGATATTGCAAGAAACTGCCATAACTATTACATTACTTTTCAAGAATGTTAGTTACACAAAAATCTTTAGAAGACCAAGAAAATCTTGCGATCTTTGGAGAAGCCACAGAGGGTTCTCCTATCTCCTCCTACACAATCCTTAAAAAGTTTGTTGGGGAATCCTTATGCCCCACCATCTGCAAGCCATAAAGATATGTCTACACAACAAAAAAAACTGGTAGTTGACCTGTGCCAGCCAACTCAAGGTATGGCTACACTTGCAGCTGTACAGCGCTGGGAGTTAATCCTGTCTTTGTACAGCTGAGTAGGGAAAGCGCTGCAGTCTGTCCACACTGACAGCTGACAGCACACTGTCATGGCCACATTTGCAGCATATGCAGTGGCATTGTGAGTGGTGTGTTATGGGCAGCTATCCCACAGATCACCTCTTCCCATTTTGGCGCCGTTGGTTGTGGGAAGGGGGCAGAGTATGTGGGGCATTCTGGTTCCTGTCCCAATGCCCTGTGATGCATCGCTTCACATCTCAGCAATCCCCGTGTTTCCGTCCACATTTGGCGCCATCTTTCAACGATTTCTCTGCAGCGCAATCTGAGTTCCGTTTCGGTCTGTGGGAAATGGAGCCCGAACTGCTGAGGAGTATGCTGACGAGTCTCGCCAGCACATCACGTTTGGCAGTTAAGCTATTCCTTAAGATCCAAAGTGACAGTGAGGAGTCCGACGATCATAGCGAGTCACGTAACGCATACGACAAAATTGCTTGTGGCATTCACGGACATGCTCAGCACTGTGGAACGCCGCTTTTGGGCTTGGGAAACAAGCACAGTGGTGGAATCACATCGTCATGCAAATCTGGGATGACGAGCAGTGGCTGCAAAACTTTCGGATGAGAAAAGCCACTTTCATGGGACTGTGTGAGGAGCTCGCCCCCACCCTGCGGCGCAAGGACACAAGATTGAGAGCTGCTTTGCCAGTGGAGAAGCAGGTGGCTATTGCAGTCTGGAAGCTGGCAACTCCAGACGGCTACCGATTGGTCGCGAACCAGTTTGGAGTGGGAAAGTCGACCATTGGAATTGTGTTGATGCAAGTTTGCAGGGCCATTAATCGCATCCTGCTAAGAAGAACCGTGACTCTGGGGAACGTGCAGAACATTGTGGATGGCTTTGCACAAATAGGTTTCCCTAACTGTGGAGGGACAATAGATGGGACCTATATTCCTATTCTGGCACCACCCCACCTAGCATCCGAGTACATTAATCAGAAGGGGTATTTTTCTATGGTTCTGCAGGCGCTTGTGGATCACCGTGGGCATTTCATTGACATTAACGCAGGCTGGCCCGGAAAGGTACATGATGCACACATCTTTTGGAACACTAGCCTGTTCAGGAAGCTGCAGGCCGGGACTTTTTTCCCAGAGCGGAAGATCACAGTAGGGGATGTGATCCTTGGAGACCCCGCTTACCCGTTAATGCCGTGGCTCATGAAACCGTACACAGGGAGCCTTGACAGCAGCAAGGACTGGTTCAACTACAAGCTGAGCCGGTGCCGAATGACTGTGGAGTGTGCTTTTGGCCGTTTAAAGGGCTGCTGGCGATCTCTGTATGGGAAGCTGGACTTGGGCAAAAACAGCATTCCCACGGTTATATCCGCGTGCTGTACCCTCCATAATATTTGTGAAGGGAAGGGTGAAAGATTCAGTCAGGCATGGACCTCCGAGGTTCAACGCCTGGAGGCTGAGTTTGCACAGCCAGAGAGCAGGGCTATTAGAGGGGCCCAGCACAGAGCTGCAAGGATTAGAGATGCATTGAGGGAGGAATTTGAGGCTGAAAACCAACAGTAATGATTGGTGCCCTGCACGGGAGTGAAGTGCAGTGGTTACAATGTTAGTAGGAATCTGTGTTTGCTAAGCTGATTTGCAGTGCCTGTTTCTTTCCTGGGCTAAGGTATCTTTTACTTTATGCAATAATAAAGCCTGTTTTCAAAGCCAAAAAATCCATTTATTGAAAAGAAAATTAATTTATTGAAAGAAACACAACTTTTTGGGAATCAGAAAGGGTAAGGGGGTTGGGTGGGGAATGGTACACTCACAGATTTGCGTATGTCCTGTCTGGAGTGCTGTGCAATGAGTGCTGCACTTCAGGATGGCTATACTGCATGGTGATGGGGGTTGAGTGCAGAGGGTAAGGGTCATAATTCTCAGGACTGGTTGGTGAACGTACAGGTGTTGGAGGCAGCTGGTGGCGGTAAGAACCTGGATGTTGGGGAAGGGGGTTTTGAGCTGACATGGGGGCACAAGGGAAAGAGCTTTGGGACAAGGGCTGCAGGGAGGGGTGGGGGCGGTAGTGCTCCGCCTGCATGGCTACGAGCGCCTGGATAGAGTCCGCTTGGCGCTCCAGGATGCTTATCAGCCGCTCCATGCTTTGGTTTGATGCGCTGCGTTTTCCTAGCAGATCCCGCTTTCCCTCTCCTTCCACTCCTGCGCTTTTTGATTCTCTGTGAGAGATTGATGCATCACTTTGTGCAGCATGTCGTCTTTGCTTTTTCGCAGTCTCTTCCGGAGTTTTTGCAATCTCTTAGCCGGTGATAACACGGACAGCTGAGATCTCAAGGTTGCATCTGTAAAGGCAAAATGCAACACTTAACAGAGGCAGCATTGTTTATACCAGACAGAGTAATGATTCCCCCGCACTTAAGGAGGGCATACACAGTCTACACAATAGCATAATTTTCCCATCCCAAAGAGAGCGCACATATCCCACGGGAGCCCCGAAATGGTAAGTAAGGGGGACTGATTGCTTCAGGGCTGTACTGTCCTCTGGGTTTCTGTGCCTTGGGGAGAGCCAACAGCTGCAGGAGGCACGTACACTGAACACTGTCCCAACATTTTCCACAGGAGTTTATCCTATAAGATATCTCGCTGCTGAGGGTGACCTGGGAAGCAAGGGAGGGTCTTCTACTGCAATGCGGCTTCCGCCCTGGACCCTATGCAGCTTTCCTGTGTGCAGCAATGGTCCCCCCACACCTCGCAGCACAGTGGCGCAGACACATTAGCCTGACTGGGACAAGGACCACAGCGGCTCTCCCAATAAACCTGCGCAAGCGCGTTGCCCACGTTCCAGATGAGACTTTCGAAGAGATTACCGAGGCCGATTACTGCGACGTGATAGACCACATCAGTGCGCTGTTCCGCATCTAGGCAGGCATGCATGCATGCAGCCCTAACCCTCCTCTCCCGAAAAATTTCCTTCCTGAAAATAAAAGCCGCTTACTGGGAACCTGCTCCTCTGTTTGTCCTCCACCAAGTACCGGCTGCTGCGACTGGCTACCTTCCTCCTGGCTTGAGAAGAGCTCCTGGCTGCATGCATCCAGGGACGCCGGGGTGTCTCCCCCCGCCCCAGTACCCTCACTCTCGCTTTCCTCCTCCTTCTCCCACTCTGAAGTGTCCACAGTGGTGCTCGGAGTGGAGGTGGGGTCACCTCCAAGTATCGCATCCAGCTCTTTGTAGAAACGGCAGGTTGTGGGGGCAGCACCAGAGCGGTGGTTTCCCTCACAGGCTTTGCAGTAGGCACTCCGCAGCTCCTTCACTTTAACCCTGCATTGCAGTGCGTCCCGGTCATGGCCCCTTTCCATCATGGCCCTTGATATCTGCCCGGAGGTATCGTAATTCCTATAGCTGGAGCACAGCTGGGACTGCACAGCTTCCTCCCTCCAAACACTGATGAGGTCCAGCAACTCGCCATTGCTCCATGCTGGGGCTCGTTTGGCGCGTGGAGGCATGGTCACCTGGAAAGATTCACTGATTGCACTCCACACCTGGCTGAGCAAACAGGAAGGGGATTTTTAAAATTCCCGGGGAATTTAAAGGGCGGGTCTGACGGTTGGTCACCTGAGGCCAGGGCAGTAGAGTTCGAACTGATGAGCAGAGTGACTAGAACAGGCATTCTGGGATACTGCCAAATACTTCTGGAGGCCAAAGGGGGAAGGGATAGCTCAGTGGTTTGAGCATTGGCCTGCTAAACCCAGGGTTGTGAGTTCAATCCTTGAGGGGGCCAGGGTTGTAAATTCAATCCTTGAGGGGGCCATTTAGGGATCTGGGGCAAAAATCAGTACTTGGTCCTGCTAGTGAAGGCAGAGGGCTGGACTCACTGACCTTTCAAGTTCCCTTCCAGTTCTAGGAGATTGGTATATCTCCAATTATTACCTATTACCAGAGCGCTTTGGGTGGCCACACTGACAGCGCTGCAGCAGCAGCGCTATACTCTTTATTCCTCTTGTGGAGGTGGAGTACAAACAGCGCTGTAACCGCGGAGATACAGTGCTGTATGTGCCTTGCCAGTGTGGACCGGGAGTGAGTTACAGCGCTATAAAGCCACCACCAGTGCTGTAACTCTCAAGTGTAGCCAAGGCCTTAGGCTTGGGCTGCAGGGCTGTTTCATTGCTCTATAGACTTTTGGAAGTTCCAGACATGGGCAGCCCAAATCTGTTGTCTCGGGTCAGCTACAGGTTTTTCTTTGTTGTGTAGGCATACCCTAAGAGGCTTATCAGGGCCTCACTGTCTCTGGGGATGTTAAATATATCTGTTTGTGAGCTCATAACACCTTAATTGAAGGTATTAGAAATATGACAAAGGTTTCCTTTATTCAGAATATTCAAATTTTGTTTAGCTTCTGTGAAGTCTGACTAAAAGCTTCCCCTCTTCCAAACTCATTGGCTTTTTGTGATGACCATTCACGCTAGCACTCATGGCATCAGGTTTTTCCTGCCATCTTTATGGTATGCAAAGTGTGGGTGGCTTTTTATTAAATAAAGCCCAATATTTCCCCTTGGCAGGTTACATTTAAATTACAGACCTGTAAAGTTGTTGTCTGCAGAGTTCTCACACTTGACTAAAGGAAAAAGTTGCAGAGTGAATAGACTTCAGTCTTATGAACTGCTTTCTCACTACCTAGCCTTGTAAAATTAGCAATGTTGCAACTTCCTGTAATATAAACATATAATTAAACATACTTTCTTTGTTTTGGCTATGGAATAACATCTTTATTTGGTTGCCTTCCTTTAGGTTAAAAAAGAAGTTGGTGATGTTAGTATCCTAATCAACAATGCTGGTATTGTAACTGGAAAGAAGTTCATGGATTCCCCAGATTCACTTGTAGAGAAAACCATGGAGGTGAACACCATGGCACACTTCTGGGTAATGTACAGATATTCTTTTTTTTATAGGGAGCTGTGAAAGAATATTGGCACTTAAGTCTGGTTTGGAAATGAGGGGGGAAATCTCTTATGTAATTGCTGTTTAACTGGTTGATCTTGTAAAGCCCTACATGCAACTCGATGACATTTGTTTGTGAGTTCCAGAAATAGAGGAGACAGAGAGGCGGCCCACAGAAAGCTTGTGGGAGAGAGTTAAGGGATGTGTTTAGCCCCTTGTGCGGGCAATCACTTCTGCGTAAAAAGCAATAAAATCACACACACACACACACACCCCAGTATTGCCTGATATTAAGAGAT
Source organism: Mauremys reevesii (assembly GCF_016161935.1). Taxonomy (NCBI): domain Eukaryota; kingdom Metazoa; phylum Chordata; order Testudines; family Geoemydidae; genus Mauremys; species Mauremys reevesii. Next base: position 221,595,248 of record NC_052624.1, on the reverse strand, counting down.
ACTTCTGGGAAATGTAAAGCTGAAAAGTACTGTTATTGTGGGCAGTCTGGTGCTATAGCCCTTGATCTGAACTGACTCAGAGCACGGCTGCCAAAGCTGCCATAAACTGGCTACTTCATCAACCATTAGCAGAAAAGAGCCTGGTTCAGGTGCTGTCATGGGTTGGGTCAGAACTTATTCTGATTGCATCCTATCACCTGTTTGCCACTGGGAACTTTAGAGTGGCTCCTCTAAAGCACTCTTACTTGGTGTCTTAAATGTCAGACTGACATATGCCGGCATGATTGATTTGAAGACTTTTATCTTAAATTAGTCATTTGATTTGCATTTCGCTATGAAGGAGATGAACTGATATTGTAATAAAGAACTGAAGGTAAATTATGATCCAATAAAGAAGGAGTGGTGAATTAGAATATGCTGCTCTGTTTCTGTTTGCTGGAAAACGTGGAAATGACTCATGATGGGTAGCTGAAATCAGCAAATGATGGCGGAAAGGTTAGGAGTTCACTTTTCCCTTCTCAGCTGCTATTTTTAAGATGGAAGCCTACTTGGAAAATGTTGTAGTACTGAGCTCCTAAGTGTAGGGAATTTACAGCTTCCAAGGACTTCAGTGATTGCAATCTCACTGGCAGCAATCTAGTTTCGGACTCCCCCTAGTGGATGACTACAACATCAAGAAAACTATGGACACATATTGGAGAGTCCTTAGAGATCCACCTTGGCGGATTCAGTTAGTAGACAAAGTGGAAATACTTCCTGTCCTAATTAATATGTATCTTATTAGAATGAGGGAGAAGCATTAAGACTTAATAGGTCTCCTTAATAGGTGGCACTTTTTCCAATAGTAATGCTCTAATTGCACAATTAAATCACTTTAAGTAATGTTTAACTGTAAGTGTGGGTTTCAATGTGTTTCATAGACTTATAAAGCCTTCCTTCCAGCCATGATGGCCTCTAACCATGGACACTTGGTTAGTATTGCAAGCTCAGCAGGACTGATTGGAGTCAATGGGCTAGCAGGTTAGTGTATCGAGATCATTCTAAATGGAATCTAAAGGTATGTTCTTGGTTATACTCTTCAACTACAGCTCTTAGGCCAAGCCGTCTGACACTTGTACACTTAATGGCTCTTACTTACCTCAATGGGACCTAGGTTCTCAGCCCCATTAAAAATTCTTTTTACCTTTTATTAAAGGACTGGGCCGGAGGTGGGAAGGGGAAGAAGAGAACAGTTAAAGCATTTGAAATGTAAAGTGTTAAGTAAGGATTTTATTATAACATCTTGTGGCTTTTTCCCTTTTGCTGGAGAGTTTGTAGAAGGAATATCCACCCTTTCCTCCACTCCCCTCAATTGAGATTTTAGATGGTATTAAAGATGATAATAACTACCCTTCTGGGGGGAAGGAGACTAATTGAAATGGACTAGGTTTGGAGCTGCTGCTGTTACTAAGTCTGGTCCTCTTGCTTAGAAGATGAAGCAGGACGCACAATAGGAGAGAAAAGAACAGCAAAGATAGAAAATGCAGCTTCTGTGTCTTTGATGTTGACTCTTACTTGCAGCATTACTGCTGGAAAAACACAGGCATGGCCACCCTGAGACCTGGCAAACTTGTATCTGGCCATTTAGGACATTTGGTTTTTGCTGCCTTTCTGATAACAGGCTTACAGCAGTGTTGCAAAACATGTAGGCATGGCTGGCTTAGCCACTCTTAGCCACAGAAGGTGAAAGAAAAGAAATATTGTGAGGAAGGGAAAAGACACATGATGGGAGCGGGAGGAGTCTCACATACCAGGTGATGGTTGGGGTTTACCCAGAGCCAGTGGAGGTGAATCCCTCTCTCTGGCCCAGTCTAATTAGCACATGTCTCAGGATTAGATCGACACAGGCCCAGTGGCGTCACCGGGGATTCTTTGTCCTAGGAGACAGCCGAAGTGGCAACTATGATGGTAAAGTTTGTCCCTCTCTCAGACAGCTTTTGATTGGTGGTGGGGAGTCTTTTCTTTTAAGGACCCCAAAAGGGAGCAATGGCAGAGTAGCCCATCCCCTTCATTATTTTGTTCACCAAGTAGGCCTAATTTTTGGCACACCAATTTGGGTTCATTAATTTCTGGTCCCAGGCTTTTTTTGTTGACCAAGCATAATCTTAAAACTTTCCTTGAATTATATCATTCGGCCTTTTTGTACGAACTAACTTAGTCTTTCTGTCTCCCTTTCATACCTGTTCACATCAGCATTTGTTATAGGTTATTGTGACAATTCATAAACTTACACTCACTTTTTGCAGTTCAGCTCACAATTAAGATAAATGTGTAAGCACAGTTATTTTAACAGTACCCAGACTACTCTTGTTAGAGCATAATTTTGCCAGACTTTCTTCTCAAACAAGAGGTTGTGCTTGGTTTGCCCAGCACGAGACACTGGACTAAAACCATGTAGTTATGTTGTTTATGAGACTTGAGAGATTTTTCTCTTAATGAAAAAATTAGCTATAATAAATAACTCTTCATCTTTCTTCACTCTACAGATTATTGTGCAAGTAAATTTGCAGCCGTGGGCTTTGCAGAAACAGTTGGTTTAGAAATGCTGGCTCTAGGGAAGACAGGCATTAAAACCACTATTGTGTGTCCTTACTTCATCAACACAGGAATGTTTGATGGTTGTAAAACCAAGTGAGTGAATTTTGGGGTTTTGTGTTTAATTAGTATATGGCACGTCAAAAGTGTTTGATTAAATACATGATTTATGAAAGGGGATTAGTAATCAGTAGAAATTACATAATCTGAAACTATTATTAGGTAGGTTTTTCTTCATTGTGCCATTTTTAGGGCTCATAGACAAAGCCCAATGATTGCCAGACTGCAGAATCTAAGACTTTTTAATTACATTTCTAGCCTCTATGGTACGAATATGAATCTTCCAAATATCAAGCTAGTGTAATCCAATGAAGAGTTCTCTTCCTGTTTCTGCAAATAGCCTGAAACAGTAACTCTGGAAAAAAATGTAAACTGCCACTCAGATTATTAACTCTACAACCTAGTGACGGTGTTACTTTAATTGTCAACACATTTAACTACTTCGCTGCTCATTTGAGAGGACACAGACTATGGCCTTGGCTACACTTGCGAGTTACAGCACAATAAAGCAGCCCCGGGTGCCCTAGCTAACTTCCCGTCCACACTGGCAAGGCACGTAGAGCACTCTGACTCCACAGCTACAGCACTGCTGGTACTCGACCTTGGCGAGTGGAATAACATTTGCTGTGCCCTGCTGGAGTGCCGCGGCTCCAGTATGAACGAGGTGTTGCGTTACTGCGCTGTGATCAGCCTCCGGAAACGTCCCATAATCCCCTTAAGTCAAGTGGCCACTCATGTCATTGTTGTGAAATCGGCTGCAGGAGTGCAGAAATGCCCTTTCAGAGCTCCTTATCAGCGCCGAGAAAAAGCAAACATTTACTGTTTGAGTGAGTGAGAGAGAGGCGGGAGGAGAGGGGGGGTCTGAACTTACAAGACAGCCTGCTGACACACTCTCAGCACCCCAAAAACCCTCTCTCTCTCTCTCTCTCTCCCCACATACACACAACACACTCCCTGTCATTCTCCACCCCACCCCACCCCCATTTGAAAAGCACGTTGCAGTCACTTGCATGCTGGGATAGCTGCCCATAATGCACTGCTCCCATTGCCACTGCAAGTGCCGCAAATGTGGCCACGCCAGTGCATTTGAAGCTGTCAGTGTGGACAGACTGCAGCGCTTTCCCTACTGTGCTCTATGAAGGCGGGTTTAACTCACAGCGCTCTGCATGTGCAAGTGTAGCCATGCCCTCAGTGTTTCTTTTCTCACAATCTCATGTCTTCTCCCTAGATGCCAAAAGCCTCAACTGTCTCCTATTTGGCTGCCAAATCTCCACGTTCCTCATGACAGCTTCAGTAGTGTAGCTAGTCGTTGTCAGTACAACCTTTCATGGCATGTTAAACACAGAAAATGTAGAAGCCGAATAAACTTATCTAAATAAAAATTTTGCTTGATTTGAAGATAGCAAGAATTGAGCTCACAGGTGCCAATCCCAAGTGAAAACAAGACAGGAGCTGGTCACCACTTTCAAACTGATTTGTCAGGTGTTATATAATTCCATGAACAGAACTTCATTTTTATAATGTTTGCTTCTAAGTTAGAGGCAAAATCTTTGTAAAATGTGGTATCCTTCTTTTGTAAGGAGCAAACTTTAAATTTGAAGCTGTCTTGTTCTAAATTTGAAGTTATCCGGATGAAACAGAGGGGAAAGTTTTGACAATGTCATATTAGTAGCCATATGTTGTCTTTTTCCAGGTGGCCACGTCTACTTCCTATTCTAGATTTGGAGTATGCAGCTGAGAAGATTGTGAGTGCTATTCAACGGGAGCAAGTGCTTCTGCTGATGCCACGAAGCATGTACCTTTTATGGGTTATGAAAAGGTAAGGATGGGATTCTCCTTGTCATGTTTGTGTCTTTCTGCTGTCAAATGCATTTTGTTTAGTTGCATGATTGTGGACTCTACATGCTACTATATCAAATGATTACTTGGGCTGTTGAGTCTAAGCCTACTTAGATATTTACCTTTGTGGGTTTCAAGTTGCTTTTAAGTTTTAGATAAGTTGTTGCTACAGGAAGGCTTCCTCAGGTGGTGGTCTTGGATAACTTGCATGTCTACATGTCTTATACCAGACTCTGAAGAGTCCCAGTAAGGAACACTTTCCCATTGCTATACATATTTAAATAATCTCTAAAGGGAAACTGTTGTTAGTATTGACTGAGCAAAACTACAACAGAGTTTTCTTCTTGGCTATGTAGAGGGGCTGCCCTTGTAATACTGTTGAGCACTTATGCAGGTCAGTAGGAGTTGCTGGATGCTCAACATTCTTGAAGATCTGGCCACTGAGTTAGGTGGCCAAATATGAATTTAGGAGCCTATCTTTAGGCTCCTTTATTTTATTTTATTTTATTTTATTTTATTTATTTATTTATTTAAATCTTGGCCCATAGTTTGATTCTAAATCTCTCTAATTAAGCCAAAGGGAACCAAGAGTACTGCTACAGTGGATGTGTTAAAGCAGTGCAGGCACAAATAGGGACACAAAATAACCCTTGTAACAGCACAGAGAATAGAATAAGTCAACAAAGATGGGCTGTAGCACATAACTTCTAATATTAGGGTTAGCAGGTGGGTGAAGAGGAGCCACCTGAATCTCAGAAGGATTTGTGAAGGACTTTGAAAAGAAAGGGACTACTGTACCAGAAACAAACTGGTTCTGGAAATATTATCATCTTCCTGGCTTCAGATAACACAATTTGCTGCAATTTAATAGGCATGTATATTGCTGTATATTAATAGAGCTATCATACTAGCATCTAGAAGCCACAGTGAGGATCAGTGCTGCATTGCATAAACGCACAAAAATGCTTCTTCTGCCCTGACATGCTTGCACACCCTGGGTATGTTGAAGGCCAAAGGTAGTGTGTGCTGGTTTGAATGCTGAGCATACCAATAGCATATTTAATGCATGCTCTATTGTGGCTTATTTCTATTGGAGTTTATTAACTTTACTGGAAGCTTGATGCAATATTATCCCACTGCTTTAAAAAAAAAACTAGGATAAAACACTAGAGAAGGCTATGAAGACCTTTTTCTTTAGTGCTTTCAAAATATATTTGTTATTTAGGCATTTTTTTAAGTTCCTGGACTATTTGAAGCCTGGTCCCGCTCCCAGCAGCAGTTAGTGGTCCAACACCTATTTTAAAATCAATGTTTCTATTTTTTTTTTTAAATGTAACCGTTCCCAGTTTGGTTTTGACAGTAGAAAGTGATTCTGTAAGTAGCAGGAAGTGCATAAACAGCTACTGAAAAGATAGCTTCAGAGGCGGGAGAAGGGCAGCTTAAAATTTTTTCCCTCCTAACTTCTCTTCTCCATCCTCCTCCCCAAATATCCCTCTTCATTTGCCCTTGTCTTTCTACTAGACATTTATTCATAGTTGCATCCTAAAAACTCGAGAGACACTGGGCATCTAGGTGAGCATGCATGAGACACTTTTAGGGAGGAGTGAAAAAACTGTTTCAACAAAAATCCTGTACTTCAATTACAAATATATAATTTTTATAGCGTCTGCCACCACTTGAGTGAGTTAAGTATCTCTACAAAACTGCAAATCCTGTTGTACAGATGGGTTATGCTAATATGGAGAAGTTTGGCTTTTGAGGTCTTGAGTACAAAAATAATTATTCCTAGGACTGACAGTTTCCAAAATAAATTGAGAAATTGGGCCCACTTAGATTGGGGAACGTCTTTCATTTAAATTTCTTTATGTACATTATCATGTGGACAGTGAGGCAGTATGTTCTAAAGGAATGTGTCCATTTAGTGACTGAGTTCCTGAGTTCTAATCCTGGCTCTGATATTGGGGAATCACTGCCTCAGTTTCTCTCTGTACACTGGGAATACTTGCTACCCCATAAATACATTCTGAAGACTGGTAGTACTTCACTTTAGAATCTGTAACACTTTGTATTCTTGGGCTTAACCTCATAGATCACTTCTGTGATTTATAAGACTATGTAAATACTCTGGTGTGTTTTTTCCTTCAGTATTTTGCCTGTGAAAATGGGAATACTCCTTGGAGACTACTTCGGGGCCTTCCAATTAATGGACCACTTCAGAGGTCGAGTGAAGAAGGACTGAAAATAAAGAATGAAAATATCCAATACTAGCAGGTCTAAATTAATGGACCAGTTTAGAGTTTAAAAAATGGCCTGCTGTTTCAGCTGCACAGAACTTGCCTTCTGTATAACTGTGCCTCGTACTTTTGTTAATTAACCGTTTTAATCAACAGTTTCCAACATGAGCTCTGTCTCCTTCATTCCCTGAATAGCTATCCTCGATGTGATGCCTGTCATAGTCTCTTATCCTTAGTGAATTTGTATGGGTATCCATTTCACAAACTAATCACAACTGGCACCTATATGGGTATTCTCAGTTAAGAAACAGGGTGTAATGGGTTGGGAAGCTAAATTGGCTTTGCATGACTTCAAGATAGTCCCCTCCAGAACAATATTGCTGTTAGGGCTGTCTGAGAAAGCTTATCTTTGTCACTGCCTTTACTGTTCAGTTGATGATTGGAAGTATTTAACTTTCAATTTCCTGGGCTGTTTGGCATCTTTTATGAGCACTAACATTCACATTCATAAAATTAAGTAAAATGGCAGTTGTAGACACTGAAAATATTTTCCATACCTGTGATGTTGATTCACTAATCAAATACATCTGAAGGATAATAATCAATTTACTATTAATGTCTGTGAAAAAGATTCCAATGATTATAGATGTATCCCTTCCAGAGATGGGCTGATAACAATTGTACATGCTTGTCTGATTACAAATGTTAACTTTTAAATAAATGCCCATATTTTTAGTAGGACTGAGTCATTTATCAAATATAAAAAAGGGAAAATATAAAGTTATGTCTAAAATATTGTAACTCTTAACGCTGTCTTGAAACAAGAGATACAGAGACACACTGAATAAGAGTGGCAGTGAAAGAGGCTTCAGAAATCCTTTCAGGTGAGATGACTGGCAACTAAAAGCAAACCACTGGCAATAAATCGCTTAACATGAGTTTCTCTGTTAGAAATTCTTGCGGAGCCTGGTGGTGGAGGAAGTTAAATTGGATGGAATCATTCTACACCTGTAAAAATCAACAAGGACAAACTATCAACCATGCAATAATTTAAAAGTTTAAATAACTTATTATTTGCTCCTCTGAATCGACTTTGCATCATTTATACTAATCCCATTCATTATAGTAGCTCTGCTACTCCTCATTTCTCTCTTACGCTACATCTATGCTGCACGCCTAAGTTTCCCCTAGGCTGCGCAGCAAGGTATCAAGGGCCGCGCAGGCATGGAGAGACGCCTCTCCCCTCCTCCGGCCCAGCCCTGCCAGAGCTGCTGCAACTGGGGAGAGAAACCTTTCCCCTAGCCCCAGACTGCTGTGGTGAGAGAGGGCTGGGGGGTGTGCTCTCTCCCCACCGCAGTCCTGGGGCAGCCTACACCACAAACCCCTCATCCCCGGCCCCATCCCATGGCCTGCATCATCCCCAGCCAGAGCCCTCACACCCCCCGCACTCCAACCCTCTGCCCCAGCCCTGAGCGCCCTCCCGCACCCCGAATCCTTCATCCTGGCCCCACCCCATAGCCTGCATCATCCCCAGCCAGAGCCCTCACCCCCCCCCCCCAGCATCCCAACCGTCTGCCTCAGCCCTGAGTCCCCTCCCACACTCCAAACCACCTCCATATTGGTGGACATAATAAAACTCATTCCACACATGGACGTAAAAAGTTAGAGGCAACACTGCTGTATACCTCTTGCGACAGCATGTAAGGTAGGTGTAACTACATGCAATGATGAAAAACAGGCCGCGTCCACACTGGTATGTAGCTACATGTATCAGTGAAAGGCTCTGCTGGGGGGGTAGTGGGGAGCACTATATTTCTTTGCTGCCTCTCAGCTGCTTGAGCCTTTGCCCGTGGTGGGGAAAGACTCCCCCTGTGATGGGGAAAGACTCCAACAGCAGGACACTACACTGTTAAAAATAGTGTAGATGGGAAGGTTCTCCTTAGGGGAGTAGAAAGCCCTGCAGGGTACATACCCAGAGTTCAGGATTGTCTTTACTTGCCTAAGCTGTACACAGCTATTTATACCTGTGCTGGCCCTGGGGTGCCAAAGAGTGTGCGGTGTAGACATACCAAAGTTTAGATAATTAAGAAACCATGTATTTAAAACTTAGGAAGGAAGGATGATCTGTCCTCAGTATTTTGCAGTGGCCTTCTAGTTATGAAACTAAAAGCCTCTTCTGTAAATGTGAACCTTCTGAAGGTGTAGACTACCAGCTGCAGAGCTTAAACTTGTTCCCACTGGTAGTAAACTTTAAACATACCAGAGAAACACAAATCTGAGTCACGTTTCACCTTAAACAAGGACTGGCTTATAGGAAAAAAACTGGGTTATCCCAGAGATGAAGTGCACCATTTGACCAGAAACTTAATCAAGTTCTAAATTTGACTGGGCATCAATGCTTTGTTCGTTTGTTTTTGCAGCAAAAAGGTGTATGCTTCTGTATCCATTCAAAAAGGTGTATGCTTATATGGATAGGCGGCCAATGCTACATAATCGTACTTCAGATGATTTACAGTTTTACTCAAAGTTAGAGTGAAAGCCAAGTGGGTTGTGTGATGTGCTCTCCTTCAAAGCATCCTGTAGGAAATGTTTATCACTTCATGGTTATGGCATCTAAATCTTCAGTAGGAGAGTGAGTGTGGAGCTAATAGTTTAAATTGACTATCCAAAACCAAAAAAGTTATTATTTAAGTCTATTTTCACAAAATACCTAGTAAAACAAAGAATGCAACATATGTGATTTAACTTATAATTGTACAAAACTTGCAGATTTAGGTTTAAAGGCTTTGGCAGATCTAGTCTAGGCTACAGAAGTAAGTCAATGAAAGTCACCTTGCATCTACCTATTTGTGTGTCTACACTGAAATTTGTCTCCTGGCAATCTAAGTATCCCATTATGGCAACACAGTAACACCACCTCCCCAAACAATGTTGAGCTATAGTTGACATACTGTGGTAGACACTGAGTGAGTGTAGACACTCTGTAACCTATGGCAACCCTAAGGGTCCTCAAGTAGCAGTCCCACAATGCCTGACAGTAACCAGTTTGGTCACAAGGGTGAACTACACTGCCCAGGGGTCACGGAGACTGGAAGCCACCCCTTTTCCTGAGTGCCCAGTTTGGTGAGCACACCTATCCGCTCTCCCTTGTCGTGTGCAACTGTTCAACTGCTCTAGACGTGCTCCTGCCTGGAGTAGCCAGGAGGTATTGGGTCTCCTGGGCCTATGAGGAGAAGAGGCTGTGCAGGCACAGCTACAGCCCAGTCATAGAAATGTGGACATCTATGAAGAGATTGCCGGGGGGAGGCAGGCAAAGGGGAACAACAGGGATCAGTACCAGTGCTGCGTGAAAGCGAAGGAGCTGTGGCATAACACATGGCCAGAGGGACCAACAGTCAGTCTGGTGCCAAACCGCAGATCTGCTTATACAATGAGCTGCAAGCCGTATGTGGTCACGATCCCACCAGCATCCTGCAGACCACTAGGCATACCTTCAAGGAACCCAAGACACAGACTTCTGCTCTGAACAGCAAGGAGGTGGGACACGAGGAGGGGGAGGAGGGAGGCAGTCCAGCTAATTCTGTGAGCCAGGATTTTTTGAGCCTCCACCAGAGTCTAGCCAGTCCAGCCAAGCACGGATAAGCTCAATCCAGAGGAGCAAACCTTGGGTAAGCGTGTGCATGACGTCTCCCTTACAATGTTTAAATGTAGAAATGGTTCCTGGCCCAACCCCAGGTTAGCAGGGACACCGGTATCTACTTTTCATCGCTTTACTCATACAAACAACTCTACCCCATCTGTTTTTCATTCCCCTGTGGGATTAGGTGGTGGGACCACGTGGAACAGTTTGTTTGTGCATGTAGGGATGTCCCTTGTATCCTCCTGAGTGAGCTTGATAAAACTTTCATGGAGATACCCTGCAGTGCTCTCCTGAAGGTTTCTAGGGATGGCTGCTGTCATAATTATAAAGGGAAGGGAACAGCCCTCCTGTGTACAATACTATAAAATCCCTGATGGTCAGAGACACCAAAATCCTTTTACCTGTAAAGGGTTAAGAAGCTCAGGAAACCTGGCTGACACCTGACCCAAAGGACCAATAAGGGGACAAGATACTTTCAAATCTTGGTGGGGGGAAGTCTTTTGTTTGTGCTCTTTGTTTTGGGGGTTGGGACTAAGAGGGACCAGACATCAATCCAGGCTCTCCAAATCTTTCTGAACCAGTCTCTCATATTTCAAACTTGTAAGTAACAGCCAGGCAAGGCGTGTTAGTTTTATTTTTGTTTTCTCAACTTGTAAATGTTCCTTTTTGCTGAGAGGATTTTACCTCTGTTTGCTGTAACTGTGAACTTAAGGCTAGAGGGGGTTTCTTTGGGCTCTTTGAATCTGATTACCCTGTAAAGTTATTTTCCATCCTGAGTTTACAGAGATGATTTTTACCTTTCTTTCTTTAATTAAAAGCCTTCTTTTTAAGAACCTGATTGATTTTTTTCTTGTTTTAAGATCCAAGGGGATTGGATCTGGACTCACCAGGAATTGGGGGGGAAAAGGAATAGGGGATGGTTAAATTCTCCTTGTGTTAAGATCCAAGGGGTTGGATCGGCGTTCACCAGGGACTTGGTGAGGAAGTCTCTCAAGGCTACCCAGAGAGGGGAAGGTTTTTGGGGGAAAGAGGGTGTTCAAGACACTCAGAAATCTGGATGGTGGCAGCGAAACCAGATCTAAGCTGGTAGTTAAGCTTAGAGGTGTTTATGCAGGTCCCCACATCTGTATCCTAAAGTTCAGAGTGGGGAAGGAACCTTGACAGCTACCTTATTTCTTCCTCTGGTGGAACACTTTCTGATGCCACTCTGCAATGACTGCAGCAGGCACCGTTGCAGTAAACAGGTCAGTGGCATACAGACTGGGTACCTGTGTGCTCTGTGCCTTTGTGACCTTCAGAAGTGAGATATCAGCTAAAATCACCAATGCCTGTGGAAAATAGTGCCACTGCTCAGTGCTATTGCCTATATTCATGCCCATGGAAACTAGAGGCCTAAATTTTGTTTTAATCAAACAATTTCCTCCTCATTTCCCCAGCCCTCACCTGTGGCGGCACATACTCACCGTGCCTGTGGCTGGAAAGCAGTGCTGTGCAGAGCCTGTCTTGTTTAAATGCTCTCCATTGTGACTGTAAATACGATGATACATCTGTCTGTTTTATATATAGCTGCTGCCATTGCAGCTTTGAGGGGTGCCCCCTCCACACCCATGGAATGCCTGACCCTGAGGAGGAGGAGAAGGAGAAAAGCGGACTGGGGAAGACGTGTTCACCAAGATCCTGCAAGCCAGTGCTGCGTCCGATTGTGAACAGAGGGCCTGGAGAGTGAATATAGCAGACAGCCTGGAGAAGGAAAGCACGGATTGGAGAGAGGCCCAAGAGTCCCAGCGGGAAAAGCAGAGGGAGTTGCACCAGTACATAATGGCGCTTCTCAGGCAGCAAACACAAATGCTGCAGGCGTTTGTTGACTTACAGGTCCAACAGCCATGTGCTTGCCTCCCTTTACAATCAGTGGAGAACTCCATCACACACACACACACACACACACACACACACACACACACACACACACACACACACACACACACACACACACACACACACCTGTGAGAGCCATGGTTGCTGTATGTTTGGCAGAAAGGGACTGAAATGGCACGATTCTCCATTCTATTTTTAAGGTTCTGTCCTGTAACTTTTTAAGTTTGCACTATATTGTTTGTTTTTAATTGCACATAATTATTTTGCACTGTTTTTGGTATGCAATAAGTTGTTGTAGTTGTTTGGAAATAAATTCATCTTTATTGCTTGATAACATATAGTGCAGAATACCTAGTGCTCCTCAAAAGCACACATTACTTGTAATACAGGGATCGGCAACCTTTGGCACGCAGCTCGCCAGGGTAAGCCCCCTGGTGGGCCGGGCCGGTTTGTTTACCTGCCGCATCCACAGGTTCAGCCAATCGTGGCTCCTCCCACTGGCTGCGGTTCGCCACTCCAGGCCAATGCAGGCTGCGGGAAGCGGCAGCCAGCACCAAAGGTTGCCGATCCCTGTTGTAATATAACAAGACCACAGTGTTTCGATTCAGGGCAAGTTCAACTGTATTTCATGATAACAGTGCAGGGCTGTGCAGGCTCCATGCATCTGTCAGAGATGGCAGACAGCAAAAGGTGCTGCATAGGTTTATGGCATTTTTTTTAAAGTGTGAAAAATATGAGATAAGAATGGCATTATGGGACAGAGAAAGTTTTATGTTGGGAACTTGGCCCTTTTGCCCACAGGTAAAAGAAAAGAAGTGGGCACCTGACCAAAAGAGCCAATGGGAAGGTAAAACTTTTTAAAATTGGGAAAGAAACTTTCCCTTTGTCTGTTGTTCTCTGGGCTGGAGGGACGGAGCAGCAATGCTATAATCAGGAATGCTGTGTAAGGCTTGAACCAAGTATGAAAATTCATCAGATCATACCTAGAATTACTTGTTTGAACCCACCCAAATATGTAAGTAAATTAGGAATGTTTAGCTAGATGCGATCAAGTTTCTTCCTTTATTTGGCTTGTGGATCTCCTCTGTGCTAACCCCAGATGCTTTTGTTTGTTTGTAACCTTTAAGCTGAACCCCCAAGAAAGCTATTCTGGGTGCTTAATTTTTGGAATCTAGCAAAAGCCTAAGTTCCAGGTATATTTTCTTTCTTTTTGTTTTTAATAAAATTCACCTTTTTTAACAGGATTGGGTTTCGGGTGTCCTAAGAGGTTTGTGCTTGTTGTCGGAGTAGCTGGTAGCAACAGCTAATTTTCTTTGTTTTCTTTCTCAGCTCTTCCCCAGAGAGGGGGGTGAAAGGACTTGAGGGTACCCCACAGGAAGGAATTCCCAAGTGCTCCTTCCTGGCTCCAAAGGGGGGTTTTTTGTTGTTGGTTTTTTTTGCATTTGGGTGGTGGCAGCATTTACCAAGCCAAGGTCAAAGAAAAGCTGTAACCTTGGGAGTTTAATACAAGCCTGGAGTGGCAAGTATTAATTTTTAAAATCCTTGTGGACCCCCACCTTTCTATATTGAAATCAGTTCTTCGAATGATTGCTCATATCTATTCCAAATAGGTGTGCACGCGCCGCATGCAGTTGGTGGAAAGTATTTCCCTTAGCAGCTCCTGTTGGGTTGGCTGTGGAGCTCCTGGAATGTGGGGGCTGTGGAGCCCCCTGGAATGGCGCCTTCATGGTGCTGAATATATGCCTCTGCCCACCTGGCCACTCCTCAGTTCCTTCTTACCGCCAGTGACAATCGTCGGAACTGTGGTTGCTTGCGAAATAGCAAGCGCTTCCCTTAGCGTATCTTCTAGTTTGTAGTTGTAGTTTCCAGTTCACAGTTAGTTATAGTTATATAGTTGATAGAGAAGGTTTGGGAGTGGGGTTTCCCCAATCCCTGACCCCTCCTTTGGGTTCTGGGGCATGCCTCAGTCTCAAGGATTTAAGCCCTGCAGAACCTGCAGCAAGCCTATGCCAACAGGCGACCCCCACAATTCATGCTTGAAGTGTCTGGGGAAGGTGCACCAGAGAGGTGCAAAATTTGCAGAGCTTTCCACCCCAGGATGAAGAAAGAACACAATTTCCATCTAAAACAACTCTTGATGGACTCCGCTCTTCACTCCCAGCCTGCTGCGGACCATCAGGACCTGGCACCGAGCATGTCCGTGCAGAGCGCCCCAGCCTCCATACACGACACGGTGCCAGGGAAGGACTCTGATCTAAGAGACCCTTGGCACTGGCACTCCCCGGCACTGCAGGCTGCGGAGACAACCTGGCACCGCTCCCACTCCTCAGTGCTGCACAAGTGGCATAGGAAAACTGATAGAGGTTGTTCCCCTGTTCGAAGACAGCAGTGCAGGCAGGTGCAACAACTGTGCATCTTACACAGGAGCACTGAGCACCGAGAGCGCAGGAGTCGGTGCTGTCGACTTCAGTTCCCCTGAGGGGACCGTCAAGTCCAGCGCCCAGTGACTCTCCAGACTGGTAGTGCCAGTGGAGGAGTTAGAGCTGCCTTCCTCCCCAGTCACTTTTGAAGCTGCCAGGGATCTGATTGCCATGATGGCACTTCAGCCGCTGGCAGTCAAAGACAAGCCTCCAGTGCTGCCATGACCAGCACTGTCTAGAGGCAAGCTGGCCATGATGCGGCAGTTGCCCTCTGCAGTTTGGCACTGCTCCCCGCTGCACCACTCCCGATTGCCATCATCAAGGCACCGCTCACTGGGACAGGTTCCAGCCGGGGTTCCCCAGCACCACTGGGGCGATAATCTTCTTCCCCAACAGTGAGGGTGGAGCAGCTCCAGTCCCCAGCACTGATGGAGTGGCACCAGTCACCCACATGATCAATTTAGCATCGTGAATTCGGTACCAGTCCTCGGCACCAGATGCATAGCATCGGTCCCCGGCGCACTACCCATTGGCACCGCCGTGGTCATCATGGTCGAGGTCAGTCTCGTCGGACTCTGATGGGATTCCTTTTACTCCCATTGCAGCCGGCACAGATCTGACAGGCGCTGAAATGAGGCAGGAGTGGTACCCTGGCACCCACAGTGGCAGCCACCTGCACAGTATCCCTTTTGGATCCCCTGGGCTTTCCCACAGGCTATGGGGTCCTTTTCTAGGCCACCACTGAGATGGCATCAGCACAAGGCTCACCACCGAACCAGGACACAGCCACCGGGACAACGGTCAGTGCAGAGGCCCCCGGCACTGAGCAGGAGGAGGTCATAGAGCTAGCGGGTTAGGAGAACCCCATGCTACCTCTGGCCTCGTCTTCCTCATCCCCCCGGAGGTGCATCTACCTCGGGTCTGCCCCCGATAGACCACAGAGCACACCAGGACCTACTGTGGAGGATCGCCCACAACATGGGGTTGTAGGCAAAGGAAGTAATGGAACCTGATGACCCCATGTTGGACATCTTGGCACCAGAGGGGCCATCCAGGGTAGCTCTGCCCCTGATAAAAACAATTCAGAACAACATTAAGACTCTGTGGCTGACCCCAGCATTGATCCCGCCTACTGCTAAAGGTGTGGAACGTAAGTACTTTGTGCCCTAAAGGGTACACGTACTTATTCTCGCACCCGCAGCCATGCTCCCTTGTAGTGGCCACCGTTAATAAGGAGAGACGGGCAGTAGGGACCAACTCTCAAGCTGAAGGAGTCAAAGCGAATGGACCGTTTCGGCAGAAAGGTCTACTCACTGGGAGGCCTGAAGCTGAGGATAGCCAACCAACAAGCTATCCTCAGTAGATACAACTTCAGCTTGTGGGCTTCATGGTGAAGTTTAAGGAGCTGATTCCACCAGACTCCAGAGCTGAGTTTGCGACTATAATTGATGAAGAAAAGGCTGTGGCATGGAACTTTTTGCAGGCCTCGCTAGATGCTGCGGATTCTGCCGCCTGCACCCTTTCCTCTGGAATAGCCATGAGACAGGGCTCATGTTTGCAAGCATCCGGGTTGCCCCCTGAAGGCAGCACACCCTGCAGAACCTACTGTTTGATGTGGCAGAGTTTTTTCAGAGCAGATAGACTCCAGGCTGCACAGCCCAAAGGACTCCCGGGTAACTATGAAATCATTGGTTATGCACACCCGGCAACCCAATGCAGGCCTTTTAAGCTGTAACCCCAGCAGCAATGCCCCTATCCTCCTCACCTGAGGCAGGACTTTTACAGTTACAGGGGCAGGAAGGGCAGGCACAAGCCTTCCCATCCCCCACCCAGGCAGAGCCATGGCCCAACCAAGCCATCATCAGACTCAAAGCAAGCCTTTTGAAGGTGCACCCGAGGATGGCGCACCTGCCTCGGCACTGGATCCTTCCCCCTGTTTCATGAACCGTCTATCCCACTTCTACTGTGCTTGGTCCCAAATAACATTGGACCGCTTGGTTCTTTGCATGGTAGAAGTGGGATATTCTCTCCAATTCTGCTCCTCCCCTCCCTCCCACCCCTCTTCCCCGTCCCTCTTCGGGACCCTTCTCACAAGCAACTCCTTTTCCAGGAGGTGCGGGCGCTTCTCGCCATAGGAGCGGTGGAGGAGGTTCCTCAGGGGCAGTGGATTTTATTCCTGATACTTTCTAATCCCCAAAGCCAAGGGGGGTCCCAGACCCATTCTGGACCTGCAAGGACTCAACAGATTCATGTTGAAGTTCTCCAGGGTCTCCCTAAGTACAATCATCACCTCTCTGGCTCCGGAAGACTGGTACCCCACCCTCAACGTGAAAGACACATACTTTCACATAGTCATTTGGCCTGCACACAGATGATTCCTAAGGTTTGTGGTCGACCACAAACATTATCTGTTAACGGTCCTCCCCTTCAGCCTGTTGACAGCCCCTGAGTGTTCACCAACTGCATGTCAGTCGTAGGAGCCTTCCTCCGAAGGAGGCAAGTGCAGGTATATCCCTACCTCGATGACTGAGGGAGCAGGTGGAGTCTCAGGTCTGATTGGTCAGAGCCATGTACGAGACACTGGGTCTCCTCATCAACGTGAACAAGTCAACCTTGTCACCATCCCAAAGAATAGAGTTAATCAGGACAGTATTGGACTCGGTACAGGCAAGAGCGTTTCTGCCACTGGCCTGATTCCAGGCAATGACAGACATTATTCAGGGCCTCAAAAGGTACCCGACCACTACAGCAAGGGGATGCTTGAGTCTCCTCGGCCACATGGAAGCCTGCACTTATGTGGTCTGGCATGCCAGACTGAGGCTCAGACCCCTCCAAGCGTAGCTTGCTTCAGCCGATCATCCGGAGAGCAACAGCCTGGACTCAGTGGTCACCGTGCCTCCACAGGTGCTTGAGTCCCTCCGATGGTGGCTCGACCCTCAAGCAGTGTGGGAGGGAGTCCTCTTCAACAGCCCCCAGCCCTCCTTATCCCAGAGATGATGCGTCAGTTACCAGAGACGAGATGCACACTTGGGAGACCTCCAAACGCAGGGCCTGGAGTCGCAGGATGAACTCTCACTCCATATCAATATCAAGGAGCTGAGGGCGGTGTGACTAGAATGTCCAGGGCCGGCTTTAGGCTGATTCCCCGGAATCGGGCCCCGCACCTTAGGCGCCTTTTTAATTTTTTTTTACTCACCCGGTCCACTCCAGGTCTTCGGTGGCATTTCGGCGGTCGGGGGGGGGGTCCTTCGGTGCTGTGGAAGACCTGGAGCAGATCTCCCACCGCCAAAGTGCTGCCAAAGCCCCAGATCACCGCCAGGTATTCGAATCGGGCCCCGCAGTTCATAAAGCAAGCCCTGAGAATTTCAAACCTTTCAGGCCCGACTACAAGGACAGTGTGTGGCAGTTATGACAGACAACGCCACTGCCATGTTTTACATCAACAAGCAGGGAGGAGCCCATTCCTCTCCCCTCTGTTGGGAAGCCCTCCAGCTGTGGGAGTTTTGTATAGCCTGCTCCATTCACCTGGAGGCATCCTATCTACCAGAACGCACTAGCCAACCATCTCAGCAGATCTTTCCGGAATGACGACCGGACGACTGACCGGATGTCATACACTCCATCTTCCAAAGGTGGGGTTGTCTCCAGGTCTACCTGTTCGCCACCCAGAGCAACAGAAAGTGTCCAATGTTCTGCTACTTCCTGAAACACAGCCTGAGCTCGATCACGAACGTGTTCCTGCTACCCTGGGGAGGCCGCCTGTTGTATGCCTTTCCCCTGATTACCCTTGTACACAAGGTCCTATTCAAGGTCCACAGAGACAGGGAGGAGTTAATTCTGGTAGTACCAGAGTGGCCTCGCCAACATTGGTACACCAAGCTCCTGGAGCTGTCAGTGGATGCCCCGATCATGTTGCCACTCCTCCCTGACCTGACCTTCATCACCCCAATCTCCAGTCCCTCCACCTCATGGCCTGGAAGCTTCATGGCTAAACCCCATGGAGCTCCTGTGCTTGGAACTGGTAAGAGAAGTCCTACTCGGCAGGAGAAAACCTTCTACTAGGGCCACATACCTAGCAAAATGGAAAAGGTTCGCATTCTGGTGTGCTCAGCATTGCACGTCTCCACTCCAGGCGCCTATACCAATCATCGTGAAGTACCTGCTGCACCTGAAACAGCCCAGTCTCACACTATCCATCAACGTGCACCTTGCAGCCATTTTGACCTTCTACCCTGGAGCGGCCAGACATTCAATCTTTGCCAACCCTATGGTTGCCCATTTCCTCAAGGGCCTGGAGTGGTCATACCCACTAATTAGATAACCGCTCCCTGCGTGGGACTTCAACTTGGTCCTCTTCATGCTAATGGGTCCCCCTTTTGAACCACTGGTGACTTGCTCCCTTCTCTACCTGTCGTGGAAGGTAACCTTTCTGGTCGCCATTACCTCAGTCAGAGTTAAAGGCCCTCACTTCCAACCCCCTCCCCCCACAGTTTTCTATAAGGACAAACCTCACACTAATGTCCTAAAACAAAGGCTCCACTTTCTGGATGTTCGGTGGGCAGTAACCTTTTACACTGAGCGCACAAAGCCATTTAGGAAGTCGAACCAGCTGTTTGTGAAGGTTGTGGACCAGATGAAAGGGCTCCTAATCTCATCTCAGAGGATCTCATCATGGATTACGTCCTGCATCCGGACGTACTACGAGCTAGCCAAGGTTCCATCCCCAGCCCTTATGGCTTCTTTGGCAGCGTTCCTAGCCCAGGTTCCAGTAGAGGAGATCTGGAGGGCAGCAACATGGTCCTCGGTGCATATGTTCACCTCTCATTACGCCATCATCCAGCACGCTACGATGATGCAGCATTTGGCAGAGCAGTGGTCCAGTCAGCGATTCCATTACTCCGACCCCACCGCCTAGGTAGGACTTGGGAGTCACCTAATTGGAATCGATATGAGTAATCACTCGAAGAAGAAAAATGGTTACTCACCTTCTAGTAACTGTTGTTCTTTGAGATGTATTGCTCATATCCATTCCAATACCCACCCTCTTACCCCTCTGTTGGAGTAGCCAGCAAGAAGGAACTGAAGAGGGGCCGGGTTGGCAGGGGCATATATTCAGTGCCGTGAAGGAGCCACTCCAGGGGGCTCCACAGCTGACCCGACAGGAGCTGCTAAGGGAAAAACTTTCTGACAACTGCACGTGGTGCATGCACTCCTAATTGGAATGGACATGAGCAACACACCTCGAAGAACAACGGTTATGAGGTGAGTAACTGTTTTTTTTCTGTTTAGTCAGAGACTATGCTAGTCTTTTAGCCATTATTTTTCAGTATGTCACAGATTAGCAACAGATTTTCATTTCCAAAATAGGAATTGTTGCTTTATTTTCTGCGTGTGGAGGTCTGTTTAATGTTTTCTTGTATAGATCTAGGCTTCTCTTTATCTTGATATGCTAGTATCTGGGGATGTGAATAAACTTTTAGCAGACATTGCCCTAACATAAGTCTCTTTTGTACTGAATTTTTCAAATAGAGCCTTTTCTATTCGCATGTGAAATGGGTCCCTGAAAGACACAACTTCATAGATAATTATGATAGTTAATGCTAACATAAATTTTGGAATTAATATTAAATCTCATGCTTCATGATTGTGATGGGATGTACTCCTCACACTGCCCTCAACGAGTTGTATTAGACCAGGTGGGCCCGATCAGCCAATTAAGCTGCAAAAGGGGGAGATTTAGGCTGTGTGGAGGGCACTAATTAGAAGGAAGCTCATCTGTGACAGGACAGGCAGGGCTTCTATAAAGCCAGGAGGCCGGCAACAGTGGTGGGTGGCTGGAGGAATCCTCCAGTCTCCCTTCCTAAGATAAGGGAGAAGGAAGGGGGAGAGGAATCCAGGAGGTTTAGCTAATAGACCTTGGAGAGTGTCCTGACTGGGAAGGCTGGTGAAGGAGAATCTTAACGAAGCACAGTAGGAAGTACTCCAGGGAAGAGAACAGCGAGATTGGTGAATACCAGACTTTAACTGCTCCCTGTAGGGCCCTGGACTGGAACTGAGAGTCGAGGATGGGCTAGGGTTGCCAGGTGTCTGGTTTTCAACTGAAACACCCAGTCGAAAAGGGACGCTGGTGGCTCGGGTCAGCAGCGCTGACCAGGCCGTTAAAAGTCTGATTGGCAGCACAGCAGGGTAGGCAGGCTCTCTGTTTCCAGGAAGGGGCCGGCATGTCCCTCCATCTCCTATGTGAAGGGGCAGCCATGGGGGCTCCACATGCTGCCCCCACCCCAAGCACCGGCTCTGCAACCCCCATGCTGGGGGGCAGTGCACAGAGCCCCTGGCAACACCTCCGCCTAGGAGCTGGAGGGACATGTCACCACTTCCCGGGAGTCACCTGAGGTAAAGTGCCACCTGGAGCCCACACCCCCTCCCACATCCCAACCTCCTGCCTCAGCCCAGAGCCCCCTCCCACACTCTGAACCTCTTGGCCCCAGCCTGGAGCCTCTCCTGCACCCCAAAATCCTCATCCCCAGAGCCCGCACCCCCAGCTTGAGCCCTCACCCCATTTTATGCCCCACCCCCCTGCCCCAGCCCAGTGAAAATGAGCGAGTGAGTGAGGGTGAGGGAGAGCGAGGGACAGAGGGAGAGGGGATGGAGGGCCAGGGCAGGACCTCGGAGAAGTGGGAGGGCTGGGGCAGGGCCTCAGGACAGGCGCAAGGCAGGAGCAGGCAAGGGTGTTCAGTTTTCTGCTATTAGAAAGTTGGCAACGCTAGGTTGGGCCTGGGTTCCCCTATCAACCACTGGTAGGGGCAGTGAATGGGAAGACTGACTGAGTCATTGTGGGAGTGACATAGTCAGGGCAGAGAGTGGGAGGACTGCCTGATGCTGCTTGTGCAGAGAAACTTTGAAAGATCTGCTCTCTCCAGAAGGGGAAATTACAGTATGACCTGGCTGGCGAGTCAAGTCACAAGGTAGCAGTACTGAGACTTGGTGAGTGGGAGGAGAGTTGCACAGTGGAAGAGAAGCTGAATTGGATGGAGTTAATCCCCAGAATTGCCAGGAGGTGGCATCACCCAGCAGTGAGTAGAGTACTGCAGTATAAGGATTTAAGCCGATCTCTAAATAAAGGATTTAGGAGAAGATCTAATAAGATTATCCCACAGCAGCCTAATGTAAGGTTTCTTGCATCTTCCTCTGTGACTGACCAAAAACTATTAAAGAAAGGATGCATTTTATTTATATATTTGGTTATAATCCCCATGCCTTTCAAAGATACAGAATTTGCCTCTGAATCTAACCTTTGCTGCCTGATCTCCACAATCTATACTTAGTTGTTTGGTTGGTTTTAATTGTCTTCACAACCATTAGGGCTAGAAATATAATCTTTAAAATGTGAAACAAGTGAAAACCAATCCAGTGCCAAGGAATAAGGGGAGGTCAGATACAGGACCTTAGTTGGAAACGTCTTTTGCACTGTATGTTGTGTTTTGAGTGGGCTTGGGGGGGGGGGACTTTTGGTTTCTTTGTTTTTATAGGGAAGACTATTACATTTTTCAAGGAGGCTGGCAGGTTTGCTTTTGTGTAGTAGGCATTGATAATATCTGTTAACCAAGGGCATAATTGTCCCACACTGATTTTTCAGCAGCCCAGTGGATGCTGTCTGACTGGTGGTTCTAATCCTTCTCAAAGCTTCTGGTAATTCTATGGCTGTCATCCAATTACCACTGTTAAATTTGAGTTGTAAATATAATAATGTATGGAGATACCTATATCTCCTAGAACTGGAAGGGACCTTGAAAGGTTATTGAGTCCAGCCCCTGCCTTCACTAGTAGGACCAAGTACTGATTTTTGCCCTAGATCCCTAAGTGACCTCCTCAAGGATTGAGCTCACAATGCTGGGTTTAGCAGGCCAATGCTCAAACCACTGAGAGGTGTGTGTGTGTGTGTGTGTGTGTGTGTGTGTGTGTGTGTGTGTGTGTGTGTGTGTGTGTGTGTGTGTGTGTGTGTGTGTGTGTGTGTGTGTGTGTGTGTGTGTGTGTGTGTGTGTGTGTGTGTGTGTGTGTGTGTGTGTGTGTGTGTGTGTGTGTGTGTGTGTGTGTGTGTGTGTAAAAACATCTCTGAAAGAGATAAAGTAGCTGCTGGTAAACCCACACAGCAATAAAGGTTGCACCTAATTAAGATAACTATTTTGAAAATAAGTGTGTGTAAACCTACCACAGGCAGCCTGGAGGAAAGCATAATATATGTGTAATTAAAGATAGCGAGTGACTTTATAGAATGAGCTGTGGTAGATTACTGAGAAAGTTGGGGGGTGGACTCCCTGTGCTAAAGCAGTTGACAGCTTGAATTTGTTTAACTGTTTATCTTTACCAGTGAGTTTGCCTGACATGTTGGTAAGGGTCTTTGCTCAGGTTTGCAAAGGCTGGTGTATAGCCATTTTCCACTGATGAAGTGGTGAACCAATTAATAAACTTGCACTGCTCAGGATGAGCATTGCAAAATGGTATATTCCTGAGGTATGAGGCTGGGAGTTGGGGGGATTTGGCTGGTGCCTTTCTCTGTGTGATTCCTGAGTAGCTCTGGGAGCATTCATGCATCTAGCTGGGTGTGGGGCTCCACAATCTGTTGTACTGAGTAATAACAACACCTGGAGGGGTTTGCTGCTTGTCACTAGCAAAGCATTGCGAGAAACAGCCCAGGCTGGAGAGTTAAAGGGGCACAGCGTTCCCACAGTCCCAGGCTGCACCCCAGGGATCCTGTCACAGTCACAGATTATTATTCTCTGTATCCAGAAATGTGCACGCTGCACAGTACTAATAGTAAGTCAGTGATTGCCAGCAAAAAGGAAATCTTCTCCAGACATGGAATTCCAGATGAAGTCTTTAGCGATAATGGGCCACAATTTTCCAGTGCAGATTTTAGGCAATTTGCCATTGATTGGGATTTTCATCACAAAACATCAAGTCCAAATTACCCCCAATCAAATGGACTTGTGGAAAGGTCTATACAGACAGTAGAGAACCTTATGAAAAAGACTTTTGACAATGGGGGTGATTCGTATACAGCGTTATTGGTAGGGTTGCCAGGGGTCCAGTATTCAAGTGGAATGCCCAGTTGAAAAGGGAGCCTGGAAGCTTTGGTCAGCACCACTGACTGGGCCATTAAAAGTCTGGTCAGCGGCGCAGCAGGGGCCCGGGACTAAGGCAGGCTACCTACCTGCCCTGACTCTGTGCTGCTCCTGGAAGCAGCCACCAGGTCCCTGCGGTCCCTAGGCATTAGGGAGGGCAGGGACTGGGAGGCTCCATGTGCTGCCCCCTGTCCCAAGTGCTGGGAACTGCTATCATTGGGAGCTGCAGGGGGCAATGTCTATGGGTGCGAAGGCAGCACGTCACCTGTCCACCCATGTGCCTAGAGGCCTCAGGGACCTGGCAGCCACTTCCTCAGAGTTGTGGTAAGCGCTGCCGGGACCCCACAACCCCTCCTACACATCAACCCCATGTCCCAGCCTGGAGCCCCCTCCTGCACCCCAAACTCCTCATCCCCAGCTCCACCCCAGAGCCTGCATGCCAGCCCAGAGCCCCTACCCCCTTCCACACTCCAACCCCTTGCCCCAACCTGATGAAAGTGAGGGAGGGTGGGGAAGCATGACTGATGGAGGGAGGGGGGATGGAGGGAGTGGGGGCAGGGCCTCAGAGAAGGGGTGGGACATGGGTGGGGCCTTGAAGAAGGGGCAGGGCAGTGGTGTTCAGGTTTGCGTGATTAGAAAGTTGACAACCTAGTTACTGGTTTACTGAAGAACACTTCTGAAGAATGGCTTTTTCCAGCTTACCTCTTAATGGGAAGAAGGATCAGATCTGATTTTCCAATCACTGATAACTTGCTGAAATCTCATAACAATGAAACCTTATGGAAAATGAAAGAAAATCATAGGTGGAAGCAGAAATATTATTTTGACGAAAGGGCCCTTGCTCTCCCATCTCTTAACCCAGGTGCTGGAGTGTGCTTTTAGAATCACACCTCTAATACTTGGGGCTAAAGGGGTACCATTAAAGAATAGCTGCCTCCAAGGTCTGATATAGTCCAGACCGACCAGGGGACCATTTTGATGTAATCAAAGGGCTCTATGAGTAATCCCAGAAAGTTCCAACACACTGCTAGTAGATGTGGATTCTGGCATTTCCCATCTAACTGATCCTTTATCATCAGCGCACAAAGGAGAAAGCTGTTTTTATATATGTATAGAATAGTTAATTTGTTTTTCTTTAAGAAGGAAGATGTGGAGATATGTTTGCAGGAGATTATCATTTAGAGATGCTCCTTCATAAGGACAGTATTGTGAACATAGAAATTTGGAGATGTGCCCCGAAGGCAGAGGTTGGGAACATCACATGGCTGTGTGCAGCAGCTCACTGCAGAAGCTCTCCAGCTTGTTTTATTAAAGCTGTATTCCTCTCTCATTGATTCACTGGCTTGTTATTTAACAAACCCCATGATCATTACAATGATGACTCTCAAAGCCAGTTACCCAGACCATGGAACAGACAGCTTTTAATATTGAAGACATGGGCTAAAGTAGACATGTAGGTATGATGACTGGAAATGCTGCAGAGGGCACTTGTTAGATCTTGTCTCAATAAAAATAGCTGATTCAAACTAATTTAGGATTCACAGAGAGAGATAGCGAGTGCACGCCTAAATTTTGGATTTTGCTATTTCTCTAATAAGATGGGCTATGCCATATAAAATTGTGAATTATGATCTGAGACTAAGTGCACTTATAAGGGTCATAGGATTCCTCATTTGGGGCTTGATCCTGCAAGATGGTGTGGACTGCACCCTTAGCAAGTTTGCAGATGACACTAAACTGGGAGGAGTGGTTGATACGCTGGAGGGTAGGGATAGGATACAGAGGGACTTAGACAAATTAGAGGATTGGGCCAAAAGAAATATGATGAGGTTCAACAAGGACAAGTGCAGAGTCCTGCACTTAGGATGGAAGAATCCCATGCACTGTTACAGACTAGGGACCGAATGGCTGGGCAGCAGTTCTGCAGAAAAGGACCTAGGGGTTATGGTGGACGAAAAGCTGAATATGAGTCAACAGTGTGCCCTTGTTGCCAAGAAGGCTAATGGCATTTTGGGTTGTATAAGTAGGGGCATTTCCAGCAGATCGAGGGATGTGATCATTCCCCTCTACTCAGCACTGGTGAGGCCTCATTTGGAGTACTGTGTCCAGTTTTGGGCCCCACACTACAAGAAGGATGTGGATAAATTGGAGAGAGTCCAGCGGAGGGCAACAAAAATGATTAGGGGGCTGGAGCACATGACTTATGAGGAGAGGCTGAGGGAACTGGGATTGTTTAGTCTGCAGAAGAGAAGAATGAGGGG
The DNA here is from genome assembly GCF_016161935.1 of Mauremys reevesii. NCBI lineage: Eukaryota > Metazoa > Chordata > Testudines > Geoemydidae > Mauremys > Mauremys reevesii. The sequence goes on along the minus strand of NC_052624.1, from coordinate 221,569,223 downwards.
GGATTTGATAGCTGCTTTCAACTATCTGAAAGGGGGTTCCAAAGAGGATGGATCTAGACTGTTCTCAGTGGTAGAAGATGACAGAACAAGGAGTAATGGTCTCAAGTTGCAGAGGGGGAGGTTTAGGTTGGACATTAGGAAAAACTTTTTCACTAGTAGGGTGGTGAAGAACTGGAATGGGTTACCTAGGGAGGTGGTGGAATCTCCTTCCTTAGAGGTTTTTAAGGTCAGGCTTGACAAAGCCCTGGCTGGGATGATTTAGTTGGGTTTGGTCCTGCTTTGAGCAGGGGGTTGGACTAGATAACCTCCTGAGGTCCCTTCCAACCCTGAGATTCTATGATTTTATGCTGAGTACTCTGGCCCTTAGCCAGCAAAGTATTGAAGAATGGGCTTAATGTTAAGTACATAAATTGACCAATGCTATTGACATGAAAGTTATGCACGTGCTTAAGTGTTTTGCTGGATTGGAGCCTGGGTGTTCTGCAACCTGCAGGACTGAGGCCTTAAGTCATTGGTAGGCAAAAATAGAAAACGATGTTCAGAAAGGTAAATTTTTCTGCACATTTTCCAATTTCAGTCTTGTTCTTTTGTCACTGACAAATTAGTCTTTTGGAGCAGAGAGTGGGTAGCCAAGATATTTAGTGGCTAAAGCTGCAAGTGCTGACCAAATTTCCTTTAAAACACCAGTAAGTGAAAAAAATTATCTGCTGTCCCCTTGTAAGGTTTCAGTGATTTTTCCACCTGGTAGGTGCAGAACAGAATGCACTCCCTCCTCCTGAGATTGCAGGTTCAGTTGAATGACCTAGAGACCATCCTGCATAAACTTTTCACAACATCTGCTGATCTGTCTGCAGGGATAGTCAGTATCACCACTATTGAAGACAGAGAGCTAGCTAGGGTGGTGCTGCTCTGCTGAGTCTGTGAAAACATAGCTTGTGATGGAGGTGGGTCCATGAAAAACACCTGTGCCTTGATCAAATTAGTTAGAAATGAGCTGTGGCTGTAGTAGCCCTCTTCTGGATCTGCTGTTCTGTTAGCAAAGAGCTGTTCCTTGCTCCTGGACAGATTACATAATTATCATATTATGTTCTCCTTGCTTTTCTCCATACCTACCAGTTGTTCATCCCTAGTCAGATGATCAAGCAGGTTTTCAACATAAGAAAGGACCTGAGTTTTCCCTCGTTTTCTCAAGTCCTCCCTCCCCCATGCGCAAAAAACAAAACAAGAGCAACCAAACAAACAAAAACTCAGCTGAATGATTGGAATAACCAATTATCAGAATGCTATTTCAGTACTGATTTCTTAAGTGGCAATCACAAAGGACCTTGAGTTCACGTAGAGATGTCCCATTATGATCCATTGGCCAAGTAGAAAATAATGCCCTCTCCAATTACAACTCATTCAAGGGTTGCTATTTTGTTAAGAAAAATCTAGTGTGCCATACAGTACACATTTGGCTTCACTATCTTGAGTAAGAAGTTGCACTGGAAGAGTTTGATTATTCAATGATTCAGTGAGACTTGTGATTTTTCACTATCTGTGTGGAAAATATATATTCCATACAGATGAGGGCGGTTAGCCAGCTCTTCTAAATTCTGCAGAGGCAAAATCTATCATTTGGCTAGCGAGCACAGAAATCTCCCCAGCTACAGAAATCTAGTCTTCCTGGAAATTCAGCTTTATCTAACCATTGCTGCAATTTTGGTTTCCTCTGCCTGTCTACCTCTATCTTCCTCTAGAGGGAGTTCAACTCTTTTTAACGTCCATGAGTCATCACTAATCAGTGATAAGCCTAAGGCTGGAGAAGTTGCATAGGCAGAGAAACTGTGACTGCTGGCCATCCCCCATTCCTAGATTGTCTACCTTCCAGGTAGCCAGGCACTAGGGTGACCAGCTGTCCCGATTTTATAGGGACAGTCCTGATTTTGGGATCTTTTTCTTATATAAGCTCCTATTACCCTCCACCCCCTGTCCCAATTTGTCACATTTGCTGTCTGGTCACCCTACCAGGCACTCAGATACAAGAGAATATGCTCCACAGAGAAAGTCTAGGGTATACACTCAAAACTGCCTTCACCAAACAAGGACACTCCCCCCAGAGAAGTAGGTCCCATCATAGACTGGATACCCAAATATCACAAAAGAACCTGCTTCAATATAGAAATAAACCCCCCTCTGACCACACACCCTGAGTTGTCACCTGCCACACTACACTGAAACCCATACAGGGTATCATCAAACAACTACAAGCCATTCTTGATGAGGACCCCCATATGAAAGAATTTTTTCTTGAACCCCTTCTTCTGGTATTCAAACAACCCCCCAACCTCACTAAGCTCATAATCAGAAGCAAGCTTCCCACAGACCAGGCCATACCAACTCAAAGTGGCACCAGAACCTGCCAGAACAACAGATGTAAAACCTGCAGACAGTTGTCCACTGCTACAATGATCAACACCACCCCACAACACACTTTTCAAGACCCAGGGGACCTACACATGCATCTCACAAAATGTGATGTACCTCATCCAGTGCACTAAATGCCCCAATAACAACTATATGGGTGAAACCAAGCAATTACTATGCTCTCAAATAGATAATGGTAAAAGACAAAAACACCAGATCACCTGCGGGTGAACATTTTTCACAAAGCGATCACACTATATCTGACTGCTCAGTCCTCATCCTCAAAGGAAACCTGCACAACACTTTCAAAAAATGAACCTGGAATTTAAATTCATAATTTTGCTAGACACTAAAAACCATGGACTGAATAGAGACATTGGATTTATTACTTATTACAGGGGTTGGCAACCTTTCAGAAGTGATGTGCCAAATCTTCATTTATTCACTCTGATTTAAGGTTTCGCGTGCCAGTGATACATTTTAATGTTTTTAGAAGGTCTCTTTCTATAAGTCTATAATATATAACTAAACTATTGTTGTATGTAAAGTAAATAAGGTTTTTAAAATGTTTAAGAAGCTTCATTTAAAATTAAATTAAAATGCAGAGCCTCCTGGACCGGTGGGCAGGACCCGGGCAGTGTGAGTGCCACTGGAAATCAGCTCGCGTGCCATCTTCGGCACAGGTGCCATAGGTTGCCTACCCCTGGCTTATTACAACAATCTGTAACACTGACAACTCTTCCCTCCCTCCCTTGGCCCTCTTCCTTTCCTCCCTATGACTGGAGGGGTGTTAATGGGCCACTTCACCTTGAATGGTTCCTTGAAATATGTGTTAACTACTTATGCTAAACAAACAATCTGTTCCACTTTGTATTTAGCTGTGACATGGAGTAACATGGAGTTAGTTTCACAGACCTGAAGAAGAGCTTCTGTGTAAACTTGAAACCTTGTCTCTCTCACCAACAGAAGTTGGTCCAATAAAAGATATTACCTCACCCATCTTGTCTCTCTACCTTCATGCTCCATGAAGCCTTTCTATGGCCTGGTCTAGCCTACAGACTTAGGTTGTTGTAAGCTGCCTTATGTGGACCTAACTCTAAGCATCTACACTAAAATGTAGCTCCCGCTGATGTAACTCGCCCACTACACCAACTTAATAACTCCACTTCCACGAAAGGTGTAGGGGTTAGGGCGATGTAGTTAGGTCGACACAGTGTCAGTGTAGACACTGCATTGTTTACATCGACTTTTGCTGCCTTTCAGAAGCTGTCCCACAATGCCCCACACTGACAGTTAAATCGGTGCAAGCGCTCCTGGTAAGGACATACACCGCTGACACAAGGAGCATGGTGTGAACGTGTAAAAGCAATTTAAGTATTTCAATGGCCATATGTTCACATAACTTATGTCGACAATTTTGTAGTGTAGACTTGCCCTATATCTCCATCCCCTGGGGGCCAGTACACACTACCACTTATGTCAGTATAACGTATGTCACTCAGGGGTGTGAATAAGCCATCCCCCTGAGCGACGTAAGTTACATTGAACTAAGCGCTGGTGTGGACAGCACTATGTTGGCAGGAGAGTATCTCCCACTAGCATAGCTACTGCCACTTGCAGAGATGGTTTTATTATGCTGATGCTCTTCACCAGACACACTATAGTGATGTAGCTGCATCAGTGTAGCACTTCTAGTGAAGACTAGCCCTGAGTTCCTTGTTTCCCTTTTGCTCTGCTCCCCTTCCAAACTGCTCCTCTTTCTGTATTCTTTCCCACTTTTACTCAGTGCTGTTTTCCTACCCACTGTCTGAGTGCCATATCCCATTATACTCCATCTGCATCCCCATCCCCACCCCTGACATCCTTGGTGCTTCGTGGCATGCAGTCATTCTGAAGAAAACTGGAAATTAAGTGGCAGCCTGAAACATGGGGAGGAAACACCCTTTCAAGTGGCTTTTAATAGATTCAAAACACAATCTATCCTGCTATATAGAATTCAGTTTAAAAATAATTTTCTATTTCGCTGTGCCACTTTCCCATAGAATTCAGGGCCACAGAATATATGGCCCGTAAGCTAAGTTTGTGTTTATTATCTTCACAACATAGGTCCTGATCCTGTAAACATGCAAGTGAATAGACCAATTGAAGCTAATAGGACTACTCCCATGAGTAAAATGAAACACGTGTAAGTGTTCTCAGGATTGGGACTACAGTTGAAGGCCCCCAGATTTGTGTGCAAAGTGCTGGATTTGTGTGCAGAGTGCTGGTTGCTACTTTAGTTCAGTGGGGAAGGAGATTCTTTGTTAGAATTACTATCATTTGTTTTCTTCAAATCTCACTAATGTTCTGGGTTCAGCTTCAGTAAATGTATCTCATGAATGTTTGTTTCTTTAATATTTATTTTTGTAATGCAATGATTTGCTAGGGTTATATGGAATTATTTATGAGATAATTGTTGTGTATGCATCTTATTTATTTAAGACACATTCTTAAAAAAAAAGAACATGGCACTGTTAATATACAGTGTTATGAGGTTTTTTTCTGGTGAGACAAACTATCAAATATCAACTTATCCAGCAGACTGAAAGTAAATGTATACACTGAATTATTCATTAATCCTGTGGTGCAATTCTGGGAGCCTCCTTGGCAATGCACACAATGATTTAACCAGGTATTCTAAAACAGCAGTTCTTGACCTTTCCAGACTACCCCTTTCAGGAGTTTGATTTGTCTTGGGTACCCCCAAGTTTAATCTCTCAAAAACTACTTGCTTGCAAAATCAGACATAAAAATACAAAGGTGTCACAGCACTGTTACTGAAAAATGCTGACTCTTTTTTACCATATGACTATAAAAAATCAATTGGAATATAAATATTGTACTTACATTTCAGTGTAATACTTGAGCCTGGTTTTCACTTGTGAACCTTGTCTGAAGCCCAAGCCCCAGGCGGCAGGGCTGAAGCCCTGCTTACCACCCCCTAATGCCAGCCTGCACTTGCAACCCCCCTAAACCCATCCCACAGCCCCCCTGGGGGTTGCAACCACCAGGTTAAAGAATACTGTTCTAGATGAGTTGAATATGCCTCTGTATACCACTACAGGTATACATACCCCTCGTTGAGAACCACTGTTCTAAAATACAACAGAAAGCAGTAAACACTGAAAATCTCTGTTGCTCTGTAGTTCCTACCAGGAAAGAACCCCCTTTGCATTTCATTAGACACTTAACATTCATGGCTAATGACTTGGGTTCAGAACAGAGTTTTTTAGTATGAAAAAAATTAAATACACAGTAAAGTTTTTCTACAAATAAAGATTCAAACTAAACAAAAGTCCTGGGCTAGAACTGGGTCCCTGGCTCCCAACCCTGCAGGGCTGTAAGCTTTGTTCCACTTCTGCAAAGGCACATAGATGGTGGCAAAAGATTTTTCTAACTGGAAGACACATAAAATAGCATAGATGGACACACAGTTTTCTATGGAGCCATACTCCTTTGGAAGGAAAGTCACTGCAATACAGGGCTTTGATGAACGCAGGAAAATGGAAGTGAGAGATCACCATGGATCTGATATATACAAACAAACAAAGAGTAGCATTTTCAGATGGTTGAAAAAGGAAAAATTGTGGCCTGAAATAGTTCACCCATAAACTAATCTTGAAATTTTTACCTATCTGCTAACATACAACCTTGGGTCCCGATGCTACAAACAAGTGCACACCTGAGTAATTGTATAGCTACTAGTGGTTTCCTGGAACTTGCTGGGACTACATGCATCTTAAAGTTACTCAAGTAAACAAGCATTTGTGGGATTGTAGCCTACATATGCATCTTTGAAGAAAGCTGGCTTTTATAGCAGCAATAAAAATACTCAATGAAAGGCATAAGCCAATTTATAAAAGACATCACAAAAAAGTCACCTGAAGCATTCAAAAAGCAAATGCATTAACTAGAGCTAGTTTTAAAAAAAGCAGTTTCAAATAATGTCACTTTATTGGCATGTACCAGAGGATGGTGGAACTTAAAGACAATTCCATTTTTATATTACCTATGAGAATTATTTGCTTTATTTCACTTACATCTTAACTACATGTATTTTGCAGCTGGTTTATAAAATAATATAAATATGATTGGTATGGCTTTAAAAATGAAATTAAAGTGAAACTTAATTACCCTCCCCCCCACACACACATTATTAAACTAAAGAAAACAGTTCAGTTTTCATTAAAAAATTATATATTTTAAAGGCTGAAAAGTTCATTAAATGTTCTGTCTATTTATCTTCTGTCTCCCCATCCCTGCACCGCACTCTGTTCTCTTTACTGTATCCTGGTACACTTTGGCCATATAACTTCCAAATAAGTAAATCCCTACAGAAGCCTAGTGTTGTCTCCTCCCTAGTTTGACCCAAGTCCTGCAATTTGCTGAGGCCCAGATCTGCAAAGGTATTTGGGCTCCTAACTTCCACTGAATACCTAAATACCTTTGTGCTTCTGGGCCTATGTAACCAATTATTTCAGTGGAGCTCTGCAGTGATGCGGAAGTGTATATCATGCAGTCAGTCACAGGATCAGGTCCTATGATTGTTACATTGCGGTTGCCAAATGTATTCAAGAATGTTTGGGTAGTATGGAGGTGGTAGAATTGCACAAAGTAAATAAAATCCTAGCAGCAGAAAACTGCTTGCTTATTTGTTCACTCTCCGTGTCATACTGAACAAATCCAGAGGTTGTTTAATAAGTAAGTGGCAGTGGTAGTCTGCTCATTAATTGGTGTATCTCACCTTGTGCACATTAATACTCCAGTGTGCACATTGGCTACCTGTTGGTTTTCAGGTGGCATTCAACATGTTGAACTTACCACTGCCAAGTTATAAAGCAACTTCTGGACATGTTCTATCTGACAGAGAGAGTGAACAAATAAGCAGTTTTCTGCCGCTAGCATTTTAAAGTCTTAAATATCAATTTTATTATCCATTAAAATTATAAAAAATTCACATTCTGCCAAGCCTCGTTGTGTCCTATAAAGCCACCAATTATTTGATACATCCGCATCCCTATCTGAGGAACTGCCTTTCTCCAGATGTGAGCCTGCCACCTTTGAGATGCATAGAGCTGCTAGAGTTGGAATTCTCTTAGCATACCACAGAGGGAGCTGCTGGTAGAATATTTTCTGTGAGAGTCCGTTGATGGTTTTGGGATTTACTCTCCAAAATAGCCCAGATTTGTTAACGTTTCAGATTTTGCAGAATACTCATCTATTTGGGTAAGAGTTTAGCGAGTGTTGAAACGTGGGGGTTTCAGGAGGGAGATTAGCGCTTTGCAGGAGCTGAGGTTGGGACTGGCTTCTTTTCTGCATAGAAAAGTTGTTAGCTTGCTAATGCCATTTCTGTCTTAATTGGAAGGTACTTTAATTCTGTCAGGGTTCCTAGAACCTTGGGCAGGTTTTCCTTTCATGTTTCCATGTTGAACTATAAATACAATTTTTAAAACTATTAATATATTTCTGGTGGGTTTAATTTTCTGCATTAATTTTATGACAGTAAACTTGCCCTTACTAGAGTCATAAATAAAACTTCAATCCTGCAGCTATTACTCACATCAATAATCTTTACTCATGCAAGTAGACCCATCAGTGTCAATGAGACTGGCTGTACGAATAAAGACTACTTGTGTGAGTACACATTGCAGGGTCAGAACCTTAGTTAGGATTTATAATCATAGGAATACAAATGTAAGCGTCAGTCAAAACCATTTCAGGGATATAAAGGTGGTAACCCAATACAGCGAGAAGTTCCAGTAAGGTACACCACTTTCAAAGGAGACAGGAGAGAAATTAAACCAGAATGACTCTGCTTAAAGATTTTTTTTGCTTGTTTGTTGTTTTACAAGACCTGTGGGCCCTCTAAAGTCTCCTTTTGGAGGGTGTGTTAGCAACTCTGCAACATAACTTTAAAACTTAAAAAATAACTAAAATTTAATCAAAACATGCTTCTGATTTTCAGAGAACAAAATCAAAGGTCCCTCTTAATAAAAACCAGGAACAAAAAAAGCATTGTTTCAGCTTCAATCACCAGGAAATGATGGAACAACCAGAAGAATGTATATGTTGAGAAGTCCAAAGATAAACTCTGCAAACTGGTCTAGTCAAGACACAATGAATTTTACAGTATAACTTCAGTCCTCTAACACAACGTGCATTTCAATAGCTTACTAATCGTGAGTGGCCACTACAGCCAATAAAATGGAGAAATTAGTCCTTTTTAAAGAAATCTTCTCAGCTTGGTGTCTTTCCTATACTTTGTAGTTCTTATGAAGGGATACTATTTTCAAAAAGTAAATTGTAGGATTATTTTTTTATTGTGGGGTAGGGGAAGCCTACAGACAATATCCTGCTCTAGGAAGTGAACTGCCTCAAAGCTCATTTACAGCTTCGCTCTGATGCTCAAACAAAAATGGGGAGTTCTTGTGCACATCTTAAATCTTGGTCTTAAATAATGCTTGCTCTCAGCGGAAGGGTTTCGAATGGTCTCATCTTACGGCCATTCCTGCTGAATGTTTCTTTGCAGTCACATGGAGAGAGGGGGGCTCAATATTGTGTGTTCAGCGCTTGGAGGAACTGAGCATAGTTGTTCAATATTCCACAGAATGCCAAGCAAGACTTAGTACTACCCCCAGCTGAACAGGATGGCTCACCATCCCACTTGACTGGGCTGGCGGTTGGAGCTAGAAGTCAGGTACTTAAGTGATTGTAAATAAAGAAATAAGGTACTTTTAGCTGCTATCTCAGCCTAAAAAAGTAATGTCAGGTCCTGACTGTACTAGCATCCTAGGTAAATACCCAGCAGCAGAATTTAGTCATGGCTGTACAGGACCTGTTCGAGACCTTACCATTGGAATGGCGTCAAAACATGCGGAAACCCACCCAGACACCTATCAGGCCCCTGCTTTATACTGTGATCTGTATTTTTAAAATATGCTGAGAAAGTTACAAAACACCAAATACAAACTCAAGATTCCCAAGTACTTTAGAAAGACAGGGAGGCAGAGACCACATACAAATAGCAAATTTGGTTAAATCTATGGATTTTTCTGCTTTGCAGCTCCTGAAAGCCACACTGGACCATAAAAATGCAAATGTTTAATAAGCAATGTGGGAGCATGGAGCCCTCTGTACTTATTCACTCTAAGGCATCTATTGTCTTCATCAAGCCAGAGACAATGGTGAATGATCAGTGCTCAACTATCCTCTATTCAAAGTAAAGCACCTTGGGGACAATAAGTTTGCTCTACCTGGGAGAAAAATGTCCTCCTCTTATCTGAAGGGAGGGAGTTTGGGAGCAATGGAAAATTACCAAATAGAACAAAAAAAGACAGGTGACCCCAGCAGGGGTCTACAAAGGGACTTACAGAGGGGAACTGGGAGAGAGTGCCATTTTGCACCAGATTAAAATGAGGGAGTCTGCTACAGGGGCAAGGCAGGCAAAGGGCAGAAGAGCCTACCTGCCAGAACACAGCTGATCTCCCAAGGGAAGGATGAGCTAGTGGGGGACATTTGTGTTTAGGATGTTTTATTGTGTTGCATGAGCTGTATTCTCCTGTGCTTTATCTGTTAAGTAAAGAACATAAAGTTGATAGATTGAACAAAATGTTTGTGTGTGTGTGTGTGTGCGCGCGTGGTGCGTGCATTGACTGCTTCACAATTGGTGCATACCCCTGAGAGAGAGTTAAACTGTAAACCAGAAGCATCATACCTTCTGGGGTGGAGCTTTGGGGAATCTGAAGGGTCAGCACTGTGCCCAGAAGGGCTAGGTAGCTGGACAGTAGGTTCAATACTCAGAAGGGAGGGGTGCTAGTAAGAAGGTCTATGCCCTGAGATTGTGCCTAGTAACTGCAAGACTGGGGCAGTGGCACTCTGTTCAGGCTCCAGGAGCTTAAAACACCCTCAGGGAATCCAGAGCACAGAGTCTTGGATTTCCCTCACAGCTATTCTAGAGGCTGACCAGGAAGGGGCGCTTGCTGGGATCTCTCACACATTACACAATAGAAGTGGAAATAGCAACAATAACAAAATCCTGCCACCACACAAAACAAGGCCAGGTAAATTACATAGCCTGTAATGCCTGCTAGGTGAAAAGAGGGGGATCTATCTCTCAAAGAAAATTAATCTGTGTGTAACCCATCAGATCTGGTTTTTGAAATTATAAAGCTGTACGTGTCCTTCACCTATAATTATAACCTAACTATATTTTTTTACTGGGTCAACATTAGGCCGTTTGGTTAAATAGTGCCAGGTAAACAGTATCTGTTTGGTGCCTGACAGACTCTGGTCACACACAATTCTAAGCACATCAACAGCAGTCCCAGATTTGAAGAGCCACTGTAAAAATCCATGGCCCATTCTGAACACAATTTTCTCCTTATACAAATATTGGTGAAAGCAGTACTGAGATGGAATTACTGCCTAAAGTTTCTTTCCAATAGTGCAATAATTTCTCTTTGCAGAACTGACACTTTGGCTATAATCTGGCCACTACCTTTTCCAGCTATTCTGATTCTTTGGAGTTACAGAGAAATTGCTCACAGTTTGAAAGCACTTACATCTGTTTCAGATATGTAAGGGGTTTGAAAGAAGGGCAGTAGCTCTGAACTCTGCAAATGCCAAACTGCATCCATGCCCGCTTAATGCGGTTTATTTTTCATTTAATTTAGGAAATGGATTTGTGCTGTTAGCAAACCCAGAAAGAAATCTTTAATAGGAGCAGAGCCCTTGAAAATTCAGTACATCTGAGCCAGTATTGCCTCAATTTTCTTTTTGTCAATCAAAATTCCTGCTCCACTAATCAATTGGAAAAGGTGATCTGGGCACTTGAAATAGCTCACATTTCTTCGGGTTCATTTTCAAATTGGCATTCTTGACCTTATCACAGACCATTTGTAAATGCATCTGTTCCTCTTCAAAAGACTTAGCACGTACCAGGATATCATCGGGTAATGACAAGATGAATGAAGCATGCTACACAGTACCCTCTAGATGAGCGATTCAGATCATGGCCCCTTTTGGTAGGAAATCTCCAAACACGGACAATGCAGCTCTTTTAATTCAAGAATATTACACTTGAGAGAAACTGTTTCATGATTACATAATGTTCTGCTAATAAAAAGAAATGCCTTTTAACTAAATTTTTAATTTTAATTAATCTATCTTAATTTGCCTTAAGTAAATTGATGAAAAGTGGCTTATTAAATTTACTACAATTGGTTGAATACATATACAGTATTTATTTGTAATACCAAACATATTGTGAAAGTATAAAGAATCTTAATTTTTTTTTTAAAGGAACTTTTGCAAACCTGCTGCATTAAGAAGTAAATTTTATCAAAAATGTCAAATTTTACTGGGTAGGAAATGTGACTTCTTATGATTGTATAGAACCTAGCACAAAGTGAGACTGCTGCAAACAAATCATCAAAAATAAGATAAACTATTATAAAAAAATTAAGCCAAATAATTCAATACAAGTGTCCAGCAACTGCACTTAGTAGAGGACACAAACAAAACATAATTAGGCTCGGAAGGATTAAATTTTTATTGGCAGATGTTGGCAACCGTCAATTTCAGTGAACATACAACTGACCAAAATTATTTCCATTGATAATAAAAATTTACAGACAGGCAAAGTTAAAAAAAATGCTGCTTGAGAACTTAGTTTAAGACTATTTACTTTGTATATTTTGATACGTGGTGTTGATAACTTTTAATGGTTATAAAACTTTAACTTTTTAAATCTCAACATTTACTGTCATTAAATAATTACTCTGACTCCTCTCCCCATTGTTTGACTCACCCATAATTTCCTGCAACCGTGAAAAGTTAAGCATTTTTTGTCAATTTAAAACTCATAATTTTGCACAACTGTGAAAATTTAAATCCATTAAAATTAAAAATTAACATAGATACTATGACAAAATTATAAAAAAAATAAAAATCACATTCTGCCAAGCCTAACCATAATTTAATCCAGCAATGTCTTTCAAATAAGCAGGTAATTTCTGTGTGTGTGCTAATAACAGGAACAATGTCTATCTGTCACTGCTTATTATTTTAGGAGGTCATTTTGCAATAATGATTGACAAAATATCCATAAAATAAACAGACTCACTATCAGGGCCAGGGATCTAGCCTAATATATTTTTATGGATATTGATTTTAAAGGCTCAAACAATTAAAATTAAACTCTTTTCCTATCCAACTTTAAACAGTGATAGGTAGGTTCCAGATCATTTAAAACAGAGACCTTGGGGTTTTACTCGGTTACTTGGGAAACACCCAAAAGCACTCACTCACATTAAAAGTTTTATTGAACAAACAACAACAACGAAAAAAACCAAGAAATCAAAACAGGCATTTTTGTTGGGACTGGTGTTGAGTGATTATGCAAAGTAAACAATCAAAACCTTTAAAGCCTCTCTCGTTTTGGAAGCAAAATCAGTTTTATTTTCAGACTAACATTTCTTCGATGAAAAGGAAAGGGTTAATTTCACTCTCTCTTCTGATGCATAGAGGGTATTTACTTATCCTGTTCTTAACAGACAAAAGCTGGAGAGGCAGCATAGAAAAGATGGGCAAAATACAGCTTTTGTTGATATCTTTGAATTACTGGACCACTGTTTAGTTACAAGGGGATGCTTTTTGGTTGGCAAGTCAACCCAAGCACCTGTTGCTTGGATCCTGGTTTACAATCTGGTCAGGGAGGTCATCTGATTGGATCTTTTCTTCTTAGACAAGACAAGCTTGGATAAATAGTTGACTTCAGGATTTCATGAAAAGCCAAGAGAGAGTGAAAGATATGGTAGAATGAAAGAAAATAACACAAGGAAAGGGAAAACAATGCAGGATCTTACATGCCTCTGTAGTGCTGGCAGTTAGATTTCCCTACTGATGGGCTGAGGATTGGATGTCATGATGATGTGGTGACTTTCAGTACTCACTGATGAAAACGAAGTTCTTTGAACAAGACTAAGGCCAGCTAGCCTTCTTCTCAGGAAAAAAAAGTCTGTTAGATGAGTTGAGATGAATTGCAGTGCTGGGGGGGGGGGGGGGGAGAGGGACAGGCGGGAATGACTGGGATGCAAGGTGGGATGGGAGGAGAGGGAGAGTTGATCTGAATTGATCATGTCTTTTTTCAAAGTCTGTTTTTAAGGAACCCAAAAAGGGGGGAAGTGGTAGTCAGTTCATTTCCCTCATTATTTTGTCCTCCAGTTAGGCCTAATATTCATCACACCAATCTAGGTCTATTAATTTCTAGTTCCACATTTTCTGTTTTTACCAAACAATTTTAACAGTCTTTGAATTACATCCAGGGGGCCTTTTTGGTTTAGACTAATTCGGCTTCTTTTGTCCAGGTCTTTTGCACTTGTAACAGTATTCAACAGTGATAAACAACTGGACTGTTTTTCATGGTTATTGTAACATCTTATGAACTTTCAATACTACTTACAATAGAGGTACACCTTGTATGCCCAATAGTCACAACAGGTCAACCTGTCCTACTGGACCAATGCAAAGTAGGGCAGCTATGGATTCTCTGAGCATGGGGAATATTTGCCTTTTTTAAAGCCAGAATAGCAAACTTTATCCCAGCTCATACTGCAGTGGGCACATTGGGGGCCAATTGGCAAAGAGAGGGGCAGATACACTCTGCCAGTCCCTGGCTACCAATTTTTCTACACATGTAAAAACAACGTTTTGCAAACTTTTTGGTGGTGGTGTTGCAATACTACAAATCAACTGAGATATTATTCCACTTTTTGGTGTAATCAAATCTAGTATTTTTTAAAATAAAATTGAAATGGCAAATATTTACTCTTGAAAACTGCTTTTGATGCATGTACAGGTGGATCCTTTCAATAAGTCTCATGCTGCTTTTTACTGATCACACTTTGTGTTGGCTACAGCAGGTAAAAATACATATTGATTTGAGAAACCATCATGGGATTATCTTTAAAATTAATCAAAAATACATTTTTCACAATAAGTGCTTCCATCAGCCCACTGGATAAAAAATGCTAGTGTATTGCTGTCCCTTCCAGACAATCATTTCGCCCTAACTTAGTCCACTTGTAGTTAAATTTCCTAAAGCTGAGGAACTGAATATTAATATTAATGGAATTACTTCAGATTTACACTAGTATATGTCCTACATCAAAATCTGGCTCTTTATCCTTAACCTCAACTATTATTACCCATAGAATGAAGTATATACTTTACTGTAAAGTGCACAGACCCGCAGTGCAAGATATAGCCAGTCAGGGTGAAAACCATTTCTCAAGGAGACTTTTTTAAACCAAAATTCTATGATTTTAGCTCGCAGTGGGACTCCTCAAATAGACATATACAGTAATAGAGCCTAAGATTGTGTAGGACTCAGCATGCTTTGATGACAAAGAAAGACATTACTACAGATGACCTACAATAGTAAAAAAAAAATTACACCTTAATATTTTAATGAGAACAATTATCTGCAAATTTAGGTGAGGCTATTGACAAACCAACTGCAGTTCTTTGTCTTCAAGGGAGAATACTGAAGTTTCTCTCATGCTTGCTACAACATCCAAGCTCAAGATGATGCTTTTGATTTCCACTGTTGGTCTAACTTATTTTGAGAGGCATTACTTGACTTCACTATATTTAATTTGTCTTTGATCTATACGATATTCTTCTTGGGCACACAGAACGTATAGTTGCTTGTTTGCTTTTGCCCAGGATAAAAAAGTACTGCATGCAGAGTTATTATTCACCTTTGTTTTTGATTTTTGGGAACAATTATCGAGAGAGAGAGAGAGAGAGAGAGAGTGTGTGTGTGTATATTTTCAAGTTTGTCATCTGTAGCCATTATGTGACACAAGATTGTCTGGACATACAGTCCATGCCAATCAGGGAGCAGGGCCCCATTGTTGTAGATATGGTACATAAAAACAACGAAAAGATTAGCCCTGCTGCAAAGTGCTATCCATCGATGTAGAGCTTACATTCTATATCGAGGTTTGTACTCTAGTATCTGAGTGCATTCCAGGAGAAACAAATCAAAAAAATTCTCTGTTCTTGCTGGCAGGGCTGGAAAAACCTTAAATGTTTTTTTTTAAATAAAATCTATAAAGTGTGAGAATGTGGCTAGGTTTGAGAAGGTTGCTGCCACCAAGCTAAGTGAAAGAGGTGGGTTTTGGCTAAGTCAAAGAGAGTTTCTAACTGCAGTGAGGGTTGTAGTCATGCTTATTTTATAGGGCAGTGAGTTGTGGCAATGTTCTTTGCTGGCACAAGGGGTGTGTGTTTGTTTTGAGCAGGGGAACTGTCATCTGAAGTTTACAAAAAAACAGCATAGTTAAGTGCTGACATACAGGAATTTAACAGTTAAAAAGGCACCTTTCAAAAAGCAAAAACTCTTCTCAGTAGCCATTGAGAGCAGAATACACAATATATCAGGGTAGCGTTATACTGAAAATACACAGTGCAGAGAGATAAACATGAAGAATAGGTAGCCAAAGCTAATTTAAAAAAAAATCCCTAAATAAATAAATACTAGAGGCAGTAAGCTCTCCTCATTACAAAGGAGTGAAAGGACTAAGAGGGACAATTAGAGCATGATAAGATAGCAGAGAATGCAATTTTGTAGCAGTGTTTACTATAAATGGTTAGTCTATGTCCCAGGACATTTTTCATGTGAAATCAGAGCATGGCTTTAACAGAAACTGAAGTTATGAAGCGACTTAAACAGTTGACTCACTAGCACCGGATGAAACCCAATAAGGAGATCTAAAGGAGATGTGAAATAGCAAGAATATGAGAGAATCCTTAAAAACAGCACCTGTTCCTAAAAACATCTCTAGTATGGTGTTCATCTTCAGAAAAAGAAACCAGTGGGGATCCTAGGAATTATATCATGGAGTCTCACCTCAGTTAAGGGGAAATGACAATGTAATTATGAATACAGTAGTACAACACTTGGATAGTTACAAGATTATTCTAATAGCAGCCAGCATGACTTCAGTAATGGGAAAATTATGCCTGTTGAACTTTGGAAAAGTCTAATAAAGACAACTCTCTGGGGGACAGTATCTTTATTAAAAGATTTTTGATTATCTTTCTGAAGGACCATAAGGGACAATGGTAAGGATCCAAGTCCTGTCATGTATTAAAATGTGTTTAAACATAAGTAGTAAACAGGTGTTTCCTAATCTGAGTAAGATAAGTAGATAGGTAACCTGGATGATGGTATTGGGACTTCTAAAAACATTTCAATTAATCATTTAGAGGAAAAGTACAGTGACAACATCAAATTTCCAAATGATAAATTTGAGGCGTTGGCAGTAATTGAGCATTGTGGAAAAATGCCAGATGGATTTGGGCATCAGACACATCCAGATGAAATTTAACTGGTAATACAAATTAGCAAAAAAAAACCCCACTACTCAATAAACTGATGGGCTCTGCATATGAATGATCCTCTAAAGAAAAAGACCAAAGACTTATTGTAAATTTCTTAATAAGCTGTCTGCTCAGTAATAGCAAAAAATTAAATCTTGAATACATAATGCATACAAAAATGACCTTCCATAAAATAAAAGTCTACTGTGTAAGTGCTAGGTGGAATTTTTACCAGCTTCAGCTTACAAAACAAAACCAAGATTGAAGTTTTACCTACATGCTTATGGTAAATGGGACATGCTATTGCTATTTCAGCTCTTAAACTTGCATAAACTCCCAAGAATAGTTTTTTCAATTGAATCAGACCATTCCATATGACTATGGGGAGAGAGAGCACTTAATATAATTTCCACCTTCTTTTCTTTGCAAGATTCCCTTGGAGGGACCACTAACAAGCACCCAGATATCTGACACATTACTTGTGAATGTCAAAGATTCTGAAATCTGTTCCAGTCTTCAGTGTACTTAACTAATTTTATTTTTTCTACAGTATTACAGCTATATATGGCACTTTACAAACTAATAAGAAATGGCAGATTCTTGTTTAAGGAGTTGACAATCCAGATTAGGCAGACTGACCCAGACGGTATGACAAATGAGGGTGGAAGGTTTGTTAAGTAGGAGGGCTACAATAATAATTAAAAAAATCATATGCTTTTGTTATGCACACAGTTAATGTTTTGTATGCATACGTGCATACAAATAGGATTTTTTAATATAAAAATGTAAAGCTACCATAATGTTCACATTAGCTAGAAGGAGCAGAGTTGTGCAGGCATGGAGATCAGTGCTGTAAGGCTAGTTGGAAAAAAAAAAAGCTATGGAGGGATATGAAGGAGGAAAAATGAGGTTGCAGAACAGAGAATCAGAAAGATATTAGATGGCTTTAAAAGATTGCATATAAGCTTTACAAAAAGAACAGTAGGGAAGAAAGAGGCAAGGTATAGGCAGCAGCAGAACCTCTAGGATAAGAAGCTTGAATTTGATCCAAAGGGAAATCAGGGATTCAAGGTAAAGAATGGCAGCTGCAGTGGCAGGCAAGAACAATTTTGGTTGTAGTATATTTAAACAGACGCATCTACTGGGGACATAATATAGAAACCAGAAGAACAGAAATGGCTGCAGTAGCTGAGGCAAGAAAGCCAATATTTTAGCACATGGGATGGCATGGAAGAGTATTTAGCACCAGCCCCACTGAAGGAGCATGGATAGGAAAGAGGATTCTGCTATGAAAAAGGTAGAATTACTAAAAAATGATGAAGAGAAGATGGGAGAGGAAAGATGTGGAATTCCATTTTTAACTATATTCAGCATCTGTTGACAACTGGACATCCAAGAAGGAATATCAAAGATAGCTACATACTTGAGTCTAAACAGAGGGGAAGAAGTCATCAGAGGTACAAAGAGATTCGATGGATCATCACTGTAAAATGTATTAATTATGAGGTCATGCAGAAATAAGAATGTAAAGAGGAGACAGAACCCAAGCTGTTGGTTCCCTATTACTCATTCAGCATTGTGAAGGTGGCCTAATTCAGCTTTTATCTAGTCCTAATCAGTTATGGATAATATCTTACTATAGTTTGATATTAACTTAAACAATATACAAAGCCTACAATGGTGTGCTATGAAGGCTCATTCCTGTAGAATAAAGAGCTTACTTGGACATATTTTTATTTTCCCTTTTGAAGTTTGATCATTTTGATATTACATTACTATACATGCTGCAGTTTGGAATGTTTGCTAAATTAATCATGTCTTACACAAGCCATATAAATGTTTAGAGCATCTACAAGTTTGTCCACATTGAGGTTTTTTTAAATGACATTTTAATCAATTTATGCATCACTTTCATTTCCAATGTATGATCTTTTCACATCTGAGGCCTTGCACTACATGACATGGAAGCATATTTAAGGAGTTAATACTACAATATAAAAGGGTGTTTTATTAGGACTTTGTTATTTTGTTGTGCAACAGCACCATCCAGCTATAAAACAAAATGGTGAAACATCTTAAATATAAAGCACTTTCTAGACATTATAACTTTTCAGAGTAAAAATAGACTACAGAGAAGAGGGTGTAGTACTACAAATTCAAAACACATTTCTAGAACTTGACACAGTTAAAAGCAGGGGCAAACATGCTATGGCCCTTTATTTTGGTTTATATTTAAAAAAACCAAAAACCTAACCCTCCACCCCCAACACTATGCCCTAACTCACTTAATTAAAAAATGGAATGTAAGCTTTGTCATGTAAAGAAAAGGCCAATATCCTTGGCTCACCATCAAAGCTAATCACATAACAAAAATGAGTGGAAAATCTCAAACTCAAGGCTGTTTTGCGTACATAATTCATCAGTCTACTGCATTAAAAGAACACAGCAGCCCCTGGTGAGGAAATATATATCACAAGTGAGACTAAACTTATGGAGAACTATTGAAAGGCATAATGTAATGTAAAAGCATTTGATTTCTTCAAGCAGTTTTCATATAAAAAATCTAGGCGGTTTCTTGACAATAACTAGTGGTAGACACCTCAATGCATCACTATATCATACTTCTAGAAGTGATGACTGGCTATCTTCTACAAGGTCATTTGTAGATACAGTCTCTGCATTCAAATCTTACCTGTAGATCCAGTTTTGCCATGACACCTCCAAGAAGCTATGTTGTCCACAATGGATAGTTGATGGATAATTGGGATGTCTACAACAATCCTTTTATTACCAAAAACAAACTAGCCACTTATGTCCTATCACATTCCATTACATTGTGTCTGCCTTTTGTTTTATGAGCGCCTCAGGGCAGTGACAGCACATTCTTTTCTGTTTGGAAAGCACCTAGCACACTGGTGTAATACTAGAAACAAATTTATTAGTGGAGTCCCAAAAGAGCTAAGTAAACATTTAAGCAGTGGTTTGCTTGATACTGAAGAGAAAGAGGCAGACACTACTCCCGCCCAAATCACTTTAAAATGTAATATATAGCCCTTGGCAAAAAAAAAAAAAAAAACCCCACAAAACACAGTTTTACAGTTGGTGTTTTAATTCAACAAACCATGAAGAGTATTTTATTCAGTTTTGAAAAGCCATCTTAGGTCATGTCTCCAGCCATCCAAATAATACAATTGGCAAGGGGGAGGGGGGAAGAGAGGGGCATGTGCTCTCAACAATCTGTCTCTTAAGTTGTTTTTTTTTTAATTCAGTTGTCAAGCTTTGTGGGGCATAGTAGGACACAAATAGCTACTGAAGATCCAAACTTCAAGCCTTTTTTTTTTTTTAAGTCAGGAGGGGGAGGTAAAGGCAACTATGAGAAAGCTGAACTTTATGCAAAAGGCAAGAAGAAATCAATAATGGCATTTAAAGAAGAGTAAGATGGGTAGCAAGGTTTTGTATTAACTGAAGCAGGGTGGCAGAGAAGAGATCATAATTTAGTGAAAGGGTTTTAAGCTATAGGAATGAGGAAGAAAGTTGTATGTGACATAGGTGAGAAAAATGTCCTGGTCTTTCTTTGAGGAAAAACTATGTTGACGATAAAATTCTAGTAAAACATAGCAGATGGCAGCAAAGAGGCAATTCAAAACACAAGACTGCACTGACTGGGAGAGGAAAGTGCAGAAAGTAGTAGCTGAAGCCATAAGAGCAGATACATCTTGCCCAAACAGAGTGGAGAAGCCATGACAAAATGCTAGTGGTCACACTGGAAGATGACTTAACACTGAAGAAATGGGTGAAGAGCTTAGTGGACCAGGGCAGCTTACATGACAAAGCCAAGAGGAGCAGTCAACTCTTTCAAAACTGTGGACAAACAGGAAGATTAGTACCAACCCAAGGCCCTTGCCTTATGAGGCAAAGTGCTAATGTTAAGTGTGACTAGCAAAGGGAACAGAACCCAGCTCTCAGGTAAACCAAGAGAGGGAGAGACAGCGAGTATTAAAGCATGTATGCAACATGCACAAGCACACTGAAGGCAAGAGGGAAATGGTCCAACAATTGGAGAGGCCACATAGGTCCCCAGAAGTATGTCCTTGTATCCTCTTTCCCTAAAAGGGGCAGGAGAAAAGTGGAATGAGGACAGAGGAGGTCAAAAGGCTAGAAGGTAGTAGGAAGGAAAGTTGGTAACAAGCAGGGAAAAAGAAAAGGTTAGTAAGTGGGAAGGACACTAAAATGTAGTTGGAGGTGGTGGTAGACTACAACCAGGAGAATTCTCTGGATAGGGTCAATTCTATCCTAAAAGCTATTGTGAAAAATGGTGAAGTTTGAGTCAAAGGTGGGGAAGAGATGCAGGAGTAGACTTGTTTAGAAAGGGAACAGTGTTATCAGGTTAAAAAAAGGCAAGCTTATAGGGCAGAAAGGCTGTATGGGAGCTTGGACTCTTAGCAGAAATGCTCTTCAACTTAGCAACAGCAAACAACCAAAGCTGTGGATTTGGGATACCAGGGAGTGAGGAGGCAGCAAAGTGCAGCAGAACATGTGGTAAATAGCACTAAGAGGAAAGGCAGCGAGAAAGGTATTAAGAGCTGCAGACTAGTCAGTTCAATCACATCCATTATCCTCCATCCCCAAACAGACAAATGCAGGGAAGGAACAAGCAGCATCCAGGAACATGAAGTGATGATAAGGAAATACACACAGTAAGAGCAATGCTTAGCAAAGACAAGGCAAGGGTCACTAATACACTCAAAGGCACACAAAAATGGGACATATCAGACAGGCATTAACCGTGCAAATGTGAAGAAAGCCAGGATGAAGAAGAGCTAGGCTTCTAACAGAAGAGTAGTGAGAAACAGCAGCCAATTGCAGGGAGAAACTGGAGACCATGAAGTGTTGCCAGGATACATTACATTACAGACAAAAGCATCCATCCTATCAACTGGAACACATATGCAGCATGAGTGGAAGTCAGCCAAGATATTCTTGCTAAGTCCATTGCAACAGGAGCCTTAACAAACGATTCCACATTGTAGAAGTTGCTCCCTCTGACAGAATGGGATCACGGCTCACACTTTAAATCCAACACTGGGGGATTTACTTAATGTGGAAAGATAAGGCGGTTGATTAGGCAGGTGCTTTTATGTACTATACATACTCAAGTTGTGGCTTCACAGATTTATTTTTATTTTTTTTTAATAAAAACATGCTTCTGGTGCTGTTTGAAGGTTCCATAGAGAGGAGGAACTGGATACCCACAGTGCTATTAAATGCCCAAATAAGATTTAATATCTTATCTTACAGTAAATGTAGGTTAAGCATTTTCAGTCAGTTATTTGTTAACATCTACTACTATCCACTACTGGTGGTGGTATAAAAAAAGTATTTCATTAAAAGGTAAACAGTTATTCAGAAAGCACGTTATTAAGAGCAATGGAGTTCAACTTCTTCCCTCACAAGCCTTTCCCTAGAGAAGCAGATGGCTACTGTACAAACCTGTTTTTTTTAAGTTGTAACTTCAGTGATTGTATTGGCAGATGCCTCCAATTAGAGCGGTGATAAGTGTGACTCATGTCAACGTTGGTATTTGTACATAAATACGAAAAAACCCAGAATAGGGACTTGCTACTTTAACCATTATGCAAAACAATAAGAGTAGTAGTTATTGGTTAAGTTGCACCAAACAAGTCTTCTTAGTTCCTCTTCCTCTGTAATTCTCATTCTAGGCAGCTGCTCTGTCCCCTGCCACAGATATGTCTATGCCAAAACTTGCTTTGAAGTTGTCATCAAATATCAAGGCCAGTTATGTGGTATTCAGCATTAAGTGAAAGTTTAAGAATTACTTCCATAACTGCCTCGAGGCCATCTTTGTACATGTCTGTAGTGACCCTTTTAGGCACATAGTAATTACTATTTATTTGCATCATGGTGGCACCTAGAAAACCTACTCTGACCAGGACCCCATTGTGCTAGGTACTGTACAAACAGAAGAAAAGCTGTCCCTGCCGCATCATGTCCCCCCCCCCCCCAGGGCTTTACAATCTAAGGTAATGTTCTTTTTCAGTTGGCAACATCTTATGATTAAATAAACAGAGGCAATGTTAAAAAAATTTAATGCCTAGCTGACAGAAATCTTCATATGTACATAATATTAAATAGTAAACAATAAAGATTGTGTGATCAGTATGGTGTTCCTCCTATTGACTTCAATATATTCTCTCTCTCATCTGCTGTAGGCATATTTGGTTTCACACCATCTCTTCTCCTTTGTATCATAATGGCATGCTGTAAACAGAAGAAAGTGAGTATGAGAACACACTGATTTCTCAGAAGTCTCTGCCTCTGATTTAGCTCCTAGTGAATGTACTTCTCAGAAGTACTTTATAGCAGAAACTAGGTACTTAAAATCTGATTAGTTGATAACTTCAGTTAAATGCACTGGTATTAGTTAAGTAACATCAGATAATCCACCTCATCATTTCAGTAGACAGTGAAAGCAAATACTTTTAAAGAACTACAGTATTCTCCTGGCAATGTCAGATTAACTGCATAATTGTGCAACCCACCAAAAAACTGTTTGCAGACAAGTCATTAGCTAAAGGGTGTTGCTAGCAGAGCACAGGAGGAGTGATTTCTCTGCTGCTATTCCCACTGCAGAATGTTTTGTCTGAACAAGAAAAAGCTGGAGTTAGAAGGAAACGTTAGTGGCAGCAGCAGAACATCCCATGAGGGGGAATTAAAAAAGAAGAAGTTAGGCAAAATGAAGTATAGGAGAACAATGTCAGGGAAGACAAAGGGTATGTTTTCACTACCGGCCGGATCAGCGGACAGCAATGAATCCAGTGGGGACTGATTTATCATGTCTAGTCTAGATGCGATAAATCGATTCCCAAGCACTCTCCCATCGACTCGACTCCTGTACTCCAGCTCAGCGAAAGGCGCAGGCAGAGTCGACAGGGGAGCAGTAGCAGACGACTCACTGTAGTGAAGACACCGCAGTAAGTCGATCTAAGTACGTCGACTTCAGCTATGTGACTAAACTTAGCTCAATTCCCTGCAAAGTGTAGACCAGGCGAAAGTGAATAGAATGGTGAGGGAAGTTAACATAGGAAGGAAAACTCCCTGATTATATGGTTTAAAATTTTTGATCTAATATATCCATGAGATTTGGGTCAGGATATAGTACCAGTACTAAATTCTGAGGATTCAGAAGGAGACTGGGCGTATTTAACACTGCAAAAAAACATTTGAGTAGACCCACTCAGATTTGTAAAAAAAGGACAAATATAGCAGTTTAAGATTTGCACATATGAATTACTTTAACATCTGAAAATTACTTAGTATAGTTAGTCATTGTTCTTAAAATTACACTGAGGCAAAACTAAAATTACTTTTGTTCTTCCATTACCATTTTAGCATTATTGAAATGAAAATACTAGAATCTCAATACATGTCAGAGTATTGACAGTATAAACTGGTATAATCTAGTGCAAAAAGTTTGATTAGTGTTAGGCATTAGTTACCAGGATAAACCCAACGGACTGTTTTGTTAAACAAAAATATTCTGTTTGATTGAGAATTTTGCTCAAGCCTACTTACCCAAAATTTTCTGCAGTTTTTGTACTTTAAAAAATAAGAGGCACACATATCCTTTCTGTAGTTATTGTTATCCATACATTGTCTAGAGGCATCTGTTTCCTTTAATATGGAAGACATGTCACACTTAAGAGCTGGTGGGGATAAATATATTTACACATTTTAGTGTATTATTTCATTCTAAAAAATCCCCAAAGTATTTTATAAATTAAGATTAAGGGAGGCAGCCAACCTGTCTGAGTGCTACAAACAATAGTTGGGGAAATAGGAGAAACTTTGCATCAAGGATACGAGGGCAAACTCCTGCTCTTACAAAAAGGGCCAGGGAATCTGAAAGCAAAGACTTTAACTAGGAGTTGTGGCTGCTCAGCACCTCAGGTGGGGGGAAGAAATGAGGAGGAAATCATCAAGTCATCTTTCTGCAGAACACAGATAGAAGTTCTGTTTGGTTCTTTCAAAAGGTATCCAACATAGTAAACTGCAAAACAATTTTTTTTTTTTTTTTTAGGTAATTAAAAGAGAGGGGAACAAATCCAAGCTACAAGGATTTAAGTCTGTCCTTGAAACCACAATCAGAATTCCAAACCTGATAACCAGAAGCCTACCCCATCCATTCATGAAGAGCTATTAGTTTCTGAACTTAATATTTTCAACTTAAAAGGTCCAAATATTTCTGATGCTTACCCACACATACACCCCTTCAGAAGGAAGATAAAGCATTATAAACTACTTGCTTTTAGAAGGAACTATTTGGGTAGTTTTCATACCCCTACAGTAATGCATCTTCAGACTAAATCATAACTGACCAATCTTACCGCTAGACATGGATTTGTATCGTGGTCTCTAAGTCGCTGCACATTTCTGGACATCCTAAAATGTCTTACTGCAGCTAGAAGCAGGAAAGAAAGAATTTTTTTATATTTGACCCACGAGTGCCATTAATGTTAAGAGTCTCAGTTTGAATTTCCATTTTAAGTGGTTTAACACAGAAACCTCTACCATAGTACATACATGCAAGATCTGGCAGAGATTTTTTTAAACATATAATTTAGAAAAAACAGAAATATAGAAACTTGTTTGGTTTTCTGCATACAAGAGGCCTGTTTTTCTACTGTATTAGGATGCTTCATGCTACTCTGATAGTACAAAGCAATTCAGACCAGTTTAGCAAGCCACTAGAATTCCATTTTCCTGGCATAGGAGTTACTATGTAGCTAACTCCTGACTATTAGTGTTGGGATTTGGCTGAGGAAAGGAGTATGTCTCACAGTCCTACACCCCCAAACTTCCCAGATACTACAAAAGGCCCTGGGGACTTTTAACAGCCACTACATATTTAGAGAACTCTCAAACTGCTCTAATTTTAACTGGTGACCAGCCTAGCACCCAGAAGGCACAGAATTGAAAAGAAGTAATGTGCACATGCAAACCCCTCCTAGCTTGGGTCAAGTGCTTCTTGGCCAGTCTACAAGAATCAGGGCCATAATGTAAACTAGGCTTTGAGTACAGAAACATCTAGACCTACTACTATATTACCAATTAGTGACATGTTTGCGACATAAAAATGGTTCCTTAGGGAAATGTCCACTTATATCCTACTTAACCCACATTAAAAAAAAAAAATCAGATTTTTAAACAATGCTTACATACTAATATTGAAGCTAGTTTCTAATTGCTAAACCAGTGTGAAATAAAGTAGAAAACTAGTTTCCGTTTGACATGGAGCTTCCTACTTGATCTCAAATATTTTTCTGCAAAAAGCTGCTGTTAAAGACAAGCTTAGAAATACAAATGTCATTTAAGAGTATCTATAGTAAAAACAGCACCCTGTACTAACTCTGCTTACATCAGTAACAAATCTGTTTAGTCCTTTGTAGTGTTCTTACCACTGCAGAGCCAATACATAGGAGGTAGTGGGATTCTATTACTTTTTGTAAATGAACTGAACTGTTAAGTTTCAATTGCAGGCCAAATTCTGCCCTTAGTTACACTTGGGCAGCCTCTCTGAAAACTAGGTAGCCCAGGTGCTTCTGAGGGCAGAATTTGGTTTCCTAGTTTGTTTGAATGCTCAGATTTTAGTGCTGAGGGAAGACAGCATAAGTTATAAATATTAATTCACATGCTAAAAAAACTTTCAGTAACTGTTTTCACAGTGAGCTTGACATTTTAGCTATATTGTAACTTTGCTATCTGGAACTAAATATTTAGTTTCTTAGCTAGAGGAAGTGTTTTCGATCACACAGGGTTTAAAAATAAAATGGATGTACACTAACACTAATGCTAGTTTTTAGATAACCAGGGATTGCAGAAAAGGCCAAAAGAACCTATCATATATACTCGTTCATTAGCCCGTTCATTTATAAGCCGACCCCCTAAGATGGTTAGGTAAAAACAGCAAAACCTGTATGACCCTTTCGTAAGCCGACCCTGTATTTCAGAGGTTGGCAAACTTTGGCTCCCAGCCATCAAAGTAAGCTGCTGGTGGGTCGGGACATTTTGTTTACTTGGAGCATCTGCAGGCATGGAGCCCCTCAGCTCCCTGTGGCCGCGGTTAGCTGTTCCTAGCCAATAGGAGCTGCGGGAAGTGGCTCCTGCAGCTCCCCTTGGCTGGGAACAGTGAACTGCTGCCACAGGGAGCTGAGAGGCTCCATGCCTGCAGATGCTCCCAGTAAACAAAATGACGATGTATTAGATATTCAATTCAATGATTCCATAGAGTTTAAAATAATCAAATTTTGGTGTAGACCCGTTTATAAGCCAATCCCCGCTCTTTGATGCGTCACGTTTTTACCAAAAATATTCAGCTTATGAACAGGTATATATGGTACATCCCATGTACATAATTGCTATTAACATGAAATTTCAGAGGTTTGCCCAAGTATTACTTGTAACTGGTGCGCTGCATTTATTTTAGAAAAGCAGGATCAATAAGGACACATTGCTGGTATACTTTTAAGAACATCTCCATGAAAGTGACCTTTCAATGAAGAGGCCAAAGGTCACTTACTGGAAGCAGATTTTGTCTAGTGTTTACACTATTAATGTCAGTCAGTACACAAATGACTAATAGCTGATTTAAAGCAGAGATATTTCCAGTGCCTGTCAATCTGTCAAGTCCAATTGACAATGAAATGTAGAAAGTGTACTGTTTGTCAACCTGATGTTTAAAAAGAACAAAACCTACTTATGAAGTTGTTTAGTAATTTGGTTTAGAATGTGCAAAAACTTAAATATGCTTATCTATTTGCAAAAATACTAAGCACTACTACAAAAATATTTCACAGGTAAGGGCACCCTGGAAAATAATCTGATGGCTCCTGAACGGAATTTTTTATGAAGTGCTTCAACAACATTAGGAACATAACCTACTATCTAGCTTGACAGGCAGGTAGGTCACATGCAAATGCTACTACTATTTGATTTAGTTAAGTTAACAGGAAGTAATCTCTCCTCTCACCCCCCCCCCCCCCTGATTTTTACACATTCACAGACTGACTCTCCTGCTTTGGAAATACAGGGCCAACCACAAACACATCAAGGGTTTGTTTATACTACAGTTTTGAATTATGTTTTACTAAACTAATGAACAGTTGTAAATAATAGCACAGACGGAAAATACGTGTTCCTAGTACAGTTTAACCCTAGGGCAGACTTTCAGTTCAAGAGCTATCAAGCTATTTTCCAGGGCTCCCACTATTGCTAAGTGTTTCAGCGGAAACTAGTACAGTCAAGCCCTAAAACTGTCACTGACGGGGAGGGCTGAATTAACACCTCGATCTGTGAGACCGGAGGAGAAGGTTACAATAGGGGGCTGAGAGTAGGTTGGGGGCTGCCCCTCCCCCGTCTCAAAGCGGGGACAGGAAGGTGCCTCCAAAAATCTGCTTACGGGCAAGTCACTTTCTCGGGCGCTGCGCTCCGGGCACCTGGCGGGTCTCGGGAGGCCCCGGGGACACGCAGCACACGCTGGGCGCCCGGGGGCCTTTTACACGTTTGTTCCCCCGTTTCGCCGGCAGAGGGTCGGCGCCGCTTCCTGAGGTGGGGGGGGGGGGAGCAGGGCGCTGCCCGCAGCGGAGAGGGGCTGCGGCCAGCGGCCACCCCCCGCCCCGTTTCAGTGACAGCGAGGCCTGAACTCCGGCCCAGGCTCGCCCGCCTCCCCGCCCGGGCCCAGCTGCCGGGGGCGCCCCCTGTCGCCAGGGCAGCCGCCGCGGGGAAGCGAGCGGGCCCCGCTCCTGCTCCCCGCCCCTGAGGCGGGAGGGCAAAGCCCCGCTCCCGGAGCGGCGGGTCCCGGCAGCCGCCCGGGCCAGGCTACGGGGGGGAGGCGGCGCGGAGGTCCCGGCGGGGGAGACCGGCCCGCGGCGCCCTGGCCCCGCACTTACCTCCCAAGCGGCTAAGCAGGCGCGCGAGCCCCGTCTCCAATTCGAAAGACGTCAGCGGCGGCTCGGGCGGCAGCAGTTATGTAGGGGCGCAGCCTAGCTCGCTCCCGGCCCCGCGGCTCCCCTCGGACTGACACCTCCACCGCCCACTCCCGGCTCCCCGGCCGGCTTGAGTGACAGCGCCGAGCCCGCGGCCGGGCCGCCAATCCCCGCTCGGCCCCGCCCTCCTCCGGCCTGAGCGGCGTCTCCTTCCACCAACCAGGCGGACGGCGCGGGCCGCAGGCGCCTCCAGCGGGGCGCGGCCGGAGCCCTGAGTGACGGGGGGAGGCGGCCAACCCGCGGCGCGTGTGGGTGGCGGGCGGTGTGGGCGCGGCGTGTGCGGCAGGCTGGGCTGCACCGCAGCGCATACACTACAATGGCTGCTGGAAAGAGGGGAAAGCAAACAATTTCCAGGCCCGCCGCGTCCAGCCCGAAATATGGGGAAAAAATTACAGAAAAATCGGAGAACACTGTAAAGGGTGGAAACGGGGCGCAGAGAGGATGCTGAGGCTCCCGCGGTGAGTCTGCTGCGGGTTTGGGGGGCAGGCGCCGGGGTTTAGCAGGGAAATATCAGGGTTATTTAAATTATGAAGGGGGAGGAGGAGAAGGAGGAGGGGGAGCGGAGAGAGGAGCAGCAAGCAGCGGCAAGGAAAAGTTTGTGTTAATCGCGCCCCCTCTCATCTCTGAGCTGCCCCCACCATTATTCTGGGGACCCCAAGGCAGAAAGTAGGGGAGAAAAATAGATAGCCCGGAAAATGTATTTTATAAAAATATATCCTAGGAGTTTAGTCCACCTCCCCCCCCCCCCCTTCTTCCCTCCTGCACCGTAGTAGTTAAAGAGGGAGAGAAGTTTGCCTGGGGAACTTAAGGAGGGAGAAGGGTTCTCCCTCACCCCTTAGCTTCGTTGGGGAGTTCTGAAAAGTTTTTTTGCAGAAGTCTTCCCCCATCGTCTAGCACCCCCTCCTCCTTCTCCAGGGTCTTTGCTGTGAATAGAGTGACAGCAGCGAGAAGGAGCGGAAGACATTAGAGACCGTGTTGCCCAAAAATGAGGGAAAAATTAATATAAATTCACCCGAACTATCAAACCAGGCGCATTTTGCACAAAAAAATCCTGGGTGGACCCCACTCTCCAGAGTTTGTCCTAGGAAGTAGGCAGCTCAATCTTTTGGGGGGATCTGGAGTCACTTTGGGGAACTCAGCCCCCCTTTCCTTCGGGTTTTTTTTTTTGTGGGGGGAAGACTAAAGTTTTTCCTTTCATAATAAAGAAAAATAATTTATCTGCTCTCCCCCCTTCGAGTCGCCCAGGAACCTTTTGCTTCCCTCATTCGAGTATGTTTAGAGGAAAGTGTGAATCCAAGTTAGTGCTGAGTGTTCTTGCATTGGGGAGAGGGGTTTGTTAACTGAAAGCAGGAGAGATCCGGAGAGAGAGAGCAGGGACAGCTTGTTGTCAGTATCATAAACAACCAAAATGGAGGGAGAACTGAGGCATATAACAAAATAAAAATTAGAAAAAAATTCCCAAAAATACTTAAAAAGCGGGGCTGATCCCCCTTTTCTTCCTAAGGGTAACGGAATAAACCCCGTGTCCTCGCATGCCCCTTTTTACGTTTCAGGGAGCAAGGAGTTAATATTTATTATTTTTTTTTGTTGATGAATTCTTTGGAAAGGCAAAAGCCTCTTATAACTCGCCACCGACAATAAGAAAACGTGAAAATCCCATTCAGATGTGAGAGGTAGGGGGAGATGGTAGTGCAGAAACATAACTTTGGGGTAATGTGGGGTGATTTTTAGATAAGATAAATGCTATATTTGCTCCTCTATAACTTCCTTTTTAATGCTCTTTGTGTGCGTTTGGTTTCTCTTTTTTCTTATTTTTTGGCCGGAATGTAATGCCTTTGTAGTGTCACTTTCCTGATCTAATTAGGATGTGTGAAGGAAAGAGTAAACCTTTCCGGTTTATAAAGTACATTTTCGTTGCATTTGAAATTCAAATTTTACTTGTGACTCCATCCTCTTTTTAAACTGGATTCTTCAGTGTAGCGTTGGATTGGAACATTTCCTCATAGAGAGAAAGTAAGGGCACCTCATCTGGCGTAGAGGGCGCAGAGTAAGGGCACCTCTTCTGGAGATGCCTGGTGATTTCACTGGCATGCTTAGTTCACCTGTTTGTGTCCCATAAAGAATGTATTCAGCAGCCTTTTCGTTTTATTTATATAAAATGATGCCTCATCTTGCATCACATTGAAGTTAATGCGAAAGTGCTGCTGATGTTGGTTCCACGTGGGATCAGGGACAGAGCAGGGCATTTTAAAGAGACAGCTTCTCTTTTCTTATTGCTATCACCTATGCAGAACCTCTGCCTAAAGTAAAGGGGTGGTTCCGTTTTTTTTAAGATAAAGACATTAAAGTGACTTGTGTATGATAAATTAATGCCACATAATAGGGATAAACTTGCAGATTCGTTTGGATCCAAGCATTTCTTTTGTTGTAGCAAGCCTTCAGGAGAGTTTTCTTAATGCATTAGTTAAAATGTTGTGTTTTGGAAACGATTTTGGAATGGATGTTGCAGAAATTAAAAAGTCTAACATTATTAATATAAAAATAGTGTACTTCTTCTCAATTCCTTGAAAGGAGACTAAAGGTTATTATGTAACAAAATTTCATAGCCATCCTGTAAAAAGTTATTAAGTGCATAATTTTAACTTTGAGTAATTTCAGCTTTATGGGGGACATATAGCTGTCCGTTGAAAAGCAGTGCAAAGCTTCTTCTGTATTTAAAACCTGTGAACAGTTCCAAAAGGTTTTGAAAATAGTGCAGTATCTGTTTGCTTTTAATTGGCCAGACTAGGGACTTTTTACATGTACACCTTAGTTGTGTAATTATAACATCTCTTGAAAAGTTACCTTCAGTTTTTTACAGAATCTTAACGACACTCAAGCTCCATATGTATACATTTAACATCAGTATGGTAGTTGGTACAGATTCCTGCTGTATATTTAATTTGTAAATATTTAACTACTATGATGTGAATTGTTCAACTTGTCTATATGTCTGTTATCTTGTATGTATTTTAGTTCTCAGTAAGACAGCTAACTTAAAATTCTTAGCATAACTTCTTAATATACTAATTAGATATCTTTATCAGAAATTATTAATTTTTTTCATTACAATTGTTTGTGTAGCCTTTATATTTAATTCTAAATTAAAACTTAAATACAAGGAATCCACTTCTAGAGATAGGAGAAGGGCTGAACTTGTAGGGAAGCCTTTTCAGCAAATGGCTGCTTTTACCCTATAGACAGTAAATATAAGTTGTTATAGCCCACTGTGTTCAATAGCCTTTGCTTACAAGTAATCTTTACCTTTATTGTAAATGTGACTATAAAACTATTGTTGACTGGGATAGGCTTGTGGTTACAGATTTGGAAGAAATCACAAAGTTTTCCAGTGACTCACAGCTTTGAAAATTAAATCACATCAACTATTCTTAGGCAAGAAAAAAGCTCATTAAGGGGGAAGGATTAATCTGTTAGCATGAAGGAATGAAATTGTACATTTTTACAAAACTGTCTTTCCATGTTTTAGAGAGTGTTCATATATTTACAAAAGAATTCAAATTTAGAAGGGCCTCTCCAATTATTTTTCCATAAACCTTTTCCTTTTTTGTTGATTAAAGTTATACTGACTTGAAAAAAACAGAAATTTGACAAAATCCTTGAAGTGTCTTATGTTTGTTTAGTGTAGTGCAATTTTTTAGTTCTTTAGTTATACAGGAGTAACTTTATTATACTGAAAACAAGATTAAAAAAAAAAGTTAAACTAATGGTGCATTGATGATAATTGGAAGTATTTAATGTAAGACATTTCATTTATTTGGAAACTTAAATTATCATTTACTTTTTGTAATCCTGGATATAGATATAGGCATTGTTCATAACATCAAGTGTGGTGTAACAGTTGCTGAGTATCTTTCTTGACTCACAACTGCTTATTGTGAAGTGAATCCAGTCCACCCAAGTGTAGTACAAAATTCAGTGGGGGAAGATATTCAGACACTCTAATTTGAGTTTTATCTATATTCTATTATTCTACTTGATTATATGGTAAATGTTACTTGATAGTATTCTTTATATCCCTAGTTGCTCTCATTTTGTAGAATACTGAATTATTCTTAGAGTGATGAGGTGATATTTGGTAGAAATAAAAGTAACATTTCAGGGAACTGAAGCTTTTAGAATTTAGATACTCCTTTTTCTAATATCTATAGCTCTGACTTGATACATGATAAATCATTTGAAAATTTGCCCTCTAAGTACCTAAGGAAATAAATGTTCGTGGGCTGTTTGTTGTTGGTAAAGTTGTTGTAGTTTCTGTAGGTAAACTAGAATGTTCTAAATGCATTACAAGCTTTTGTAGGCATTTATCTGTCCAATCAGATAATGTTTGCATAGTTTTTACTAGCTACACTGATTCTAAAATTGTTCAACAAATGCAAGAATATAGATTCTCATACATTAAACGTTTCTTGCACACTTAATCTAAGTATGGTTCTTGGCATGCACACTTTATTTAGTAAATTAGCCTGAAAAATGAGTTTCCCCGAGCACAGATCTTTGAAATCTAAATTACAATTTTTTTCAAGTTTTTCACTTTATGTAATACAAAAATTCACTGCATCCAAAGTTCAACTACTTTAAATGGTCATCCATCTCCAGAGCTATTGAGCCAAAATGGTGCCCTTAAGTCTCCGCCTTTCAGTGCAGTGCAGATGTTTTATAAAATGAATGTGATAAAGTGTACTACTTATGTTCTGTATTAACCAGTATTGTAATGGTTTTAAATGATTTTACTGAAAGACTTGTTTTATTTCAGAATCTAAAACCTAAGGTTTTTATCTGGTATCTATAGCATGTTAGATCTTAAAAACTAGCTTTCATGATTAGAGAAATATTGTTAGGAAGGCATCCTAAACAAGTTAATTTGTTTACCAAAGGATAATATTTTGGAAAATGTAAAACATGTAACAGTGCTTAAATCATCCTCAGATGCATTGTAGTGTTAAAAGGAACTAGCAACCGCCTCTTCTGAGGTGACAGAATACTTAGTGAGAATATCCTCTTGAAATAGAAGAGTGAACTTTTAACTTTCTTTACTTTTGATATTGCATATTTCTATCAGCCTAGTGAACTGCTAACCATCTTTAACCAATTACCAAATGTTTAGGTAGCTTTAGGGAACTATTTCAAAATAATTCAAATATGAGAACAAAGTAACATTTTTATATTGATCAGTTGTGAAGTGAGTATTTTGGAGTTCTAATGTATGGCAGAAGATTGCTGCATTTAGTTAGTAAAATATCTTGCTAATAAAATAATGTGTGTTTTTTCTGTTAATCAAAAATCACATCTAGGACTTAGTCAAATGTTTATTGATTTATAAATTGTGCAAACTTGGGGCTTGAACTTAAAACATATTACTTATAACTCATTAGACTTGCTCATGCAGGTTCCTATACTTTAAATTATTTTAATGTAATGGGGAACATAATTATCTATTATCTGCAGTTGAATAGATTTCAATTAATAATGGATTTTAAATGACAAGTTGTCCACAGAACATCAAACATAACTACACCAAATATGAAAAGAGTTCTAATTGTTTTGTATTACAATAATTAGAAATCTGCAACTATGAGAACCTAATAATGAATAGACTTGATCATAATAATGCCATGTTAAGTTCTGTTTTCAAATATATTAATCTGCTAATTGGATTCTTTTCTTCCGCCACCCTCAAAGTGTACACCTGTCATTCTCATCTTTTTAGGGCATATTCGCAGAAACTCCGAGTACAATTTCATATTTAAAAAAAAAGTTGACAAGACATGCTGTAATACTGTAAAAAAACCCAAAATCGTGATGTGACACTGCTTACAAAGATGAGGCATTCTCACAGAATATATTAAAATTGTTAATATTTAAATAGTCCCTGGATAACTTGTCTGCTGGATCATGGTATTAAAACTTCCCACAGTGAGTGAGGGGAATCTGAGATGACTACATATGAACTATGTGTGCACACTTGATCATTGAGAAGTGAGAGAGCTTATGCAATTATACTCCTGTTAATAGGATAAATTAATTTGTTTTGTAAGCTGTCCTAATATCTCTTATTACCTTTAAAGTACACTTATCTGTTTAGAATCTGAATAATTTTTTCCAGTATATTTTAATAAAAAGTAAATGGATAAAATTCTGTTCTCAGCTGCACCATAAAACCCTGCTGATTTCAGTGGAGTTGCATAGGTATAAATGAGGGTAGAGTATGGTCCGATGTTCATGATTTTCTTTTTTTTAAAGTGATGGCGAGAGTTGTCAAAGTAATATAGCATAAAAATGAAGACTAAAATAGGTAAAACAAGTGAATGTACGCAAGGTAGTTAATAATGCATAGAACAGTCATTCAAAACTATGAAGTAAACTAACTTTATTGAATTGTAAGAAGCTAAATGGGACTCAGAAGAGCAAAGTTTAATGGGACCATAGAAAGAAATGAATATGTAAAGAACTTGGAAAATACAAAAAGTGTCTGTTACAGTAAATTGAATTGTTATAATCTTCTTTTGCACTTAACATGCCAAATGCCTCTCTGAGGAGAATATCCCTAGAAATCAGATTAGAAAGTGTTTAATGGGAACTTTATCATACTTGTTTTGAGTAATGTTAGGGTAACTAAAAATAATTTCATGTTTCTGTAAAAGACAGGTCATCTAGTTGTGTAGTTTGCATGCTAATAGTGACCTAGGATTTTCAAAAAATGTCTTTTCAAATCTTTACTATCACATATACTACAATTTAAAAAAAATTAATGGAAAGTTCTACTCTGTGTATGTAATACATACCCAGTCTTATGTCTTTTAATGTGGGGTCAAATTTAATATTTTTAGACTGTCAAAAACTTGAGATTTTTCATTAATAAAATTTGCATAGTAGAATCTTGCTTATTCACATTGACCAGGGATCCCATTCTCAGTTACTGAATTGTGCAAATCATAAAGTAAGCAAACAAAAAGCAAGGATATCGCATCACAAAGCTCATC
This sequence comes from Mauremys reevesii, assembly GCF_016161935.1. Taxonomy (NCBI): domain Eukaryota; kingdom Metazoa; phylum Chordata; order Testudines; family Geoemydidae; genus Mauremys; species Mauremys reevesii. The sequence goes on along the minus strand of NC_052624.1, from coordinate 221,533,291 downwards.
TTGTGTGTTGATTTGACAAGTGCATACTTTGGTGTATCTAACTTCCTAGTAAATGTTCTGTAACATATTTTGAGAAAGCATTCAAGTCTGAATTAATGAGACATCACTACAACATCATGCTATTAAGCCTTTGAGAAGTGCAAAGACCATTTCTTGTATGCAAATTAGTGAGATTTTACAATACTACTTTTAATAAGCCAGTGCTTAATATGGTATACGTATTCATCATGACTGTTACCAATTTCTTTAAAAATGAGACTTTTCTGATCTGTTAGGGAGGATGTTGCAGTTGTTGTTATGTGTAATATAGGAAACTATTCCAGACTACTAAGACAGACCTTTTGAAAAGGACCATTTAAAAAAAAAAAAAGGAAAAAAGAAAATTCTATCCCAGAAGTAAAGGAGTTCTGGCAGTTTATTAATAAACTTCAAGACTGTATATTTAATAATAAAATATATTTAAGACTTGGTAAATTTTTATTATTTCTTAAAACTCTTAATATCACTTTAGGAATTTTTATTTATATTAATTGTACATTTAATAAAATTGTTTAACCTCTAGCGAGTACAGTATTCATCACTTGTAAGTATGGATTTACATTTTCGTACTCAATATCTAAAGTTGAAAAAATTAACCTCTACAGCTTGCAGCTATTCTTGTGTGTTTAGTAAAATGGTATACTACAAAGGGGTTCATATACTGTGATTGCTGAATATTATCAGTTACTATTGTCCATTTCCTCCAAAAAGTATTTTAAACAAAATGAATATTAAGCCGAATGAGAACAAAATACATGAAAAAGCCCTTAGAATGTAGTCACTTTGTCTGAAAGCCAAATACAGATATTGTCAAAGCTGATTTTGTTCACTGGAAGATATTATAGTTAATGCAGATTTAATTGATCTCATCCAGGAGACTTTAAGAAAATCTGAACCATGGAGCTTAAAAAACAGCTCAAACATGGCTGATCGCAATAGGTGCCAGTTTAATTTGAATCTGGTGGATTTTTCTTAGTGACTTGACATAATTTTCTTTAGTGTCTTAATACTGGGATTATGTATAGACTAAACCATTCTAATTAATATATTATGGGCTACTTTTCAGTTTCAGAAAGAGTAATACAAATATTGTTGCACATATGAGTGCATGATATTACTACATACTGTTTTAAATGGTGTTTAAATACAAGTATAAACATACCAATACAATGAAATCGAGAGGAAAGTTATTCCTAAGTGATAAAACTTCATGATTTGTTACTTAAGACGTTATCGATAAGCATATTATGTTAATCTAGTTGTTCAGATTGTTCTTTTTGCTGTAAAGTTCATGACTGTAGAAACTGCCATAAAGAGTTCATATAAAATAATTATCTAGTGTTACACTTTTTCTTTATGCTTTTCAAATGTAATTGCTTCCTTATAATAATTTTTGAAGATGTTGCTTTGTGTAATACGTTCATGTATGTTTCTCTTTGGTCCTGAAATCAAAGTCAAAAAGTGGTCTTGACTTTTATTCTCTGTTAGTTTCTTCCTACGCGTGACATCACTCGTGCTGATAGTATTACAAATATAGAAATTGGATTGTAAGCTAATATTAAAGACTAACTATCACTGGTATTTGGGTGATGGGAGCAAGCCCAGACTGGATGAACATTGATAGTAGCCTCTGAGAAAGAGATGTGAGTTCTTGCAGACTTGGAGTATTCTTTGCAATCAAATATATGATGTAGTATCATTTCCCATAGGAAATACTTGAGCATACTCATTGGTACCAACTGCTGTAGAAAGCAAACAGAAAAATAGATTGTGGTTTTAAAAAAAGATGCACTGTGAAACACATTACTTGGTAAGTATCATTTGTATAGGTAACTTGTTTCCCTGAAATGTAATCAATTTTTCTACCTTTGAAAACTGGACCACTCTACAATATTTTTTTTAAAGAGAGAAAGTAAGCTAAATATATCTTGGATAACAAGTAGATACAGATGGTACTAAAAAGTCAGTGTGTTCATGTAAATCTAACTTGATTCTCTTGGTTAAATTTATATGCTGAAAGGAAAGTTGATTTTTGAGTAATCTTTAACTGAAGAGTTTACTAGTTCAGTTGTTTGCAAAAGAAGTAGGGGTTGTTTGGCATATTTATGAGTCTCTTCTATTTTTAAGATATTTTCATGGAAGTTTTTAAAATATTGAATATAAAAAGAGGTTGGATTTTTTTCATGACACTTGATGGGAGGGCACTCTAGCTATTTAATCTGGTAGGGATAGACATTTTGAGAAAAATGAGGCCCAGCAGTTTTTACTACTTCAATCACACTGTTAGTTACAGCCATAAAGCTCTCAATATATTCAGTTAGCTTGGGTCAAAGTCCACAAACCCTGCTTGGGCAAGTTGATGTCACTAAGAGTTTTGTCTCAGTAATAACTTTAGGATTGTATTCTTTGTTCCTCATAGGGGTGAGTGACAAGCAGATGGACACCTCTTCGTTGAGATAGATTATACAGTATTATGCTTTCTTCCGATATGTGTACATGTTTTCTGAAGGAATTAACTCATTATGTTAGATAACCAATTTTAGTGATAAATCTCTTTATTCTCTGAATTAAGAGGCTTCTTTTATGTCCAGAGTTTCATGTTAAGACCGTTGTTAAGCTGACCTTGAAAATGATGAAATAATCATTTCTATCAAACTGTCCTTTTAGTGAAAGGGTTGATAACTTTATTTATGGTTTTTTAGAAAAGAAAAATAAGACAGTCATCTCTTTGAGTAGAAGTGGAATACTCTAAAACTAGCTCCTTAAGTAGTACTTAAACTTAATTATATTCAGCTCTCATGACAGTTGTGGGAAATGTGCATTGCAGAATGTAGGGCTTAGCTGACTTGTGAATTCTTCCCTCCCAACACACGGTAAATAGGTGGCCCCCAACTTTTTCTCTCCCCCCCCAAAAAAAAGCTTTAAAGGCACTTTATTTGCATGAAGTGACTCCCCAGAACATGTATATCCAGCCTTTCTGTATCAGAGGCCTTTGCAAGAAATTAAAGGAACTAAAGACAAAATGATGTTTGCATCTCTCTTAAAGTTTTAATGTGCTATACAGATTTGTAAATGCATGCTGTGACTTCATATCAACTCAGATATTTATATTGGAAGACAGAGAACAAAATATATCCACAGCCTGTTGTGTGCAGCCATGCAGTGTATGACCGGTGCCCAGGTCTTTAGCCCAGTTGTCCTGCCCTTTGCCCAGGAAACTGAGGTTGTTGCCTTTAGATGTGAGTCTATTTCATATGTTTTTCTGCATTGGATAGGCTTGTTAGTAGCTTAAGCAGTTTTGTTTCATGTGACTGCTTACAAGGTGCAGTGGCAAGAATAATATATGGTCTGATCTACAGAACTTTTAGACAAAAAATACGTAGTTTCCCTTCGTCCCCTCAAGCAGTAAAGCCAGCAGCTGTTCTTCACTGCAAGCCAAAAAAATCCAACCACAATTAAATCCAACCAGTACTCCCCTACCTCACAAGCACTCTCCCCTTTTCATTCCCAAACTCTAAGTAAATTCATAGTCATTACAGTATGCCCTGCAGATCAACAGTTTCATGCTGTTTCAGTTCAAGAACTAGTTTCAAAATAGTGAACGCTCTCATGACAGCTCCCCTTCTCTTTATACCAAAGGGACTCCAATTTGCATGTCTTCTGATTGTTGACATGAGAAGAGAAGTCGTGTCTCAAGTAGGCAAGAACCAAGTCATTTAGGGCTTTATGGGTCAATACCAGTACTTCAGACTACATTGTGAACCTAATCATCAGCCAGGGCAAATCAAGGAACACTGGTGTCATGTGCTTCCAACAACAGAACACAGCAACTTGTTTAGTAAATAATTTAACAGGTTACCTCTTTCCACAGTGATGGGCAAGGGACTCCTCTTCTTTCTTGCCACTTCCCTGTTCAGTGGTGACTTTTATAGCGTTCTTCCAAAACTCATAATTGTATGCAAATTAGTGTCTCTAAGGTCTGCTGATATCCAGTCCATGTACTGAGTCTTTGGCCTCCCCCTTGGTTGTCTTCTGTCCACAGTCCTTGTAAAGGCCATCTTACCAATATAACTTTGAGGTCTCCGCTGGACATATCTATACCAGTGTAGCCTAGCCTTCCTCAACTTGTCCTCAGTTGGGGCGAGCCGCAGCAGGCCCTCCCAATCTCATTTTGTTTTCTATATTGGAGTGTCCAACCATTTGACCATCTGAACATCTTCATTTCCGTGGTGGAGGGTATACTGATTTCTTTTTTGTGGCTGGCCATCTCTCTCTGTTCTGTACATTAGGATGGGTCAAATTACTGGCATCTTTTTATCACAGAGAATTTGGGTCACCTCCTGCCATTTGGACCAAGGAGCTTTGGTATAATGCCAGCCATGACTCAGGAGGGCACCAGTGATGGGTGGGGAACTGCTCTTAGGAATTTGGTTGTTTTGTAAATAAGAAAAAGTATAGGAGTTTTCAGTAGGAAAACCATCACAGTTAAACCAAAACAGCATAATTCCCCTAGCAAATATATCCCTGAAATTGTTTTATTTAAAAAGAGTAAATTAATTAATTAAAAAATACTTGCTGAATTCTGAAGCTACATATTGCTACAGCAACCTTTCTAGCCATGTGTTAATGCTGTATTTTAAGAATACTCAAGAAGTTTAATATTGTTTTTGAAATCATTTTAGTTTTTTTTTCAAATTTCAGAATAAAAAGGAAATATTGAGTGGCGTTATTAAAGTTAGAAACACTTAACAAATACACTGTATACTCTGAGTATTTTTCTAAGCAAATTTTAATATATGTATTGTATAGCTTGAATTGATTGCACAATACTATGGATTGAACATAAAATAAAAACTTCTGTTTGTTAAAATTACTGTACTCAGTGTATTTTCCTTTGTTGGAATGTTGTTCTGTGATTGCATCATTTTTAGTTTATACAGCATTGTGCTAATGTCTTATTTCCCCAAATGAATTTAATTACATTGTCCTCCCTCTCTGATTATTGTATGTAGCATGACTGATTCATCAGATCAAAAGTTATGTTTATTGGAAAACAGGATTAATATTTTATACTTTTGCTAAAACCACTTTAAAATAGCCACATCAAAGATTATGCTTTTAAGTCTAATGTGCTAATCTATTAAACCATACATCATTCTGTGTGGAATGTTTTTAAACTGAGGCAATTGTCGCTTACAACGGTTTGTCTGGGTGGTTTCAAATTATTACAGAAATACACTTATAACATTTGAACTGTATGGGGATAGAATTATGTTACAGGGTCTCAATAGGGTGCAGTGAGTAGTAGTGCCAATTAAACAGTGTTTCCAGGAATTGTATGAAATGTATAGCTCAGTGTAGTTTGGCTTACATTAAGGCATTCTGGATATTGCAAACAAAATTGTTATTAAAACCAGTATTTTTTTAAAAGCTAAATTTGTAAATAGCAACTTGCTGCTGGTAGACACTCAGATTCTGCCAACTATTTGTACCTTTGCTCAGGTGAGCAGTGAAGTGTTTGTTTTATTTTAAATAAGTTATATTCCTGAAACCAAATATCTTATATTGTATATTAAAATTTTTCCAGAAATATTAGAGTTTTGGAGGCTCATCTGAAGTAGAGTTACTGATCCTGCTCAGAGTTCATCTTCCATATTTTTGTTTCTTTCAATCACATATTCCTCTTTTTAATTTTTGTAAAAGTGTCTTCTGTTGCTGTGTAAAATACCCTCAACAAACATCATGGGGAAACAGTGAAACAGACTATGCACAAAATTCTGAGAAATGGATAAAGTACAAAATTAGGTATTTTCCTCATCTTTTGACTTCAGTAATTTTAAGTGTTACTTGTAACAACAGTAAATTTAAAAAATGGAGTTGGTGTGCCTTTCTTTTTTAAGATGACTGTCCCTTTAAACTAGAACCTGCAAGATGTTAAGCTGTTTAATACAAGGACATTAGCATGTACCTACATTAATTTAGATTGCAAAGTCTATTGAAGGAGTTTAGCAAGAACAGTTTTCATTCTAAATTATCTAACAGCAAAAGGCAGAATATCTGAGAAATGTTCAATTAGTTATTACTTCTTGATAGTAGTAGTAGGCTGTCTATAGGATTTAGTCATACTAAATCACAGGTTAAAGTACATAACTTTACTCCTGGGGGAATTCTGTGCCAAAAAATTAAAAATTCTGCACACAGTATTTTAAGATTTTGCAAAATTCTGCATATTTTATTTGTCAAAATAACACTACATAATCACACCAGTGTCAATTATTTTGGTAATAAATTTCAGAATACCTATCAGCAACTATGTCTGTAACAACACAGACACAAAAAAATTCCTCCAGGAGTAGAGTGTTAAGGAAACCCTTATGACAACCCACTTCCTGTTTTTGTACCGCCTCCCCCCAGAGCCCAGCAGGAGGGCCAGATACCTACAGCTCCTCCCCTCCAGAGCCCGGCTACGGTCCCCCTCTCCCTCAGTTCAGACACTCACATGCACCCCTTACCCCCCACCATTCAGAGCCCAGCGGCGGGGTGCCCCCAGCCCAGATATCTGCACCCCTTCTCATAGCCCATCTGTGAGGCCCCCAGCCCAGATACTCACACCCCTTCCCCCTCTCTTTCCCTTCTCCCCCGCCCCTCCGAGCCCAGGCAGCCAGAGGGAGAATCAGCCTGATGCTGGGTTCTGGGCTTGTACGGAGTTACCTGCGTGGCCCCACCCTCTCCTTCCTTGAGAGCGTGCTGGGAACTGCAGCTGCCAGGAACCCTCCAGCTCCCTCCCTCTTCCCCTGGCAGTGTCTTCTATTTGTGAGCTAGGCTCTGCAGGGTCCAGTGCCCCCTAGTGGTGGTCAGCAGCCCATTTCAGGGGGGCAGAAATTCTGTGCAAAAAACATTAATTTCGGTTCCAATTCTGCTTTGCGCAGTGGTGCAGAATTCCCCCAGAGTAAACTTGGAAGTCTTCCTGCTGCCTGATTGGTGAGCTGTCATATTATCCCCAATGGTGTGCTATTGCTAAGAGGTCTGAGGAGCATATAGAGCCAAACTCAGCCCTATTGTAACTTCACAGAAACCAGCAGAATTACACAAAGGATGAATTTGACATATACTGCGTACTAATGTACTTCTTTTGAAATAAGAGCAGTGCATTCTTAAACTGAAGAAAATTTCAAATAAGCCTTACAAATTTTGCTAATAAGTAAAAAAAAAAAAAAAAACTCAACAATGTTTCATTATTATTTTATTTCAGAGCTGCACCTACATTCACAGCATGGGTGTTTTGAATTAGTGATCACCTTCCTCTACAATCATTTGCCACTCAGTTAGGAATCACAGAACCGTGAGGGTTGGGGAAAACATGGGAGATGAGATAGAAGTATTGATAAACATTTAAAGGTAAAGCTGCAGTGCCCCTACTGAGAAAATAATGACAAGCTAAGAAATTTTGTTCTAAAAAGTATTTTGCTATAATCCTGTATCTGTTATATATGAAAATACTTATTAAATTGTGTTGAGAGGGATATAGATAATTTAAATATTTTTAACTTTGTCATTTTATAAACCAATATCATGGTGTTATAGCAGAAGAATAGCAAAAGACAGATTATTAACAAAACAAACCTATGTAAAACAAATGTCTTTAAATAGGCTGTTGAAATAGTACTTGTCTACACATACAGCTGTGCAGCAGTAGTGCTTCAGTGAAGATAGTATTACACCAATGGGAGAGCATAATCCATTTCCGCAAGAGGTAGTGAAACCTTCCCGTTCACATAGCACTCTTCTAAACTGGGGAGTTAGGTCAGTATAAGTACATCGCTCAGGTGTGGCTTTTTCACACCCCAAGTGATGTAGTTTTACCAATGTAAATTCTTAGGGTAGACCTGGGCTAAGGCTATTACTAATACACATTCTGAATATTTACAATTAAAGTCTTGATGGGAAAGCCATTGCATTAAGCTGTTCTGTTTCAAAGCTGTGCAGCTAACCTTTCTAGCAGGTAGGATGTTTGGTTCTTCTAAGACTATATCTTAACTCAAGCTAATTCTGCAGTAATCTACACTCAAATTAACTCCTTTCTAGTTAGGTTAGCTAAAATGAGAACGGCCATACTGCAAAATAACACTCGAGCAGCACAGTGTAATTGGATTAACTGTAGAGAGTAGCCGTGTCCCAACTGCGTTACTAGCTTGAGTGTCATCTGCGCTTAAACTTCAGCCTATGCTCCTTTATCATCCAGCTAGCTTGAGTTAGAGATATTTGTGTGTGGACAGGATTGGGTTAAGGGCAACACTTGAGTTATACCTTGAACTAACTCCATTGAAGACAAACCCTAATATTAGTAAGTGGTGTATATGTAGCTCCCTAAAGCAGCAAGTGGAGTTACCTCAATTATCAGCTCTGCAGCAAGATTACAGAGAACTACTGTATGCACATTCCCTTACTAAGCAGACAGGATAAATGCTAAATCAAAGCTTTCCCCAAAAATAACTAAAGTGCATTTACTCAATAAAAGCATGATATTGGATAAACTTAGAATGGTAGCTGAGGGTTTATCTGTCTGCTTGGCTTGTTGGTTTCTTTTTTGTTTCTGTTGAGGGGCAGGAGGTGTTAGGAAACTTAAGACTGACTCACTTCTCTCAGGAGCTTCTTTAGGACTTTTGTCATCTCTCAAACACTCTCAGTAATCTTATAGAAAATTAAAGTAAACTATTGCTTATTTGCAGACGCTAATTCATGCAAATAGCAGTGTCTCTGCCAACCAGGAAAGACTTCTGACCACTGTAGTGAATTAGATTTCTTCATAGTAAGACTTGATTGTTTTTTTTTTTAAAAAATACTTTATGGTATGTTTAAATCATGAAATATTATTAAAATGATCCAAAAATTGGGAAAATAAACACAGATTCTTTTTACTTGTTCACTTGCTACTTTGCAGAAGTATTGTTCGTGATGGGCTTCCCAATCAGTATGAATTTATGAGGTTAATGTGTCCTCAAAGTTTCCTGACACATTAATCCTTGCTAGTATAACATGTATTATCTTTACAGAGATTCTTCAACATTTCCTTACCTTAAAAATATCATAATAAAAATAATTTAAACTAAGAAACTTGTTTCTTAGGAAAACTGTTAAATACTTCTAAATACCTTGCCCTTTATATCTAATATTTTTGCAACTAAGTATAGATTTTTAATTTAGTATTTGTGGGTTTATTCTCAAATTGCCATATTGTTACATACGTCTGTACAAGTAATAATGGCCTTAATCCATTGCTGTACACCTCACCAGAACTAATTTCAGTCAAGACATAGCTTGATTGTCACAGTCCAGGGTGAGTTTGCAGTTAATAAACAGCACAAACAAGAAAAGAGCTAGCAGCTCAGGGGAAAAACCCATAATTTTACTTATTACTTGACTAAGTTTGAGACAGAAAATAGGACATGAATGGGAGGCTTCAGTGCTATTTTTAGTCTCAATTTTCAGAGCAGAACTGTGCTTTAAAGACAAGAATCTACTTACTGAAAAAGTTCATATTTAAACAAGACATGACAGGCAACAGTTCACGCCTGTAATAAACTCATTGTAGTGAGGGAACACCAGGAAGACAAATTAGTTTTTGTTTTGTTTTATGTGTGTGTTTTTTTTAATGTGGATTGAACAGGTTGCTTTTCTTTCTTTGCTACTTAATTGCTGCTTCTGAGAGTTTCTCCCTCTTTTCTCTTCCTTATTTAGTGATGACTTCTTTTCCATACATTATTATTCTTTCATGCTTTATTCCAAGACCTATTACCTTTTCCTCCTTGACCGTTGCATACATACCTTTAATATACTAAACAGGGAAAATGATAAAATAGGGTAAAACTGTCCAACAACTTTGTCAGCACCTAAACTGCCCTTTCAAAACATCATCCATTGATATTTTTTTTGAATTTTTGTTTTAAAAAACCTCTCCTCCTCTTGATCTTTCTTTTACGTCCTTTTACATAGATATAATCATCAAGAAACAATGTCTTCAATATTTCTCTGAAATATTTGATTTTGTAAATTTCCATTTATTCCTCAATTCATCCTTTATATTCTATTTATATATAATTTAAAAAATTCACCGTTTCCATTGCTTTTTTTCATTATTACCTTTGTGTTTTAATGTATATATTTTTCCTGTGAAAGTTTGCTTATCTCATTTTTTCTTTCCTCTGCTCAGATAGAGAGTATAACTATCTCCTCCCTCTCAAAAGAAAAAAATTAGGGCCCTGATTTCTGTTCTGCTTAGCTCCAGAGTGCTGCCTGTCATAGGAGTGCTATGTAAAAGAGAGGTAGGTGTGTGTGTGTGTGTTTGTGTGTGTGTAAATAGTGCTAAACACTATGCAGTACTGTTTTGGATTTTTTGTAGGAGCAGTACAGCTGCTTTTGTTGCAGTCTAGTGGTGTAACTAGGACTGTCAAGCAATTAAAAAAAATAATCACAATTAATTGTGTGATTAAACAATAGCATACCATTTATTTAAATATTTTTGGATGTTTTCTACATTTTCAAACATATTGATTTCAACTGCAACACAGAATACAAAGTGTACAGTGCCCACTTTATTTATTTTTGATTGCAAATATTTGCACTGTAAAAACAAAATAAATAGTATATTTCAATTCACATAATACAAGTACTGCAGTGCAATCTCTTTATAATGAAAGGTTAACTTACAAATGTAGAGTTATGTACAAAAAATAACTGCATTCAAAAATAAAACAATGTAAAAGTTTTAGAACCTACAATCCACTCAGTTCTACTTCAGCCAATTGCTCAGATAAACAAGTTTGGTTACAATTTGCCGGAGATAATGCTGCCCACAGGTTACAATGTGACCTGAAAGTCAGAACAGCGATGCTGGCTACAACAGTACCATGCAAACGCCAAGATATTTATGTGCCGGATGCGCTAACGATTCACATGTCCCTTCATGCTTCAACCACCATTCCAGAAGACATGCGTCCAAGCTGACGACGGGTTCTGCTTGATAATGATCCAAAGCAGAGCGGACGGAAGCATGTTCATTTTCATCATCTGAGTCAGATGCCATCAGCAGAAGGTTGATTTTCTCTTTTGGTGGCTCAGGTTCTGTAGTTTCTACATCAGAGTGTTGTTCTTTTAAGATATCTGAAAGCATGCTCCATACCTCATTCCTCTCAGATTTTGGAAGGCACTTCAGATTCTTAAACCTTGAGTCGAGTGCTGTATCTATCCTTAGAAATCTCACATTGGTACCGTCTTTGAATTTTGTCAAATCTGCGGTGAAAGTATTCTTAAAATGAACATGTGCTGGGTCATCATCCGAGACTGCTATAACATGAAATATGTGGCAGAATGTGGATAAAACAGAACAGAAGACATACGATTCTCCCCCAAGGAGTTAGGTCACAAATTTAATTCATTATTTTTTTTTTAAAACAAACATCAGCATGGAAGCATGTCCTCTGGAATGGTGCCCGAAGCATGAAGGGGCATATGATTGTTTAACATATCTGGTACGTAAATACCTTGCAACACTGGCTACAAAAGTGCCATGCAAACACCTGTTCTGACTTTCAGGTGACATTGTAAATAAGAAGTCGTCAGCAGTGTCTCCTATAAATGTAAACAAACTTATTTGTCTTAGTAATTGGCTGAACAAGAAGTAGGACTGAGTGGACTTGTAGGCTCTAAAGTTTTACATTGTTTTGTTTTTGAGTGCAGTTATGTAACACAAAAATATCTACATTTGTAAGTTACACTTTCACGATAAAGAGATTGCACTACAGTACTTGTATGAGATGAATTGAAAAATATTTTCTTTTGTTTATCAATTTTATCAGTGCAAATATTTGTAATAAAAATAAAGTGAGCACTGTAGACTTTATTCTGTGTTGTAATAGAAATCAATATATTTGAAAATGTAGAAAAACATCAATTATATTTAGTACATTTCAGTTGGTATTCTATTGTTTAACAGTGCGATTAAAAGCGATTAATTTTTTAAATCGCAGTTAATTTTTTTAGTTAATCACGTGAGTTAATCATGGGCCAATCAAAGTGGGAGTAGATATCTTGATAATGAATGATGGATGATCGGTCACGAAGGGGCCCTGAAAGTGAAGACAAGCAACTTATATTTGAGTCAATAGAGAAGAGGGAGCCACTGGAGGAATGCAGAGAGAGGGGTACACGTTCAAAGTGATGTGCTAGGAAAATATCTGCAACAGCATTCTGAAAGGATATGAACAGGGCAAGATTGCATTTGTCAAGGCTAGAGAAAAGGATGTTGCAATAATCAAGATATGAGATGAGAGCCTGGGTGAGAGTTTTAGCTATGTGGAGAGGAGAGGCCATATTTTAGCAATTCTATGCATAAAGAATCCAGCGTCTGGATGTGAGAACTAGGTCAGAGTCCAAGATGATGCCAAAGTTATGGACCAGAGTGATAGGTAGAAAGATGATGAGGTTCACAGTGAATGAGGAATGGCTAGTTGGGGAAATTAAGAGCTCTGTTTTAGTCATGCTGAGCTTGAGCTAACAGCTAGACCTCCACAAGGAGATGTCAGAGAGACAGGCTAAGACTTTAGTATGGCTAGGAGGCGGTAGGTTAGGAATAGTGGAGATACCAGCCCTGTTGAATTTTCTGTCATCTTCCCAATTTTTACATGTAATTATGAATTCAGGCCTTAAATCTATGACTTTTGCATCGTTCCCCATGACCCGGGTCTGATGAACACAGCAAATAGTGTTGCAGGGACCATTCTTCACCACCAGCCCTATGGCAGATGCACAGACTGCGCAGTGACAGGTCTGACAGGAGGCAAACAGTGGCGGTTTTGAATGGGGTTTGATGTGCCAGATCCATCACCTAGGCTGGGTGTTGCACTTTAGCTGCCGTGTGCACTTGTTGGATTATGTTAATGTGCTCTAGATACCTTGTAGAGCATGCCGGCAGGATCCACACTGGACAGTTAGAGCACAACACGCCACCTGTGACTTGGGTGGTGAATCCCATGCCTCAAACTCAATTCAGAATCATTGTGGCTTGCCTACTATCAGATATACTGCTGTGCAGTCTCTGTGGGAGGAAAAGCCAAAAAGGCAGAAGGAGGCAGTTGTGGTAGAGGAGGAGAGAGGGAATGGGACACTGGAGGGAGGAGCAGAGCATCATCCCAGGAAGCAGGTCTGGGCCTGGGGCTGGCCAAGGTAATTAAGGAACCTAGGTAGCATAGCAGGGCGGCTTTCCTAGGACCAATCCTCCCCTTCTTTCAGTTTGGGGTTCAGGGTGCAATGGGGGGGCTTGGCCTTAGGAAGGTTGCCCCCCCCACGCCTCTCAGGCTCCCTCCTTAGAATCATAGATGTGTAGAACTATAAGGGACCTCAGTAGGTCATCTAGTTCGGGGGTTCTCAACCTTTTTCTCTGTGAGTGTCCCGTCCCCCCGCCCCACATGCTATAAAAACTCCATGGCCCACTTCTTCCACACCACTGTTTTGCTGCATATAAAAGCCAGGGCCAGCGTTAGGGGGTAGCAAGCAGGGAAGTTACCCAGGGTCCCATGCCACATAGGGTCCCGTGAAGCTAAGTTGCTCAGGGTTTAGCTTCAGCCCCATGCAGTGGGGCTTCAGCTTTCTGTCCTGGGCCCCAGTAAATCTAATGCTGGCCCTGCTTGGCAGCCCCCCTGAAACCTGCTTGCAGCCCCCCAGGGGACCCCTGGCCCCAGGTTGAGAACCACTGATCTAGTCCAGCCCCCTGCACTCAAGGCAGAATAAGTAATAACTAGATCATCCCTGACGGGTGTTTGTCTAACCTGTTCTTAAAAACCTCACTGGAGATTCCACCGGACGTCCTAGCAAGGCAGCTTTCCTGAGACCAATCCTCCCCTTCACCCTGTTTGGGGTGAAGAGTGCAATGGGGAAAATTCGGATTGCATCTCTGGTGAGAGTAGTGCCATGTGGGCAAGTAGGCACGATTTTCTTTCTACACCCTACTTGCCCCAAAGCTAAACAGTGGTGGTTAATCAAAACGACTGGGCGGGTGATAAAAATGAGCCAAATATGCCAAAAAAACACTCAAAGGTTTCAGAAGTTAAAAAATGAACTATACAACCAAATGTGATTAAGCCGTCAAGAAAGGGCAGTGATTATATGTATACTGTCAGCTTTGTCCCATGGACAAACTGTTGTACATGCCGGTCATAACTATGCGAAAATTCACGTTGGCATGAAGAAGCACGTAGAAACTGCAAAAACAGCGGCTAGGAGAGCACAGATATAATAAAGCAGTTCTTCACCATGGAAGTTGACAACAGCATGCTCTATACTAGAATGTTGGTAACAGGATTCCTCATCAGGCATAACTTGCCAGTTGTGGCGAGCAGTTTTCAGAAAATCTGAGATATGATTGCATTTCCTGATTTCGAAATTGCCAGAAAATATGAATGTACACACACAAAAACAGCCATCATCAAAGAGATGGCAAATGATGATGTAAACCATCTAGTAGAAAGCGTTCACCATTTAGTCTAGCTACTGATAGCAGCAGTGAAGCAGACACCAGCAAGCTGTTCCCAATCGTGGTTTGACATTTTGATTACAGCAAATGTAAAGTGATCACCTGGTTGCTATTGGTCCCAGCATGTCCAGAGGGTGCCACTGGAGAGAATATTTTTCAGCTCTGAATCCAGATATGGAGACCAGGAAAATCCTGTTTGGCTTTTGGAAGTGATAGTGCTTCTGTCACAATGAGCTTACACAAGGGTGTTGCAGCATTAATTCGAGAGCAACAGCTGTCTTTTTTTTTTCCCCTGTGCCACTCCCCCCACCCCATGGGCTGCCCGTGTCACCTTGTGCACATCATGGCTGAGAAAAGTGTGAAGTGCCTGTACATCAGTGTTAATTTTTAGCCTTGCGTGTGCTTCATCATTTGTGCCTGGAGGTAATAAGCATTCTTATTTTATTTGCTTGCTGTCTGGACTTTTTACTGCCATTTGTTATGAGTGTGGGCCACAAAATCATTCCACCTAGTTCCAAGTCCTGTGAGCCTGCTGAGCTAATATTCCACCCAATTTACTGTATAGAGTAATTGCCAAGAACACCATGCAAACAATCAGATAAATAGTGTGTGGTGATCCCTGTTGCACATTCATATGGAAATTCCCACTAAAATTGGGAAAAATAACTTCCTAACTCATTGTTTACTCTCAAATGACTAATTTTAATAATACTTTTGAAACTTCAGGTTTCTTAATCAGAAGGAGGTATCCTCTTTTTTGGACTAAATAGTCTCGAATGGTGTTCTCCAGTGTAAGTGACACTCAAATACCACATTGGTGGGTGTGGTGAATATGGATACACCTATTCTCCTTTGCTTTATGGCTTGAATCCTTTATTATTTTTAATGTGATAGTGCCTGCAGGCCGCCATCAGGATCCATTGTGCCAGACGCTGTACAAAAACACACACACACACACACACACACACACACACACACGTCACACTACAGTGTAATCGTGAGACTAGATGCAACAAACATGGGGAAGAAAGATAAGGGTAATAAAATAAAGTACTTACAGTACTTTTGCAGTAATTGTACTGCTTGACAATTACTGAAACTACCAAAAATTAATAAATAAATAAAATCAGCTATCCCTGACTAATACACAGCTAAACCATCATTCCTCCCATCTGACACTAGGACAGGATTCTGAACAAAAAATTTTCTGGAGGGAAACTTTGTTGTGAAGAACTAGAATGGTCTGCTGAGACAAGTAACGTCAGAAGTGAGAATTCAGTCACTTCTAGAAAAAAGATAACATCCAAGTTGTCAAACCCCAGGCTATGAGGGAAGATATACAGTAGGGTGTGAACAGATGATTCTTGAAACAGCCTGAATCCCATCAAGGGTGTGCTGCAGATCAGAGCTTGTGCAGTAGTTGGCTGGGGATTTCACTGTTCCCGTTAGGCAACAGAACATATTTCCTTGGAGCTTTGGTTCACCAGCTAGCTTGATTGTCTGTCCTTTCCCCTGGGCTCTCTGCATCCTACCCTCTTAGAAAACATCCTAGTGCATGTGCACTGTGCAGGACAAGACTGAGCCCGAAGGTTCAAGTGAATGGCACTTCTGATTTTTAGGAATCAAATTTCTATTACATTTTGACAGGAATTTTTTAATTAAGGGATCTGATAATTCCATCAGTTATGCTTGAACAACAACTGTTGAGGTCAACTGACAGGATGACTGGGCCCATAAGTTCAACAAATCTAGGAGCATTTTGAAGAAAAATAATTTTTTTTCTATGTGGTACATTCTCAAAAAATGTCATTTCTTCAAGAGTACTTATCAACTGGAAGAGGGTGAAGTGAAACAAACAGGTAGTTGCCAAAAGGCTGCTTTCAAGCTGCAGCTATGCCTTCTAAATGTAAGGGTTATTCCCAGAAAGGGATGCTAGGAATATCTTTCTATCAGAAGGCAACCCAGTTTTATGGAGAGTCAAGAAGAAATCCCCAGAGAAAGTGTTCCCAAGGAAGGAGCTGTTTTTTGTGTTGTATGCAAATCCACCATATTATGACTTTACTTTTTAAATTATTTTTTGCAACATATAACTCTGTGCATGATATGCTATACCTCACCTCTCACGTGTTGGTGAATATTAGAAAAGAACAGGGACTGAAATATTCAGTCAACCAAGCTGCTTCAAACAAGGCAGTGTTTTCCAAATGTTTTGAAAGCTGAGCCTCTCTTCAGGAAAATGAAACAAATTCCACACACAATCCTCCCCTTTCCCCCAACTGTGCCATGTGTTGTTAAAGGCCTACCTGTCTTAATTTATATATTTTAAGAATACCCCAGCTTATCTTTTGTACACCATTTGGTGGGGGGGGCACATCTAGCAGTTAGGGAAATGCTGAGGTAATCTAACTAGTAGCATCTCCCCTTTTTCTTCCTCTTCTGTCCTGCTTCTCACCCCCAAAGAGTGAGACACCAGCACTCTGTTCCATTCAGAGGCAGACTGACTAGCTTGGATATGGCTGAACTAAAAATGCCACCAGTGGGTAAAATATGGTCTACAGCAGGGATCGGCAACCTTTGGCATACGGCCCATCAGGGAAATCTACTGGCGGGCCGGGATGGTTTGTTTACCTGCAGCGTCTGCAGGTTCAGCCAATCGCAGTTCCCACTGGCGCAGTTTGCCATCCCAGGCCAATGGGGGCTGCAGGAAGGGCAACCAGCAGCCCCCATTGGCCTAGGACGGCGAACCACGGCCAGTGGGAGCTGCGATCGGTCAAACCTGCAGACGCTGCAGGTAAACCGTTCTGGCTCACCAGCAGCTTTCGCTGACGGGCCACAGGTTGCCAAACCCTGGTCTACAAAGACCTTCAGTGGCCTTCGATAATGGCTTCTCTAAGTGCGGAATGAAGGCAAAGCAGATCACCTCCAGGCTCTATTACTGAATTCAGACATTTTCAGTTTCTCTATCATGGAAAAGCAAATACTGTTTTGAGACTTTATTTATTTTTTATTTTTAAAATGTACATTTGCATTATAATTTTATCACTTAAGTTCATGGCAAATTTATCTGTTAACTCTTAATTTCTATAGCCTACATCACCAAAGCATGTAGAAGTTAGGCCTTAAAATATTTTTTTAATTGCACTTGTGGAGCTACATAATTGACTGCCAGATTAAGTGGTGGTGGTATATGCCCCCCTCTGTGCAAGAGCAGTTCATCTGTTTGCACTTGTTCAGCAGTTTGCACTGGTGGAACTAACTTGATTTAGTTAGTGATGCAAATTTTATTAATGTCTAGTTATAAAGATTTAACACATTATATAATCACCCACGATAAATTGGGGCATAGGAATTAAAGCTATTGTTACCATTATTGTTTGCCAGTGAACTTTAGACATTGTTACCTGTTAGGACAAGATATTAAACAACTTAAATCAAGAATCAAAAAGAAAACCTCTAAAACCAGTTAACTGAATTCTGAATAAAATAAAGGATCTTTAAACAAAAGAAAAGTCCTAAAGTAAATGTCTGTTTTTGTCCATTATGATTCTTGAGATCAACACTAGTCTTCTGTATTTTAACACCCCCCCCCCTTTGCTTTTATGAATATATGTTCCTAGTTGGTTTCATTCTTTCAGGTTTCTGGCTGGAAACATCTTGTTTTTAAGAATACAATGGTAAGGGCTTTATCTGGAAAGTGGCTCCCACTAAAGTCATTAGGAGTTGAGGAGTGCTCAGTCACTTAGGGTATGTCTTCACTACGAGTGTTAAAGTGCTGCCTCGGCAGCGCTTTAACATGCCTGTGTAGTCGCGGCACCAGTGCTGGGGGAGAGCTCTCAGTGCTATAAAAAAACCACCTCCATGAGGGGAGTAGCTACCGCTCCTCGTGCTGGTGTACTGTCTACACTGCCACTTTACAGCTCTGAAACTTGCATCGCTCTGGGGTGTGTCCCAGCTCTCATTTTGTGAGCTCAGGCTTGGCATGGCCCAGAGCTAGGGCCCTACCAAATTCACGGCCATGAAAAATGTGTCACGGGCCATGAAATCTGGTTGTGTGCTTTTACTTTATATTATACAGATTTCATGGGGGAAGACCAGCGTTTCTCAAATTGGGGGTCCTGACCCAAAAGGGAGTTGCAGAGGGGTCACAAGGTTATTAGGCGGGGGTTGTGGTATTGCCAGCCTCCCTTCTGCGCTACTATCAGAGCTGGGTTCCTGGAGAGTGGTGGATGTTGGCTTAGTGCCAGCTCTGAAGGCAGCACCCCACCAGCAGCAGCACAGAAGTAAGGGTGGCAATACCATACCATGCCACCCTTACTTCTGTGCTGCTGTCTTCAGAGCCGGCGACCAGAGAATGGCGGCTGCTGACTGAGGGCCCAGATCTGCAGGCAGCAGTGCAGAAATAAAGGTGGCAATGCTATACTATGCCATCCTTACTTCTGTGCTGCTGCTGGTGGTGGCTCTGCCTTCAAAGCTGGGTTCCCAGCCACTGCTTTCCAGCTGCCAAACTCTGAAGGCAGAGCTGTTGCCAGCAGCAGCACAGAAGTAAGGGTAGCAGTACCACAACCCCCCCACCCCAATAACCTTGCCACCTCCCCACAACTCCTTTTTGGGTCAGGTCCCCTACAGTTACAACACCATGAAATCTCAGATTTAAATAGCTGAAATGAAATTTATGATTTTTAAAAATCCTTTGACTGTGAAATAGACCAGAATAGGCTGTGAATATGGTAGGGCCCTACCTATAGCAGACACCTGCAATTGCTGGGAAAGTCCTGCTCATCCCCAGGCTGGAACATCCTGAGGGCAGACAGAATCTTCAGGGAATTCAGATCTTAAAATCTAAGAAGTCTCTACTGATCATGGGTGAACTGTAACTTTTGAAAGGCTTATCACTAGATCAAATTGGGCATATTTCCAGGGGGTTATATCACATTCCATCACTGGTGCAAAGACCACGCCCTGCCAAATTTCAATTCTGTACACCAAAGCATAGGTATGCTAAGAGCTTTTCAAAGAAAAGGCACCAGAATTTTAACATTTTTTTTCTGTAGCCTCATTCTTGGAAATGTCTGAACTGTTTTGGCTGAAATTGGCCATGCTGGGTGTATGCCTTCAGGCTTAATTTTTTGGAAGATTTCAACCATATAGTTTAACAGTTAAAAGAAACTGAAAATAGGGTCTTATAATGGGAAGTGCCAGTCAACCTTAATAAGCCTATAATAGAGTGGGTTGATATTTCTGAGCCTTTGGCAGGTGGGATCAATATTATTGAGTGTGAAATCCTGTGTAAGATAGTACACTTCTCCCCCAATATAACCCAAATTCGGATATAATGTGGTAAAGCAGCACTCCGGGAGAGGGTGAGTGGGCTGCGCACTCTGGCGGATCAAAGCAAGTTCGCTATAATGCAATGTCTCCTATGACATGGTAAGATTTTTTTTGGCTCCTGAGGACAGTGTTATATCGGGATAGAGGTGTATAAGAATTATTCTTCTTCGAGTGATTGCTCATATGCATTCCAGTTAGGTGTGCGTGTGCCGCGTGCACGCTCGTCGGAAGATTTTTACCCTAGCAACACTCGGTGGGTCGGCTGGGCGCCCCCTGGAGTGGCGCCGCTATAGCGCCAGATATATACCCCTGCCGACCCATCCGCTCCTCAGTTCCTTCTTACCGCCCGTGACGGTTGTTGGAACAGTGGAGTGCGGCATCGCTGTCCTCCACAACCCTACCTTCTCGCTCTTGTTTCTACCTTGTTGTTGTATATAGTTCAACTTTAGTATAGTTAGAGTTAGTTTACTAGTTTAGTTGTAGTTAGTGTATAGTTTACCGGGGAATTGGGAGACTAGCCCCTTTTTCCCCCCCGACCCGGTGCGGGCTCATGCCCAAGGCACTGGGGTTTAAGCCATGCTCGGCCTGCCAGAAGCCGATGCCGGTTGGAGACCCTCATGAATCTTGCCTGAAGTGCTTAGGAGAGTCTCACCTTCCTGACAAGTGCCGCATTTGCAAGTCATTCAAGCCTAGAACAAAAAAGGAGCGGGACTTTCGCTTAAAGCAGCTCCTAATGGAGTTGGCACTTAGCCCTGCGGCGCCGGCACCGACCGCCCTGCAGTCTGCTTCGGTGAGGAGCGCGCCTTCGGCACCAGCTCACTCCGGTACCGACGCCCGGCATCGACAACAGCTGGCACCGGCTCCCCGGCACCGTTTCCTCTCCCCTTCGGGGAAACGCAAGGCGGCGCCGACGTCATCCAAAAAGGACCCTACATCCAGGCCTGTAGGCCGAACTTCGGCACCTACGCCGGCACCACCAACTCCGGCACCGCAAGTCCAAGCTCCTAGCGCGGTACCATCGACTCCGGCACTGCAGGGGCTGTCGAGTCCGGTTCCGCTCTGCACACCGCGGTCGAGCTGGCTCTCCCGTCAACTCCTGAGACCTTTTCGACGGCAAGAGAGCTGATTGCGTTGACGGAGCCAACGCAGCCTCAACCCCCGGTACCGCCGGTGCGAGTTGTCAAATCAGTGGGCAAGCCGGCCATAATGAGGCCTCCTTCCCCTGGCCATCAGGAGAAACGTCACTCCAGATCTCGATCTCGGAGACGTTCCTGCTCACACCGATCTCGATCCCGGCACCGCTCGCAGTCCTGGTACCGCTCTCCATCGTGGTACCGGTCGTACTCGTGGAGATGCTCCCGATCCCGGTCACCGGACAGACGATATCGGCACCGGTCCGGCTCTCGGTACCGCTCTCGGCACCGCTCGTCCCGCAGCCGTTCTCACCATCGAGACTCGAGATCCCAGTTGACCTCCCAGCACCGGCATGGTAGATGGTCCCGATCTCATTCCCGGCACCGACAAGACTGGCACCGTTCCCCGGTACCGTCTCGGGACCGAACGGCTGGATCGGCGTCACCGTCACACAGCTTCTCGGCACCACCATGGCCTTTGAGACAACCATCCGTCTCCTCCCACGCCGACAGTGCTGCTTACCAGCAGACCGAACCTCAAGGCCAGGACCAAGGCCCTCCTCAATGGGCTTTCTGGATCCCGTGGGCGTACCACGAGGCGCAAGGTGCCCCATTTGCGGCTCAGCGCTCAAGGCCTTCTAACCATCGAGCTCCAGAAGCCACTGTTAGCAGGCCTCCTCCCACAGAAGTGGAAGAGGCGCCACTGGCATCTGAGGAACCTGAAGCTCCTTTCGCTGCAGAGGCTCCTCCGCCGCTCGCTGATCCACCACAGGACCCTCTGGTACTGGGCCTTTCCTCCTCCTCCTCCTCCTCCTCCCCTGATGAGGCAGTTGCAGGAACATCCTCCTCGGGCCCTCCTCCTATTGACCTTTGGGCACATCAGGACTTATTGAGAAGGGTAGCCCAAAATATGAACCTGCCGGTTGAGGAGGTAGTGGAAGTTGAGGACCCGGTGGTGGACATATTGACGGCGGATGCCCCCCTTCGTGTGGCCCTGCCGTTTATTCGGACTATTCAAAATAATGCAGATACCATATGGCAGTCACCGGCCTCCATCCCACCGACTGCTCGGGGAGTGGAAAGAAAGTACATGGTCCCGTCAAAGGGCTATGAGTATCTGTACACTCACCCTGCTCCCTGCTCGCTGGTAGTCCAGTCTGTCAACGAACGTGAACGGCATGGCCAGCAGGCGCTGGCACCTAAATCAAAGGAGGCGAGGCACATGGACCTTTTTAGGCCGTAAGATCTACTCGGCTGGCGGCCTTCAATTGAGGGTGGCCAACCAGCAGGCCCTTTTAAGCAGATACAGTTTTAATACATGGGTGTCTGTAGCCAAGTTCACCGAGCTTCTGCCACAAGACTCCCATCCGGAGTTCACAGCCGTCTTGGAAGAGGGTAAGAAGGTGGCCAGAATGGCCCTCCAGGCCTCCTTGGACTCAGCGGACTCGGCAGCTAGGACCTTAGCCTCTGGTGTAACAATGAGGCGCATATCGTGGCTACAAGCCTCGACTCTCCCACCTGAATTACAACAAACAATTCAGGATCTGCCCTTCGATGCTCAAGGTCTCTTTTCGGAGAAAACTGACCCAAGGCTGCAGAGTCTCAAGGACAACTGCATTACGATGCGCTCGTTGGGTATGCACACCCCGGTGACCCAACGTAGATCCTTCCGGCCCCCGCCGTACCGCCCCTACAATCAGCCCAGGCCACGACCAGACACCAGGCGTCGTGGCAGGGTGAACCGGCGGAGACAGTCGGGCAACCAGGGGAACCAAAACCAGCCGCCCCCGAAACCTGCTTCGGGGTCGAAGCAGAACATTTGATGGGACGCCCAAGGATGGCCCACCAGTTTTGCTACTGGATCCTTCCCCATTTTTTTTCCAACCGCCTCTCCCATTTCCTCCCAGCTTGGTCCCAGATAACATCCGACAGCTGGGTCCTCCGCATGGTGGAAGCGGGATACCACCTCCAATTTGTTTCGCCCCCTCCCTCCCACCCGCCCTACCCGTACCTCTTCAGGGACCCCTCTCACGAGCAATTCCTCTTGCAAGAGGTCGAGACTCTCTTGAGTTTGGGTGCCATAGAGGAGGTGCCAGAAGGCATGAGGTGCAAGGGGTTTTTATTCCCGCTATTTCCTAATCCCCAAGGCGAAGGGAGGTCTACGACCAATCCTAGACCTGAGAGAGCTCAACAGATTTATGGTTAAGCTCAAGTTCCGCATGGTGACCCTGGGGACCATTATCCCTTCCCTGGATCCGGGAGACTGGTACGCCGCCCTCGATATGAAGGACGCATACTTCCATATCGCCATTTACCCGCCTCATCGACGCTACCTTCGTTTTGTCGTCAGTCACCAGCACTACCAGTTCACGGTGCTCCCCTTCGGCCTCTCTACGGCGCCGAGAGTCTTCACCAAGTGCATGGCTGTGGTCGCTGCAGCCCTCCGCCATCGTCGGATACACGTCTACCCGTATCTCGATGACTGGCTGGTCCGTGGGACTTCCCAACACCAGGTGTCTCAGCACATGAGCGTGGTCACGCACCTCTTCCACAGGCTAGGCCTTATGGTCAATGCCAAAAAGTCTACATTGACTCCAACGCAGAGGATAGAATTCATCGGCGCAGTTCTGGACTCCAGTCTGGCCAGAGCCTGCCTCCCTCTGCCCCGGTTCCACGCCATGGCTTCAATCATTCGAAGCGTCCGTCCTTCCCAACAACGTCGGTGCGCACCTGTCTCAGCCTACTAGGTCACATGGCCTCGTGCACTTCCGTGACCCTGTACGCGAAGCTCAGGCTTCAGAGTTTCCAAACATGGCTTGCGTCCATATACTGCCCGCACAGGGACAATATAGACACGGTGGTCACGATTCCGGGGTCAGTCCTCAACTCCCTCAACTGGTGGTTAGACCCAGCGGTAGTGTGCGCGAGAGTCCCATTCCACCCTCCTCAACCCTCCATAGCGCTGACCACAGACGCCTCAGCCTTGGGGTGGGGTGCCCACCTTGGCAACTTACACACTCAGGGCCTCTGGTCACCCCACGAACTGGCCCTCCATATCAATGTCAGGGAACTGAGGGCAGTCCGCCTGGCGTGCCAGACGTTCCGAGTCCATCTACAAGGACGCTGTGTATCCGTCTTCACGGACAACACAACAACAATGTTCTACATAAACAAGCAGGGCAGGGCGTGTTCCTCCCTGCTTTGCCAAGAAGCCATCCAACTGTGGGACTTCTGCATAGCCCACTCTGTACACTTAGTAGCGTCTTTTCTCCCGGGAGTACAGAACACGCTGGCAGACCGTCTCAGCAGGTCATTCCTGTCTCACGAATGGTCGATCCGTCCCGATGTCATTCACACAGTTTTCCAGAGGTGGGGTTTTCCCCAAGTAGACCTCTTTGCCTCCAAGGAGAACAGGAAATACCACAGGTTCTGCTCCTACCAGGGACTCTCCCCGGGCTCCCTTTCAGATGCGTTTCTCCTTCCGTGGACGAGTCACCTGCTGTATGCCTTTCCACCATTTCCCCTCATTCACAGAGTGCTGCTCAAGCTCCAGAGGGACAGAGCCAACCTTATTCTCATTGCTCCGGCATGGCCGAGGCAGCATTGGTACACCCTGCTGTTCGACCTATCAGTGGCGGAACGAATTCCCCTGCCGCTCTGGCCGGATCTCATAACGCAGGACTTCGGCAGGCTTCACCACCCGGACCTGCAGTCCCTTCACCTCACGACTTGGCTCCTGCGTGGTTGACTCAGGCGGAGCGGAGTTGTTCTGCTGCGGTACAGCAGGTGCTTCTGGGGAGCAGGAAACCTTCCACTAGGTCAACTTACCTCGCCAACTGGAAGCGTTTCGCCCACTGGTGCGATCAGAGCGCCCTCGATCCTCACCTGGTGTCTATTCCAAAGATATTGGACTACCTTTGGTCCCTCAAGGAGCAGGGCCTCGCGGTCTCCTCCTTAAAGGTGCAGCCATTTTGGCCTTCCGACCCAGCGAGGGTGGCCGTTCTATTTTTTTCTAACCAGATGGTTTCCCGGTTCCTTAAGGGGCTAGAACGGTTGTACCCACAGATCCGGCGCCCGGCCCCTACCTGGGACTTAAACCTGGTCTTAGCCAAACTTATGGGGCAAAGCCTATGGCCACGTGTTCCCTTTTATATCTTCCCTGGAAGACGGCCTTCCTTGTCTCTATCACTTCGGCGAGGCGAGTCTCAGAGCTTCGCGCCCTGACGGCTGACCCACCTTATACGGTCTTCCACAAAGACAAGGTGCACCTTCGGCCATACCCCTCTTTTCTCCCCAAGGTGGTGTCGGCTTTTCATGTAAACCAGGACATCTTCCTCCCTGTTTTTTTTCCTGAAACCGCATGTGTCGCGCTGGGAACAACAGCTTCATACCTTGGACGTCCGTAGTACTCTAGCTTTTTATATAGAGCGAACGAAACCCTTTCGGTGTTCGCCCCAGCTCTTTGTGGCAGTAACGGACCGCATGAAGGACATGCCAGTCTCTTCCAAGCGGATCTCGTCTTGGGTGACATCCTGTATCAAGACATGCTACGAGCTGGCTCAGGTTCAGGCTAGCCATCTCACTGCTCACTCTACAAGGGCTCAGGCCTCTTCTGCCGCCTTCCTGGCCCATGTTCGCATCCAGGAAATCTGTCGGGCGGCTACCTGGTCTTCCGTTCACACCTTTGCTTCCCACTATGCATTGGTCCAACAATCCAGAGACGATGCAGCCTTCAGCTCAGCAGTCTTACATTCTGCCACGTCTCACTCCGACCCCACCGCCTAGGTAAGGCTTTGGAATCACCTAACTGGAATGCATATGAGCAATCACTCGAAGAAGAAAAGACGGTTACTCACCATTGTAACTGTTGTTCTTCGAGATGTGTTGCTCATATCCATTCCAGACCCGCCCTCCTTCCCCACTGTCGGAGTAGCCGGCAAGAAGGAACTGAGGAGCGGATGGGTTGGCAGGGGTATATATCTGGCGCTATAGCGGCGCCACTCCAGGGGGCGCCCAGCCGACCCACCAAGTGTTGCTAGGGTAAAAATCTTCCGACGAGTGTGCACGCAGCGCGCGCACACCTAACTGGAATGGATATGAGCAACACATCTCTAAGAACAACAGTTACAACGGTGAGTAACCGTCTTTTGTCCTGCTTTTAGTTAAAGTTTAACAAGCTTTTTTTGTCAGGGCTTATCAGTCCTCTTAGGAGGCAAGATGAAGCACAGTGCATTTCACACCACTGTTCTTTATTGGATTGATTAAAGACTAGGATGTCTTATAATAGGAAATTTTTAAAAATCAAAACCGTTTTCTTTGAATTTTGGGACCTAATATGGTTTGATAACATTGGTGTCTGAGATGGCTACATGTTGAATCCCTTTGCTATCCATTTCATGTACCTCAGGCTGGCTACTGTTAGTCCACTTCACTTGGGAAGACTGCCAACAGGGGCGGCTCTAGGCACCAGCGCGCCAAGCAGGCGCTTGGGCGCGGGCCATTTCCGGCATTTGGCTGGCTCGCCTCTCCGCGCCGCCCGCGGCGCGGGCGTCGGAGCGGAGGGGCGGCCCGGACACCTGCCGCGGCGCGGCGCGGGTCCGCCGCCCCCCGCCTCGGTTGAGCTCCGCCGCGAGCAGCAGGCCGCAGGCTTCGCCCGCCCCGGGCTCGCCGGCCGGCCGCAGGCATGCCAGAGCAGAGGCTCAACCGGACCCGCGAGGAGGAAGGACGGGCCGCGGGACGCGCGGCGCGGCGCCCCGCCTGCGGGCAGCCACCCAGCCGCCCCTGACTGCCAACTACCCGTTTCCATCTCCTGCAGCCCTAATATTTGTGTGGAGACCACTAGTGGAGTGCATTCTTCTCATCACACCCACCTGCATGGGAAAGGCTTCCAATGACACTTGTTCCCACTCCAGAAGAGCACCTTCACTTTTTTGCCATCACAGAGCTTGTGAGGAGGTTAGCAGCAGATTTCTTCCCAGTATGTCACATCAATTTGCGTGAGGATGCTGTTAGTGGATTGCTTCCATTTGGCAGTGAAATGTCCAGTGAGATCAAGGTGTTAAATGAACCATTCTGAGTGCTGCATTTGACACAGTGTCCCTTTCATTTTAGAAGCATAGGGTTAAAATGTTAATATACTGATTCTCAAAGGCATATTAAGATTGATAAAAGTTTTCAATTGATGTTCATTTTGAATGATATTTCTTCAGAAAAACTCTTTGCAGCCTATAGGCACAAATAGGACATAAAACATTTTCCAGGCATAACTAAACTACACATTCTCAGTGTAAAAATCTTTCATTGCTTAAGTCAGGAATTTGTGTCATTTGGCTGTAAGGCTTCAGTTTTATTTCCAGCTTTAGGCTAATTAAAAAACAATAACACTGGGGTTTTTTTTGTTTTTTTTTAATTATCATGCAAAAATGTTTGTCTTGAATCAGACACCATGCAAATACGTTTGTAATTATGGATAAAGGCTCTGTTGTAGAACAAACTGGATCTTTACAAGATTTTTGTGGTGGGTAACTTTTTTTTTGTTTGGGTTTAACTAAAAATATTTTTTTCAAATTGTTCATTATGCCTTTTCTCGCGTTGGATATTGTTTGTGTTATAAGTAAGCAGTTCTTAATGTATTAATTTCTGAATTTTTTCGGTATTATTTCAGTGAGATTTTGTCAGTTTGAGAAAGATGTATACTGATTAGCAGATTACCATCATCAGGCTGAGACTTTAGTAACTTTTAGCCTCAAGGTGTTTATTTTTAAGAGCTTTGCTTTTTGTAGTTGGTCCTAATGAACTGTTGCTATGGAATATAATTTTACTTGGTTAATGTCCTAACTATGAATATGTTAAAAGAAAAATATTTTTCAAACTCCTAGCTTAAGTAGATAGAAAAGATGAGGAATATTAGGTGGTGGTTTCCAGGATCAGTGAAGTTCAGGAATCATAACTGATGAGCTCCCCATCTCCCTTCTCTGCTACCATGTCTTTTTGTGAATGGAGAAAATGCTGGCTTTTTAACAGTGTGCTGTCCCTGGTTCTTGCCTGGGAGCTCCGTCTCTTCTATCACTCTGGTTATTAGATATTTGACCAACTTCAAACATCACTCATCCCTTTGGCTCCTGGAAGGAACAAGGAGTTTTCTCCACTTTTACACTTTTACACTAGAAGGCACTTTTACACTTCTACACTTTTACACTAGAAGGCATACACTTCTAGCTGCTATAGGGAATTCTTCCTCTTCCCAAGCCTCTGTTTTTGGGTCTCCTTCCCCTGTGAATAACTCTAGCACATCTGCTGTGGTCTGCAGAAACAAGAAGAAATTGAAGTGACTGACAGTTTCACAAACACCTAGGCTTTCTGTAACAGGTGTGAAACTGACAAGAGTTGTTAATTTCATGGCATTGCTACTACTTGGCTAGACTATGAGCAGCAGTAAAGGCACTGGCCTAATTTGTCTGCAGACAGAAGAAGACACTACTGCATCTTTTTACATTTGGTTCATGTTTTGGAAGCTTTTCTTCAGCTAGATGTCTTTTTTAATTATTATTATTTTTATTTATTTTTAATGAAAGCTTAATGCCTTTGAGAATTCCCTGTATTGAGATCCATGCTCTGTAGTTGTCTGCCTTCGGTATAGAAGCTTAGAAACTTTTGGTCCTTTCTTACAGCCTTAGAAGCAGCAAGCTGGAACCGAGGACTGTCCATTGCCTTGATCTCTTGGGCATCTGGTAGGGTTTTCTAGGCATAGCATTTGATGTAGGTGGTTTATCGTTTTTTGTTTTTATTTTAGACAACATACACTTTGTGCTGATGTGGACTTAGTTTGGCCCTGTTGGTTAGCTCTCAGCAGCTGGGATGTCCACTGCTAAGATCAGTGCTTCATCTGAAGCTATAATGTTGGTGACAGGTGAGTAAATCCAGTGCTTGATCTACTGTGGTGAGGGATATAATCCCTGTGGGTCCTTACAACTCCCCAAACAGAGGTGCCTCAAGAAGCCCTTGTTTGAGGAAGCTTTAAAGACTCCTTCATTCCAGTCCAGTGCTAAGCCCTTGATGTGATCAACATATAGGGATTCTAAAGAGTCTAAGGGCAGGTTTACACTTAAAACGCTGCTTAAAATGCGGTACAGCTGCAGCACTTCAATGAAGATGCTGTTATGCCAGTGGGAGAGCTTCTCTCATTGGTGTACTTTAATCCACCTCCCTGAGAGGTGATAGCTATGTCAATGGGAAACGCCCTCCCGTCAACAGAGCGCTGTCTATGCTGCGGATTAGATTGGTATAACTGCATTGCTCAGAGGTGTGGATTTTTCACACTCCTGAGAGCCGTAGTTATACCGATGTAAGTTTGTAGTGTAGATGTGGCCTAAGTCCTAGTTGGCTAGCTGTAGTGCTGATTGGTGACATCAGTGTTAAGGGATTTCTTGATGTTTAAGTAGCAGTTAAGGTGGAGAGGTGAGTTGGTCATGAGCAGCTTTGTGCTGAAGTCCAGTACTGGTGATCAGGAGGTCTATACTGAGGCTGCCTCAGCATAGACTTTTGCAAAGAGAGCTTTGATATCAGATGTGGAACCTCTTTGGCTTTGTTGCCATTCTGAGAGCAGAGGATCCAGTGATCATCTATGCCATATCTGTCAGTGCTGGATTGCTCCACAGTATTAAAAAAGACCAAAACCAATTCATTAGTGTGGGAGATGTCACAGTATTGCTCTCCTTGGACTCAACCATTCTTGAGGCCTAGGTGTCAGCCTTCAGCATTGGCTTCTTTGGCATTGATATTTCCTTCTGGTCTTGTCCCAGAGGTGTCCTAACAGATGGTGAAGCAACACTCTCCTTAATATAATGTATCTGGCTCTTATCTTTCTCATCTTCTGTTACTCTGAACAGGGAAACTTCTGCAATCCAAACTTTGACTGTGGGCCCTCTTCTGCAGGAAGACTAGATTTTGTGTCAAGAACTGCCTGGGTGATAGACACTGAAGATCTTTCTAGGGTCTTTTACTACCTGGAGATGCCAGGTGCAGCTTATGCCTCCTGACTTGCTCTCTCTGGTCAGGATGATGGTCTGTATTCTGGTCTTGCAATAGACCCACGTAACTGCCTAGCAATCTTCTGATCCTGGAGAGGGGTGGGAGGTGTCTCTTTTTCATCTCCCTTGTCAACAGGGACTGCTGTCCATATTGGTCAATGTGAGCACAATAATCCTGAGGTCAGACGCTTAGACAATGGCCTCCTGAGAAATCATAAAAGAGACTTCAGCCAGATTCTCATCACTGAAAGAGTTGCCTTCCACCAGATTTGTCTTCCCAGGTGTTTTCTTCCCTAGGCTTTGATCAGATTTATGGGATGCTGAAGATGAGAGGGGCGCAATGCAAGAGTCTTCTGAGGGTTCACCACCTTTAACTGTCCAGGATGAGGCAGTGTGTAACTTCTCCACCTAATGCTGTCAGAAGCTTCAAGGAGGAAATCTTGGGACAGCTTTCAAAGGTGCTTGATCTAGAGTCTCACAGTAACCTAGGACAATGTAGGCAGGTGGCCATTCCAGATAATGGAAGCATCTTAGAACCTGCAGAATATTTTTGACTAAACTCTGCCGAAGTCATATCTACTTCCAAGAGGACAGACCCCATCTATTCTATCCCTGAGAGAGCCTTTGAATATGCCATTCACATCCTGTACTTGGATCCCCAATTGTGCCTGATGCATCAGTTTGCCATGAACTTTCATTGGCATCTCTGCCTCTAAGAACAGATATTACATATACCAGGGATTGGCAACCTCTGGCACGCGGCTCCCCAGGGTAAGCACCCTGGCAGGCCGGGCCAGTTTGTTTACCTGCTGCATCCGCAGGTTTCGCCAATTGCGGCTCCCACAGGCCGTGGTGTGCCGTCCCAGGCCAATGGGGGCTGCAGAAAGCAGCATGGGGTGAGGGATGTGCTGGCCGCTGCTTCCCGCCACCCCCATTGGCCTGGAGCAGCGATTGTGGGAGCCATGATTGGCCGAACCTGCGGATGCAGCAGGTAAACAATGTGACTGATGTGTTTTGGGGTCTCATTTAAGAGAGGCCTCTCTGAAGGACCTTCCATTTGAGGGCCCATATGTACAATGAGAAGACAAACCATTCAGAAAGATAACCTTGAGATCATCAGACCTCGGTTTCTTTTCCTCCTATAAACACTGAACTTTCTCTTCCATTTCCTTCTGATAACCTTATCTCTGCCTCTTTTGCATGCATCCCTTTATAAGGTTGTTTTTTTCCACAATAGTTGTGGATGTTTGATGTGGTAATTGGTTGTGTTGGTGAAAGGAACTTAACTGGATTAAAGATTGGTATCTGTAGGGGGCAGAATTAAGTTTGCAACATGTGGTCTGTAATGTGTGTATTACAGTTGTGGTAATGATAACGTACCTATGGTTGAAGGAGAAGAGGGCATGTACTTTTAGGCCTTAAATGTTCCTTGCTTCAGAACAAAAGTATGTTGTATTAATTTTCTAGGTGGTTTTAATAGGTAGGTGGACCTGTGTGGGGCAGAAATGCAGTGCTGATGGAGAATATTTTATCCAGAAATCTGTGTATTCTTCTAAATGTCACTGCTGGTTTCTGGACCCCTTCTATTTCTGATGTTTCTTTTTGAGATGGAGTGACCATAACGGAATAGTATTACAAGCAAGGCTGCATTATAGATTTCTATATAGACTTATTTAGTTGACAATCTTTGTACGTTTTAATATTGATTGTTGTTCTGACTGCCACTGAATATTGAGCATATGTTTTAACTGAGCTGTCCAAAATTGCACCCTGGGGTTTTTTCTTCTGACTGGTGTGATAGACCCAGGCCAGTTGGGAACAGCAGAGTAGTAGAAGGGAGATATACTGGCCACTGGATAAGCAGTTTTCTGTTCCCTGAGTGACCAGAGCAGGGGCTGCTCCAGGCTAATTAGAACACCTGACTCCAATTAACCTGCTAAGAATCAGGTGAGGCTGTTAAGCACCTGACTCTAATTAAGGCCCCTCTGATGCTATACAAGGGCTCACTCCAGTCAGGCCAAAGGGAGCCAGAGGAGAGGAAGTGCGTGCGAGGAACTGGGAGCAAGAGGTGTGCAAGAAGCTGAGAGTGAGTAGGCACACTGCTGGAGGACTGAGAAGTACAAGTGTTATCAGACACCAGGAGGAAGGTCTGGTGGTGAGAACAAAGAAGGTGTTGGGAGGAGGCCATGGGGAAGTAGCCCAGGGAGTTGTAGCTGTCGCACAACTGTACCAGGAGGCACTCCAGACGGCTGCAGTCCACAGGGCCCTGGGCTGGAACTCGGAGTAGAGGGCAGGCCCGGGTTCCCCCCAAACCTCCCAACTCCTGATCAAGCACCGGAGGAATTGACCTGGACTGTGGCTTCTACCAGAAGGGAAGGTCTCTGGGCTGTTTCTGACCCACAGGGTGAATCTGTGAGGCGAACAAATCCGCCAATAAGCGCAGGACCCACCAAGGTAGAGGAGAAACTTTGTCACACTGGCTAAAGTTAATATAGAACTCATCAATGGGTATGAGAATAGTTCAGATTATTTCTTTCCTTGCATTATAGACACTGAATTTCATCTGCCATCTTGCCACCTATTCAATTAATTTTGTTAAATCCCTCTGCATTTCATCACAGTATTCTCTAATCCTAGGCAATTTTATTATCTGCAAAAACATTACCATCTCATTATGGATTATCCCGCAATGGTCCACTCAATAATTTCTTATGCTTTCCTCCCCAGTACTGGTCACTGTTGGCTAGGATATGGGTCTAGGTGGACCATTGGTCTGATTCAGTTTGTGATTTCCTATATTAATTTCATTACAATTGCTTTAAAAAGGCTGCATTCTTGATAGTTATCACATAAGCGTGAAAAGTGCACGATCCAATCTCCTATGCCCCTCCCACACCCGACTGTTCCATAAGGATAAGATGGTTCTGTGCAACTCTTCAAGTGTTTTTAGTAAGTAATTTATCTAGATTTTCAATCTTCATTCAGTCTTCATTTTGGGAGAAGCTAGTTTGCATTGTTTGGATGCGAGAAGAGTTCTCAGTTATTACTTGGACAGGAGTAAGTCTTCTGTAAAACACGTGTGCTGTTCATAGCCTACAGGGATACATCTAGAGGGCAGAGTATTTCTACTGAAAGATTAAATAGATGAGATTATGTATACATATTTGTTGTCATCTGGCAGGTATCCCAGTGCCTGAGGTCTTAAAACGTATTCAACTATATCCAAGGCAGGTTCAACTGCATGTCTCAAAAGAAACTCCAGGGAGATACGAGGCTGCTACTTGGGGTTCCATGCATACGTTTACATGGTATTACTCCATCAATTTGGCTTGTCGATATTATATGACACAGGAATCCAGACTGGTGTTTCATCTAGTCTAGCATCCTATGTTGATAGTGGCCAGTTCCAGATGCTTCAGAGGAAGATACAAGAAACCCTGCAATAGGCTGTTACGGGATAACCTTCCCAAGGGAAAGTTCCCTCCCTACCCACATTTATTTGGTTTATGCCCTGAAGCATGAGAGTTTATAGCCCTTTTAAAAAAACTTGTTTTTAAAATAATCCTTACTGTTATAATTCTGGATAGTCTAGTTATCTATGTAAATGTCCAATCTTTTTTTAATCCCAATAAGCTTTTGATCATAATGATATCTTGTGGTAATAAAACTCACAGGCTAATTTTGTTTAGTGTGAACAAGTTTTTTTTATTATTATTTTAAATTTGCTGAATTTTAATTTCATTGAGTGACTCTTTGGTTTTGGTCTATACTATTAGTTATTTTGTATACTGTTATGTCTCCTAGCTAATATAAACAGTCCCAATCTTTTCAGTCTCTTAACATGAACTGTTGGTTTGTTTTTTTATGCACCACCTCATTCTATTGCCTGGCTTTCAGTCTCTTCTGTTTCTGCTAGAGCCTGTTGGAGATGGAGTGACTATAAATGCACACTGTATTTTAGGTGAAGGCACACCACTGAATTATATAAAAGCATTATAATTTCAGTGTTTATCCCAGTGTTATAAAAGCTAATAGCAAAATAAAACAAAACAAATAATAGTGGATGTACAAGTGGCTTCTAGCCTTGGAAATAGGCTTTTGCAATTCAAGATTGAGGGCTATTGCATTGATCTCTCTATTAAAGTGGTGGAAAACTTTGAAGAGCATACCGGTGCCATGGCTACTGATGAACAGTGAAGATTTTGTAATAGCTGAAATAGGTAGCAATGTCACATTAGGAGCCCATGGTTCCTGGTTCAGGCTTCAGCAGGAATGGATTCCTAACAAGGATGCAGCCTGGATGCAGCCAGTCTGGATGCAGCTCCTCAGGAAAGGGCAGGGAGCCAGCATCCACTGTGTGCCATGCAGCACTTCTTAGTGATGGCTCCCTGTGCTCAGTCATGGAGGGATTTAGGAGGTGGGGCTGTGACAGGGACTAGGGATCTGTTAATATACATGGATCCCTCCAACATCCCGCTTCCCAACTTGGTGGAACAGAGAAAGCACAGCGGAAAGCTGTGGCTACAGTAGCCCTCAATCTGTAGCAGTGGTCATGAAGTGGATCCAAAAGTCTGGGAGTGTGAATGACTCTACTTCCTTCACCTCCTACATAGCTTTTCCACAGCACAGTTCATATATTCAGGTTGCGTGCTGGGACGAAGGCTTTTCTCAAAGAAAGAAACAGTGCATGAAAAATATCCCTCATTTGTCGTTTGTTTGTTTGTTTAAAACCCAAATTTGTGTTCTCGTCTCAGCAGTGCAGTATCATAAGTATTCCCAGGCACTTCAGATGCACTAGGGCAACTAGTAGTTTTTTTGTTTCTTCACAAACTTCGAAATGGGTGCACAGGTGATATAAGTAGCAGCTGAAGAGGGTGGTGGTTGCTTGAAAATAGGGATGATGGTTTACTTACGTGTTTGACTGAATTGCACCAAAATTTTACTATATTCTGAGTTGTTCAGAAAGGCTTGCTGATACCAGCTTTGTGGTTTGTTCACCTTTTAAAAGGCAATTTAGCATGCAACAGAAACCTGAGCCTCTTTACAAACCCTACCCTTTAATCCCCATTCAAGCCACGAAAGTTTAATAGAAAAAAATAATTAAACTATTAATTGAATATTACTTGAGATTTAAAGCAACAAAAGCCATGAGAACTCTTTCAAAATGTGTGGGGTGAGGGTGGGGGTGGGGAGTTGTCCTAAGTGTGCTGCATCTTTAGTTATGCTCTCCTAAGGCTTCTGTATTTTAGCTCATAGGGTCACTTGATATACTCAGCCAGCATCAGAGCTCCAGCAGTAGTAGCAATGGCCATCTTGAATAAATGTAAGTGAAAATTTTTCTTTAATATAAATCATCAATTTTCTATAAAGTTATTTCCTTTTTGGGTAGAATAGCAGGTTCTTGGAGAGTGGAGTGTTTTTTAGGACATTTATTGCTGCATAGCAACTGAAAATCTTAGACACTCATACACCCTTTCTCTCGCAGTGTTCTAACGAGAATAGCTTCAGTGAGAAAACATACTAAAATACAAGGCTATTCTCCAAATCCTGCCCCAGTTTGCACCCCAGGCAGTCATAGGCCATGTCTGCACTATGGGGGCATAGCTTCAATTCCATAGCTATGCTGCCATAGCCCCGTAGGGTAGATGCAGACAGCAGCAATGGAAGGGTTTTTTTCCATTGCTGTAGGAACTCCACTTCCCAAAGGGCCAGTAGCTAGGTCAACAAACCATTCTTCCATCAGCCTATCTGTGTCTATGCCGGAGTGTGTGGTGGCGTAGCTACAGCACTCTGAATGGGCATAGCTAGAGTGCTCAGGCTGTGGATTTTTCACAGTCTGAGCACTGTAGCACCGTCAGTGTAAGTTTTAAGTGCACACCAAGTCTTAATGAAGTCAGAGAAGTATTCAGTTGCCATCTGACATAGGGCAGAACTGGGCCCTTAGTACACTTTTTTTGACTGTTGTATTTATATGTATCATGTACATTCAATACATGGGTTGTAAAAACTAATTTCTGTTTGTAGCGTTATTTCTATCACTTGTGAATTGTACAGTTGTCCCAAATCTATGGGAACTTTTTCTGTAGCAGTGTGTCTACCTCTCCCGTGTAGGGCATTGTACTGTTCTTGCCCTGTTCAATACTACTAGTTAGCATTTATATAGTACTTTGTGCTCATTAAATAGCTAATCCTCACAATGTCCCTGTTAGGCAGGAAGGTAAATATTATCCCCATTTCACAGTTGGAGAAATTGAGACAGAAAGATGACTTGCCCACATGGTGAATTATTGGCAGAGTTGCAATTAGAATTCAAGACTTTCCTCATTCCCAGTCCCATGCTTAATTCTTCAGACCATGCTACTTAAAAACTGGCCCTGCCTTTTGGCATCCTGCTAGCTTTTCCAGCACAGCCAGTTCCTTTGTGCTGCCTGCATAGCAGACTTTCAAAGTGAAATTGCTAAAATCATTGGTACGTTCTACTTTTCAGCACATGGTTATGAATGCAGCTCAAATGAACACAGAGAAGTGATATGACTGGGAGCTGCATTTTTCCATGCAATTCCATCTCTGGGTGCCTCTAGAAGAGACATGTCAGTTGTGCTAAATTATTTAATAAAAACAAAACAAAAAGCAAAAAACCACTATTGCTATATGCCATAAAGTGCATGAATGAAAGATTAGTATGAGTTCATCAATTTCATTTTCACTTTCTACCAATGGACTAGAACCTGACAACCAAAATGTCATTTGACTTTATTGACTACTGAATGCATTCAGCACCAGGTCAGGAGTAGAATCCCCTTCACGAGAAGTGAAAAGTTATTGCTAACCTATTATACCACTTTGCCTTGCTCTGCAACCTAATTATACTTGTTAAACAGTAAACTTCAAACATACAGGTACATAAAACTTCTTTTGAAATGAATAGCTTATGGCTATTAGAAGCTGAAGAGATTTTGAGAAGATTGTATTACACTTTGTGAAAGATAATAAATGGAAAATATCAATTACATAAATGAATTTGATTCTGATATTACTACTGTGCACTCTGGTTATGCTAATTTATGCATATACAAAATTCACCATTGCCTATCATTTGTTCTGTATATAAAGTGACATTTTCATACATGCAAATAACATTTTGCTGCTGCAGTAGCAGTTTCTTTGCCTTTGTTAGCGAATTAAAGTTCCACCATATTAAACATGAATTTGTGCAAATTATTTTTAATTTGATCTTGAAATATAAAAATCCACTTGTATACAGGCTTTAGGCACATTGACAGGAGTTGTTTACAGCTCCAAAATTGTTTGCACCATAGTCTTTGCAAAGTTCTCAGAAAAGCATCCCTGTGGTGCCAGAGAAATCCTAGAAACAAACAAAAAAAACCACATAACACGCTGCAGGGATCAGACTGGTTAACCATAATCAACTCATTTCCTTTAATTCAGTATATAATTTGGGATATCTAGTAACCCAAACTGAGCTCTGAAGATTTCAAATTACTTAGGTCCATTTTAAACATTGAAAGCACACAAAGAGATTTCAATATTATGGCTTTTTAAATAATAACATATTAGCTCATGGTAGTTTGGTAAGTTCGTTTCTTACATGTCCACAAACTAAATAAGATATGCATAGCAAAATTTTTATGTTCTTTGTGTTCAGAAAAGGTGATGTACACCATTGTGCTAGTATTCATTGTTATGCTGCTATAACGTAGAGTAAAAATGAGTTGTTTTCTAACATAAAAAGATGGTGCTCTGTAGTTCAACAAGCTTAATATCTTTTTTTAAACTTGCCAATACTTTCATGGCTAGGATAGAAAACTTTAGGATTTTGGTGGCAAAGGCTTGCTTAACTACTAGTCATAAGATTATTTCTATTCTAACTTTGGTAGCCCGAGCTACATGTTACCAGCTCTGGGGGGGGAAGGGATGTCTACTTGCCACTTTGAATCCAGCTTTTTCCTCAGCTTAGAGAGGTGCTCTCTTGCTACTTGTGTTTGTCGTAGCTTGAAAGAGACACAGCTCCTATTCTTCCTAAATCTTGTGCACTTCAACCTGTTTCTGTCTACTGTGAATCTCTCTTTTGCCAAGTAATAAAGGCTTAAATTCTGTAATTTTGAATTAATGAAATTCTAAAATCCCTGTATTTTGTACTTACTCTGACTTGATATTATACTAACAACAGCACAACCATAATTATACATCCAGTAATGTACTTGCTAACATGCTCTCACTACTTCCTGATATAATTCTAGAATGATTTTCTCTGTTTTACTTTTGATATCTATGTTTATATATTCCCTAATAGGAAGAGGAATATGTTATCTATTAAGTAGTTTGCCTGAGGCATAAATTTGATCTCTCACTGTCTATAGGTCATTCTCCTGTTTTTGTTTCTTAGGATCATTGAATATATTTTCATTCTTCACTCAGATTTTTTAATTGTTCTACAATGAATTTCAAATACTACTCATCTCCCCATGTGCTTGGATTTTGTTTTCTTTTCTCCAACCCATATGTAGCCATTTTACTGCAGTTTCACACACACACGCACACACACTATATATATATACTAGTATTTAA
Source organism: Mauremys reevesii (assembly GCF_016161935.1). Classification (NCBI taxonomy): domain Eukaryota; kingdom Metazoa; phylum Chordata; order Testudines; family Geoemydidae; genus Mauremys; species Mauremys reevesii. The sequence goes on along the minus strand of NC_052624.1, from coordinate 221,494,646 downwards.
TCCACAAAAGCAGGGTTCTTTTGAATTGTAGTTTTAGCATATCTAGGAATCCTGATGTTCAAGTAAAATATGTCAACCTCTTTAACTAGCAGTTCTTTTGTTCCTCAGACCATTAAAATATTTCAAATATGGCATGTTGCTATAATTCCATGATTTGTATCATTAATTACATCCTTATTATACCTCTAATTAATGTTTCCTGGATCTTTCCCCTGCTGAAGTCTAGTTTACAAACTGGTAGGTTCTTTCATCTCCTTTAGATCCCTTCATAAATTCAGGAGACCTAACTCTCACTAATTATATTAAAATAAATAAATATTTTTTTAAAGAAGTAGTGAAACTAATTATTTGTAACAATTGAAATTCCTATGGAAATAATAATTTAGGCTGCAAGCCCTATTGAGGAATCTTGTCTGGTTCTTCAATCAAATAATTCAATTGTCTTGGCCTAGATTTTTGGAGTTCAAGTCATTTAAAAATGTTTTTAAAATGCAATTAGTTTTCAAACTGTTAAGTTACCTGTAAAGGGCAAACAGGGATTTGTACCATTTTTTTTTTAAATACAAATATTAGAAATTCAAGTCTTGTCTGCCTGGGAAGATTCTCAAAAATTGGAGAACTAGTAGAATTATAGCATCACAGTGCCAAGAAAGTAAAATCTGGTAAATTTGAGTGCAGTTAATTTTATTATCAGGGTTTTTGTTTAACACTCCGACAAAGCCCTTACTGTAATGTGTCTGTGCAGCTATGCATGTTGCAGCATAATTGTTCTTCTCCATGAATTTGCCTTGTCACTGTGATCTAGAATCAAAGTTTTCATGATAAAGAGATAGCACTATGGTACTTGAATGAGGTGAATTGAAAATTACTATTTCTTTTGTTTATCATTTTTACAGTGCAAATATTTGTAATAAAAATAATATAAAGTGAGTACTCTACACTTTGCATTCTGTGTTGTAATTGAAATAAATATATTTGAAAATGTAGAAAAACATCCCAAATATTTAATAAATTTCAATTGGTATTCTGTTTAACAGTGTGATTAAAACTGCAATTAATCGTGATCCATTTTTGTGAGTTAACTGTGATTGACAGCCCTAATTTAAAAATATTCTTCTTGTTGGAGGAACATTGCCTTGTTCTTGTTCTTTATAGAGTGGGTAAATAAGTGCACCTGACTTACCTTCTCTATAGCATTCACTACTTTCAGAAGTGCATTTTATTTTCTCTGTAAATCTATGCAATTATATCTGCTTTTGTCTGCAGACAGCTTGAAACAATAGCTCTGATAGCAGAGAGCTGTTAACTATTTCACTGCAGATCATTTTAGTAGATTATATATATATTTTTATAATAATTGGAGATATACCCATCTCCTAGAACTGGAAGGGACCTTGAAAGGCCATCAAGTCCAGCCCCCTGCCTCCACTTGCAGAACCAAGTACTGATTTTTGCCCCAGATCCTGATGTGGCCCCCTCAAGGATTGAACTCACAACTCTGGGTTTAGCAGGCCAATGCTCAAACCAATGAGCTATCTCTCCCTTTAATGTACTCTCTTCCTGGTTCTTGGTAATGTCAGATGTTAATACAGGGTAAAGTTAGAGTAGCTGGTTGTAAAGGTCTACATGGATTGGAAATGAGGAATTTAAATCTTGTTCCCCACGTTTAAAGTAACCTGTGCTTGAAAGAGTGGGAAAGAAGAGCTGTATTCCCTCCTTCATACCAAAATGCTTCTCCCACCTTCCTGGATATGAAACGCCCCGAATATTCCTTTCCAGGTGTCAGCAACCTTCAGTCTCTCCTCCGCCCCCTCCCCCAAGTACTTTTTAATGCAGTTACGCATTTTCCATACAAAACTTTGCAGCACAGTGAAAGTTGGGGTTGTGTGAAGTTGAATTGGATACCCGAATAAAGAATACTGTACTGGAGTGGACAAGGTAGTACAGAGGGAGAAGGTTTGGTATGAGAGTGCTACATAATTCCTGGGGTTCCTGTCACAGAATTTTCAGGGACAGTGTGCCACAGAAAACATGGGGCTTCATACCTACTTAACTAAAACAGATGGAGAGATTCAACACCTCGTCCTTACAGTTAGGGATTGAGTAAGCTTGCAATACATCGTTATCATTCAGGAAGCCTTGCAGTAAGAAACAGGAAGAGAGATTTGATATTTATAAGGAAAAAACTAAGCCTGTCGATTAATCACAATTAATTCAGATGATTAACTAAAATTAATCTCAATTTAAAAAATTAATTGCACTGTTAAACAATAGAATACCAATAGAAATGTATTAAATATTTTTGAATGTTTTTCTGCATTTTCAAATATATTGATTTCAATTACAACACAGAATACTAAGTGTACAGTGCTCACTTTGTATTTATTTTTATTACAAATATTTGCACTGTAAAAATGATAAGCAAAAGGAATAGTATTTTTCAATTCACCCCATTCAAGTACCATAGTGCAATCTCTTTATCATGAAAGTGCAACTTATGAATTTAGATTTTTTTGTTACATAACTGTACTCAAAAACAAAACCATGTAAAACTTTAGACCCTACAAGTCTTCTCAGTCCTACTTCTTATTCAGCCAATCGCTAAGAGAAACAAGTTTGTTTACATTTATGGGAGGTAATGCTGCCTATGTCACCTGAAAGTGAGAACAGGCGTTCACATGACACTGATGTAGCTGGCGTCGCAAGATATTTACGTGCCAGATGCACTAAAGATTCATATGCCTCTTCATGCTTCTGCCATCGTTCCAGAGGACATGCTTCCATGCTGATGACGCTCATTTAAAAAAAAGTTAATTAAATTTGTGATTGAATTCCTTGGGTGAGAATTGTATGTCTCCTGCCCTGTTTTACCCACATTCTGCCATATATTTCATGTTATAGCAGTCTCAGATGACCCAGCACGTTGTTCATTTTAAGAGCACTTTCACTGCAAATTTCAGAAAATGCAAAGAAGATATCAATGTGAAATTTCTAAAGATAGCTACAGCACTCAATGCAAGATTCAAGAATCTGAAGTGCCTTCTGAAACCTAAGAGGGACAAGGTGTGGAGCATGCTTCCAGAAGTCTTAAAAGAGCAATACCCTGATGTGGAAACTACAGAACCCAAACCACCAAAAAAGAAAATCAACCTTCTGCTGGTGGCATCTGACTCAGATGAAGAAAATTAACATATGTCGGACCCCACTGCTTTGGATCGTTATTGAGCAGAACCCGTCATCAGCATGGACATGTCCTCTGGCATGGTGGTTGGAAAAATCAAGGGACATGACTCTTAAGCGCATCTGGTATGTAAATATCTTGTCACGCCAGCTACAACCGTGCCATGCAAACACCTGTTCTCAGGTGACATTGTAAAAAGAAGCAGGCAGCATTATCTTCTGCAAATGTAAACAAACTTGTTTGAGTGATTGGCTGAACAAGAAGTAGGACTGATTGGACTTGTAGGCACTAAAGTTTTACATTCTTTTATTTTTTAATGCAGTTTTTCTGGTACATAATTCTACATTTGTAAGTTCAACTTTCATGATAAAGAGACTGCACTACAGTACTTGTATTAGATGAATTGAAAAATACTATTTTTTTTGTTTTTAACAGTGCATATATTTGTAATCAAAATTAAATATAAAACGAGCACTGTACACTTTATATTCTGTGTTTTAATTGAAATAAATATCTTTGAAAATGTAGAAAACATCCAAAAATATTTAATAAAATGGTATTCTATTATTGTTGAACAATGCATTAGATTGTGCATTTAATTGCAATTAATTTTTTTAATTGCTTGACATCCCTAGAAAAAAAAATGTCATGGCTTATTTATATACACCATAAAGAAGCAAAAAAGAATGTGTTATTTTTTTCCTCCCTTTGCAGATTAACTTCGAAGGAGATATTTCCTGTATAATTAAGCAGGATGAAAGAGTTACGTTCTTGCAATGTTGGGCCCATCCAGAAGTCCTTTCTTAGATAGCTTTTTTTTTTTTTTTTTTAAGATTAGTACTGTGTGAGGACTTTAAGGCTAGGCCCAATATTTCAGGGATTTATTTAATTTCCAAATCAATCAATCATTCTTTTACTTTTTAGATAAATCCTTTGCTGATATGTAATCTTTTCTTTTTATTGTTACTACCAAATGCAGAACTAACTGAAGTTCTATAAGTGGACTTATGTAAATTTTAGTCATTAATTGATACTTGTTATGCAATAAATCCATTGAATTTTAATCAGCATTAGATCTAATTCTATACCTGGGCTATTTCTCTACCTCTTTAATTTTCCCTTCCTGTACCACCTGCTCCCTTTTCGTCCCTCTTCCCGCCTCTCCGCCTTTCTGAATATATTGGTTTCACTAAAGTCTTATTCATTCTTTCTTCCTTGTTTTTCAGACCAGCAAAAATGGGAAGTACTGGATTCTGGTTTCCTCCAAGAAGAGTCAGCGGAACTGGTTAAGACCAAAATCTGAGGACTTTACTGGGCTACCATCAGGTGTGCATTAAAACAAAGGCTACCATAATTCATTTTTAAGTACGCACTTCTTTTAAAATGGTATAAAATGTATGATGTATGTAATGCAGTAGATTTTGATAGTGTATATCATCATTCATCCTACAGTTGTGAAAGCACCAATGAGAGTGAGAATTTTAAGTGATATGTTGAGTCACAAACAGGCGTTTTTACTCATATATAAAATTCGTTCAGCTGGTCTTCGGAAAATGTAATATTTGAGCATCAGTGTTTTTAAACTTTGTCTTCATTGCTCAGTCTATACATCCACAGGTGAAAAGTGAATTTTTTTTAATATTGAAAGATAATTCTGAAGTTCTTCATTAACTATTGAAAATACCCTAGGAATAGCAATAAGAACAACATTTTTAAACAAATCACTATCTTAATCATAGGGTCAATCCACTCTTAATTTGTTTTAACAATGCATATTGGGTACGTTTTTAGCACAATGAATTCAAAATCATCTTAATTCGTTTGGATCATAGGAAAATTAAACATTATTAACTCTGCTTGATCCTTTTCAGCATTCTGTGATTTTATTTTTGAGACAGAGGTTAGAGAACTAGAGGCTTTGAAGGGGGGGAGAAATATAGTACATATAGAGGATCAGTGACTTCAATTGCAGTGAAGTTAGTTTAATTTTATTTCTCAAATTCTGATTAAAAGGGACTTTGGTAAATCTTTTTGTCCACAAATTTAACTTAACTTTAAAGTTGTTGGGCCAGATCCTTCTCTCATATCAGTATAAATCAGAAATAACTCAGTTAAGTCATGGAAAAATTGGTCTGGGCTTTTACCCTTATGTAAGTGAAGAAGAATTTGGCCTCAAGTTTCCAATTGACTGATTCATTTCATCATTTGATAGGGGAGGAGGGCTGAAACTAAGCTTCTTCTTTGATGCCTATGTACGTTCCCACTCAGGAACTGGTTCCCAATGCTCCCATCTCATGAGTGTGAATGTATGGAGGCAACTCTTGAAGAATCACCATTCTTGAAGACACCTCTCTTCCGTTACTGGTTAACTTAAAAAAAATAATGCTGTAGTTAACCACTGATACAGCTTTATAATAAATTTTCAGTCTGATGGTTTAAGGTTGCAGTGTTGCTAATCCTTCAAATTAAAAAAGCACAACAGCAAAAATATCATGAGATTTAAAAAATAGAATAATACCTTCTTGGTCTGTCAATTCATGTTTTTACCCTTTAAGAGAGGAGGCATATGCAGACACACTCAATGCATTTTCGGTTTAAAATTCAATCTGAAATGTACATAAAATGAACACACGTTTTAAGGAGGACCCTTTCTTTCTTTTCCTCCTGACCAACAGGAGAGACAATTTCCTTCATGCTCTCTCCGGCTCTCCTAAGTGGTATGTCCTGGACACTTTTGCAAGGTCCCTCTGCTTTTCTCTTCAAGCTGAAAGCCCATTTCACTTGGGGATTGTTCTAAAGTCCCTTTTCCAAGCAATGTTTGCTACCTCATTGTCCCCTAAACGGAAACCCAGTGGCAATGGGGAGGAGAGGACAGCTGATCCAGGGGACAGGCTGCCTTGGAAGCTAGCTATCCTCCCTTCACCGCCAGCTAGGGACAGTTCATTTTGTTCACTAGGGGAGGGGGCATTAGCTTGGAGCAGCTGTTGCCTGGTGCTCTTTGCCTGACTCCTGGCTGCTCTTCCCCACCTGTCCCAACAGCTGCTTCTTTTAAGCTACAAGCATGCCGAAGCACACAGCAGGGAGCTGAGATACTGAAGGAGGCAGCAAGCTTGGGAATAGTGCCCTCCAATGCCAACAGAGAGCTGCACTTCAAAACCATCAGCTCAGGCTATTGACAACAATCTCTGGTGTCTGTGGCAAAACTGCATCTAGAACAGTTGCTCAGCCAGAATTCCTGAGCTGATGGTACTTGTGCATTGGATTTTCAAAACCTGGAAATTACTCATTGCGATAGAAATGCCAAATTCAACTCCTTCAAATCCTGCCTGCCTTTTATATTGAACTCTGTCATTCATTCTGGTGTTCTCATGCTGCCTTTTCCCAGGCTGTTGTAGATCCAGCTTTTGATCTATGTCACACTGGATCCTTTGGTATTTCAAATCGCAGTTGAGTTTTGATGTTTAAAATAGTGCTGTAGTACTTTTGGCAATAAAAGATTGTAAAACACTGTGAGATCACCAAAAATCAGTTGCTACCGTATATTACCAGATTAAGAATTCAGAGCTACTCTTTCCAACAGACAATTTCAATGGGATAGACCTCCTCCTGAGTGGGTTTCTCATGTATTTCATAGATCTTAATACCTCAAGCTAGATTGTGATCCTGCTAGAATGAATGAATAAGTGTTTCCATCTTGATCTAATCCAACTCTCAACATTTTCTCTATTTTATGATGTAGGAATTATTTGGGGAGGATGGATATTTCCAGTGTTGAGCTGAAAAAAGCCTAATTTATAGATATCTTTATCCATATCAATTTTGACTTAGTACAGTATACAGTTGCAGGAAAATTTCACTAGGCATTAACTGGAACATTGTGTATACTTTATTTATATATACACAAGTACAGTTTAATCCCTTGTGAAATCTGCAGCTGCCAAAAGTCAGCTTTATCTGTATAGTTTTGAGTAAAGTTATTTTTGATGCCTTCTGTAATCTTTCTGAAACATTGCTATTCTCCATCAGTGCCCTAAGGAAAAGTTACAAGGTGTAGTGTCAGGGCACATGTGGATCTGTTCATCCTGAGCAATGCATTTTAAGAATTGTGACAAATAGCATAAAGAAGCCAACAGGTATTACATTAGACCAGCTGAACCTAATTTTATTAAGTTTTATTCAGAAGCATCACATAGCAAGTAAACTTCAAAATTAAGTTTAGTTACAAACTAGTTGTTTCTTATTTTTTTTTCCAGTCCCCTTTTGCTTTCTTTTACGACCACATGAAACTTGAGAAGCCATCTAAAGCTAAATCATTTAGTGGAGTTGGGCAATTCCCAAGTGTCCAACAAGAAGGCCTGGTTTAGGCTGCGATGGCCACTGTCATCCCTGGTGATTTGTCAGAAGTAAGAGATACCCAGAAAGTCCCTTCAGGGAAACGTAAGCGTGGTGAAACCAAACCAAGAAAAAACTTTCCTTGCCAACTGTGTGACAAGGCCTTTAACAGTGTTGAGAAATTAAAGGTTCACTCATACTCTCACACAGGAGAGAGGCCCTACAAGTGCACACAACAAGACTGCACCAAGGCCTTTGTTTCTAAGTACAAATTACTAAGGTATTAAACTCTATTTATCTTTCAGATTATATTATCTATTTTATGTTGGCCATTTTAAGCCTTGTAAAAGTATATATTTGTGTACACATTCTTCAGCTGATTTGCAGAGAGGAAATGTTAATTAAAGTAGACATTGGTTTGTTTCTAGAATTCTAAATTACAGTATGTAAGTTTACCAGTTAATGTCTTTGGGTTTGTTTTTATAAATGAGAATAGAATTTTCATTTGTATTAGGAGTTGCAACAAGAAAAGTGTGTGGACTGAGAAAATTTTGGCTATGGACATTTACACAAGTACTTTCATACTTGCCCATATCCGTGTTCCAGTAGCTAAAACCACCAAAAACTAAAGTGTCAATTTAAATGTAATGTTCATGTTTTGCTATATTTAAATTTGTCAAACTATCTTTGTAGTGTCCTGCTGTCAGCTAAAAAAGATTCTGTTGTGAAGAAACGTTAGTGTAGTATTTAGCTGCCATTAAAAAAAATGAACACTTGTACCTTTTGATCAAAATAATTACTTACAGAATATATCTGTGTTTAAAGGCATATGGCTACTCATTCTCCTGAGAAAACCCACAAGTGTAATTATTGTGAGAAAATGTTTCACCGAAAAGATCACCTAAAGAATCACCTACATACACACAATCCCAACAAAGAGGCCTTTAAGTGTGAAGAATGTGGAAAGAACTACAATACCAAGCTTGGGTTTAAGCGTCACCTGGCTTTGCATGCTGCAACAAGCGGTGACCTCACCTGTAAGGTATGTTTGCAGACATTTGAAAGCACGGGAGTGCTGCTGGAGCACCTAAAAACTCATGCAGGCAAGTCATCGGGTGGAGTAAAGGAGAAAAAGCACCAGTGTGAACACTGTGATCGTCGGTTCTACACCCGAAAGGATGTCCGTAGACACATGGTAGTGCACACTGGAAGAAAGGACTTCCTCTGTCAGTATTGTGCACAGAGATTCGGGCGGAAAGATCACCTAACACGCCATATGAAGAAAAGTCACAACCAAGAACTTTTGAAGGTCAAAACAGAGCCAATGGACCTTCTAGATCCCTTTACCTGCAATGTTTCTGTGCCTATAAAGGATGAGCTGCTTCCAGTGATGTCTTTACCTTCCAGTGAGCTGACATCAAAGCCATTTACAAACACTTTACAATTGAATCTCTACAACACTCAAATTCAGTCCATGCAGAGTTCTGCGTCTGCACACCAAATGGTCACCACATCATTACCCTTGGGAATGCCTTGTCCAATAGATATGGAGTCTGTCCACCCATCTCACCAGCTATCTTTGAAATATCCACTCAGTTCTACCTCATATGCAATTTCTATGCCTGAAAAAGAACAGCCATTGAAAGGGGAAATTGAAAGTTACTTAATGGAGTTGCAAAGTGGTATACCTTCTTCATCCCAGGATTCTCAAGCATCTTCATCTAAATTAGGGTTGGATCCTCAAGTAGGGCCACTAGATGATGGATCTGGGGAGGTTTCCCTTTCTAAAAGCTCTGTTTCCATTAGTGAACCTCTAAATACCCAACCGTTGGACTTTTCTCAGTTGTTCAGCTTCATACCAGTAAATGGCCCTCCCTATAACCCTTCTGTTTCAGTGGGAAATCTTGGAATGAGTTATACACAGGAGGAGGCACATTCTTCAATGGCTCAACTTCCACCACAAACACAGGATCCTCATGATCCTAGCAATAGTATAGGTCTTGGGTCCCTGCACTCATTGTCAGCAGCTTTCGCAAGTAGTCTAAGCACAACCACCACCCTACCACGTTTTCATCAAGCTTTCCAATAGGATGTACAAAGCTGGCTTATTACTGTCTATTTGTAGAAATGCCTTAGGTAATCATTTTTAACTTAGTGCCTACTATAAGACATTACAAATCCTCTGCTTTTGTACAGTACCAATCTCATGAAGCCAGTAAGAAATTTAAATTAACTTTTACATGTTTTGAAAGTGTTTTATTCTCAACTGTGTTTACTTTGGTTTTTTAAAAAAGTCTCAATGTATTGTTTGAATTTTCACTGCTAATTGACACACTGATAAAAAAAATAGAAAGCAATTCCTACTAAACTTTCACACACACCCCTTGTTTAAAACTTTTTTCAAATGTATCAGTCATTCTGTTTTGCCAAGTAAATGGTAGCTCGACCATTTTACATTTTGTGCATTTTGTAATAGAATCCTAGGTTTTAATTTTACACACAGCTTCCTGAAGATCTTCAAATGAACTAAATGGTGGTATTTTATCTGGTCCATAATCTGAAATATTTTTTTTTAAATTAGTATAGAATTCAAACTTCCTTGTTGGAAATGTGTACATACTTTTCATTTTGACTTAAAGTCATTATGAAAGGTATTAAGAACTTACTATTTTCTGGCTTAAATTGTTGCTCCCTGTATCAAGATTGGATAAGAAGCAATTTAACTTAATTACTCAGCGACAAAATTATTCTTGCTTAATTGGCCAATGTGTCCAGTTAAAATTGGAACTGTGTTGTGTTTTTGTGACTCTGGTGAAGGGAAAAGAGGCAAAATTAATGGCTGACCCTGAAATATAGGAGTTTTGTAATTTAGTAGTGCAGAATGTTTTGTCACAATTTTTTATTTAATTCTTAACTTGCTGTTTTTCTTTTTAGTATAGAAAAAGTACTGCATAGGAGTCTTCAGATTTTATATTCACATCTGTAGGCATCAGTCTTTCCCAGCTGCCACAGCCAAAGTGTGGGTCAAGTCCAGCCAGAAGTTTTATATCTAGTGTCAGTTCAATGTGAGTCTGCAGTCAGAGAGTGAATGTAAATTTGCAGATATCAATTTTCATTTTTTAAAGTGGAGTGGATCTTTTCAGTTGTGTGACGTGGTGTGTTATGTCCTCCTAAGCGACAAGTTAAATGTTAATCACACTTACTACACCTGGGTACTTGGCTAGGGACTTTTTGCCCATTGCCAAGGTTTAAAGACAGGACTCTTAGGAGTGAAGTAAAAGCATATTGCTTACACCACTTTTACCTAATCTGATATACCCCTAATAACCAAAAGAGAAATAACTGTGATGTGTAAATGCAAGCTAGATTTGCTTTAACGCAATACTAATATTCATTTTCCTTGTCATTTTTGGATAAGGAATTAAAAAATAAAAATGAAATACATTAGTATCACTCAGTAGTGAGGATGCATACAAGGTTTTAAGTGGTTAAAATAAATATACTTCACAGAAACAAAAGTTGCTCCCATTGAAGGAGCTTTTGCTCCCAGTATTTTATCATTAGCTCCTACTTTTTTTTTCTCTAGGAGCAATATGCAGGTGTAGTTTTACTATTTTATACTTATATGTATTTAAATTTTATTACTGAAAGATAATGTTTTTATAAATGTGTTTGTGTTCCAAAGGCATTAAAATAAGGATGTATTAATAAGGATAATACCTTTTCAAATTCTGCAAACTACTCCTAGATGTTGAGTTTAGGAGCATATTATCTCAAAGTGGACTTTAGCTCTGCTTCATGACTGCTTCCTTTAGTTTCTATGAAACAGATTGCTTACCTACATCTTTAGTTGAATGATGTGTTCAGTATTGCTTCCTCCTTCCTCCACCCCAAGCATTTTAAGGAAAGAAAAACATTGTGTGAAAAGAGCACAAAATAAACAGAACAGAAACACTTTAATACTAGTTTAAACCAGCAAGCATAAGATAAAAAGCAAGTGGAAAGAAGTTACTTTATTCTGGATCTTGTTTAACCAGTTTGAGCTGAAGATAAATGGATTCCATTCCTTAATGGGCCATATTGTATGTGGAACTGAGCATCTTCAACTTCTGAAAAGTTTTGGGTGCACAGAATCTCACAGAATCATACCCTTCATAGCCACATTTGTCACCCAGAAAAGGCGATTGGAGACAGACAATTCCATTAGGTTGTGTTTGTCAATATACGCAGCTGTTGGAAAATGAATATGCATATCACCAATTTCAGAACTACAGTGAATTGTTAGTCTGGCAGCAGGGAAGGCCACTTGTTAGTGTTGCAAATTAGTTTAATCTTAACTGCCAACACAGAACATTCTGACAGACCTATCCCATTACTTAAGGGGATGGAAGTGGTGTGTATCTAGCATTTAGAAAAAGTGCCATTTGTTTATCAGTTTTAGTTCTGATTAGACTTGATTGAAATTTTTTTTGCCAGCATCCTTTTTCTTAGTATATAACCAGAATCTTTACTACTAATGGTAGTGCCTTAGCTTTGTAAAAAGGGATTGACATTTCACTTCAGAAATAGGGACCTCAGACAAGATATTGAACCTCATTCAGTCAGGGCTTCAGTTGGTGGCTACATGATGTATGTTTGCTACTGAACTAGGATGTATGAATATGTGGAAGCAGATTGACACTGTAAGCAATATTAACACATTAGTGCTTTAGAGTATATTTTAGGCAGAATTATTATTGGCCACTATTAAAATGTCAGTTTTTAAACCCTACTTTCTTGTTACCGAGTTGATTTTTATTTTTTCAGGGGAGGGGAGGGAGGGAGGCTGGCTGATCATGCACCACTCTTTGTGCAACTTTTAAACTTCTAGTATGTCTTTTTTTAAATACATATATTTTTGTGTACTTGTTGCTTGTGCTTTATTTAGTAGTAAATTGTGGAATAGAGTGATTTATTGTTAATTTCACAGTAGCGGTTTTTAAAAACCATATACTGACTGAAACATGAGCCAGAGCTGATTGCTTATTAAGCTAATAATGAATGTTAAGAGTACATATTTTCAGGATCATTTGCCTAGTGAGCTATACATGTATTATAGGCCAATATTTTTTAAAATAAAGCTTGTTCAACCTCTATGTTACACATATTACAAGATATAGCACTTTCAAAAAGAAACCCTAAACCTTTTAAGAAAATTTCTTACAGGTTATGCTTTTTATTATAAAAACTTTTATTATAACTTGTTTCAAGTGCCATTAGATTACATATATGTAGGACTTTGGTATAATGCTTTGTGTACAAAATGGTAGACGTAATTTTAAACAGGTACATTTTTACAGTGTTTTCTTATCAATTTGCTATATTGCACAAAACCAGTGTGTCTTTCTTAAGGCTTTTACAATGGTTTTTTACTAGGTTTACAAGTTTCAAACTACACTGTCTTCTACTGCCATTTTTAACACCAATAAAAAAAATTAGTCATGCGTTCCTCACCAATTATAAACTGTGCACTCTGGAGTTTTGGATGGTAAACTGTCATCGAATTTTAAAATATCCTATCTTAGCTATGCTGCTGTCTGAAGTAAATATAGGGCCTGATCTTACACCATTAAATTAAAGGGAAGCAGGACTGCACCCTTGGTTATGTCTGTTTGTCTCATACACTGGTTTAGCAGCTCATTCTACATACTTTTCAGTCTATAGAAGGCCTATGAAATGTACTTTGCTATAAACTGTGTAGACACTCAGCTACCCATCCTGCAATCCTCCTAGCGTACAATTAAAACCACCACCTGTTTAACATTACACAGAAAGTCAAAATAAAGTAATGCATTCTAGTTCAAAAGTGTATCTGGAAAGTCCCAAAGCCCTTATACAATAAGGGTGTCTTACTTTGTTGGAAGGCAGTGTTTTTTGATAGCAGTTATCTAGCCCTGGAAGTGACACAGAACTATTGCTAATCATATGTAAACACTTTTCAGTATAAGCTTCAGTGGTACAGTTGAACCAGAATGAATGTTTATCTTCTCAGAAACACTCCTGCAATATTGTTATATTGGATCATGCTGCTAATGTAACTTGGGATACAACTCCTCTCATGGTGCTACAAACCTTTCTGTCTCATTCAGATGTACTTTTACCCCTAGAAAAAAGACTATACTAGACCTGTAGGTATACGATATATTTTTATACTGTGACTTAATTTGTCATTAATGAACTTTGTACAACACCACAATGTATTCATATGCACTTGCAAAAGGAAAATCTTGGACATGCAAATGTATACCCAGACAAGCCCGACTTTTGTTCACAAAACTAGAGGATGACTGTTAGTTAAAATGAAATGTGGGCTTTTTCTATGGTGTGGAGTGAAGAACATACTGTATGTTGCTAAGAGCCCTTTGAATTTAGACAAAAACTGGGAAAACTATATTGGGGAATGGATGACGCACCTGAACCTGACTTGGATTGCTGAAATTGTATTTTTGGCTAGTGGGGAAAAAAATGTTTGGACTTGTATGCTAAAATGTTTTAATGATAAAGATTGAGTCAAAAATAGAAAGCAAAAAAACAAACAAAAAAACCACCCCTGCATTCCAGACTGAATTTGTATATGTTTCTTGCATTTAAAATTGCTATCCTGTGATATGGGAAATTGAATTGCTTATCATGTATATGTACTTTAAAATGTATTCACAAACTACTGTTGTATTTGTATAAAATATAGACAAAAAGATTGCATATATATTTTTGTGTATAAGCTCTGTAAAATAGCAATCACATTATGAAGCTGCAGCAGAACTTCATTTTAAACATTCACATCCAAAGAAACAGACTATTTATTGTCCACATACCCAGATTATAAAATATACCTTGCTGCTATTAAACAATAGTGCTGCAGCTACAGTGTTATGTTTGCTGTACAAAAATATGTGAACTCCACAAAATATATCAATAAAGTTACAGAATGGTTTTAGTTAATGTATAACGTATGGCTGGCATTTTAATAGATAAACATGGTTGCATGTGTGGGGTTTCAGAAAATGATCATAAATTACAACTGACACATTAAACACATTTATTTTCATTCTGCAAGGATTTAACAACTTGTCTGATTTAAAACTGGTAGGATGGCAGTTATTCAGAGACTCGTAAAACAAAACATAGGCATCTGCAGTACATGATTTAGCCACGTGACAAATTGGAAGATCCTACTTTCACTGCACTGTGGTAGTGGCATCTCTACACTGAAAATAAGGATTGAGGAAGCTGCCACATTACATGTTGAAGCCCGCTGTGAGAAACTGGCAGGTGAGTTTGAGACTTCTTAGGGCACAGGAGATTGTGATGTATGTGTTGCATGATCAGACAGAAATCTGGGCAATTCATGTTGACTTTACACTTGCTATTTGTAATTATTGGAAATTATGCTTTAAAGAAGACTGTTGGCTCATTTCCATGAAAAACCATCCTGGGAAGTTCTGTGGGGCCAAAACACTACATACGCATGAGTCACTACAGTTAAGGCCTCACTAAAAACAGTCAGTGACTCAGCTGCTAGTGCGTGCAGATGGTAGTACTATGAATCCAGTCAAAATCCTATTCCTGCCTTGCTGCTGTCTCCCCTTGCTCCCATTCCAAGTAGATACTTCCACTAACTTGTGAATATCTACTTGGAAGCTAAAAGACTAACAGCTGCCTGACAGAAGGGTTAAATTAATATTCCATCCATTCTCAACAGTGTATTTGGGTTTATGTCTCTGGGAGTATATAGCTAAACCCTCACCACTGATTACATTTCCTGCTTTTGATGTGTCTTCCCATATTAAGAGGGGAAAAAAGAAGAAAAGGCAGAAAGGAATTGGAAAGAGATTCTGCTCCTGTGAACTATGAACCTAGATGTTTCACCTACTTTGAGATTTTTCTTTTTTTCTTTCCTCTTTTTTTTTTCTTTTTCTTTTTTTTTTTTTAAACCTCATTGTCTCAGATTTATCTCTCCCCCCTGCACTGGCTAGTGTCAATAAAAAAAAAAAAATCACTTCTGTACCATGGGTTTCTCATTTGCTTGGGAGGATTGTTTATAGTGCAGTAGTGCCAAATGACACATGAGAATCTGGGCCTAGCTCTATATACATGGAAAGATATGTTCCCCATCCTGAAAAGCTTACAGTCTGAATTAACTAAACAGGCAACATAGAAACAAAATGTCACATTAGTTACTTTTTTTTTTTACATTTCCCCCTAAACCACCTTTTCCCCCCATTTAAAAAAGAAATCCTTTGTCCAGGAGCCTCACCTAGTCTCCACCCGTGCTGGCCTAACATGTCCTCCTTTCCAACCTGACATTGCCAGAGAAATAGAGCAAGTTCTATAAATGGTTGGACAGGTGGGGCACAGATGGTTGACTGGTATTGTAAAATGGATGATAGACTAATACTTTCTAAAGGCCCCATGGCATGGTCCCTTCTCCTCTGGCTGGCAGTTCCAGCTGCCTTCTCCAAGGGTAGGGGACAGGTACCAAGGGTTCTACTTCCTCATGGGACTACTGTTTAGAGTAACCAGATGCTGGAGCCCTTTTATACCTCCTGTGAGCCTGGCCCTACTGCTAAAGACCTCTCAGCTGGGGAGGGTATTTTTTTTGTCACCTGCCTTCAGCATGTCCTCATTATTTTTAGCTTGGGGAGTGCAGAAGTAAATACTAACTTACTGTGTTGTACCAAATGAGCACTATGTTCAGCCACCATCTCAGTTCCTGTAAAGTATTAGCACTGCCAGCTTCAGGGATCTGGGATATATTTTATTTTTTGAGTCCCTCAGCTCTGTCTGTCTTCCCCACATACAGAGAAGGGGTTACTGAGTCACCCCTGTGAAAAGTTCAGAGATGTTATCACTTCAGCTATATTAAACTAAAAGGTAGCTTGGAACTCCCTACTATTTATCAGGCAATATCTGTGGTAAATGAGAGGAGATGGGGGCTCACTATTTTTCTTAGCAATACATCTAGTGACTTCCTTATCTTCCTTATGACTAGAGGGAAAAGCCCACTTGGGTTCTCTTTTTTTTTTTCCTCCTTCCCGTGGATTCCCTAATATGAAGAAAATTGCTTTGTCGGGAGGGAGGATTTAGAACACGTTTACAAAACTATGGTCTGTGATCCACTGATGGTCTGAGAGTGAGCTGACTGGTCACATGATGTTGGCTTCTCCATTTTCAGTTGCTATAGTCTATTGTCAGGTGCAAGTTTACTTTTAATTTTCTATGTTGCCAATTGTAATTGCCAGAGGAATGTTATGTTGTCATAAATGGGCAGAAGGCCCACAAGATACTCGGTAATAGAGTAGAGTCCATGCGATGTAAAAGTTTGAGAAGGCGTGCTAAATGATTTAACCCTTGCTTATAGTGATTGAGCAGAGCCTTTAGGCAAAGAACTAGTGACGCCTCATCCCCAGATTTATAACTGTATTGGGGATGGAGATGTTGCGGCTATAAGCGTGCAAGAAAGTGGTAGTAGTTCTAGCCAATCTTCTCTGGCATTCTCTCTTCATACTTCTACTTTGATCATTGTCACTCAGAAGTTAGCGCAAGCGTGGCAACCATCTCCAAGTCCTAGACAATAAGTTCCCGGGGTCCTCAGAGAAGGCAGTGCAGTTTTCTTCATAGATGCGACAGTGTTATCTTCACTTCTCATGTATTCCTCACTGAAGCCATGACTTGTGAAAGGCCTGGGTGCATTTTGTCCTTTGTAAGGCTTGTGTGGTGTCAGCTTCCATTCTAGCTTTTGACTTCCTGTAACCGATGCATTTCTTGTGCATTTATCTTGTGATACATTTTACCTTTGGGGGGGGGGGGGAAGGGGATGAATGTCTTTGGAGTAGTATATGCTACAGCATAGTGGTGATCTTTATAGTTCATAGGCCTCTAGTGGGCAGCAGAGATGCTGCTTGCATGTACCTTCACTGCCCCCCCCCCCCCCGCCTTCTTGAAATATCAAGACGGGTTTGTTTTTTAATAAGGTGCTAATAAAACTGTGGTCATTTAAAAGGCACATGATGCATCTCTACATGACAGTGTCCTTGGCTGACATCTACTCTGTCTGGAAATGGAACACCAATAGGAGTAAGAACTCCCTGGAGAGGCAGAATGCTCCAGGAACAGCAAGGATCGCTTCCTCCTCTCCCCTGCCCACCTGCCTCAAGCTAGCCCCTGTAGGCACACAAAGCAAGAGAAAACTCATTTTACTTAGGAGTGAATGTGCTGTGAGGAGTAACCCTTCTCTTCTTTCTCACCAGGAATAGAGAGAGATCATTGGACTCACTCCACGTGCATGCCTGTTCCCCTCACTGCACCACACTGAACATTGAGACAAGTAGCAGTGGAGAGGTGAAAAGACTGGACGCCGTGGGAGGATTATTACTAGGGAAATGGACCTGGGGCGGTGGAGTGTCATAGAGATAGAAAGGGTGGTTTGGGAGTGTGGAGAGTAAGTGGGTTTTGGGATGTGGGGGTTTAGAGAAGATGAGGGGAAAGGAAAGAAATGGGGAAGAGATTGAGATGAGAAGCCAAGGGAAAAAAATTGAAAGTAAGTACATGAAGGAAGAAAAAACAATCTTTGAAGGGGGAGACTGGAAAAGTGTAGAGAAGCAGAGGGAAGAACACTAGGATATATAACAGAAGGAAAGGAAAGGAAGTGTGAAGGATGATAAAGGAAAGAATGATAAAAGCAAGGGAAACCCAGTAAGTTTTAAGTATTTAATATTTTGATTCTGAAATAAAATAGTTCTGCCTAGTGTGCATGTTCTGTAATAAAACAGAATATTCAGGCTGCACAATTATATTTTCCAGTTGGGAAGTAACCAGGGCAAGGTTGCCCCCTTGTGCATGTGCATTACAATCCAGTCTCTTCATGATCTTTGCCCTGTATCAGGTAATGCAGTATCAGATGTTCCCTACTGCTTTAGATTGATGTGTAGCATCTTCTAAATGTTTCATTTGTGCATAATTATATTAATTCATTGGTATAATGGTTCACTGTGTCTTCAAGGACTTAAATTGGGAAGATAAATTCTGTGATGCGTATTTTTAAAATGTAATCAACAGCCAGTCACTGTACAATTTCTTTTCAACCTGCAGCCCAGCCTTCTTTTTATGCAGCTCATGTTATAAGACAGTTAATTGTAAAAATACTTACATTTTTAGCTAAGTGACTTCTGGTGGTTAAAAAAGATTGAAACATGTTGGGGAGACCACACCACGTTGTTGCATTACCCCTGGGTGGGCTATATATGCCACTGACTTTCACTATTACTTTAAACCAGTGATACTCAGACCTTAGTGGTTCAGGAGCCAAATTAGAGATTAATATTACCCCAAAGAGCCACAGTAGTATGAATTCATTGTTTCATTTTGTGTGTGTATGTGAGATAGATAGATAGATTCTCAAGCAAAATGACTGACCAAATATTTTATCAGCTGCAATTGGTTAATAACATAGTAAAAGCATCCTGAGTGGTTAGTAACGAAATCACACAGTGTTTTAATATTATGCTGCAAAGAGCCACAGGAGACACATTAAAGAGCCAGTTGCGGCTCACGAGCTTCAGGCTGAGTATCACTGCTCTAAACTGTTATACTTAATCTATAATATGTTGTGTAAAAATGGTGGTAGTGTGTCCTTTTTCATATAAATCACTTCTGTGGACTCTGATATACACAGAGTAGTACAGGGTACTAGAAGATGTTATACAGACTGATGTTATAGAATATATACACACATTTAGAACTGTTTGCTCAAATTTAAACAAACAAAAAAAACGCCATGTGGACAAACCAACCCTGGAAAAGTAATTTATCACCAGCTATGTTCTTGGGCTTTTTTTTTTAATTAAAAAAATAAATGGTGGTTGTTTTTTTGTTTTGTTTGTTACAAGCCCAAACTGGGTGAGACAGCCAAAGGTTCATATGCGTTAAGCTTCTACATCTAATTTCCAAGCGGGCTGAAGAGTTTCTCACAAATATTTGATTTGTCTAAGAGAGATGGCAACTGCTTGTAGAGTGTACTGAGTCCTGCCAGGAAGGTACCTGTCAGACCCTTACATGTTTTGACGGATACAGTTTCAGCATGAAAGTTCTTCAGGCGGTGACTATGAACATAAGCCCACCTTCTGGCTTACTGCTTTTATAATTAAATTAAATATAAGGGACATTATATGATATTGTTATAGGTAACTTCATCTCTCTCCCTTTTCTCACAGAATCAGTGTTCAATTTTAAAGTGGGAACAGACCAGCAAAATATGCCAGGGCAGGGGACTGTACCTCAATTGAACACTAATGTAATGGACACAAGACAACTAGCCATGGAATAAAACCCTAAACTCACTGAAATCCTATGCTGGGCAGGTTTACCTACCTCTCACAGATGGCTGAAAGCGCTCTCCTTTTTTATACTTCAGTGGAATGCTTGTCATGCCAGTAATGTATTATGGGATTAGCCAGTGTTCCTACCTCTCCATCTCATTGCGAGAGGACATCCCAAAATACTTTGTACCATTTATTAAAGGGAGCCATCATGCTCATTGTGATACAGATACAGTGCTGGAACTGAAGCAGGAGATGGACCTGTGTTCATGGTTGTTCATAGGACTGGAAGATGGTAGGCCTCGGTGACACTTTGTTCATTACTATCCAACATCCTCTCGCCTACAATGCAATATTCAGATCCCAGTCACCACCATTATTACTGTTGTACTAGGACAAGGAGCAGTCAGTAAGTGATGGAAGCCTGTTGACATCATTCTCAAGCCCATTGTAGTGTGTGTCTCATGTTTACTCAGCTAGCTCTGTGGAAAACCATGATCCTACCCCTAAATTACAAGCTTCAAAATCCAGCATTGCCCTTTATCTCTCAGCTGCCCTGTTGGAAAAGTAGGGAACCCATGGGCTATTAATTAGCTTTCCAAGTATTTAGGTGCCTCGCTGACATTGATTTTGGTGGGAATTAGGTGCCAAATACCTTGGAGGATCTGGGCCATAAATTCTAAGGCCAGAAGGGATCATCTAGTGTGACTGGTGTATCACAGACCTTAGAACTGCCCTGAAATAACTCCTGTTTGAACCAGAGCAGATCTTTTAGAAAAACATCCAATCTCTATTTTAAAATTTCCAATGATGTTGAATCTACGATAAGCAAAGGGTTAATTACCATCACTGCTAAACATTTACATGTTCTTTCTGCTCTGAATTTGTTCAGTTTTGACTTCCACCCATTAGATCTTGTTGTACCTTTGTCTGCTACACTGAGGAGTCCATTATCAAATATTTGCATTGGGCTAGCAGTTAAATCTTCCAGTACAGTTACCTGAATTTGTCTGCCATACAATGCCCTTATTTCACACCATACCATCTTCATACCGTTAACAGGCTTTGACACTATTGTGGCTTGTCTCCACAGAATCTGACCGGTGTGCAATCCATGGCAGGGTGGCACATAATAAATTAGAAATGTAGAAAAGCAAAGGGCTAGCTAAATATTCTAAGTCATCTTTTGAACATGAATAAGGGTGTTCTTATGTTCTTCCACTCTCAGGCTAGGAGGGGGAGATGATGAAAAAGGGTCATCAGCTCCCAAGAATAACCTGGGTTGGATCAGCCTTCTGTAAGCACAGTGTTCATTTAGTGCCACAAAGAGAGACAGAAAGCCAAACAGACATCTATTAGGCAACACCTTGACTGAAAGTCAGGCCCAACATATATGACTCATGAATTGTAAACCCAGTTGGGATCATCTAGTTTTGACTAATGTACAACACAGGCCATAGGACATCCCTGTATTAATTTCTGTTTGAACAAGAGCATGAGTTTTTGAAAAACATCCACTTTGGATTTAAAAAAAAAAAAAGTATGGCTGTTAAAAAATAAAGTAGTGACAGCTGTAGCAGATGTGCTCACTGAGCGCATTCAAATTCACATACAACTACTTGCAATGTTTTACTATTTGCTTCTCCATCCCATCTGTCCTGCAGAAGCACCCAAGCTCTGGACTACTGAACTGTCTCGTGTTCATCCACAGAATTTGATAACAATTGTAACTGTTCAATTGCAAGATAACCTGTGTATCTCCATTGTCCTCAAATTATGCCATCAGTTACACTTTTGCAATCCTACTGATGGCAAAAAGATTTCATGACTATAAAATTAGTACAATCTGAGGACCATGAGCTTGTATACTGAGGGCAGTATCTGGACTGTAAAATCTTTATTAAGGGTGATGATACATGAATCAGAAAGAACATAGCTTGACTTTCAAATGCCAGACTGAGGATGCAAGGACTGAAGAAAAAAAAGTATTTTAAATTGTAAACTGAGCAAATTTGATCTAGAAATAATTGAATCACAAATGTAGAACCTTACAGACATTTTTACAAAAGGATTTTCAGAGTAGAACTGCAATTCAAGTTACGGTTGCCAGCTGTCCGGTTTTTGACTGGAATGCCTGGTTGAAAAGGGACCCTGGCAGCTCCAGTCAGCACTGCTGACCGGCCTTTTAAAAGTCTGGTTGTTGGCGCAGGCAGGCTTCTAGGGTGACCAGATGTCCTGATTTTATAGAGACAGTCCTGATTTTGGTTTTTTTTTTCTTATATAGGCTCCTATTACCCCCCACCCTGATCCCAATTTTTCACACTTGCTGTCTGGTCACAGGCTTCCTACCCGGCTCCATGCGACTCCCAGGATGCTTCCAGCATCTCCCTCTGGCTCCTACGTGGAGGGGCGGCCACGGGGGCTTTGCACGCTGCCCCAGCGCCAGCTCAACAGCTCCCATTGGTCTGGAACCATGGCCAATGGGAGGTGAGGGGGTGGTGTCTGTAGACATGGGCAGCACGCAGATCCACATGGTCATACCTCTGCTTAGGAGCCAGAAGGAGATGTTGCCACTTCTGGGGACCTACCTAAGGTAAGCACTACCCGGAGCCTGCACCCTGAACCCCCTCCAATGTCCCAACCCCCTGCCCCAGCCTGCAGCCCTCTCCTGCACCCCGACCTCTCATCTTTAGCCCCACACCAGAGCCTGCAACCCCAGCCAGAGCCCTCACCACTCTTACACCCCAACATCCTGCCCCAGCCTGGAGCCTTCTCCGGCACCCCATCCCCCAATCTCTGACTCCACCCCAGAGCCTGCACCCCAAGCCAGAGCCCTCATCCCCTCCTGCACCCCAACCCCTGCCCCAGCCCTGCGCCCCCTCCTGCACCCCAAATTCCTCATTCCCAGCACCACCCTAGAGCCTGCACCCGCAGCAGGAGCCCTCCCCCCCCCCGGCACCCAAACCCCCTGCCCCCTGAAAATAACCAAGTGAGTGAGGGGTGGGGGAGAGCGAGCAATGGAGGGGGGGTGGATTGAGTGGTGGTGGGGCCTTGGAGAAGGGGAGGGGGTGGGGTGGGGGTGGGGCCTCAGAGAAGGGGCAGGCAAGGGTGTTCATTTTTCTACAAATACAAAGTTGGAAATCCTAATTCAAATCCTAAAATGATAAATCTGAATCATTTTGCATGATTTTAAAGCTTTTCAGTAGAAACCTCTATAAATCTCTTCTTGGAAGGTATACAGCAACTAGATACTACAGGCTTGGGTGTATTAGAAATGCAGAGAGTTCTTGTGGGGAGGGAAATACAACAAACTATACAGAGTTAAATTCCCTGAGGTAAAATCAATTTGAAATGTCAGTTTTGTGCTCGTTTTCACATTTGAGGCCTAAAGTATTTCATACTCATCTAAAGCACGCACTTCTCTACACCCACAAACACTAGTGCACATTAATCAAATTCCAACTCCACCTAAAGAAAGGGAACAATTGATCATTTTAAAAAAATGTTTGCTAATAACTTGCTATGGATTCCCTACAGCGTCACATCTTATCTGGGTCTGTTGTTTAGACTGTAAGCCCTTCCAGACAGGGACTGTGATGGTTTGTTTTTTCTCTTGTACAGCAACAAGCACATTGTCAGAATTTAATTGTAATAACAAATATAAACATGTCCTTAGATATGACTGAGGGCAAACAGCAATGTTCACTGGGGCTGATCCTGCATTCCTTTTGCACTGGAACTCTCCCTGACTCCTAAGGGAGGCTCGGGTGTGCCCCAAATGCAGTATCAGTTGTTACTTTTTAGAAATATTGCACTTAACAAAGGGTTGATCTTCCAGATGTAAATAATTTTTTGCCATAGATTATTTCACACGTACTATACTGCAGCTCTCATGAAATAGGACATATATTGCAATATTGTCATTTTAAAGATAAACCATGAAACCCTGTTTTTAAAATTCCTTGTTACGTATCTGTTCCTTATGACACCTTAAGAGTTTAAAGCTGAATTGTACCCACAACTTCCACTGATGCTTTGCAGTTATGCAGCTTCCTCTCTCTTTGCACGAGTCTAGAAAGAGAAGCCATTTGTTGCTGGTCTGGTTGTGCTTCCTCTTCACGTGCGCTAACGTGGTGACATAGGTTGCTATGAAAGGCTCCTTTGGAGGAATTGCATTGGATACAGTAGAACTGCTGTACTGGGAATTTTATTAAATAAAGGGGAGTGCTCCCCCTCCTGGTCAATAAGGATCATGCCACCAGATATAGAAAATGGTTGAATAGATAGGTTTCAGAGTAGCAGCCGTGTTAGTCTGTATCCGCAAAAAAAAAAAAAAAACCAGGAGTACTTGTGGCACCTTAAAGACTAACAAATTTATTTAAGCATGAGCTGTAGCTCACGAAAGCTCATGCTTAAATTTGTTAGTCTTTAAGGTGCCACAAGTACTCCTGTTTTTTTTTTTTTTGAATAGATAGGCATATTCAGGCGGGTGCAATCTCTTTCTCTTTTCTGTACTTGGGTAACTGGGCCCAAACAATGGAGGGGTTTGGGAATAAGTATAAAAAAGACACTCTTCACTAATGTGCTATGTAATGTATTGTGCAATGTTACTGTGTTATATGAAAATCAAAGCTATTAAAAGTCAGTTCTCTTTCTAAAATTCTGCTTTAATTACATTCAGACTGAAAGAGGCCAAGGATCCCTCCTCATTCCCTGCACCCTCCCCCCAAGAAACTACTGTCATGCATAGGATTTAGTTTCCTCAAGGGAAAATACATTTGGGGACCTAAAGAGCTTTAGCGTATACCTCTTCATTACCAAAATCTAATTCAGGGGACACCAAGAGAATAATGCAGTTTGCTTTCTCTGTGTGTTCATGTTTTGGGGACGAATGGACATCATCAATGTGGAAATCATAATTGTCTAACATTACACTGAAGATGACGGCAAATCAAATAAATGAGTGGAGGGGAGAAGAACCTGAACCATCAGCATCCAAGCAGAAAATTCCTTATAAAATTACTTGGAAAAGGACTTTTAAAAGAAAAAAATAGGGTGTACTACTTGAAAGGTGCTTAATCAAAAAGTGTAATGTGTTTAAATGAGTTGATTTTAAGAAATTGGTGCCCTTAAATTTATTCCTCCTGTTCTTTAGTCTAATACTTTTCCTGGCACAAAAACCAGAAGCTTGACGTTATTTTATTTTACAGGTACTGAGTGCCTGTAGCAGGGGCGGCTCTAGGCACCAGCAAAACAAGCTGGTGCCTAGGGCGGCAAAATGTAGGGGGCGTCCCCTGCGGCCGGGGGGGGGGCGGCAGGCTGGGCCGGCGGACCTGCCGCAGTCATGACTGCGGAGGGGGCGCTCGTCCCGCGGCTCGGCTGGACCTCCCGCAGGCATGACTGCGGCAGCTCAAGCGGAGCCGCCGGACCCGCGAGCCGTCCGCAGCCGCAGGAGATCCAGCCGAGCCACGCGGGACCAGCGGTCCCTCTGCAGTCATGCCCGCGGGAGGTCCGCTGCTCCCGCAGCTCCGGGGCGCCTCCCGCGCATGACTGCTTGGGGCGGCCAAAAAGCTAGAGCCGCCCCTGGCCTGTAGTGACCTTTGAGGTCAATATGGTGTGGCCGCTCAGTACCTCTGAAAAACAGAAACATGGGGGTGGGGTGAGAGGACAAAGAGGAGTGGGAGAATTCACATGAAAGGGAAATCCTCATTCTTGAGGAAGAGAATGTTCTTAATTTAAATATTCCTCTATATAACCCCTCAAACCTCTCATCCAACATTCAAGATGTCTTGGTATGTTGGAAAGCATCTGTAGCAAACAGGTTTCACCCACCTAAAAGATCCCAGAGTCCCATGAGAACCAAAAGCAGGGACTGTCTGTATAGGTGACAGCACAGTGGGACCGTGACACATTACTAGAGCTGGTAGGGGCTGCCATAAGAGAAAAATAGTAATTAATTAATTAAAGTCTCCTGTCTACATTATAGATTCCTCTATTTACTGTCCACATCTCTTCCACCTTATCTCCTCAGTTTGGCTAAAATTGGTATCTGCACAGGAGGTGGCATTCACTACCCGAACACTGAGAAGGTAACAACATGCCTTATGCCTAATTTATGAATTGCACCCAAAGTCTGCTAGGCACTTTACAGAAAAATAAAAGACAAGTTCCTACAGGGGTGCTGGAACAATTTTTATAGTGGGGTTGCTGAGAGCAATTGAACCAAACTGTAAACCCCGTATATAATGGAAATCACTTCAAACCAGGGGATGTGGCAGCACCCCCAGTATCCCTAGTTCCAGCACCTATGTGTCCCTGCCCTAAAGAGCTTACACTGTAGCTAAACACACCATGAGACAAGTGAAAACAAAACTCAAAGGAAGTGGGCTAGGGAAAGAGGAGGACAAGGGTTATAATTATAGGGTCATGACTTTGCTTTAGGGGTCGAATACATATTGCCGGGGGATTGATTTGTCTGCTGTTGTTTATTTTATTTTGATTTAAACACAAATAAAAGCATAGAACCATTGCTCTAGGGTGCCCTGACACTATTATTATCATTGGTTATTCCCTAACAAAAACCACATTCCCATCCCCCCCACACACTCCACCCTCTCACCACCATCATAATTCTTCTTCCTCACCAAAAGCCAGGGGAAAGATATAGGCTTTGCAGCATGCCCTAAGGCCATAGCTTTAGGATATTTTGAATTAAAGTTCCAAAGTTAAGGCAACTCTCCCCCCGAGATCGCTGTGGACCCAGCCTCCTATCTTTTATAATGAGCTCAAGTGACTTTACTGACCACACGTGTGGCAGCAGGGCACAGTGGGAGAGGTAATTTCACAAATAGGCAGGCCATTTAGGCCATTATAGGTCATAACTAACACCTTGAAGTCTATTTAGAAGCTAATAGAGATCTGCAGAATGTGGAGCACTGGTGTTATATGCTGATCCATGATACTCAAGTGAACCACCAAGTTTTCACATCAGCTTCAGTGGCTCGATGGATTTAATACATAGCTCCTCAGAGAACCTGTTGCAAGGTGGCAAAGGCATGGAACACAGTAGTGAGCTCCATACCCAGAGGAAGTGGGCCTGTTTGTTGTGGTTTTACTATCCGTTTTATTTTATGAAAATAGGATTAAAAATAAGATATTTGTGGAAGGGGGGCTTGGTGGGATAGGAAGAGAGGAAAGGGACTATGCAAGCTCAAAAAGGTACGGAAGAAAAGTGGGGAGAGAGCCTGAGAGGGCGGAAAGGAATAGAGTATTGATGAGGTGATAGAAAACGGGTAGGGAGAGAAGGGAAGAAGATAAGCGCAGAGGTGAGGGAGTGGGAGGAATCACAGTGAATAGAGAGGGAATCAGAGCGGGATGGGAGCTAAACAACCAATAAGTCTGTCAACCAGCAAGCGAAAAATGATGATGACACTAGGATACTGCTGGGGATAGGAAGGTGAAACATCCATTCTCGCTGTTGGTGGTGGTTACTCAGCTACACAGGGATCTGTGGCTTTCAGGCTACCCCAGGGCTCCTTCTGCTGCTGGGTTTTCACATAGAGGATGTGAGTTGGGACCCAGCTCCTTGGGAAGCTGACATTGGTACCCAGTGGCCTTGGGTAGCTGCTGCTGGGACCGGTGGGTAATGGGGGCCCTCTGGTAGGCCCTGTCTTACTGTCTGCACCCTGTGTTGATTCTGGACTAGAAAGAGCACTGAGAACAGTAGCCTCAAGCCACTCCAAAGCTGCTCCTGCTGCTAGGCTGTCATAAGAAGAAGGAGGGAGAGTGGGGGGAGGAAGCCACTGGGGTCCTGTGTCCCAGGGAAGCTCCATCTGGGACAAGAGATGCTGGAAGAGCCTCATTCATCCCTGGCTCTTTTCTGTCTAACTAACATGATACAACCCCATATTGTGCCATCCCAACCAGTTTGTCTAAATCCCTCCCAACTGACCTGTTCCCAGTAGGAATCTGCTGTTCCATAGAGCCAGGAGATAACCCCATTCTCATTCACCTCTGGTCCAGATTCACCATGTTTGCTTGAAACTAGGATGTTCCAAAATCAGATCTCTCTCCTGACAGACTAACGCTGATACAGGCAGCACCCGTGCAGTCCCAGCACTAAGCTGGCTCTTATTTGTGGGTTGCCAGAGACTGAAGTCTTTGAGGCCTGCTTGGCTGGCTACTCCAGAGTTCAGGTAGGGTCAGAGGAGGCCAATGGGGATATCAGGCATTCCCTCCTGGACCCAACTGCTCACAGGGACATCTGTAAATGCAGTCATGGTCCTTTCTGAGGGAGAGAATGCATGGTTGTACCTGTCTGAGAGAGGCGTGGTCTTCACTACACTTTGAATGTCCCTTGAAGCCACTAGGCTGCTTCCTGTGCATCCTGAAAAGAAAAAGGGTCACAAAAACTACAACAACTGTTGGAGCAGCATCAGTCAACAGAGTTAGTGCAGGCCAAAGCCCAACTCAGAGGAAGCAGGAACTAGCACTTCAAGGAAGTAGGTGCTAAGAACTAGGGGCTAGATTTTCATAGGTATTTACATACATGAAGTTGCAGATAGGAGCCTAGTGGGATTTCCAAAAACACCTAGTCACCTAATTTAAACCAATGGGAGTTAGGCACCTAGGCATTTTTGAAAATCACACTAGGTACTTAGCTGCAACTTTAGGCACCTAAATCCCTTTGGAAATCTGGCCCTAGATGCCCCAATGCATCAGTGAATATAGCTGGTATCTAGAACAGAAACAGTTGGCACAAAATGCTCTGAAGAAATGAGAGCAAGAGATTCAAAGCCCCAAGGCACTGCAGAATATTTGTCCCAGTTTGTCACAGTTACCCACTGGAGCACCTTCACTCACCAAAGTCCAAAAGGAACTAGTGGGGAACACTTGTGGATGCTTTCATGCACTCCAGGGCATATAAGATGCCTTGTGCTAAAACCAATGGTTCTAGAACTTCGAGCTTGAGGCGTTCCTGACTTTGTGCCCAAGAACACAGAGTGGGGAGCCAGCACAACTGTATCCTGAGATAAATGATTTTTTTCTTTTTCAATTATAGTTTTTTGTTCATTTTATTGTATTTATTAACTATAATTCTGCGTAAGTGTTGTTTTATTTTCCTGACAGAGCAGCTCCAGTAACTCCTCCAACTTATTTACTACACAGGATCTAGAAATAAAACATTTATCCTCCTACTAAGCTGACTGGGTGGGGTGAAATGTTATGGGGGGACTAGAGGGAATCACTATTCATTTATTATTTACTACTTATAAATAGATGAAACGTTACAACATTTTGCTTTTACCCTGATATTATCCTTGTCTCTCTCTGTACTGACTTGGGCATCCAAGTAATTTTGTTTTGTACCAATTATATTTAGGTGGCAACAAATCATTCTCTTAACTAACTAATCAATATTAGCTTTCTCAGTGTCAACTGCTTCCACCAATAACAACTGACAAGTAGTTAATGCACCTGGTGACTATCATTCTTGCCTACAGAGAAATATTTTACTTGATCACTGTGGTCCATTTACTCTTGGGATATTTTCTAATGACATTCAGTTGTGGATATTTTAAATAACATTTTATCTTGTGATGAGAAATGATACAAAAGGCAAGTATCCCATAATGTGAGTTAACATATTTTAGCCTAAACCCCATTTGTATCAAGGAGCTTTCTTTAAAAGCCTTGGTTTGTTTTCCTGAGTGCAATTAGTTTTCAGTGTTGGAGAAAAATGTTGGCAGCTGAAACTGATTGGGGTTCAGCTACCTGGTGACAGATGCAACTCATTTGGAGAGACAGAGAGAGCATAAAAGAGGCTAGAGGGGGAATGCTAAGCTCCTCTTTTTCAGGAGGCTCTCAGTCTTTCTGTTTGTTTGTTATTGTTAATGCAGCTCCTGTTCTTATTCCCAACTCACTATGCCTTCCCCTGTCCCTCTTAATCGTCTCCTGCCCCTGGAGTTTTCCCCCTCTGTGGACCTGCGGCCCTGCAGTAGCCCCTTGGTACTCCCTGGAAAAGGTGGAAAACTCTTCTTGGGGGGAACTCCTTCACCAAGGGCTCGTCGGCTGCCTCCACGCCTGGCCTGGTGCTCTATAGACTGGGATCAATTGTGCTTCCTACAGCCCCTGGGCTCTGGGGGCTTTGGGTCTGTCTACAAGGCCACCTACCGTGGGGAGACA
Source organism: Mauremys reevesii (assembly GCF_016161935.1). Lineage (NCBI taxonomy): Eukaryota > Metazoa > Chordata > Testudines > Geoemydidae > Mauremys > Mauremys reevesii. Next base: position 221,464,592 of record NC_052624.1, on the reverse strand, counting down.
GTGGCTGTGAAACAGGTGAAGAAGTGCAGCAAGAATCGGCTGGCATCACGGCAAAGTTTCTGGGCTGAGCTGAATGTGGCCCGCCTACACCATGACAATGTGGTACGTGTTGTAGCTGCCAGCACATGTGCCCCTGCCAGCCAAGACAGCCTGGGCACCATCATAATGGAATACGCGGGCCGCACTACGCTGCACCATGTCATCTATGGCACTGGCTGCCTGCAGGGAAAGGGAGAAGATGATGGGGGTGGATGTGGCAGAGAACCCCTAAGCATAGCTGAGTCCCTGGGTTATTGCTCTGACATTGTGACTGGCTTAGCCTTCCTCCACTCACAGTGCATTGTGCATCTGGACCTGAAGCCTGCTAATGTGTTCATCACCGAGCAGGGGGTGTGTAAGATTGGAGACTTTGGGTGCTCCCAAAAGCTGGAGGATAGTGTGTCTCCAGGTCCCCAGCTTTACCAGCAGGGGGGCACATATACCCACCGTGCCCCTGAGCTCCTGAAAGGGGAGCAGGTCACCCCCAAAGCAGACATCTACTCTTTTGCTATCACCTTATGGCAAATGGTTACCCGAGAGCAGCCTTATTTGGGTGAGCGCCAGTACGTGCTCTATGCCGTGGTGGCCTATAACTTACGTCCATCTCTGGCTGCTGCAGTCTTCTCTGAGTCAGCCTCGGGCCAAAGACTTGAGACTGTCATTTGCAGCTGCTGGAGATCTGATACAGAGGAGCGTCCCAACGCAGAACTGCTTCTTCAAAGCCTCCACTCCCTGCAGGATAGACTGTAGCAATGTAGCAGGTTCTGCAGTGTCTTTCTTTTTTTCCCTTTTATTGCTGACTCTTTTCCTTCTCCTTCTTTTTTTGTGTGTTGCTGCATTAGTGTGTTGTGGATCTGACCCTTGTTTCTCCCAAAGGGTTTAAAAAAAAAAACTACCTGTTGTGAGATTTCTATAAATAAAGTGATTAAACCCAGCTTGGTCAGTGTTGAAGAAAAGAATGGAGGTAAGACTATCCGAAATAAGTCTGCTGTCCTGGGACTGGGCTCTGTCCTGCCTTGCTCAGGAGAAACTAGAGAATGAATCTGGACTTTTAGTCTGTTTCGAACTCTGTTTTTTGAGGGGTGAAGTATAAGGGTGTGTTAAGTCCTCCTTGTGGTCTTTTTTTTAAAGACATTTTTATAAATGCCTCATACTAGAGTGATGCAAGTCATGTAATAATCTGGCTTATTATTACCAAAATGTGAGATCGGGGCAGCATTTTAAATTGTCTCAAATACACTTCTTATATTTGTGTATTAATGGCCTTCCTTTTCATTCCCAGTTTCCCCAAACAGATATTGATCATACATCCTATGAACAGATGTACAGAGAACAATGAAACATTGAGTATAATTGAAATCTTTCTTCCTCCACTTCCTCAAACGTCATTTCATTTTATGTGAAATGGGTTAGGACTAAAGATATTGTGTAGCTTGTGTGCCTGTTTAGCAATCTCCCAATGAAATAAGGTGGCTTTTTCATCAATCTAAGGTTTTCAAGGTAAGAAATGGACTCTACAAATGCTGTATTAGCAAGTGTATTGGGTTAAGAAAAAGATGCAGTGTTGCCAACTGTTATGGTGAATCTATCTGTATTTGATGGTTTACTTAAAGCACCACCCCCTGGAGTTATCAGAGAATCACAGCTTTCACATATTAAAAAATAGTTTGTTTCTAGTCACCATGCTGCAGAGAGCATGGAAAAGGTAAACCCTAAAGGCTCAAAAAACTGAAAGGAAATAAAAAGAACCCAACATTTTAAAAGCCAAACTCATGACTTGAGGGGGGCCTGACTCTCAACTTTTAAATACTTGGGGTTGTTTTGTCACTAAGGAAGACATTTAGGGCATCTTTTTCCCAGCTGTTCTAACAACATTAACATTTTTAGTGATATTCTAATTGAGAAACTACCAACACTAGATCATCTCACTTGTTTTCCTTGCTTTACTGTTATCTCCCCTTCATCTTATCCATCTGTTGTCTTTTCATAACCTATGCTGTAAGCTCTCGGGGGCAGAGACTGTCTTTAATTATGTCTGTGGAGTGCCTAGCATAATGGAGCCTTGATTGGTGTCACTGTAACTGATTATTACAGCACTAATTGTCCAGAATGTAACTCTTATTTAGAACTATGAAGACTAGACTGCTATAGCTTGTGCTTTTTCAGCTCTTCCCTTTATGCCTCATTTTTTGGAAGTGGGAAAGTGGTGATGGTTCAGTCCAATTTTGTTTTTTCTCACTCATCTCCATTCCTTAAAGGATTAATGTTTCACAAGTCAGAAAATGACTGATCTGTTCATGTCTCATGAAGTCTTGGAAAGGGGTGATTGTGAATTTTGAGGTGGAAATTCTAGTCTTCAATATGAAAACGTCTGTAGTTTGTTGATCACAGAATGAACCTATTTAAAAGGTACTCCTAAATATCTTAAATGATTTTATTAGGAGGGCTTTGAAAAGTATACTGAAGTCTAGAAAATCCTAAAGATAAATATTAGATTGGTTTTTCTTCATGCTTCTTGTTTCCTTCAAAACCTTCTTTATGGAGGTTGTGTGTGGCAATTTACAGCATACCCTGATCACTGTGGCTTGCCCTATAATACAGTACAATTTATGTCTTATAAATTGGGATTGTCTTATGAATTTTAACATGGGTTTACCATATTGAGTCAATTGGCTGTCTTGGAAATGTGCTGACCAGAGTGCATTTAATGTAAAACCTAATTTAGAATATAATCCCCACCAAACTATCCACATATGGGACTAATGGTCTGCAGACATCAAATTTTAAGAAAGTGACACCTAGTGTTCTGAATGCAGAACACCATAAGACTGTCATAAGACTAATGGATCTCAACTTGTATTACAGTAGCTTCTGATAGTTTGTGTCAGGAGTGGGGCTCCTTTGCAGTAGGTACTGTACAAATGTTTACTAGTCTTTTTAAAAAGACTTGTCTATATAGACTGACGTGTCCAGGGTGTATAGGTATCAAGTTGAAAAACAAAAACCTTTCAGACTGTAAGCAGCTGCCCCCATCCCCACCACACACACACACAAATTATTCCAAGTCAGTGTGGCAAGACAATGAGGGGGCTGGACAAATGCTGTGGCTGCCTGAACAGAAAGAGAGATCGATCTGATAGATATTAGAAATCTTATGAATGAAGTGACAAGATTCAGATACAGTATGGATGCATGGGGAAAAGGAGTCTGAGATGACCTTGGAATTATGGGCTTGGTCAACAGGAAGGATGGTGCTATTCTCCATTTGCCAGAGTGGTGAGGCCATATGGTGACTCAATCCATCCTCTCATTTCCTGAGGGGCTGCCACTGGTCACTTAAAAGGGCTTTACTAGCTTTTGTAGAAATTTTGGGGTGGTTTATAGCAATTTGACTTGTGATCATTCAAGGGGATTTCCCTCTATTGCCATCTCTGTTGGTGTGGAAAAACTGTACCACAACCACAAAGTGATGCAACTGCAACTTTGTTTCTGATATCCTCTGGGCTATGTTTGAGACTTACACTGTTTGAACATAAACAGCTAAAAGTTGTGTTAGATTCTTTTCATTTTTGGAAACCCTCCACTCCCACCCTACTTTACCAAATACCCTTTGTTTCTGTGGGGCTCTAGCTCCTTTATCCACATCTTGCTATATCCATACAAGTAGATAGCAGATCCTTTAAAACACTTTTGTTCCGATAATCTACTTCCCAAGCCATGCCCCAAAATCATCAATACATAATTAACCATAAATTGGGGATATAACAATAGCCTTTCACTTAATTCTGGCATGCTAATGGCAATTAAATTTGGTCAGATGTCTTCATTACAACAGATGTTATACACTTGTTTGGTAACCCTGGATTCCACAGGGGCCAAAATCTTAATACCACTTCATAGACTCTCTATGGAACTTGTTTCCAATTTTGTCCTGTAATTGGACAAACTCATATATCTTTAGCTCCATGGGTTATCTTGAACTGCAGTGACAAAACATGTAAGGAGAATGAGAATGGATGGAAGAAGAGATCAGATTGGAAATGGAGTGTCTATAGTGAATTTGAGAGACAAGGTGGGTAAGGTAATATCTTTTACTGGACCAACTTCTATTGGTGAGAGATGCTCTCCTTTCTACTGGGGGATTGAACTGCGATCACTGACTTGCTTTTGGTAAGTCACCTAACTGCCATCACATAGTAATAGCTTGTCTCTCACCAGCAGAAATCGGTCCAATAAATATTACCTCACCCACCTTGTCTCTCTAATATCCTCGGGCTGACAGGGCTACAACAATACTGAATACAGTGAATTTTGTCACTTTGTATTACTTTGGCTTGTTCTTCTGTAGCTATTGCTACTCATGTTTACGAAGTTTAGGCATCAGCTCTTTGGGGTAGGCACCATGTTTTTGTTCTGTAGCGTTCCATATCACTTGAGAGTTCAGCTGGACTACTCGCATGCTTAGAGTTAAGCTGGTACAAAAATGTATGCAGGATCACGGTTCTGGTTTCTAATTTTAACTCTTCCATTATAACTGGAAGTAATAATGGAGTTAGGGTGGGGGGAACAATGAATATTTTATTTATAAAATGTTAAAAGGCAAATTATTTCAGCTGTTTCTGCCACAAATATCCTATGTAATCTTGGACACATCTCAACACTGCTGTGCTTCTGTTATCCTGCCTCATGGTGAAATGGGGTTGGTTTGTTCTTCAGTTCAGACAAGAAGTGGGAATAAAAAGTCTACTGGCTCCTAACCTAGTGCTCCATCTAAGACATGGAGTATTTTGATAGGGAAAGCAACTTCAGAGCCTACGTTTCCCAGAACACATTCCTGAGTTGTTAAGCAGCCAGGCCTGACAGGGAGCAAAATGGGACCAAATGTTCTGCTAAGGAGTTAAATGGCTGCACTTGTTTGTGCAGTGGTTCTCAACCAGGGGTACCTGTACCCCTCGGGGTATGTAGAGGTCTTCCAAGGGGTACATCAAATCATCTAGATATTTGCCTAGTTTTACAACAGGCTACATAAAAAGCACTAGTCAAGTCAGTACAAACTAAAATTTCATACAATGACTTTTTTATACTGCTCTGTATACTGTATGCTGAAATGCAAGTACAATATTTATATTCCAGTTGATTTATTTTATAATTGTATGGTAAAATGAGAGAGTAAGCAATTTTTCAGTAATAGTGTGCTGTGACACTCTTGTATTTTTGTCTGATTTTTTTTTTATAAGCAAGTAGTTTTTAAGTGAGGTGAAACTTGGGGGTACGCAAGACAAATCAGACTCTTGAAAGGGCTACAGTAGTCTGGAAAGGTTGAGAGCCACTGGTACAGTACATGTGGTGCATATTTCATAACTTAACAGACTGTTCTATTGCACATGTGCTAGGGCCATGAAGAATGAAGTACATAAGTTGGAAATTTAAATGTTCAGCTGTTTGTTAATAAGCTATTCTCCTGAGTAGGGGACTAAGGGATGTGAGAAATATTATATAATCTTACATATTTATTTAGAGGTGTTTTTTCCCTCCTGCTTAGTTCAAAAACTTATGCTTAAACTTTCAGCAACAAACATCTTCAGAGAAAAACATGGAAAACTTCAACTGAAAAGATGAGTTTAAAAACAGAGGCTTTATAAAGTGGGAACTGCTTTCTTAATAATAGCTGGTTTTGGTAGCAAAACATGTAATAAAATATCATTTAATTTCTTGTCCTTGCATGTTTTCTCCAGTGGTTCAGTTTAAACCACAGTGAAAATGAATGGTTTAAAAAAAGTTTGTGGTGTTGAATGTGTCACTGCAGAGAGATCCAGCTGACAGCTGTCTGCTGGTATCTCACTGAAGTATGTAACCAATATAAGGTAACAAAACTAATAGATTCCAAGGCCAGATCTAGTCTGATCTGCTGTATAACACAGGCCATAGAACTTTCCCAAAATTACTCCTAAAGCATATCTTTAAAATAAATAAATAAAAATCTAATCTTGGATTTTCCATCACTGGCAATTTTTAAACCATGCAATCCTTGGTAAATTCTTCCAATGATTAATTATCCTCATTGTTAAAAAATTTACACCTTATTTCCAGTCTGAATTTGTCTAGCTTCAACTTTCAGCCATTGGGTTGTGTTAAACCTTTCTGTGCTAGACTGAAGAGCCCATTATCAAATCTTTGTTCCCCATGTAGGTACTTATAGACTGTAATTGTTACCCCAAAACCTTCTCTTTGTTAGACTCAACCTAAATAGATTGAGCTCCTTATCAGTATATGGCATGTCTTCTAATCCTTTAGTCATTCTTGTGACTCTTCTCTGAACCCTCTCCAATTTATCAACATCCTTGAGAATTGTGGACATCAGAACTGAACAATGGCTTCCAGCAGTGGTCACACCAGTGCCGAATACAAAGGTAAAATTATCTATCTACTGTTACTTGAGATTCTCCTGTTTATGGATCCAAGATTGTTAGCCTTTTTGGCCTCAGCGTTGCACTGGGAGGTCATGTTCAGCCTGATTATCCACCACACTCCCCAAATCCTTTTCAAAGTGACTTACTTCTTCCAAGGATGAAGTTTCCAATCCTGTGAGTATGGCCTACAGTCTTTGTTCCTAGATGTATATATTTACATTTAACCCTATTGAAATGTATATTGTGTGCATCCAATGTACCAAGTGATCTGGATCGGTCTATATTAGTGGCCTCTCTTCTTCATTATTTACCACTTCCTTAATGTTTGTGTCATCTAAAAATTCATCACTGAAAGCTTGATGGTCTTCCAGGTCATTGATAACAATGTTAAATAGTGTACGTCCAAGAACCAGTCCCCGAGATACCTCACCAGAAACACACCTGGTTATGTCACTTCTGCAAATAAAGTGAATGAAGTGAGAAATTAAAGGGTTTTCTTAATTTACTAAATAAAACCAGTCCTATTAACAAGGATTAAATCTCTTAGGCCAAAACTTTTGTTGGAAAACATATTCTTTAGGTTTGACTATGTAATGTTTGTACTGAACTTTGAAAAAGTAAAATGTTTAATTGCTGCAATTACAAGCAGCATTTTAAAAAAATTGTCCAGGTCACACAAGGTGGCACAAACCAGCAACCCTCTCCTACTGGGAGTGTATGTTCAGAATGGTTCTTAACAGAAATTCCAATTTTAAAATTGTGTTTGAGGGTGTGGTAGGTACATTTCCATTGGACAGAGTCGGTCTTTATGCAAACCTTCCAAGCAGCTGGGTTCCTTGGACTCCTTTTTACTGGGGATTGGACTGAGATCACAGACTTGCATCAGGTAGGTCACCTAACCACCATCAGATAGTAATAGCCTTTAGTCACTACTGTCTGGGCAGAATGGTGGAAGGCTCTGTATTCCATTATGAATCCCTAAGAGATCTAATGCTGCATATTTTTCTCTTCCTTTCCCCAGTCACTGCTGTGAATGCTCTTCTGCGCTAATGGATCTTGTCATCTGAAGCTTAGACAAACACTTTAAACCTAAATTTCTCTCTTCCTCTTAAGAGAAACACAATCTTTTAAAATAGTTTAAAACGTTTTATTGGTAAAATGCTGTAATTTACATGATGCCTTCTATAGATAATACCTTTCATGCCCCAAAAGCTTGCAGTCTAAGATAAAACCAACAAACTGGCTTTGTTAGTACAAGGTGACAAAGGAAAAATCATCATGTGCTATAGTTCCTTTGGGGGTATCCAATCATTAAGTTACAGCTGCATGTGTTACAGACCCTAACTGCACCACATGTGGTTTTCACTTTAAGATACTGTGCAGCTCACTACTGTAGGGGATGCACCTGCCTGTGTTCCTTCTGTGAAGCAGAAGTACAGCGGGTATGATTGGAGCTAACAGTTGTTGTGAATACAAGAATCAAATTTGTTTTGGGGAAAATATATCAAGTGGTGTATTTACATGGAAGTGTGAAAATTGGAATCTGCATTGGTGGTGTAACCAAGATCAGCTGGAATTAATGGACTAAGCTTCTGCTTTTTCATGTCATGTTAAAGCAATATACAATTTTCAGGGGGTTCCCCTGGATATAAATACCATAACTAGAAACTTATCTTGTAAAGAATCTACTGTTGCTTAAGAACAATAAATTATTTTTCCTTGATCATGCATACTGCCTCACCAGCACACAAGAAGTCCTGGTCCTGCCAAGATGTACAAACATCCTTAAATTTACCACCACTGGCTTCAACTAGACTACTCACAGTAGAAAAATTAGACTCTTGTCTTGGCAGGATCAGGGCCTACATATGGGATCTAAGGGTTTTTTACCATAATCGGCATTGGGAGAAGTTAGGTCAAAACTGAGCACTTCTGCAAATCTCACTTTAACTCTTTCATGTGGTCAATTACAAATTTCCAATTAATGTAAAGCTTGCACCTTATTAATAGTGAGACCTACAAGCAATATAATGATGTATGTAGTAGAAACAAAATATTAATGGATAATCAGAACGGCCAGAAATAATGAATTAGTAAGCTATACTTATGTGGATAGCAAGAGTGTGGTGTCCCATACCTGAATTTCAGATACTGCTAGAAGTAGCCCATCCAATTAATAGAAGACACTAGTGTGACAGATATGGCAATTTCCTGCAATATTCTTGAAAAACCTTATTGAATTAAGTATCTTTGGAGTCCATTGTATTAAATGCAAAGTTTACATATTAGTGTGAGCCCTGGGAAGTGTTATGAACTTCAGAGGACTGTATTGATCAATGGGCCAGACAAGAATGGACTTTGGGGATAAACAGGATCAAGAGATGCTTGACTAGTGGCATCTCTAGTAGAGGTGAATGCAGATTCCCACTTCCAGTTATGCAAAAAACCCAGACTTTTGCAGCTATGCCCTGAGGAGGGGATGATTGTCTGCTGATTACTTGTTCCCAGAATCTAAAAATCAAAGCCCCAAGCCATATAAAGGAAAAACTAACCTATTCAGGGGCGTGTTTGTTCTGAGATAAAGCTGTTATGAATTCATAATTGCAGAAAATCCCTTGGTGAGGGTTGAAGGACTGATGCCTACCAGAGCCCCTTCTGGACCTCTGGGTCAGGGAGGATGATCTCTAGTAAGCTTATTAGTATGTGTGTAGGTTTTTATTGCTTTAAATGTTTTCTCTCAAGCTTTCACCTTTAGAATAGACGTGCTTGCTTAGAAAGAATTGTGTGGCAGCTTATAACTGGCAATTATGCCATTTATAGCCTCTGGGAGGACAGTAAAATGCAGATTCTGGCCTGTTTAGGCAGTCTGGCTTGATGGGCGTAACACAGTGTAGGCTGGGTACTGGGCAGCCCAGAAAATCCCTGATCAGGAGAGGGAGAGATGGGGTTGGGGGTCTCCACCCAAGAGAGGTGACAGCTGAGGGACATGGGGTTGGAGGGGGCGGGGGATGAAACTGAGTTTTTAAATAAATATTTATATAAATATAAAAGAAGGACTTTAAGAGTTACAAAGTTCTACTTCCATCTGAAAAGGTGACTCAAGCTTTGTATCCTTACATGGTCTAGTATGCATATTTGCCTTCAAGAACAAAACTAGAGAATTCTTCTCATAGTCAGAATCTTTTAACAGGAATATATTTAAAGCAGTTCTTCATGTGAGCACACAAGGGACTCCTCTTTTGAACAGGAAATGTGCCTGCTGGAAGCTTTCAGAAAGGAGGTCAATGAAGAAATGAAGTACACTCTGGGAGAGCTTTAGAACAGTCACAACTAGTGAAAGGTTATTGTGGAACATGAGTATTCCTTACCTCCCTGTTTAAAATTTTTTTTAAAGAAAACGTGGGCTTACTAGGTAAAAGTGGACAGACTAAAATAAGGAGTAGTGGGATTTTTGTAAGACTAGACTTGTATTTTTTCTTTTCTTTTGAGTTTGTCTGGGGAGAGGGGAAACTCATTTTTAAATCTCAGAACCGAGAAGACTCCAGAAAGAAATGTCCTGTTTGAAAGCTCTAGGAATACCATAAAATAAATAAATATTGAGTATCTGTATCCCTAAAATTGCCTGATCAGAAAAAATATTTTTGTGGCCATGTTTATTAGGGTTATAATATCATGAAAATAAGAAACATGATACAATATCCTCTGATAACTGTCTCAGCAACATGGTGATCAGACAAACATCCAGACTGAAAAATAGAGTATTCAGGTATTGTTGGTGGATACTAATCTATTCATCTCTCATATACTAAAGCTTTATTTTAAAATACTACTTACTTACATGTACTGAGCAGATAGGTATATGGCAAAAAGAAATTACTGGAGAACTGCAAACTGTTCTGGTTATTCTATCTTGTACCCTGTTAAATAGAAACTTGGGTAACTTTAAGAATGGGCATTCCATAGAACTCTTAAGCATTTTACTTGTCTTATGAGACCAGCAGCAAACTTCTATTTACTCAAAAAATAAGCTTACCTACAGTTTTGCTGCTGGTGGCATAGGGGTATGGCTTCTTGCTCCTAATGCAGGAGGTCATGGGCTCAAATCCTGAGGTGGCCATGGCAGGTAGAGTGAAAATGTATCTTCATGAGCCCAGATAATGCACTGTGAACCTGGATACCTAGGGTGTCTGTCTTTCTTTCTTTCTCTGCCTCACATGCCTATTCATTGCACTTCGTAGTCATTTAGAATGTCAAGGACTAGTCATGTGGACCATGGAAAGAGTAAATGTCTGGCCCTGTCAATGTGGGAGACCCTAGTTCTGATCCTTAGAGCCATGACTGTGTACACAAAGTGAAACAAGTGCATGGGGGAGATTGAAAAAGACCCCCATCAGATTAGCTCAGTGGCTAGGCCACTCCTAGTTTTGAGTGATTCTCGCCTACATATTTATACCTGCCTCTGGAAATTTCCACCACATGCGTCTGTCGAAGTGGGTATTCACCCACGAAAGCTCATGCTCCAATACGTGTTATTCTATAAGGTGCCCCAGGACTCTCCCAGTTTGACAAATGATTGACTACTCTTTGACTGTCTTCCAACCACTTGTGCACTCACCGTATAGTAAATTCATCTGACCTCATTTCCCTTGTCTGCTTATGAGAACGTCATGTGGGATTGTCAAAACCCACACTAAAATCAAGATATCAGATCTACTGCTTCTCCCCATCCACTAAGCCAGTAATCCTGACAAAGAAATTGAACCCAGGCCTCCCCCATAGATGTCCTAACCACTGGGCTAAGTTATGTGATCTCATTTTAAAAAAAAAATTGTTCCCTTTTTTGATTTGCTAAAATTTTTATTTTTGGTTTGATCCAAAACTTTTTTCCCATGGAAGTGCTAGGGAACAAAAGTCCATTACTTGTCCTGCTCTACTGATTCAAGTAGGGGAAACCTACCCAAAGAATCATCCAGGCCCAGATAAAGGACAGTGGGAACCCTGAGTCAAGGGGAATAAAGGATGGGCTTGAGGCACTAAAGGCTAACTTGAAATACCATAAGAGACTTAATAAATAGACTCCACAAAGAGTATGGACTGGGGGAGGGGGATTTTTTTTAGTGTTCTGGCCTGACAGTAAATTCTTATAAGAACCAACAGGGACCTGAGAGCACTGCATCTGCAGAGCTACATAGTGTGACAATGAGGTGCCTGGAGATGGTTGCCTGTCAGTTTCATTTGTTTTATTTTTCTTTTAGCAATTAGAAGTTTTGTTTTCTACACTGCAAAATCTTCTAAAACTTCAGAAATATAAGGAGGCTTAAGTAAGGTTCAGCTCCTTCCAACCCCAGCTAGATAGATGCTGGAATTAAGGGTGCTGCTATACCCCCTGGCTTGGTTTCCATTATATACAGGGTTTATAGTTTGGTTCAATGGCTCTCAGCACCCCCACTATAAAAACTGTTCCATCACCCCTGACAGCCAGTGACTGAAAGCAGGGTGTTGAGGGACCACAGCTGGGAGGCAGTGCCTCCTAAATTCCAGGAGGAGGAGGAGAGGTGGGGGGAGCGTGTATGGGACACCCCCCCCCCTTTCCCTTGACAGTGAAACTGAATGGTTCACATGACATATAAAGTGATCTCTGAGCTGTTTCAAAATGGAAATGGCAATGAGAACAGGGGTTTCATCAACCCAAAGATGAATATATGCCTCACCCTATAACTGGAGGACAAACCCTCACAGCAATTTCTCTTAAGAGAACATTAAAGAACTGAGCCTCAACTACACTCCACTAGACCAGCACAGTAGCTGCAGTACTGCCTGAAGATCCAGATGGAAAAGTAGCCAGAGCAGAGCCTCAATTCTGCAAAGACATACATGTGTTTAACTTTATGCACTGTGAATAGGCTCTGTTTCATTGGGACTGCTTGTATGTAAAGTTAAGTGTGTGCAAGTCTTTGCAAGAATTGATCCTAGGATATGCATTGGGCTGCTGTAGATTGGGGAGTAAGTTTTATAACCTCCTTTGCAGTTTCCTCACCTTGCACGTGGAAACTGACTGTCCTGGTTCACAGTTAATGTAGCATTGCCATATGCAAGCATTGAAAGACATGAGACTAATACTTTTCATTTCTTATTTTCTTACTGGCTTTTGAGTTGTCCGGTTCCAAAGCTTTTCACTGAAGCCATGGGGGTTAGAAATTTTTAAAAAATTAAAGCTTTTAAAAAATTACCTAGCCACATCACTCTAAGAGCTAGCTCATCAAGACACATATCACTAGGCTTGCAAAAAATAAAGAGCAAGAGTGAGCAACACTTTTTTTTTTTTATATGGCAGTAAGTGGTTATCATGCCCCAAACTACCTTCTACACATACTTCAGGATTTAGCTCTATTTGCTTAAATAGTTGAACAAGTTGACCACAGTCTTCTAAGCCCTTAAGACAACGATAACTTCTCTTTCAGTGATAAATGTGCAAACTCTACATTTCATCCTGTTTTGTGGATGGAACTCCTGTTATCAGTTTAATTCTATATAGGTGGGGGCAGGCATGTGGAATTGGAAGGCATAAGTGTTTCTTTTAGTTCTTGTTTGCGGGAAACTAAAATGGTAGTTTTAAATAGTAAAATAAAAGGGGGAAATACATTGATACATGTCATGGGATGCTAAATAATCCATGTTCTCTCATGTTGTAGAAACAGAACTGTCTGTATATTGTGTGCATGAGAATGTAGAAAATATGCTTTTATTAAGTATGCATTTTCTGAACTACTGTGGTAAGATTCAGTGTAAGTCACAGAAAAGCTTAGGAACTGTGCTATACAGATCCAGAAGCTCTTAACTGCACTGCTGTGTGAGACCACAGTACAGACTCTATAGTTGCTTTTTCTTCTAACCACAACCTCTTAATTTAAATGGTAGACTACAGCTGCTTCTTTGCTACATTAGCTTTTCAGAGAGAAGTGGGTAAGCCCTTTGAAATTCAAACTTCTTAATATTTGATGCCTCTTGGATCATTTTCATGCTACATTGTTGATCCAGCCAGCTGTTCCGGGTAATGATTTCTTCAATATAGTTCCTGTTTCTAATCAGAGCTTGAACACTAACACATCTTGTTTTCTTCTGAGTCCTAAGCTTTACCTGACCTTTTACTATTCCTGCTTGCTTCTGTCAAGCCATAGTATGAGTAATATAGGTCACAAAAGGTGGAGCATCATTGACCTGGCTTCAATCTCTCTTCTCAACCAGATTCCAAAGAGTTAGGAAAAGTATCTACTGTTCTTCCTCAAGAGTATGATATGTTGAATCTCACCGAGTACAAACCTTTCCCCTCTCTTTTTATTAACATCTACACGTTAGGTAAGTGTGAGGTGCCACCAATATGCTGCTCTAATGTTCCAGTAGCACCAATGGGCTCGTGACACCTTATCTTAAATCTCCCTCTCATCAGCCATAGACAACACTTTCACACAGGTCCCAGTGCCTGAAAAAATGCTCAGGACCTGAAAAACAACTGGGTCAAGTAAGTGCAGGAAGTAGGGAAGTTATGTTGATAGGATGAGGAAAACAATTGAGAGAAGCTAGATGAGACACTCTATTGAGAGCATTAGTCATTAAGATAATGTGATGCCTTGGGCTACTTCTTGATAGGTAGGCACTTCAAATATCAAGAAATACCTTCTTCTATGTCTGATGTGCCAGGGAATTATATTGCTTAGTATTAAAGACCAAACTACTGTGATTGGTCACTTCAACATGGGACTATAACTCTTTACCCAAAGCTTGTGATCAAGGTCACAAAAACTCCAGATGGTGAAAAAGGCAGCAGGCAGGCTCCTAAGGTCACTTACTGAAACTTTGTGGGTTTGTTTGTTTGGCCCTCATCCAATACCAAAAGAAAAGGGAAGGATGCATTGGAATCAGGATCCTGATACTTGCAGTCCCCAGGGCCAATGGAGAGATGCCAAGGCTCAGGTCAGCCTGATTGGCTGGGTAGGCAGGCCAATGAGAGAGTGAGGAGCCCGGGGGGCCTGTCCTTCATGGAGCTGGAATAGCCTGAGCCGCAGTAGGACATAGCTAAGGAGAGAGCAGCAGCCTGAGCTGAGCTGGAGGCCACGAGCCATCTTGCCAGTGTCTAAACCAAAAGGGGCACTTTTCCATGTTATGCAAATGCTAGTGGCTCAGTGTGAGCTGGTCAAAGAAGATGTATGATGCTTGCATCTGTAAGAACATAGGATTTTTCCAAAGGCTGCTAGCAGGGATATTTTTCCCTGACTCCCACATGCCCATAGTGATTCTGGGGGACTCCGTCTACTCCGTGCTCCTTTGTCTCTTGAAATTCTACACTGACCACCTCAACAGGCCCAAGGAAAGATTCAAATACCAGCTCAGCAGGTGCAGGATGACTGTTGAATGTGCTTTTGGTAGATTTTAAAGCTCAGTGGTGATATTTAATGGCTAGATTTGATCTCAGAGAGGCAAACATTCCTATCATTATTGCTGCATGTTCTGTATTACATAATATTTCTGAGGCAAAGGGGAAAAGGCTTCCAGGAGGGGAGAGGTAGACTGGCTCTTTGCTGAATTTGAACAGGCAGACAGGGCTATTAAAAGAGCCAATGATGGAGTTATATGGTTGAGGAGACTATATAAAATATCATTTTAAGAGTCGGCCATAGCAGTATTGTAAGATACTTTTCTGAACTAGTGTGCCTTTGTGTGCACAGACCTTGACTATGGTCATTGTACGGTAAAGGGTTACTGACGCCTCTTATTAATGTTGTAATGTGGCATTTATGCTTGGTACAAAAAATATACTTTGAATTTCAAAAACAACTAAGTGAATATAAACAGCAAACAAAGCTCAAGTGCAAATATAGAAGCACTGTAAGAGGCTGACCCAAACTTAGTAAAAAAAAAAAAGTAAACCAGTTAACATATTTGCATATTAAAAACATATTACAATGTTTCATTCATGTTACACTACAGTGTACTACTTGTTTTTAAGTCATGGCTGTCCTTATTTTCCCTTAGCACAGAGTGATTAGAGGAAAGGGTTCCTGTCATGCTGCAATCTGTGATGCTGGGGGTACAGGAAGCAGCAAATGGAGTTTTCCATGAGTCGGAAAAGCTGCTATGTATGGAGTCTTGGGGTAGTTGGCGCAATAATTTTCTGCAACATCTGTGTTTGTTGCTTGAGCAAAGATAGTATGTGCTGGTGAAATTACTGAAGTACCTCTCTGTCCCTTTGTCATTCCTTCAGTAACCACTCTGTCCATTCATGGTTCTTCCCCCTGCTCTAGGACCTTTGGCTTCTCCAATCCCTGTGCTCATGATCAGCACCTGTACAGGACTGGAGGATCTCACAGAACATATCTTTCCTGATCCGCTTCTTTCTTTAGCTGATCAAGGTTAAATGTTCAGCAGGCGTAGAAGGGGCATCTCTTAAGGCCACCATGCCAGAGGCTGCTGATTAAAACAAACAGATACAGAATTATGACTGTAAATCTAACAAAGTAAAATGTCTAAAAACTCCCTTACAGTATTCCTAAAAAGACCTCTAATAAGAAATGCTATTTTTCATTTTAGCTTCAGAGCCCCTTGTTACATAAATTTGCAGCTCAAGCAATGGTGAAAATGGACTAGTGGGAGTGGTGGAGGACAGTTGCATGGAAGGTTTAGACATTGGGTGCCCCTCTGTGTCAGTAATGGGAAAATGGAGTGAATATGGACAATACTTTCATAGGCAGTGGTAATTTTGGCTGGTATCTCACTCCCAGAGGACACAGCTGCCACGGACAGCGCGAAGCCACTTGGGCCCATATGCTGCTAGCCTGTTGAAATGTTGTCTGCAAAATTCATCACAGAATGGTGTGGGAATGTCTCTGCCTTGTTTCTTCCCCTCTGATAGTCATCCTTCAGAATATTCGGGAGAGGGCTACAACGTATCTCCATGAAAGTTTCATCGAGTTTGTTCAAGAGGATACAAGGAGCACCCCAGCTGAGATGAGCAAAATACTTTGCATAGCCCCCTGGCTAACTTAACAGGGAGAAGCGGATGCCACCTCTACCCAACCCCAGGACAGTGATCTGATGCTGCAGGCTGTGTAACTTGGACTGCCATATTATTTTTTTTAAATTTCTAACATTTTACAAGTTATCTAAATTATGGATGGGGTGGGTACCATTTTAATAAAGAGAAGAAGGGTGGGAGGGGAGCAACAAAAAGGTTTTTAAAAAATTGCTTATAATGAACAATATATCTCTACACTTAACTGAGTTCCCTTCCCTGTTATCATCAAGCCCATTAGTGCTCACCTAGCAAGACTGTCGTGATGCCAGCTGAGTTTCAAACAACACCTGGCTCGCTGAATGGTTTGTGTCCCTTTCTTTGTCCTCCCCTACTCCCTCCTCATTGTGCACTTCAGAGGTTTCTGCACCTGGATCTCACAAAGTGTCCAAAATCACATTCTGGGTGATTGTAGGTCCTTACCAAGTAGGGCATCTAGGAACAAAGAATATAGGTTGCATTTACAGGAGAGGAGGACTATCCTGGGAAACAGACACTCTGAAAAAGATGTGTGGGTCATAGTGGATAATCAGGTGAACAGAAGCACCCGCTGCAACGCTGTGGCTAAAGGACCAGTGCAAGCCTGGGATGTATAAGCAGTGGAATTTCAAATAGGAAGGCTATATTACTTTTGTGTTTGACAGGGTTGTGACTGCTAATGGCATACTGGGTTCAGTTCTGGTGTTAATTCAAGAAAACTGTTGATATCTCAGAAAGGTTTCAGGGAAGAGCCAGGAGAATGGTTAAGGATTGGAAAGCAGGACTTATAGTGATTTAAGGAGCTCAATTTATTTAGCTTATCAAAGAGAAGACAAAGGGGTGATTTGAGCCATCTATAGTACCTACCTGGGGAACAGAAATTTGACAATAAAGGGATCTGCAATCCAGTAAACAAACGTGTAACAAGATCAAACTGAGTTGAAGGTAGACAAATTCATCCCAAAATAATGTGTAATTTTTTAAGGGAGTGTAATTAACCAGTAGAATAAAATAGCAAATGTTGTTGTTGATACTCCATCACTGGAAACTCCAAAATCAAGACTCAATGTTTCTTTAAGAGATGTGCTTTAGTTCAGTGGTGCCCAACCTCATTACATAGGAGGGTCACATAAACCTAAGCACAGCCTTATGTGAGCCAAACAGATTCCACAAACTTTAGTAAGATTTAGTCACCTATATTGATTTATAGTTTAAGTTCAGCTTGTTTTGTATTTATTTAGATAGTTTCTATGTACAGTATTGTCTTTTTACACACCTGTGTAAACTAAAATGATGTAAATGTGATGACAAAACCCTAATGGATCAGTTGTTAGTATATAGTGTTGAAGCAGGCTGCAGGCCTTAAGAAATGCTTTGGTGGGCTGTGTACAGTCTGCAGGCTGTAGGTTGGGCAGCCCTAGTTCAACTACAGCTATTGATCTTGAAGCAGGAGTTAATTCAAGGAAGTGTGTTCTTATGAAGTTCTATGGTCTGTGTTATGCAGCTCAGACTGGATGATCACACTGGTCTCTGCAGGCCTTAAAAATCCAAGAATTCATGACTTGAGATGATTATACTTAACAAGGAAGATGAAACCACCAAGGTCCATAGTGAGGTTTTCAGAAGCTGGAGTACTCTCAGTAATAAGTATTTGTACATGAGTAAGAGCAGGCAGAGCCTCAGCCTGACCAACTTCCAATCTTACCACAGAACTCTTGTTTTTGTAGAAATCTTCTTACAATATCAGAAACAAAAGGATACTAAAAGGGAAAGTTGACTTAAAAAATCAAGTATAAGTGGATAAATCCAAGACTAAATAGAGCAGGGTCCAGCAGGGATTTAACTCAATGCTAATTGATATTTCTTTTTACCCCTAGAAACTATAGTAGTGGCTATAATATAAATACTTTGCATGAATAGACAGGAACAGGTTCATCACCCTTTAAAGCAAGTTAGTGTGTATAGCAAGGCATTATTGTTCCAACAGCAGCCAACTCTATTAATCAAGAATGGAATATAAAATGATTATAAGTTGTTGGGGGCAGGATCTGCATCTTTGCTATATGTTTGAACAGCACTTAGCCTCAGGGCCTTGATCCACGACTGGGGCATTAGGCATTACTGTGACAAAGAAATACTTGCCTAGTGTTCTTTCATTTAAAGAATGTTACTTTACATTATGGAGACTTTTTAATGAATTATTTTTGCTATAATTACTACTTTTAGATTAAGATCTGGACTTTAAGACT
This sequence comes from Mauremys reevesii, assembly GCF_016161935.1. Taxonomy (NCBI): domain Eukaryota; kingdom Metazoa; phylum Chordata; order Testudines; family Geoemydidae; genus Mauremys; species Mauremys reevesii. Next base: position 221,445,849 of record NC_052624.1, on the reverse strand, counting down.
GCCATCTTGCAAAGGCCTACACATTTAAAGCTAAAGGAACCATGCTGTATCTACCGGGTGAGGATTGGTACAAAGGCTGAGAGTGGGGTACTTGCTGCTCTTGTACTGTGTGTGTAGGTGGGGGAGGTGTCCTCCTGCCGCTGCAGCCATCTGCAGCACCAAACTGAAATATCGACGCTGGGCAAAGGGGGCAGGATCTGGCCTTTTAAAATTGGGAAAAGTTGACCACTTTGTATTTAAAAGCTGTCAGTTTGACAGTGGCTCCTATCACCAACTTTTCGCTAGCAAACAAAATAAGTGTGACTGCCTGAGGTGTTTTTCAATCTTTTGTATCTTTCCATCCTTGCTTTATGTTGGGAGAAATTAACTGCCGGAGGCTAGGATGCACTAACAATCCTTTGAAAACCCCGTGAGTGACCACTCTAATCACAGTCACGTGCTCAAATTAGGTTATTTTCCTTTTAAAATCAGGCACTGAGGCTCTGGGCATTTCTCGATTTGAGCCCTCGCTAACCCCAGACTTTTTGTCACCTACTCAGCCCTGCCTGCACAGGCTCGAGCTTGGCTGCGGCCACCACTATCAACCCCGGCGCGGGCAGCGGCGCTGGGCTGTGACACAGGCAGTACAACTCCCCCCGCGGGCTCAGACTTTATTATGCCCTGGCAGCCCTGCGGCTCCGCTCAGCAGACGGGCACCACAGCGCGGAGGGAGCCCGGCGGCCCTGCCCAGCCCGAGGGTGCAGCACTCTCCGCTCTCCCCTTGCCCCGCGGACTGGTCTGTCTCTCAGGCGGGCGGCCTCGCCTGCCTGACCCCAGCACAAGGCAGGGGCGCGGCGGCCGTCTGACGTCAGAGGTCACGCGATGCCCGTATGCAGCGCTTCTATATAAGCGCCGCGCGCGCGCCCCCCTGTCTCTGCTGCGAGTGACTCCGTCGCAGCCGCTGCTTCTCGCACCGCTCCTGACTCACCGCTGTTCGCTGGGCCGCGCCGCCCCGCCCCGCCCGGGAATAAGTCGGTCAGGAGAACTCTGCAGCCATGGTGAGCGGGGGGAGGGGGTGGGGTACTGGCGGTGCCAGCAGGGCCGGGGAAGGGCGCGTAGCGCTGCCGCGCGGCTGCTAATGCTCTGCCAGGCCTCTACCCGCCGCGTGCTCCCTGCCTGTCGCCCGAGCCCCGCGGGGCGGCGGCTCCCGGCCTCGCTATCCTTGGTTACATCGGGGCCTTCTTCCTCTACTTGGTGCTGAGCTCGACAGAGGTGCCGGGCTGGCAAGAGCCAGCGGCAGCGACCGCCTGCGCTAACGGGGAAGTGGGGGGGAGGCCGGGGCACTTCACAGCTGGGGGGGTTCGGGGGCAGTTCTGGGCCGCAACCCTCACATGTCCTGCTCCTGCCGGCTTTGGCCAATAGCAGGCTGAGCAGACAGCAAATGTGAAAAATCGGGATGGGGGTTGGGGGTAATAGGAGCCTATATAAGAAAAAGACAAAAATCGGGCCATCTGGTCACCCTAGCCAATAGACACCCCCGCGCTGGGGAAACGGCTGCCCTCAAACAGGCTGTTTCTGTGCTGAACACTGAGCTTCACCAGCTCAGCCCCTCCCTGCAAAACGCTACTAGTCCGGGGTGTGTGTGGGGTGAGGGTTTGTTGGAATCTTGGAAAATCATGAAAACAGCTTTCTTTCCTCTGAAGTTTTACCTGCTTTAAAAGGGAAGGAGTCAAACTGAAGTGGCCCGCACTAATTAAATTGGTGGGTCCTATGTGGTGTACCTCTGCTGCCCCTAGAAACCTCTTTCATTAGCTGTTAAACTTTGTCATCAGTGGGATTGCAACACAGTGCTATTTGTGAAATAAATATAAGTACTTTATTTATTAAAAAAATCCTAGTATATATTACTATCAAAAGCTAGGGTGCCTGCCAGTTATATAGAAATACAATAGCAGCAATAAAATACTTACATATTGTTGACCTAAATCAGTCAATACAGGGATTGTCTTTCTGATCCCTCTGATAAGTAGCACATTGCAGAAGTTATACATTAGATTCTTTCTTAATTATTGTTAAATTATTCACTTTTTCCACCACAAGACGTCAGAGCAAGTAAACTAGTGTAGCTGTCATTTCCCAAATGAATTTAATGTTCAGTCTCCTGATAGATGCACATTTATAATTTGTTGACCACACACCTTTGTTCTTTTATCACCTGGCTGGAGGCATTTTTCTCTTTGAATTTCTGCTGTTGAAACAAACATGGTTAAACTGTTACAGATTTGTATGTCACTATATGCTTAAAGAGACCAGGTGATTGAGGTAATATCTTTATTGGACCAACTTCTGTTGGTGAGAGAGACAAGCCCTCATGCTGCAGAGCTCTTCAGGTCTGGGAAGGGTACTCAGAGCTATCTGTTTGATCTTGTATTTAGTTGAAACACTGAGTACCCTTCCCAGACCCAAGGAAGAGCTCTGTATAACTCAAAACCTTGTCTTCCCTCCCCCCCCCCCCCTAATATCCTGGGAGTGACATCACTACAACAACACTATACTAAGGCAGGGGTGGCCAGTCTGAGGAGGAGCCAGAATTTACCAATGTGTATTGCCAAAGAGCCACAGTAACATGTCAGCAGCTCCCCATCAGCACCTAACCTTCCATCCCTGTGCCTCCTGCCATCCACAATCAGCTGTTTTGCAGGAGGCTTGAGGGGAGGAGGAGCAGCAAAGGCATGGCAGGGGAAGGGGTGGAGTGTGGCTAGGGCCTGGGGCAAAGCCAGGGATTGAGCAGTGAGCATGCTGAAGCACATTGGAAAGTTGGCACCTGTAGCTCCAGCCTCGGAGTTGGCGCCTATGCAAGGAGCCGTGTGTTAATCTTCTGTGTTAATCTCTGAAGAACGGCATGTGGCTCTGGAGCCACAGGTTGGCTACCCCTCTACTAAGACCTGGTCTACACTACAGAGTTAGGTCAATGTAAAGTAGATTACTCTGTGTCTACACTAAAATATAGCTCCCATCGATGTAACTCTCCCACTACGTCCACTTGATAACTCCACCTCTGTGAGAGGCATAGCCCTTAAGTTGATGTAGCTAGGTTGATAAAGTGTCAGTGTAGACCGTGTGTTGTTTACATAGACCTGCTACCTTTCAGAAACCATCCCACACTGCCAGTTATATTGGTGCAAGTGCTCCTGGTGAGGATGTGCACAGCTGACGCAAGGAGCATAGTGTATACGTGTAAAACTGATTCAATTGCAGGCAAGTCTCATCTTAAGCGCATTTAACATGCGTGAATTCAGCTTTGTGCAGTCAGCAAAAACAAAAAAGAAAAATAATTTTAATACTGTACCTGTAGTGCTGGCGATTCCACCTGCCATTACACTCAATGTAATTTTGACTATACGCGATTTTTGCTTTACACGCTGACAGCGGAACATAACCCCAGTGTAAGATGGGACTCGCCTGTACTGCAATGACTGTATGTCCACATAACTTGCATCAGCTTACTTTTGTAGTGTAGACTTGCCCTATATGATTAAAGTATTTATTTTGGAGGGATGTCAATGACTAGATGGCCTGTTTCATATAGACACAAGCCAGTGTGGGGCACTTCTGATGTTTTCCAAGATGGATAATTGTTAGAGTAACTGTATAAAATGCCACCTCTGAAACTAGATTTGTGCCCTTTCCTGTTCTTCCTCCAATTTCCCCTCATTCAGAATCATACCTACATCTTCTTTTTTTTATATGGACTCTAATAAGAGTTGCTGTGTCTGTTTTCAATTTTAGTGAAGGTAGAATGCTTTAAGGAGCATACATGCAATACTGACCAGTTTAGCTATACAGTTGAACCCTGTTATGTCGCCGGCCTAGGGGTTTGCCAAAAAGCGTCGAGATAACCGATGATCGAGATACCGGGGCCGGCCGGGCGGGCGGAGGCGGCGGGGACCGGGTATGCGGGGCCGGGCGGGCGGGGACCGGGTATGCGGGGCCGGGCGGGCGGCGAAGCGGGGACGCGGGGACGCGGGCGGCCGGGGACGCGGGGAGCCGGGCGGCCGGGGACGCGGGGAGCCGGGCGGCCGGGGACGCGTGGCCGCCGCCGGAGTTAGTAGTTTACCGGTAAGTGGCAAATTCGGCGCTCTTCTGTGCTTGAGATATTAGGGTTCGGTGAGATTAAAGAATCGACATAACCGATGAGAAACCGATAAGACAAAGAGGGAGTTTGGCGGTTCCACTTCTAAAACGTCGACTTAATATGATTGGCAAGTTAACCGAGGTCGAGATAAATGGGTTCGACTGTAATTTCTAATATTCATAATGTTAATGTTTCAGGCATTTAAAGATAGTGGCAAAGCACCTGTGGAACAGGAAGTAGCAATTCACCGAATTAGAATTACCTTGACAAGTCGCAATGTAAAGTCCCTTGAGAAGGGTAAGTAATACTTTTTTTTTTTTTAAGGGTTGCTTATGATTTGAAGTCTCAAATGTTGCAAAACATAACTTGTCAATTAGGGAAGTTGCCAACTGAAGTTATTAGCCTATAAGTTGTCAATTGTGTTTAAAATTCTTTACCACAGCCATTGACCTATTCTGCCAGTGACATAAAGCAAACTAAGGAATAAACTTATGTTAACCTGCTTTAAACACTTACTTTATCCATACTAGCCAAACTGTTTAACTATTAACTCTCTCAAACAAAGTTTTATCTATGTGTTGTGAACACTTCTAAAATAGCTATGCCTGGTCCTGGTCCATGATCTCAAAGCTAAATGTGTTTAAACTATGTTAGATTAAACTCTTAAGTCTTTAACTAGTTAAACTAACACTCTAAATGCCATTGTGGACAGGCCTAAAAAGTAAAATTACAAGTGACCTTGCTAATTCTGGGATGAGCAGTTGATTCCATATATAGTTGGCTATGAGGAGAAATTGTAAACTGAATTACCATGATTGTTATTTACGCTATTCTGAGCCAACATTTTATGTGAAGTGGAATATCTAGTTCAATTAAAAAAAACTTTTCTAAATAGTTGTGTATTCTTTTACAGTCTGTGCTGATTTGATCAGAGGTGCCAAGGAAAAGAATCTAAAAGTGAAGGGGCCTGTTCGCATGCCTACTAAGGTACTTTCGGTTTAGGAGTCAGGAAAACCATGATTAATAATGCACAATTTTATTTGGAAATTACAAATAGTAAAATTGAGAAGGAATGTGATCTGATTAAATATTTTAAATCCGGTTTAACTGTAACCAGTTAATGGATTAGGAGCTGGCATAAACATGACTAAATTGTTAAATACAGAATATGCTGAAGAGAAATACGGAAGAGGATTTTGACCTGCTTCCTACTTGCATTCGTCTTTTTGATTTAAGATTCCTTGGACAGCTATGAAAAGGGGGTGAGGGTGGCCATCAGTATATAAGTAGAGTTAATTTTTGACAACTATGTAAAAAATACTGTAAGCAATATTTTAATTACATTAGAGCTATAGAAAGTTTTGATTCTAATCAAAACCTCTGCATCAATCTGTCTTCATCTATTGGTTACTATTCCACTTTCTGTTAACAGACTCTGCGAATCACTACTAGGAAAACACCTTGTGGTGAAGGTTCTAAGACCTGGGATCGTTTCCAGATGCGTATCCACAAGCGTCTCATTGACTTACACAGTCCCTCTGAGATTGTTAAGCAGATCACTTCTATCAGTATTGAACCAGGTGTAGAAGTTGAAGTTACAATTGCTGATGCCTAAACGCCTGTCATCTACTTTAATAAAAGTTGATTTGTAATTTTGTGTTTTCTGAAATAGAATCTTGACTAGAATCATGACTAGAAACTTTCATGAATAAAGAACCGAAACAAAATGGCATAACAATCAAGACTCCAAGCATTTTGAGGGGAATGGTTGGTCAAGTCTTGAGTAGAGGTGAAGGTTACATTATTTTCTTGTTTACCATTGTTATATAACTGCTTTAATGTATTTTGAAGACGGGAGTGCAGTGTGATGTTTCAAACTAAAATAAGAAAAATTTCGTAGTGATTTTTATTTGCCTGAAACAACTTATAGGCTGTACTCAGCCACTTTTCTCAGATAAAATCTGGTTTAACAGTGAACTGCAAAGCCTCAAATCCCCTTTAAGTTTGCTCCTTTATGATGTATAAAGAGAGGCTAAACTTTTATTTTTTTAAAATCATGCCTGTTAAGGAAGACCAAGAGGTCCTGGGAATACTTATTGTGAGACTATCTGAAGCAGTGAGTATATTGAATATTTAACAAACACCTTTAATCTCAAATGTGAATTCAGCATTGAAGTTAAATAGCCTGTTTTAAAAGCTTTTAACAGCTGACTTAAACTCTTGTGATATTTCACCAGTCTTAGGGCTTGTCTTCATGTACAGCGGTGCAACTGGACCAATGCAGCTGCGCTGCTGTAGTGCTTTACTGAAGATACTATGCTGATGGGAGAGCTTCCATTTGCATAGTTAGCTGCTTCCTCTTGGGCAGGTGGATTATGTCAAAGGGAAAGCTCTCCCATGGACATAGCACTGTCTGTATGGGGGTTAGGTTGGTGTAACGTCACTTGTGATGTGTGGATTTTTCACACCCGTGAGCGACTTAGTTACTGATAGAGGTCTGTAGCATAGACCTGGCCCAAGTCTTCCGAGTTAGATAGAACCTGAATTCCTAGTGTAGTTAAGGAAAAAAAATTCAGGACCCTCCCCACTTTGTATATAAAGCAATGAAAGGGCATGGGTCCAATTTTTGGTTTGTGTATTCTTTAAGGATCTTCAAAGATCTTGCAGTAATCTTCAAGAGAAGGAAGGACCTGATATTTCCAATGTTAGGTTCATGGTTATTACAACAAAGAGCAGTAAAAAGGTAAAGACAAAGCTTTAATTGCAAAACTGAAGTCAAGCTTTACAAATCTGTAATACTTGATTCAATCCCCTGTATAATTCAGTTAAGGACTGAAAGAAATGCTTGACAATTTCATTCCTTGCAGATATGTTCATGTCACCACTCTAGTGTACTTTTGAGGGCCTGTTGCTCTGTGAAGTCAAAATCAAAAATGCCTGTTCCTACAGGATGCTTGGAGAATAGATGAGGCTTCACCTAGTGTCTTCAAACTTCAATTCCTTTCTGATAGATACACAATATTTCTAATTCTGTGAAATATACTATATACCCGAATCAGCCTAATGTCAGAAAAGTATTTAGAAATGTTTTCTTTTTCCTGTAACTAATAATGAACACTGAGTGAAGCAGTCAAGCAACCCAGTAGTGAAGTGCCTTACAGAGAGATGGGGGACAACAATGTGCTTTGAGCATCATAAACCAACTAAATGAACTATCATCATAGTTCATTACATGTTGTCCTCTAAGCAAAAATTTAAAATTCTGCAGAATCCAATTATGCCAATCAGTATATATTCAGAAATACTTCATCCCTTACAGCTAACTCAGTCATTTACAATGAGTCTCCTAAATGACACCAATTTACAGGTTTCTGTGATAGTTCACTGTATTCTCATCTATCTATCCCTAAACTAAGTGGTTGTGGAAACAGCTACTCATTACATATACTTCAGTATTTTATAAATAGCCCAAATCCAGCTGCAAGTTAAACCACCAATTTGTTATGTTGTACAACATTGCTACATGAGCTGGTGAATGGCTTTTTAATGATTCTTTGCACTTTTATAAACACCTTTTATCAGATTTTCAAAACATAATAATAAACAGATTTTACAGAAGGATAAACAAAAATAAGTTGGCAGAGTTTAAAGCCACAGAGGACTGCTATATGATTCAGTTGTACTCCTATATCACAAGTCATTACATTTATAGTTATAGAATTGTGGAACTGGAAGGGACCGCGAGAGGTCATCTAGTCCAGTCCCCTGCACCTGAGGCAGGACTAAGTATTATCTAGAGCATCCCTAACAGGTTTTAAAACCTGCTCTTAAAAATCCCCAATGATAGAGATTCCACAACCTCCCTAGGCAATTTATTCCAGTGCCTTTAACCACTCTTGACAGGAAGTTTTTCCTAATGTCCAGTCTAAACCTCCCTTGCAATTTAAGCCCATTGCTTCTTGTCCTAGCCTCAGAGGTTAAGAACAATAATTGATCTCCCTCCTTGTAACAACCTTTTATGTATTTACGTTGATCCACCGGAGTGCGCAGCCCCCCACCCCAGCACTGCTTTACCGTGTTATATCTGAATTGGTGTTATATGGGGTTGTGTTATATCAAGGTAGAGGTGTTCTTGAAAACTTGCATCCCCTCTGTTTTCTCTTCTCTAGACTAAACAAACCCAGTTTTTTCAATCTTCCTTCATAGGTCATGTTTTCTAGACCTTTAATAATTTTTGTTGCTCTTTGGCCTTTCTCCAATTTGTCCACATCTTTCCTGAAATGTGGCTCCCAGAACTGGACACAATACTTCAGTTGAGGCCTAATCAGCGCCAAGTAGAGCAGAAGAATTATTCTCATGTCTTGCTTACAATACTCCTGCTAATACATCCCAGATTGATGTTTGCTTTTTTTGCAACAGCATTAGTGTTGGCTCATACTTAGTGTGTGATCCATTATGACCCCCAGATCCATTTTGGCAGCCTTCTATTGAGCCCACTAACTACTACTGTTATCTTCCAGAAAGGTATCCAGGCTTGATAGGAAGCCATCAAGAGATGGAGAAATCCACCACTTACCTTAATTGTTCAAATATTTTCTTTACTGTTAAAATTTTGTGCTTAATTTCTAATTTGAATTTGTCTGGTTTCAGCTTCCTGTCACTGGTTCTTGTTATACTTTTCTCTGCTAGATTAAAGAGCCCTTTAGTGCCTGTTATTTTCTCCCCCTGAAAGTACTTACAGGCTACACTCAAGTCCTCTCTCAGGTATTTTTATAAGCTAAACAGGTTGAGCTCTTTAAATCTCACAGTAAGGCACTCTTTCCTCAAATACTTGTTGTGCCTTTTATGCAGCTTCAGTTTTCTTTTTTAAAAATAGGTGCTTTTCCACTGTGATTTTTAAATCCTTTTCAGAGTCACTGATTGCCATTCTGTAGGTATGGCTTACATTCCTTGCAGATATATAACTGCATATGGCTGTGTTAAAGCACATTACCAAGCAATCCAGAATGACCTGTATGGCTACCCTGTCATCACTTACCACTCTACCAATCTGTCATTTGCAAATTCTCTCAGCCATGATATTATATTTACTGCCAGATCACTGATGAAAATGTTGAACAGTACTGAAATTAAAGTTACCTGCTTACTCTGAGGCTCTGCTTACTACATAACAGTGCTTTCAGTGTGGGTCAGGGCACATCTACATTACAAAATTAAATCAACGAAAGTTAGGTTGACCTACAGCCACTGCAGTAATTAAAGCAGCTCTTTGTGTCCACCTGTGCTCAGCAGTGCACAGCCTCATCAGGAGCCCTGTCATGCTTGACTTGACGAGCTGAGCTGTCAGCCCTGGCTGGCGGGGCTCAAGCTGCCAAAGGCAGCAACAGGCAATGTAAGAAATACAATGTCTACACTGACACTGCATTGACCTAACTACACCTACCCAAGCCTCTCAGAGCGGTGGGTTGGCATGGGTGGGGGGAGGTAAATTGGCAGGAAGAACACTGTAGCGTAGATGCTTAGGTCAATGTAAGCTGCCTTACATCAACCTGTAGACCAGGCCTCCGAGTCAATGACAGACCCAAGAACAATCTGGATATGTCTTCACTACCTGTTGGAATGGTGGACAGTGATCAATGCAGCGGGGGTCAGTTTATCGTGTTGACACAATAAATCGACCCCCGAGTGCTCTCCTGTACTCCAGCTTGGCGAGAGGCACAGGCAGAGTCGACAGGAGAGGGGCAGCAGTCGACTCACTGCAGTGAAGACACCACAGTAAGTTGATCTTAAGTACGTCAACTTCAGCTACAAAAAAACCAGGAGTACTTGTGGCACCTTAAAGACTAACAAATTTATTTAAGCATGAGCTTTCGTGAGCTACAGCTCACTTCTTCGGATGCATAGAATGGAACACACAGACGGGATATTTATACATACAGAGAACATGAAAAGGTGGAAGTATGCATACCAACAGGCAGAGTCTAATCAATTGAGATGAGCTATCGTTAGCAGGAGGAAAAAAAACTTTTTGAAGTGATAATTAAGATGGCCATCTTAATTTTTTTTCCTCCTGCTAACGATAGCTCATCTCAATTGATTAGACTCTGCCTGTTGGTATGCATACTTCCACCTTTTCATGTTCTCTGTATGTATAAATATCCCGTCTGTGTGTTCCATTCTATGCATCCGAAGAAGTGAGCTGTAGCTCACGAAAGCTCATGCTTAAATAAATTTGTTAGTCTTTAAGGTGCCACAAGTACTCCTGTTTTTTTTGCGGATACAGACTAACACGGCTGCTACTCTAAAACTTCAGCTACGTTATTCAAGTAGCTCAAGTTGTCTAATTTAGATATCCCTCCCCCCCCCCCCCCCAGTGTAGACCAGGGCAAAGAGTGGTAATCTCAATCTATAGTCCTGCATTTTAACAATTACTTCCCCTAACATTCCTGCAACCACAATATTGCCACTAGCTTTAGACCATCTGATAACAATGCAGGCTCAGCCAGACTGTTTGAAAACAATGGCTGGGAAGCTCCAGGGTTAGGGCTGCTCCACCTCACGTTTCCTTTACGAAGGGTTGGCTTGTGCGCCCGTGCCCTCTGCTGGCCACCCAGCCTGCTCGCCACGTGGGTCGGTGAGCGACTGGACTCCGTCCCGCTGTGGCATTGCCCGGCGGTCGCTTCGCAGGCGCGTTTGATGGCATCCCATGTGTGAGCGGTGTGGCGGGCTCAGGTCAAGTCACAGCTGCCGCTGGGCCCGTGCTGGTAGCCCCGCTAGCCAGGCCTGCCGAGGCGCGTGGAGACACACGATAGTCCAGGCCAGAAGCGGTGCCCTGGCGGGGGTGACTCCATGGCTGGGGTGGGAAACGGCCCGGTGCTGCCGCCGCCCCTGCTGTGCCCATGTGAACGCAGGGCTCAGCCCCAGGCCTGGCCGAACCGCGGATCTATCGGTACCAGGCAGGACCCGGATGGACCTTAGCGGCGGGTACCTCCGGCCCCCCCCCCCCCCGACGTTCCCCCCCGAGCTCGGGCCGGTACAATTGTCCCCTCCCCCCGTCAGCCCCGGAAAGAGGAACCGGTAACTGGAAGCCCAGTTCGGGGGCGTCCAGGTGCTTAGAGCCACCCCCGTCCCCAACCGTCACAACGGGCTTATCGCTGGCAGGTGTAAGACGAGCCACCCCTCGGGCGGCAGCATTGGCGGGACTCCCCTCCCCCGGCACGCGCCTCCTGCGGTGCGCTGGGCCCGCGGCCAATCAGGGGAGGCGCTGGCACCGCTGCCCTGCCCCGCCGGGAGGCGGTGCCAGCGCCTTGCCGGCCCGCGCGCACTGAAAAAGGCGGCGGGTGGGGGCAGGCAGAGGCAGCCGTGGTTAGAGCGCGTGAGGGAGGGGGCACTGGAAAGCTCGGGAGCTGCGCGCGACGCCGGCCTGGCATAATCTGCCTCTCCCGGGGGGCGGTTTGGACCCCTCCCCCTCTCTCAGAGCGGGCGCACGTCCCCTCCCCCGCGCAGGGAGCCGGGCTCGGGAGCTCCCTGGCTGCTGGTGCTTGCGGGTGTTCCGCGTCTCTGAGCCCCCAGCCGGCAGCCCCGCCGCTCTCCCGGGGCGGCTGAGGGAGAAGCTCGTAGCGCCTCACGCGCCTCCAGCCTATGATGAGGCAGACCCCGGCCGTGGGCCGCTCCCTCCTCTCACCTAGGCTCGGTGGCCAGCTGCTCTCCCTCTGTCACAGGCAGCTCTGGGTGCAGTTCCTGGCTCTGCCACTGAATCACTGGACCCTTGGGGAGGGCATTGCCGCAGCTTCTCCTCTGTCAGTGGGGGCAGAGCGGGCTCTAAAGAGATTTATGCCTCTGTTCATTAGGGCCAAACTCTGCCCTTTGCATCCTAGTGCCACGTGTTCTCTAGCTGCAGTCAGTGGGAGCCCTGCATAAGGGTAGGAGGGGGGCAGAGTTGAGCTCACTGTGAGTTTGATCTTGTTAGGGTGATGAGCACCCTCACCTTGTGGGTCATAGCATTTTGGGAGCTCCTCTTGACAGCTGCGAAGGAAAGGGAATGGTAGAAATGCTGACTATCACCTTCAGATGTACCTATTTATAGGACTGCCCATGTTGCTCGTCTGGTACTGTAGATAGTAAATGGTTTGGATTTCCTGCAGACTCTTTTCATGCTATCTGCAGTTTTAAAAATGTGCTGCTTACATTGCAGAGCATTTTTAAAGGGTAAATAACTACAAGTTTTCTAGGGGTCATGTCTTTAGATCTCCCCCCTTCCTCACCCTCTCCCCCTTCAGGAGGGGTGTGTATGTATATATACATTTTTTAATTTAAAAACCTTTCTTGTTTCTTGCATACTCTCCACCATTTGTATGTGAGAGCATGTGTGTTTTGTTTCTAATTCCTCTCTCTGTGAACAGGATAAGAGAATGGACTATGAGGAGGGAAGCTATGCATCCTCAGCAGTATGTGATGTGTTGGACTTCACCTGTTATGAGGACTTAATGGGTAAAACCTCACCCATGGAGTTGTCAGTGATACCTAATGCTGATGAACAGCAGCAGGAGGTGGGGGTGTGTTTGTAATAATTTTTTTTCTAATGATGCCTATGCATTTAAGTAGCAACAACTCAATAACAAGTTTATCTCTGTATTTGAACTCCCTCCCTTTGTCCAAGTCTGTTTCCTTTTCCCTTTATTTAGAAACAGATCAAGTCCTGCAGCAATTTAACATTTTTAACCGGTACTTACAACATTTGTCTTAAGCCTTTGAAGAACTAAAGGATTGCAGTGTAGTGCAGAAGTACACGTGAAAGTTTGCACAACACCCATCTGGAGTATGCCCAGTTCTAAGTATCTCACTCTTACTATGAGTCCCAAACTGTTGTACACTCTTGCACTTGATCTGCAAGCCTTTTAACTTAGCAATATAACTATTGCATTATGCCAAGATCTGGCCTTGGAGTTTGTTTCTACTGGTCGTGCTATCCTACAGCAGCAGGGCTACTGCTTCAGTGCCTTTTGGTCAGTACTCTATCCGTTCTGCCTTTTTGGCAGAGTGATGATGAAAGGAGTAGTCTGAAGAGTTGTGGTAATGAAAGGTGCTAAATAGACAGGTTAGCAGTTGGGGAAACTCTAGTGTACCTCTTCTGTTCACCTAGCTGGGTGAGAAGGGAAGGCTCGTAGGGATCTCTGTCTAATACAGAACAGTGGGGAGACCCAGTTGGGTTTTTTTTTCTTTCCTTTTAGTAGCTAGGAGGGGAAATAGCAGCAGCTAGGGAACATCCTGGATTTCCCAGCAGCCAAGAAGGCTTCCTCCATGACTGTTTCTGAAGGGATGATAAAGGGTTTGTGGCTTGGCGATAGGGGCAAGATGTTTTTTGTTTGAGGCCCAGTAGTGTGCCTTGCACTATATAAAACTAGAGTACAAACTTTCCATTTATTATACGAACAACACAACTTAGATACAATGTAAAGAGTGACCAGAAGGTGGAAGCAGTGCAGTTTTTTGTGTAAAATAAATATATAATGGACTGTTGATGGATGAACCTTGGGCTGGCTGCGTGAAATAAACTTTTAAAGAATTTGAATGAAATGGGGTGGGTAGTTTTTAGCACAGTAGGTGTTCTAGGCATAAGGGACAGTTTGGAGAAGACCTGAAGATGAATGGAAGGATATTGGTACCAAAGTCACAGTAATGTGGGTGGCATGAGATGGAATGGTGGGGTGTGGGAAAAACATCAGAGATGTAAGCAGGTAAAAACAAAAACTCTGGAATCCTGAATCTTTGGCCTATAGATGTAACTATATATATTTTTCAAATGAGCAGATGTATCAACCTTTGAAAGTCTACTTGAGAGTCAGACCCTTCTCTAAAGCAGAGCTTGAAAGCAATGAATCTCAGGTTAGTTGTTGTCCATTAATGACTAATTTTTGTCCTCCATGGAAAACATTTGTGTTTCATCTCAAGAATTCTAAAATAGAAAAAGCTTCTGTAAGTTTTCAGTTTCTAAATTCTGTAACCTAGATGTCACTTCTGAGGCATTCTAAACTTTAATGGTGAGGAGAAGTGCTAATTCTATCTCCTAGAAATATGTTACTTATCAGCAGTCTTTACTGTCTCACTGATTCCTACAGTACAGTTTTGGTAAATGTGGAAAGCCAAACCAGAACAAGATCAGCATATTAAATTTTGTCCAATAAACTGTTCTGAATGTGGCTACTGTATGAAGTCTGACCCTTAATCCCTGAGTTTTTTCAGTTAAAGTAAAATATGTGACAGGTAACTTAAAGATTGAACACAGATAAAATAAATATCTGCTGTGCACTGGTAAAACTTGTCCAGGCAATAGGAAAACAATAGATGGTAATATTCCATGGATTGTGTGTCGTGCAAGGTAATTACTTCTGCTACATCAGTCACAGTCATGTGCTCTTGCCACTTGAACTGGGTGAAATTCTCCATACAAATATTTTGTTTGCCAAAAAATGCAGTTTTGGGTTGACTGAAAATATTTTGACAAACTTGTCAAATAATTTTGGACCCCCAAAAAGATGTTCTGGTCTAGATGCATGTGGTTACTTAGGCCCTCCTCTCCCCCCCCCCCTTTTTTTTTGTACCAGTGGTTAGGGCACTTCGCTGGGAGGTGGGAGATCCATGTTCAAGTTCCTGCTCCAATGAATATTGAATTATTTATACAAAGTGGAACAGCTTCAACAGGAGAGATTAAGAGCCAGACCAAAATAGCCAGTAGCCTTCTGGTTAGGGCCCTCACGGGGGAGATTGATTTCAAGTCCCTGCTCCAGATTAGAGATTTGAATTTGGGACTCCCACATTTTAGCTGCGTGCTGTAACACCTAGGCTACTGGGTATATTAGCACTACCATTTCCTCCTAATCTTTCAAAGTAAGTTAGGATAGGTTAAACAAAACATTCATTCAACCTGAAATGAAATTTTTATTGACTTTCAATTTACCAAGAATTTAAAAAAAAATTGCTTTCAATTTGAGTTGAACCTAGTCTTTCAGAACTACCAGTTAATAGAAAAATAAAGAATCTGCCCAGCTCTAACTACCACAGTTATCAAATGGATTATGTTATGGTCTGATAATACTTAAGAGGCAGAAGTTTAAATCATGTAAACTCTACAAGTTTCCTTTCCTAGGTTATAAATAACACCATACATCATTCAAACTGAAACTCTTCAAATCCAGGTTATGCTCTGTTTAGGCAGTTCATAGTTTACATTTTGTCCAGAAACAAAATATGGAGAAAACTAGTCAGTTTCTAATCCATCTTGTTTACAGGTTCTCTTGCATGAGCTTGAAGAGCTTGGGTTGCAAACTCTACAGGTGTTTGGAGTGTGTGTTGTGAATAGGCAGGAGCGGCGCCACGGTTTTTGCCGCCCTAGGCGGCAGCGCTCCTCCTCTGAGCATTAGGCAGCGGGGGTCCTTCTGCTCCGCATCTTTGGGGCACTTTGGCGGCGGGTCCTGGAGCGAGTGAAGGACCTGCCGAAGACCCGGAGCAGAAGGACCCCCCCGCCGCTGAATTTCCGCCGAGGGTGGCAAAATGCCACCCCCCAAATCCTGCCGCCCTAGGCAACTGCCTAGGGTCACCTAGTGGAAGTGCCGGCCCTGCAAATAGGAGTGGGTGGAGGGGATCCTGGCAACATTTTTAATGGTCTTGGGTATTTAAAAGCTTACCTTTTACAAAGCCCACGTTTTGGTTCAGATCTTATATTATTGTCCCTTTAAAGTTGTAATGTACCTCTTAAATATTTTAAAACCTATTTTTTTACAATATTAAGCTCTGGTAGACAAAGGTGTGTAGTTCTGGAAAGCTCTTTTAGAAAGAAAAAACTTCTGTCTTTGCTTTAGGACTGTGTAATTATCGAAAATCCAGAAACAGTAACTCTACAGGCACCCAAAGAATCCTTTACAATGAAAAACAGTGAAAAGGGGATTGGACAGTCTGTACACCAGTTCACCTTCACTAAGGTAGGCTAACTTTCATGCCATGATCTTTACTAGGAAAGCAATTTTACCCTATAGGAAACCAAAGTTGTGGCTTGTTTTTCCATTTTTAGTTATAGTGAAAGTGTTTCCGTTTGTATAATTTGTTAACTATGACCTTTCAAATATGAATTACTTGTGGCATCTTCTCAACTGCCTTTGAAACAAAACACAATGTATAGGATTCATATTCATTGTTAATTGATCAGGAAGGCTATATTTTTCATGCAAATACTTCTCTTGTCTAATTAGGAAATTGATGCAGTAATCCTATTGCTTTCTTTGATTAAATGGTGTTTACAAAAACTTCTTACAGGCAATTTTATATGAAACAACATAGCACAAGGAAATAGTGTGACCACATACATTTTTGTGGTTTCACTATCCTTCTAGATCGTAATTGGATGTATAGGTATTGTAAGAATGTGTTACTTAAAACTGGCATCTAGAAAGGTATATGCTCCATTCGAGAGTATGGAAGCTTTATGGCTTATCCCTTTCAAACCTGAAGCCTAGCTTTTCTTTATTTGACACATGAATGCAAAATCCAGTAAGGACTACAGGAGCTTCTGTTCTCCCAGTATCAAGAGAAAGTGGTTTGCATAACTTGTTAAATAGCTTCATATTTAAGACTTGGTCTTTCTCTGAGTAAATTTTGAATTGTAGATTCACATTTCCATATGGCTCCCTCCTATTCTTCTATACTTGTATTGGTCTTCTTCCAGGATACTTGGCATGTGATGAGGAGCTCAGGCTATTCTTGGTTCTTGCCAGGTGAATGGTGGTCAGAAATAAATGCAGGCTTGCATTTATCTCAGTAGCTGGAATTAAACATGCATGACCTGGAGCTAAACAGAAACTTGTGATCAGTTATAGGGGATCCAGACAATGAAGCTGGTATTGTTAGTTCAACTTTCTCTGTACAGCTAATTTACCTTATTACTCAACTGTGAATGGTAAAAACAAAAGTTCTTTAGACCATTTAGTAATCCATGTTTCAGCTGTTCCAGATGTCATTTGAAAACTCTTGTTCTTTTTTTTTGGTTAGGTCTTTGGTCCAGAAACTACTCAAAGTGACTTTTTTGAAGGCACAATGAAAGAGATAGTAAAAGCTTACATTGATGGAGCAAATGGACTGGTGTTTAGCTATGGGGTTACTAATGCAGGCAAAACATTCACTATTCAAGGTAACAAAAGCAAATGTTACAACTTTCATAAAATCAAATTAACACTTTTTTAGTGAGACTAGCTATGTATGATACACTTACTTTTCTTCACAGGTTCTCCAAAAGATGGTGGTATTTTGCCTCGTTCTCTTGATATGATCTTTCACCACATAAGAGGAAGACAATATCTGAAGATGAACTTTAAACCATACTTAAGCAATGATGTAAAGAAGCTAGATGTGACACAGGTTAAACAAGAGGAAATTATAAAAGCTGCTGTTCTTGCTTCTCTGAAAGAGGTCAGTAACCAAATACTTCCTTGTTACCTAAGCTCTAACATCCCCTTAATTAAAAAGCTGCTTAGTACTTTCTTACAAGGCTCTGCTGCTGTAGTGAATTCCATTTCCAGATTTGTGCAGGCTCTGTAGTGTCAATTAAGATATGAAGATTTTAAAGAATAAGAGCAGCAGGTCATACATGCAGCATAGGTTAAACTTTTTAATGAGAACTTAGTTTCCACAAAGTCCCCTACAGACAGGGGAAACAGAAGTGATAAATATTCAAACATTTGTTTGAAACTTGCTAATGTTATGCTGTTGAGGGTCATCTCCAGTTTATTGTGTAATTGTTCCCAAGATAACATCAATAGAACCCTGATCTCCTTCATCTTAGAGGAGTGTCTAGCTGTAACATCCCTTGAACAAAAAGTAGTGTACAGATTTGGTCTCTGCTCTCAAAATGTATGTGAAGTTGAAATCAGGCTACTAAAATGATTCAGTTCCAGCATGACTAAGGTTTTATGTAAAGAATAGAAATGTTTTCTGGTTTTAAAAAAAATAAATAAAATCAAAAGTACCCAAGTCCCAATGAAATTTCAGTGCAGAGTCGAAGCTCCCAAGTTGGTACATTTCAGAGCTTTCACCCCAAGCTTCTTTTTGATATATGTTGATAATACTATCAGTCTGATAAACCCAAAATGGGCACTCGCTCTTCCATTTTAAAAATCTATTATGTTCAGCCCAATGTCTTTTTTGTGCCAAAATATACCTGGATGACTATGAGATTAGTGAGGTGGTTTAGTGGGTTATCTTCCCTCCCAACTGTCCTTTCCATTGTCTCCAATAGCCATGACTGCTTTTGAAGCAGTCCAGTTAACTATCAGAGACCTATTCCTCAACAAATGAGAACAGAAATTATTCTAGCAGCTCATTCAAACCTTGCAAATCCAAGCTTGATGGCTCAATCTTGTTTAATAAAATGTTAAATATGGATCAGAGAACATCAAATGAAAAGTGAAAGACGTAGGAGAAAAGGTCAGTGAAAGACAGGTGTCAAAGTAGTACTAAATCATTAGTGGGAGTCTTGTACTACTGAAAATAGAGGTAATCAAAACTTTTTCCAGGTGGGATTAGTAGACAAATTTTTATTCCTGAGGGCATTCTGGATTAAAAAAAAAAAAATTCTGCACACAATATTTTAACGTTCTGCAAACATGTATTTGTCAAATACATGTGAAGGCTCCAGCATGGCACTGGGGAGCACAGGCCACCAGCTGCACAGGGATGGGAGATAACAGTGCAGCTTTCCCCCTTTCCCACCGGGACATGGACTCAGCAGTGAGGCTGCACCCAATTCTGTCACAATGCAAGGACTAGGCCTGCCCTAGAAACACTCCAGGGCCTTCCCTCTCCATGCCAGGTGCACCAGGTATGGGCAGGCAGGCTCAGCAAGGCAGGATCCAAGTGTGGAGGGGCTTAGTGTGTGGGTGGTGGTGGGGAATCCCAGGTGTGGGGTAAGAGTTCTGGCAGGACAATCTGTATGTGGGCGACTCAGTGGGGGATCCGGGTGCGGAGGGAATCTGGATGCACCAGGGGCTTGTTGTGAGTTTTTGGGTGCAGTGGTAATGGGACTCTACAGGGGGGGTCCAGGTGAAGGCAGTTGGGGCTCAGCGGAGGGGGTTGTCCAGGTGCTGGGGGGAATGGGTTTCAGTTGGGTGAGGATCCAGGTGCAACTGTTTGGGGCTCGGTGGGGTGGGGATCTGGGTGCGGGTGGCTCATCGAGGTGGTCCAGGTGGAGGAGGAAAAATACTGCTGGGGAAGGTTGCATGACTGCTGTTGTGACTTCCCTTTGCTTCCCTGTCAGTCATTTTTCTGTGGGGGAACATAAATTCTGCACATGTGCAGTGGTGGAGAATTACACCAGGAGTAAAAAAATTAAGTACTTAACCATTCCTTTTCTAGAGATTGTGATTTGAAAGGCTTTTGTTTGTTCCTTAAACTTGACCAGCCTCCTGTACCTTATTCTGAAGAGAGAGTCTATACTGCCCAAACTTTCCATCAGTTAAACTGTCTGCTTCATTTATCTCTGCTTGAATGGCTGTAGTGATTTGGATGCTATGGGATTATGAACATCGGTCTTCCTTTTTATGGAAAAGGAAGGGTAAGAGCTTAATTGTGTATTAGCAGATACGCTCAACTGTAGAACAGAACTATTGACCCAGATTCAACTACCATCTCTATGCTGACAGTTCACTGATCTTCTTCTTCCGCTCTGCACCAGACCAGTCCAAACTAAAATGTCAGCATATCCGATATCTTCTGATGAACACCGAGCCCTCAGCTGAAGCACAGAACAGCTAAAACAGCGTTCTTAATCTTTTCCCCAAGTTTTCCCTCCCTCCCCCAGCTCTTTTTGTTAGTCACTGTGGACAACACCCCCATCCTACCTGTCACTCAGTCTTGTAATCTGGGTATCCTCTATGATTCAGACATCTACCCAGCTAAAACTGTTGTCCAGGCTGTCCTCTCACATCTTAATTACAGCAACATCCTTTCCTCTGGCCTTGAGTAGGGCAAAATTGCATTTGACCTATTTGTTCAGAATGCTGCTGCAAAGATCATTCTCCCAGTTTATTGCATCAATCGTTTCCTCTGTGTATTGTCAAATGTAAGTTGCTGTCTTCACTTTCAAGGCCCTTCGTGGACTATCCCCCACCGTGTCTATCAGTCATTCGCTATCAAGAGGTTGACCTGTGCCTCTGATTGCCCACCTGTTAAATTTTCAATCATGGCTGGCCTGGGCCAAAGAAGCACCTTTGTGCTTTCTCCAATGCTGATCCTCATGGTTGGGAGGAGCTCCTCGTAAACATCTGCAAAACTACACTATCCTACAAACCCCTCTTTAAATCTCTTCTTTGCCATGATGCACGCAAAAAATTAACTGCAGTTAGGCCACTGGTACCACTTCCTGTCAGACAAGAAGTATTGTCTTACTGCTTCCTTGTGCTCTTCTTCCCCCCCCTCCCACCCCTCCCATAGGCGCTGACACTCCTGGAGCACCCACAAAGGAAAAAAAATGATGGGTGCTAAGCACCCACCAGCAGCCAGCTCCCTCCTTTCCCCAGCACCTCCCCCTGCCGGCAGCCCCTCAAATCAGCACCTTTCCTTCCCTCCCAGCAACTCCTGCCCACTGTGGATCAACTGTTCCATGGTGTGCGGGAGATGCTGGGGGGAAGGGAGACTGAAGGGGAGAAGTGGGGGGGTGCTCTTGGAGGAGGGGATGGAATGGGGTGGGGAGAGATGGGAGCTTGGGAGAAGGGGCAGAGGCAGGTGGAGCAGGGGTGGAGGTTTTGGGGAAGGGGTGGAGTGGGGGTGGGGCCTGGGGCAGAGCTGGGGTGGAATCGAGCGCCCCCTCTGCACATTAGAAAGCTAGTGCCTCTGGCTCCCCCATCTATCTGTGGTCTCTTGTCTTATACGTAGCCCCTTCCCCAAAGATCGATCTATCATCTAGCTATGTATCATCTATCTAATCTTGTATTTATACTGCTGCTATCACAGTGGAGTCCTAGTTGATGACTAGGATTCCTAGGCACTATGGTAATCTAAACAATGACTCCACTCTGAATTCTTGTCATAAGGCTTTCAAACAATCTGGTGTTAGCAAAACTGAAACTTACAAAAGAATTAAGAAGGAAAACAAGCTATTATAGTGTTACAATGCCAAAGCTGCCATAACGCATTCAAGAGAGCTCATAAATGAACTCACTACAGGTCTTGATGAGGATGTCTTTTATGAATAGCAGATAAATGGTAACCTGACAACTTGTCTATCTTATATTTTAGTGCATACAGCAAAACCTTTTGAACGTCTCTCTGAATTGCGAAGGCTTCATTCCTTCTGTTACTATGGAGTTTTAGTGGTGTCCTATGGGAAGGTTGCTCTTCATGATGATATTATTATTATTATGCAAACACGTATGTGATGGGCAGAGGAAGAGATGCTAGAATATACTACTTTGGAAAAATCTTCAAGCTGTGGGACTTGGATGACACCAGGGCCAGCTTTTTGTTTTTTGAAGCCAAATTCTGGATATAGCCAGATAAAATATGGGGTAATTTTGAATCTACAATTGACAAACCCCTTTTATATTGATCAGTGGTTTTCAAACTTCTTTTCAGGTGACCCAGCTGAAGAAAATTGTTGATGCCCGTGACCCAATGGAGCTGGGGATGAGGACTCAGGGCTGTGGGAGAGACTCAGGGCTGGGGTAGGGCTCTGGGGTAGGGCTGGGGATGAGGGGTTTGGGGTGCAGGAAGGGGCTCTGGGTTTGGGAGGGCTCATGGCTGGGGCAGAGGATTGGGGTGCAGGGTTGGGACATGGGCTTACCTTGGGTGGCTCCCAGTCAGAGGTGCAGCGGGGGTGCTAAGGCAGGCTTCCTGCCTGTCCCAGCACTGCAGACCACACTGTGCCACAGAAGCGGCCAGTAGCAGGTCTGGCACCTAGATGGAGGTGCGCAAGCAACTCCGCATGGCTGTTGCCTGCAGGCACCACCCCCTTCCCTCCCCTTCTCCCCCCAGCTCTCATTGGCCAGTTTCTTGCCAGTGGGAGTGTGGAGCCGGTGCTTGGGATGGGAGCAGTGCGTGGCGCACCATGCTGCTCCCCGATTCCCCCCCCCCCCCTCAGTCTAGTTGCTGGACCTGCTGCTGGTCGCTTCTGGGGTGTAGTGTTATCGAATAGGTAGGGACTAGTCTGCCTTAGCCGGGCAGCATTGCTGACAGGACTTTTAACAACGCGGTCGCCCGTGCTGACCAGAGCTGCCGCATCCCAGTACCTTACATTCTGCGACCCAGTACTGGGTCGTGACCTGTAGTTTGAAAACCACTGATTTTGATCAAGTTCTGGTAACATCTCAAATCTGTAATATCGCTATGTTCAAAGCAGGTATATTCCAGGCACTTGTCCTGTTCATTGAGTTAAAGGCCAGAAGGGACCACTAGATTATCATTCTAGTCTATTATTGGTGAAGCTTTTTTCTGAACTCCTTGAAAACTCCTTGTAGTTCAGTCATAGGTTGACATGTATATCTGAATGGCCCCGTACTATCCCATCTCTAACTACTTTATTATGAAGAGTATTGCTTCTCTGTGTCTACAGTCTTGTACTTAAAAAACCTACCTGAAAGGAATTCTTGTAACCGCACCATTTTTTTTTAAACACTTGGACATGTTTACTGTTTTCAAGTAAATTTTCACTTTGCTTACTGGTTTACTATTGAAAGTTTACTGTTTACATTTTGTTAGATGAAACACCTCTGACTTCCCAATAGTGACAAATTATACTCTTCGTGTGAGAAATCAGAATCTGAAGTTCTGTTCTGTTATTTACTCTTGAACATGTAGAGGAAGCTTTCATATTTTAACAGCAATTAGTCTACATATACTTACCTGTCTGTTTCCTATCTATGTGAAATATTAACTGAAGAATGATAACTGCAGCAGGGTCAAAATAGAGGAAGGATGAAATATACTTGTGGGAGGAGAAGGAGATGCCTGGAGCTCCATTCACGATCAAGTTATTGGCATGGGGGAGCAGGTGGGGACAATATTTAAGAAAAGAGGCTGTGGCAATCTGATGCTAGTCTCATTACTATTGCTGCTGTTGCAAATGTAAAACTTCCACTAAAAATAGTGGCTGCTAGCAGGGGGCCAAGAATTAATTACTGTGAATATAAATTTTTAGCTTAACAAGAGTTCTTCTCTGATTTTTGCTTCATGGCTACAGTTTTCTTAGTTGCAAAAACTACAGTTATGATCTTTCTGAATTGTTTTTGTGGCTTGTAATTAAATAATCTCTTTCAAAAACTAGTATTGATGAAGACAAGCCCAGCATAACATCATCATTGCACTGTTTCTTCAACTTATAGTTCAGTGGTTTGAGCATTGGCCCGCTAAACCCAGGGTTGTGAGTTCAATCCTTGAGGAGGCCACTTAGGGATCTGGGGCAAAAATTGGTCCTGCTAGTGAAGGCAGGGGGCTGGACTCGATGACCTTTTGAGGTCCCTTCCAGTTCTAGGAGTTTGGTATATCTCCAATTATTACCTTTATTATCTTTTAATTGGCTATAACAACTTAATTTTATTTTCTCAAGGACACAGAAGATACTTTGAAATCTACAATTCAGAGTGAGTCATTATGTATCTTGGAATCTGTATCTTCTAGCAGCTGTACTTCAGCAAGTCTGCCTTCTCACCCACTAGGTAAAGTACACTTGAATTCATGTGGTGAAAATGAAGGTGTCTGCTGGAATTATTTTAAGAATGGAGGGGAGTGGAAGCAGAGAATCTTGTAATTGGCAGCCAGTAGAAAATTTTCTTTGGAAAGTCTAAGCTTTGAAGATTTAACTCACTTTCAAAGTGTGAAATGTAGGAGAGAGATAAGAAATTTAAAATCCTCTTGGATATCTTTGCCACATTTAAGTAGTGGCTTAGTTTGCTAGGCAAAAAAGGGTTTGGTCAGAACTTGTGGCTAGAAACATCAAATTGGTGGCTGGCATAAGAGGAGAAAATAAGAAAACCAGGAAGTATTTGCGAAAAAATTGAGAGAAGTAACAAAGATAATTTTTGTGTACAAAATTATGTATAATAGGCACTTCCTGCCATTTGAATTTCAGAGGCTGATGAACAGTTTCAGACTTGCCGATAAGGTGCTTGAATAAATTTTTGTATCTTTTTTTTTTTAATGGTTAACAGTGGAGGACTCTGTTTTACTTGACGCCAGTGGGACTAAGCATCAGAGAACGCAGTCTTCAGTGTGGGTTTCCTT
The DNA here is from genome assembly GCF_016161935.1 of Mauremys reevesii. Lineage (NCBI taxonomy): Eukaryota > Metazoa > Chordata > Testudines > Geoemydidae > Mauremys > Mauremys reevesii. Next base: position 221,421,476 of record NC_052624.1, on the reverse strand, counting down.
CTGTGAAATTTATAATGAGTATGTATATGACCTTATGGATGTATTGGCTATATCAAAATATCAAAAACGCAAAGTTCTAAAAATCTGTGAAGATCAAGGGGGAAACTCTTATATAAAAGGTAACAACATTACTTTTGTGACATTGGCTGTCCTGTACAAATATTAATGACTTGATATATTTGTAAACAAGTCTCTTTCTGCAGACTTAAAGTGGATCAACGTTCAGAGCACTGAAGAGGCTTGCAAAATACTAAAAATAGGAAACAAGAACCGAAGCTTGGCTTGCACTAGAATGAACCAGCACTCAAGTAGAAGGTTTGCTGCCTGTAACTATAGATATGTCCTTGTTTGGAAAAAAATTAAATTGAACACTACTTAAATTAATGCAGAACAAAGCGATCTGCTTTCTTAGCAGAACTTCAGGCGTGGAACAGTTACACTGGTGCTCCAGAGAATACACTAACTTCAGTTAATTTCTGAGTGTAATTCATGACCTGTACACACCAAAACGAATTCCTTCAGGAATTGTAATTGACTGTTGGAGTGCCTTTCTGCCAAACTACTTAGCAGAGATTAACTGTGGTGCTCAGACTGTGCAGGAGAAATTGGGAGCAGAACATTCTTAACTCTGAAATTTTGCTTCCCTCTTTGGTCTGAGAGCCAGAGTATAAATGTCAGAGCACTAATGGCTGGTTATTTCAGAGGTATTTAGTTGATTTAGGATTTTCTTGTGATATTAAAATGTTAATGCACCAGGAAAACCTTACAGGATATTGGGTAAACTGAACAATAACTAAATGATGCATATGCTAGAAACCAGGATGAATTATCAGACTGACAGATTCCTCCTCTCCTTCTACTCCCTCTATTTTCAGGGAGTTGTTATTCGAAACACAGGGGAAGGTCTAGTTCCTGTTTTGAAGTTCTTGCATTCAGGGATCCAAAAATGAATCTATCATGGATCAGTAGATTTCTTTATGCCACTTAAGCCAAACAGCCTGTGTGAATCATGAAAACCATTTTTTCCCATCTGGAGCATCTAATTAAAATTCCACCCTTAACTCCCACACTTCAAGTAACCTCTATTTATCTATCTCTTTGGGTTTTTTTAATGGTATTATCAAATACTGTATCAACTTTTATTGGCTGTTCAAATTAATGCATTACAAATATTCTCCTTAAGTGTCAGACAAAATAAAAAAATTCTTGTACATATTAGCCCCACTCAACTTGTTGTGTTGTTTAAAAAGCACAGTAAAGTTGAACATAATTCTGGTTGGAAGTCAGATTGTTGATAACGAAAACTTGTTTGTTTCCCTTCTAGTCACAGCATATTTTCTATCAGACTACTAAGACTAAGTGATGAGGCTGAGCCTCGTATTCTTGGAGTTTCAGAGTAAGTGTCTTACTTCTCAGTTCTTCAGTAAAATTAATTATTATGGGGAAGCTAGTGGCGAAACCTATGTCTAAGTTGCCTAACACTCTGAATTATAAGTTGTTCTCTGACCTTTGATTATTTCAGAGCCATGTTTGCAGCAGACCTTTTAAAACTTGGTAAGGGGAGAGTGTCTTGAGGCCAGAAATCTGCCTTTATTGGTCCCACTGAATTCCATTAAGATATGGTTGAGAGAAACTTATGAAAATTGCCACTTTCCATCTGTAGCTTGCATTCCTCAAGGAAACTTTTGGTAGCCTATTGAAATAACTGAACACGAATATTCTAATCTAAGAGTGTTCCCAAGCCATCCCCAATGCAACAATGGAATGTACTGCTCAGGGAACCCCAGGTAGCAATAGCCTCTCTGGGAGTGGGGAGAGCAAGACAGTCTTCCCCTGACAACCCCTTCCTTGGGGGCACCATGTGAGGAAGGTGCTCCCTATCTTCTGTGGGGGGTGCTAGGCTTGGCTGTGTTCTCCCCCCCCCCCCCCAACTCATACATGACCCCATCAAGCCTCCCCTAATGGTAACTGCCTTTTTGCTGCTGTCATAATATAGTGAGTCTCACACCTCAAGTGTACTACATTGCAGAAGGTTCAGAATCCAGACTCTACCAATGATGCATGATCTCAGGCAGATGAGTGTTATCTTGTTTTTACTGCTTTATGTATTTACTTTTAAACAGCGTAGGAAACTACATTGTTAAAAGAATGCTTAGGTGGCAGAGTCAAGCTCTTGGAAGCTGGGGAATGTCAGGTTGCCTCGGCAACCTTAATTCAGCCTGTTTGTGATCATTATGTATTATACACATACTAAGTTTTTTTCCCCCAGGACTCCTCCTTCCTGCAGTGCACAGAATGGACAGTGCTCAGGGATTGAATCAGGGTTGTGTAGTGAAAGAAGATGTCTATAGGATCCCTTCCCCCTCCTTCCTCTAGAAGTTGGTAGGAGTGAAAAGAACAAAATAGAGAACTTCAGGAAGATGAAACGATGGTGATTTAAGACAGGTGAATGCCAAACAGGAGAGCCCTGTTATCCCTGCTTCTGCCGTAGCTCACGTGTTACTGAGGAAGTCTTTTAAGACACAATTTTGGCAAGTGCCACTAATCATGTTCCTCTTTTTCTGGGTGCCTCTTTTGAGCCATCTGGGGCCTGAATAGGCAGAAGTGCTGAGCACTCACACCTTCAACTGAAGTTAACAGGAGCTGTGGGTGCCCAGGCAGTAAGGCAGCGTGATCTGGAGGCATGAATATAGAGTTGAATCATGATCGGATTTCAAATCATGGCTCTGCCAGTGAGTCAGTTTCTTATTTTCCTAAGTGGGGAAGATAACAAATTCATCTCCACTGAGATAAGCGCACTAACATTTGTGAGGCACTCTGATATTGTGCCTGCCCTATGAGGTGATATTTGCCTGCCCACTTTGGTTAGTCTACAGTAAATAAGGTAAGATGATTAACTGAATGATATTGAACAACTGCCTCAGTCCCTGAGCAGTACCAGTCTTGTGTATTGAATGATGTAGGATCTTGTGGAAATGGTATGTGATCATGTAATTAAACATATATATATGCAAAGGGCTAAAATCTGCATAGGCGTAGGTTGCATGGACAATCTACATTTAAACACATCAGAACTTTTTGAATACTTGACTTTGCAACCTAAATGTCTTCATAATGCGTTTTTTAATTTTTTTTTTATGTAGTTATTTATCCCCGCACAAATATTTCTCTAAGTATTCTGGTGGGCCATGTGGGGGCAATCCAGTGGCTTAATTCAAACTTTGATGACAGAAGTTGCATTATGTGCTAAGTGTTTACACTTGGCTGTATAAGTCAACCTGTGGGGAACTCCTGTCCTCTGCCCAGCTGTTGGAAGCTGCAGAAAGAAACAAACTACTCTGCATCCAAAAGTATCAATCTGTATTGTATTACTAATGCTCTGCATTAGTATCTTCAGTACTGTGAGAACTGCAAGGAGTTGACTAGGATCAAAGTACTTTCCCCTAGAGGAGAAACACACTATGGAAAGTGCTTCAGCAATTCAGTTGGTAGCATTCATTTGGGTTCAGGTGGTTGTGGAATAGTCCCACACCAAGATTTGGGTTCCTATGAATGCTGGCTCTAAAGAATTAGAGGAGTGTTATATTGTTCTCGGAATGCACTAGTTCCCATTAGTTACTTTTTAAATAAGGGCTAGGATATTGTCTTAACTAACTCTCCATGGAATATGGAAATACTAATGGCAGTATTTAAGCTATTGCAGTGTGTTTAACTATAGCTGTCTTATGAGTAAGATTGTATTTTAGTCATGGGTATTTTTAGTAAAAGTCATGGGCAGTAAACGAAAATTCACAGCCTGTGACCTGTCCGTGAGTTGTACTATATACTCTTGACTAAATCTTGAGTGTGAGGGCAGCCTGGGGGAGCATGCCCTGGGTGGGGTGTGGTCTGGGACCTCTGCTGGTGGGGGTTGGTGGGGTTGACAGGCTTCCTATGTGGCTCCTTGGAAGCGGTGACATCCCCCGCCCCCCCCAGGCTCCCTCAGTTCCTAGCTCCATGCGCTGACCCCGCCCCAACTATGGCCAATGGGAGCTGCAGGGATGATACCTGCAGGCGGAGGCAGTGTGCAGAGCTAGGAGCTGAGGGAGGGACATGTCGCCACTTCTAGGGAGCCTTCCAAGGTAAGCGTTTCCCAGAGTCTGCACCCCTTTTCCCAGGCCCCAACCCTCAGCCCTGAGCTCCCTCCCACACACACCCAAACTCAGGCTGCTGCGGGGGAGGGGGGGCAGTGGCCCGAGACTGCCCCAGCAGTGGCTGGTGCGGTTGGCCTAGGGGTTGCCCGAGCTCCTCAGGCGGCCCCCAGGTGAGCTGCATTGGCTGCTGCAGAAGTGAGAGATCTCAGAAAGTCACGGATTTCGGGACCTCCATGACAAACTCACAGCCTTAATTATGAGTATCTGATGTCCTACTCTGGACTTCGTATTGAAAGGAAGGCTTTGTACAAAACCATGTTTCTTACCTTCTGTTTGCAAAAGCCACTGAAGAATCAAACATTAGAAAGAAGGTACTCTGTAGTCCACACCTCAAATGTGTGTCCAAAAATGTTAAGAGTTAGTGATTCTTATCGCACCAATGTATCTGAAAGTAAAGAATATTAAAAAATTGTATTTAACTTGTATAATATTTATATTGCTGATTAATTCTTTCATTTAGAATGTCTCTCTGTGACTTGGCTGGGTCTGAACGGTGCAATAAGACACAAACTTTTGGAGACAGACTAAAAGAAGCCGGGAATATTAATAATTCTCTTTTTATTCTTGGGAAATGCATTGCCGCACTGAAGCAGAAGCAGAATCCTAAGTAAGTGAGAAGACTTAAAACAATAACTTGAGTTTTAGTTCACCTAAAAGACTAATCATGCAGTGCATCGCTTTGGGTAGTGGTTCTGCAAACTTGCACAGTGGTTCACTTAACATGTACATTTAGTAATATGTTTGTTGCAAACATCACTATAACACAATAGTTTTTCCACAGGAAAAGTAGAAGAATTAAATTTGTATGTGGGAGTATGGTAGAAGAGACATGAAACTGCAAAACCAGTGACTTTTTTTTATACTGCGAGCAACCAGTATCAGATTTTTCTCAATCTGTGCAAGTAGACTCACTTGAGAAGTCAGAAATAGACTGTACTCAACATGAGATTTCTTCAAGTATCTCCTTTTTGTGAGTGTATGAACTTGTCCAAAAATACAGGTTTGTTGTCCGTATTTTTTTCTTGACTTTTTAAAATACCTTCTATAGATCTTTTCTTGGACAGCATTTGGGAATATGCTCAGCTTTGTTGGATAGGGACATTACATTCAAACTTGAGTGTTCTTATGGAAAAGCGCATATGTTTCCTCAAAGAGTGGATCTAGAAAAGCTATGGATATATTACAGCTCACTCCGTTTCCTTAATGGAAATTGTACAATTTTCTCTTTAAGTGTGAAACACAGCTATATTCCATTCAGAGAGAGTAAACTCACCCGCCTGTTTCAACCATTCTTCTGTGGTAAAGGCAAAGCTTGTATGATTGTCAACGTTAATCAGTGTGCCTCCACTCACAGTGAGACATTACACATAATGAAATTTTCTGCTACAGCCAAACAGGTAAGTAGAAGTCTACTTCTCCTTGAAGCATTCTTACACTTAACTTATGAATTGTCTAGATTGACTATATATTGACACTCCTGATCATATGGTCTCAATATACTTAGGACTTCTTGATTTGAAGTGCAACTGGCTTGTCTCTTATGGGCTTATAATATACCATACTACTTCCTATATATAAAATGCTGTTGCTTGTTTGCAAAAAGTTTTTAATAGTCTTAACTTTCTTGAAATTGAAAAATGACAATCAGGTATGCAGAATTGCATTCCTATGTTAGTCTGCACTAAACTAAGTACAGTTACCTAGTGTGACCAGACAGAGGGGTGGCTATGTTATGCCCACTGTGTACATGCAAATTAAATTGTAATCTCACATCGTGTGCATGCACAAGTTATGAATGTATAAATGAGTTGCACAAGCTGACCATTTGTCCCAAAGCTTTTTAACAGCAGATTCAAGAGATGAAGTAAGAAGAGGCAGTCTCTAGTATCTTACAACCAATATCCTAAACACGATTTCTAGTGCTCAGATTCCTCTTGTTTAATGTTCATGACCTGGGTTTAACTTTTTTTTTTTTTTTGTTTTCTTACTGGTCTTGCCTTTTGGTCAGTGGGGGTATGGAGTGGTTTGGAGGAAGTGTGCTCAACCCCTGAGGAGAATCCTGTTCAAACAGTCTTTTACTTTCTTTGGGAGTGACTGGCGTGCACGCTCTCTTCTCTGCCCCTCTCTCCTCCCCCCCCCAGGTGGTTGCTAGTTCCTACCCTCCCTGCCTCATCACTTAATGCAGGATTTTGGGTGGTATTTGATCTTACCCTGCTCTACTCCCTTTCCTATTTCTTCCTGACAGCTGCCCCACAGAATCAGTTGCTGGGCTGTTTCTTGCTGTCCACCTCCAGCTGCTCTCGTGAGGGAGCCTTTACTTCATGGAAGGAGGATCTTATTTCTAGTTTGGAGCTGTAAGCCCACTTTTAACTGTAACACTCTATTACACTCTTAAACTGTTAGAGCTCTTAAGTCAGGGCTTTTGACAGTGCTCTCAATGTAGAGCTTTCCCTATTTGAGTTCCCTCGTAGTACCTGCTTCTTCTGTCTCTGAATGGATAGAGCTTGTCTGTAAGAATCCCTGAGCTTCTCTGATCAAAGTCTCATGACTCAATCTTAATCTTGCCCATCAGGGTGGACACCTGAACCTCTCGGTTACATCCCACATGAGGCAATAGCCACCTTAGGGAATTGCTCTTGGTCATTCAGGGCAAATGTGCCAAAAGTTAAAATTTTTGGAAACTTTTTCCAAATCTCTGTTTAGATTAACTAAACATATCGTTTTCCTTATTTTGAGTTGCTCTTGTTTTATTAAATACAAACTGAGGGACAACATAATTGTTTCTCTCTTAAAATACATATACTTTTAACAGATTCTTTGCGAGATGGAAGGTTTGTTAACATAGCTTTGATATTTATACCAGAAGGAAATGTCATTTCCCACACTGTACATATAACTTTAACTATTTTTCAGGTTATTCAGACAATCCACCCCCAAACCTTTGGATATTTTGCTCCAAAACTGGTTGGGAAGGATGGCAAGCCTATAGTACATTTTGATGCCAACATATCTGCTGAAGAGGTTCCTGATGAAGATATCGATACCTCCTCTGAAGAGGAAGTGGACATCACCATCATGACCCATGAGGTACAGTAACTCCTCACTAACGTCCCGGTTAACGTTTTCTCTAATTGATCAGCAGCAAGACCATGCTCGTTTAAAGTTGCGCAATACTCCCTTATGTTTGGTAGCCGCCTGCTTTGTCCACTGCTTACAGAAAGAGGAGCTAATTTGAGTGAGCTGGTGGGGGCTTGGAACCAGGGTGGACTGTCAGCTCCCCACTCCTCTAAGTTCCCTGTGCGGCAGTCGCCCAGCAGGCTATCAATTGCTGGCAGTTGAGCTGTCCCTCCCCCCCACTGCCATGTGCTGCTCCTGGGAGCCTCCTGCTTGCTGTGCAGGGGGGGGCACAGAAGAGGGGGGGTTAGTTACATGTCCCCCTTCACCCTGCTCTTGCCCCCCGCTTGCCCCATCATCTCCATAGAGCAGGGGGGAACTCGATGGCGGGAGCTTGCTGGTAGCAGCTGCTATCTCAACTTGCTGATCTACTTAAAAAGGCAATGTACTTAGAGTGCAGTCAGCATACTTAAAGGGGCAATGCATGTCTGTCTCTCACGCACAGGATGTGTGTCTCTTTCTCTGCCATGTTGTCTCCCCACCCTCCATTTGTGCTGCCTTGTAGACTGTGAGGCTACATTAACAAAAATGTGTTAACCCTTGAGGGCTCAGCTGTTCATCATTTTAGCAATAAGGCATTCCCTGGGAAATATCCCACCCTCTGACTTCACCACCTCAACCAAGCTTCACAATCATCATTGCTGTGTACAGTATTAAATTGTTTAAAACTTACACTCACACACTCTGTCTCTCTCTGAGCAAGATATAACTATTGAAGTAAATATCAGTTTTCCCATTGACTTCTGTGGGAGTGGGCTCAATCATTTTCTTGGGCACATACTGAGGTTTCAACAGAACTGAGCTATTTCAATAGGAAAACCAACATAGGCCCATGAGATGGGGTTTCATGTTCCATAGTGGACGGGTAGAGATGGCTTTTATAAACACCATTGCCTGGTAAATAATCTTTTTATTTGAATTGCATGTTAGACCTTTTAGCTTGGTTTATGAAGTGAAGTATTTTAAATGCAGGAGCTCTTGAAAACAACTGAGAACCTGAAGAAGACGCTAGTTGCAGAAAGGCAGAGTAAACTTCTTCTTGAGGTGCAGATACGTAAAGAGATGGCAGAAGCTATGTTTCAACAACTGTTGGAAACCGAGGAAACCTGGAGGTAAGTGATGAGACCATCAAAACTATATAACATGATGGAATAGAATAGGAACATCTCATGCATACACCATCTAGAGAGGAAGCTAATAATGGCTGGCCAACGCTAAAGCTCTTCTATTTTTCCCAAAAGCAAAAGACTAGAAAATGTCTCAGTGATCAGATTACTGTTGCATGCTTCCCAAAAAACAAACCCAAATAAAACCAAACCAGTGGTAATGCCCTATGCATGCAACACTGAATTTATTCTATGGTTAACCTGAAATTACTGCAGGATATCTCATTCTGACTTTCCCCTACTTGAGAATCTACCAGACCAAGTAAGACTGATGGGTCTAATCACATATGCTCAGTACCTCCTGAGGATGTTCTCCTAGATTGCTGTAGAATACAAATTGCTACATTAGTGGCAGAACACCTTTGTAAGCACAGTTTTGTGTGGCGTTTTGCCAGCTCCACAAACCATTACTGGCTTCTTGGTGGCTAAAATACTGTGACTGCACACAGAATATAGAGCTGGTTCTGAGCAATGGTCGTGGTAACTCCAGAGATTGGTTCAATAATTTGGGAATCTGCAAAGTTGATAGGTATTTCAAATGCAATTGCATGTGACAGACGGTGTGAGCTCTCTGATGTACGAGTGACTGCTTTCAGATAGTTATGAAAAATAGTCTCGCCCTGTTCAGCTCTTCTCAGACCTCCTCTTTCCTGCCAACCATTCACCAATCTTCTCTTTTTGCCATCCCCATGTGTGTGGTGTTATGTCAGTTAGTACAAGCAGTTGGATGGCAAGACAAATCTGTTTAGTTCTCTCATCGTCTCTCTGCTATTCATTTTTCATTCAGCTTCCGCTTCTGTTCCACTAAACTACGGTTGTCTGATATTTAAGAAGAGGCTAGCCGTGATAGACCATGTCCTCTCTGGCAGGTGACTAAACACAGAGAAATCAAGCCTGCACTGAGGTTGTAGGCATCTGCATGCTACTAAAGAAACTTGAAATTACCTGTAGCATTTTTGCATCTTTTCTTGGGATAGTTTCCCATGGTTTTTCCAGGGGAGTTCTAAAAAAATGGCAAAAATCACAATGGGATTGTGTACCTCACCCCTGTATTTATAATTGGTGCCAAGATGAGCCTAATAGGAATGCCACAGAAATGTATTCTACTGTAGTGTAGTAAAAGAGGAGACAATTGGTTAGACAGGTCTTACAGTAGTGTTAATGTGTCAGGTCTGTCACTGCCTATTGATGGAAACTTGCTGGGTTCCCTCATCTTTCCCCCCCCCCCACCCCCACCCCCAAAAGAAAAAGGCTGGGATAGCCAATCTAAGGCTTGGTTTAAACTTAAATTTATCAATGTAGTTATGTTTGGAGTGTGAGGATGGTAGGCTAATCTACACAGTTAAACCAGCAAAACCTTCCTGATGTAGATGCAGTTTATACTGGCATAGAAGTGCTTATACCAGTATAGCTTATGCTGGTTCCTCAAACTGCACTTATGCCAAAATAAGACCTAAATTGCAGATGGGCTCAAGTTTAAAAGTAGATCAAATTCATGGGAGTTCAATCTCAAATGGGTTTGAGCCTAGATATTAAGGAGAGGAGGGATGGCTCAGGATTGGGAACCACAGGTTTGATTGCCTTCTTCTCCACTGGCTTTCTGTGTGACCTTAGGCTTACTGTGCTTCAGTTCTGCAACTGCATAATGGGGGATAATAGTACTTCCCAACCTCTGTGGTGGTGGTGAGCATAAATCCACTTAAGATTGCAGTATTTGAGCGCCTCACCATAATGGGGACCATATAAATCCCTCTGAGTCTTTTTCAGTGTTGCCAGTTGGTGTACTGTGACTGCATCAGCTGAATGATAGATCAAAGCAGTGGCATATAACATGTTTTTAGCTTTCCTGGACTGGCAAATATCAGTTGCCAAACCAAAGTGGTATAGAAAACTAGACCAACCAAACTTGACTGACGTCCAGCATTAAATATGCACATAACACTTGCTGTTGCATATACAGTTGTCCCACAGGCTTGCATTATAGCACCATTGTAAGTAGCTCAGAAAAAGTCCTTGCTAGCATAAATATCTTGACAGTAAAGGAGCCAGAAACAACAATTTTTGGCTTCTCTTGATTTCTGTTACTTAACTTACAATGTTCTAGTACTATAGATTAACTAGAATTAATTATTTTTCTGATACTGAAAAATAGAATTTGACAAGACGGACTAAAGGACTAAGTGAAATGACTGCAAGCTTAAAAAGTAGAACTTGGAGTACTGTACACTTCTTCTGCTAGTCTCCCACTTAACCTCTTGATGTTTTACTTTGAATCTTTGTCCAACTCTTTCTAGGTTTCACATGTAGTTTTGAAATATTAACACTTTAACTCTTGTAAAATTGTGTAAATGTAGCACTCAAGCTAACTTGATTGATTTATCATTCTCAGTAAACGCTTGGAAGATATGAGAGAAAGTTATGAGGAAAAATTGGAGAATAAATTTGAAATGTATAAGGAAGCTATAAAGAAGCATGCATATATGTGTGCAATGGAACAAATTGAAGACCACTATGTTCCAATAGAAGAGTTCGTAGTTGAACAAGAGAAAGTTGAGGTAGACTTCATTTGATTATTTTTTTTAATTGCAGTGTAGTGTCCTTTAAGGTGTCAGCTTATGTAACATTGCCTTTCCTTAAAGGTATCTGCCAAGAATTCTCCCTCTAACTGTAACATTGTAAACTAAGCCACCAAAATAACTTTTGAGGTAGTTCATCTCATTTATGCTGTGAATACATGGTCATATTGTCATAGTAGGGTGTCACAGGCTCCTCCTGACATTGTTTCTATGCTAATAGCTTCTCTGGGAACTCTGGTTGTGGGTATGTCTAAACTGCAATAAAAAACCTGCAGCTCGCCCATGTTGGCAGACGTGGACTGCAGGGCTATAAAATTGCAGTGTAGACATTCTGGCTGGAGCTTGGGCTTTGGGACCCTCCAGCCTGAGCCTGAATGTCTGCACTACAGTTTTCTAGCCCCACAGCCCCGGCCCCACAAGCCTGAGTTAATTGACACAGACCAGCTGTGGGTGTACTATTGCCATGTAGACACATTCTGCGTGGCTAACACCAATGAGCTCTGTGTGTGGAAACACTACCTGCACGCTCCACCCAGACACCCAGTTTTGTGTGTGTTAACTGGAGGGAATGTGATTTTGATCAAATCTGTGTCAGGAGGAAAGACCTAGAGTGACTGGAGGAGGAAGGTAGCAACTCAAAGGATTGCCGTTATGAGAATGATGGCATAGAAGCCAGGAGCTAAGATGGGATCCCACGACTTGCAAGGAGGTGTCTAGAGGGTGGGAGCAACACTTCAATCTTTGAGGGGGAGTTTCTGTGGAAAAGCAGTGTGGAGACATGGTGAGTGAGAGGGATAGTCCTCATAACAGCTCTTAATTCCAAAGGTTCAGAGGGAAGCAGTTGATGTTCAGGAGACTGGTAGCTTTGTGGTGAGAAATCAACATATTTAATAAAACCCAAAAGGCTCTTGAGTCTATACTCAAAGAGTCTAGACTCTTGAATCTTTTAGTAGCTGTATCTTACGCTAAATTACATAATCTTCAAGTAGATGCAGATGTGTATTCCACTTAAATGTGTACACATCCAGCATGCCAGAGCTTTTGCCTAGCAATACCTGTAGAAGGGTAGTGCTCGTGCTCGTGCTCTGGCTCCTTCCCTGGCTTTCTGAGAGGCACTTCCCTACCCCAACGCAGTTCCTTCTCACCACCTGTGGTTGAAGTCTCACAATCTCGCACCTATTTTATTGTAATAAGTATTAGTTGATAATTTTAGTGTTCCCCAGTGATGTCTGGGGTTTAAACACTGTCCTTAGTGTGGAGGGGTGATCCTCAATAGCAATCCCCACACATCAATGGTCCCTAATCTTTTCGTCTGGCAGGTGGTGGTGGTTGAGCATCATGAGACCACTGCCACACACGTTGCTTGCTTTGTTTTGGTGAGGCACAGCTTTAGAGCGCTATTCAATTTGTATATTGTTTCAGAAGTGGACTCAGGTGGTGTGCAACCTTTGCCTCAAGCAGCACCTGCTTGAATAGGCCATGTAGCATGATCTGGTACCAAGCCCCCCCCCCCCCCCCCTTGGGCTAAGAGCACTGCTGCCACTCATTCTGGGGCAGGCGCCTTGCCAAAGAGACAGAGGAGCTGTTCTGTCATTGGTGCTGAGGAAGAGGTCTTGGGACCACTCCAAGTCATGGGGCGACTCCTTGCCGCCCCTTGAAAAAGTGCAGATCAGCACAGGGTCCGTTCTGGCAGGCAGGATGGCATGGATACATCTGACTCTTCCCTGGTACCAGGTGGGAAATGCAGGAACCCAATATAATTGATTCTGGCTCTTGTGTTAAGGCATCTGTTGAATCTGGTACTAACAAGGGAGATGTTGGTACCAGTTTTTTCCATGTTGTCGGTGTACCAGGCCGTCACATACCACCTCTGCCTTTTGGTCCTGATCTCACTGTTGGTCCAAGACTTCCCCAGGGTTGCACCACCTTCAATGTAGTGAGCCACTGAACCTCTATGTCTGTGGCCACTGCATCTAGATGCTCTCCTTCCTTTGGTGAGAATGGAGCTGGTACTGGAGTTGGTGCGGGGGACCTCAGCACTAGCACTCTCTTCAGCCCTGCCATGTTCAGCGCTGCAAGTGCTCTCATGGCAGCTCTCACCACCTTTGTCGTTTGGTGCATTTGGATGCTCCGATACCGCTGTTTCCATCAGAACCAATGCTCCCTGTGGCATCAGCATGCTCTGTACTGCCTTCATCAGGGGCCCAGATTCCCACCTTTGTTCTGGGCGACGGATGACTTGGACCAACGTTTGGCTCCCTTGGGTGTCACTCTGCCCACATTGCTGAGATCCCAGTGCTCTGATTCAGAGTCAGTTGTTATCCTCCTGCTCTGCATCAACTAGTGAACTCTGGGGGATGCCAATGGACCAGTGTGGCTCCCAGGTTGGCAGGTGCTTCATGGCCAGGACGGAGGTCCCTGGCCACCAATACCCTATCCCACTGGTCCCCAACCTTTTCGTCTGGCGGTGCCAGACGAAGGACCGTGGCAGTGGTCGAGCATCAGCTGAAATGCCGCTGAATTTCCATTTCGGCGGCGACGCCTCTCGATGACGTCGCTTGTTGGCGGCAAGTGGTGTCATTGAGAGGTGTTTCCACCAAAATGCCGTGGAAACTTGGTGGCATTTCGGCGGATGCTCAACCACCAGCCAGGAGGCAGGCGCGGCGCCCATGGGCACCGCATTGGGGACCCCTGCCCTATCCCTATCAGTGGCCGGACGATGCTGTGCTTCCTCATTTGTCCTCTCCTTCTATTCCAGAGAACTTTAAGGCGTACCAAGACCTTTACACCATGTAACCGCACCCCTGGGCATCCAGGCGGCATTCCTCCAAGAGAACACACACAAACTGGTGAACATTTTATAGCCCAGCATCCCAAGGAGAGTGGTCCTCCTGATCAGTGACGTGCTTCTTGAGCACACGAGAACCTGGTGGAGTATATTGGCCTCAGTACTGCTGGTGGCAAAATGCGTGGAAAAGTACTACTTTGTTCCCATGCAGTGATTTGAGGGGTTCTTTCTCCATCTGGCCCCAAATTTCCTTGTAACACCAGTAAAGGACAGGGCCTGGCCAGGAAAGTTCAAGTCTACTCTCAAGGACAGACTCATAAATTTTCCTGCCCAAAAGATCCAGCCACTCTACCTCATCGCCCTGGCAGATGAAGATTGCAAATCAATGAGCTTTGTTGGCCCAATATGACTTCCTCAACTAGTCAGTCATGGCTAAAGTTGAGGACCAATTGCCAGAGGCCTCGCGTGAGGAGTTCTGGGTGTTTGTTGTGGAAGGCTGCTTGCTGGCCAAAACATTCCTGCAGCCCACCCTTGATGTTACAAGCACCTTGGGCAGGGTTATGACCTTGGCAGTAACTGAGGAAGGCTTTCTGGCTGCAGAACTTTGGAATCACTCTGGATATCCACTAAGCCATCAAGGACTTGCCCTTTGACTGCAAAGACTTGTTCTCAGACAAGACTGATGACACTTTGCTCTCCTTCAGGAATTTCAGGGCTACCTTGAGGTCCTTGGAAGTGAACAGGCCATCCATGCAAAGATACCATTATGGGGCTCAGCAGCAGCAACAATGTCACCTGCCGCATTCCTTTGCACAATCTTTTCTCCTGAAACAGGACTATCCTAGAATGGGGATAGATCCCACAGGAGGAAGCAGTTGGGCTTGAGCTTCAGGCAGTTCACATGCCCTCCCTCAGCGCAGACCAAGCACCCATTTTGACTCCTTTGACCAGAGCACTGGTCCATTTTAATAATGCTTCAGACTATATTACCTCCGACAGCTGTGTCCTAGATACTGTTGAATGGGGCTATGCAATCCTGTTCCTCATGTCCCCCTTCGACCCTCCTTTCTTGTCCCTGTTCAGGAACCCGTCTCGCTAGACACTGCTCATCAAGCAGGTCAGCTCTTTGAAGTTGGGAGCGATGGAGGTTCCATGGGGAACACTGGAGCTGTGTGTTTTTACTCCTGGTATTTCCTTATACCGAAATCCAAAGGCGTGATGAGACCCATTCTTGATCTCTGTGGCCACAACAAATTCATTAAGTACTTGAGATTCTGCATGGTCACTCTATCGGCTATCCTCCCGCACTCTGTCAAAATGACTGGTTTGCTGCTCTGGACTTTGAGGACACTGTACATTTTGCTGAGCCACAGGAAGTTTCTACATTGTGGTAGGAGACGGCCACTTTCAGTATATGGTCCTCCCATTCGGCCTCTCTTCTGCCCCCTGAGTTTTCACCAAATGCATCGCAGCATATCTTAAGAGGAAGGGAATCCACATCTTCTGATAGCTTGATGATTGGTTGCTGAAAGCTGGCTCCAGAGAGAAGGTTCTTACCCACATTAACATCGTATTTAGTTTGCAGTGTTTTAAAATGAATCCCAGATGGTCGAGCAAAGTCAACCTTGACTTCTACTCAAATAGAGTGAGTTGGGTCCTCTGAGATTACGCAAGGTCCAAGGTATTCCTGCCAACCAACTGCTTCCAGGCATTTCTGTAGGCCTGCCTCAGTTTGCCATCTCAGCCATTTATGATAGTCCGCCTGTGTCCAAGCCTGTTGGGCCACATGTCCCCTTGAACACAGTGTGCCAGGTTGCATTATCACCCTCTTCATATGTGGCTCAGGATGGTTTACTGTCCTTCCCTGCATTTTCTCTGGACACATTGGTTTCTCTTCCTCCACTAGTCCTGGATTCCTTGCACTCATAGGAGTCCCCACACAATGTGTGTGCAGAAGTCCCCTTCACTCAGCCCTCTTCAAAGTCAGTGGTTACTGATGCTTCCCTTCTGGGTTGGGGGATGCATCTAGATTCACTAAGGGTGCAGCCTCACTCCATATCTGCATGTTGAACTTTGGGCCATCCACAATGCATGTCATGCCTTCTGGGACCACATCAGACACTTGATGGTTCACATGCTCATAAGAACGGCTGTACAGGGTCAGACCAAAGGTCCATCTAGCCCAGTATCTGTCTACCGACAGTGGCCAATGCCAGGTGCCCCAGAGGGAGTGAACCTAACAGGTAATGATCAAGTGATCTCTCTCCTGCCATCCATCTCCATCCTCTGACAAACAGAGGCTAGGGACACCATTCCTTACCCATCCTGGCTAATAGCCATTAATGGACTTAACCTCCATGAATCTATCCAGTTCTCTTTTAAATGCTAAATGTTATAGTCCTAGCCGTTACAACCTCCTCAGATAAAGAGTTCCACAAGTTGACTTTGCGCTGTGTGAAGAACTTCCTTTTATTTGTTTTAAACCTGCTGCTCATTAATTTATATGGTGACCCCTAGTTCTTGTATTATGGGAATAAGGAAAAGTTATTTACTTATCTACTTTCTCCACATCACTCATGATTTTATATACCTCTATCATATCCCCCCTTAGTCTCCTCTTTTCCAAGCTGAAAAGTCCTAGCCTCTTTAATTTGCCCTCATACGGGACCCTCTCCAAACCCCTAATCATTTTAGTTGCCCTTCTCTGAACCTTTTCTAGTGCCAGTATATCTTTTTTGAGATGAGGCGACCACATCTGTACGCAGTATTCAAGATGTGGGCGTACCATCGATTTTATACAAGGGCAATAATATATTCTCTGTCTTATTCTCTATCCTCTTTTTAATGATTCCTAACATCCTGTTTGCTTTTTTGACCGCCTCTGCACACTGCATGGACATCTTCAGAGAACTATCCATGATGACTCCAAGATCTTTTTCCTGATTTGTTGTAGCTAAATTAGCCCCCATCATATTGTATGTATAGTTGAGGTTATTTTTTCCAATGTGCATTACTTTACATTTTTCCACATTAAATTTCATTTGCCATTTTGTTCCCCAATCACTTAGTTTTGTGAGATCTTTTTGAAGTTCTTCACAGTCTGCTTTGGTCTTAGCTATCTTGAGCAGTTTAGTATCATCTGCAAACTTTGCCACCTCACTTTTTACCCCTTTCTCCTGATCATTTATGAATAAGTTGAATAGGATTGGTCCTAGGACTGACCCTTGGGGAACACCACTAGTTACCCCTCTCCATTCTGAGACTTTACCATTAATTCCTACCCATTGTTCCCTGTCTTTTAACCAGTTCTCAATCCATGAAAGGACTTTCCCTCTTATCCCATGACAACTTAATTTACATAAGAGCCTTTGGTGAGGGACCTTGTCAAATCATTCATTCATCATTCAACCGGGGTATGGGCCGCCAACAACAGATCTCCATAGTCTTCTATCCTGGGCCATTCGCTCTAGCTGGTTCCAGGTATAGCCCATTTTTTTGCTATCAACCTGAAGGTCGCGTCGCTAGGTATTTCTTGGGCGGCCTCTTTTCCGCTTGCCTTGGGGGTTCCACTGCAGTGCCTGTCTGGTGATGTTGGTTGGCTGCTTGCGTAGTGTATGTCCTATCCAGCCCCACCTTCTCCTTCTAATTTCTTCCTCTGCTGGGAGTTGATGGGTCCTCTCCAAGAGGTGGATGTTACTGATGGTGTCTGGCCAGCGGATCTGGAGAATCCTTCTGAGGCAGCTATTAATGAAGGTCTGGATCTTCCTGGTGGTTGTTTTGGTTGTCCTCCAGGTTTCAGCTCCATACAGTAAGACTGATTTCACGTTGGAGTTGAACAGTCAAATCTTTATTGCCAAAGACAGCTCTCTGGAGCTCCAGATGTTCTTGAGCTGTAAGAAGGCTGCTCTTGCCTTACCAATCCTTACTTTGATGTCTGCATCTGTGCCACCCTGCTGGTCGATGATGCTACCTAGGTAGGTGAAGGACTGCACTTCTTCCAGGGGGCTTCCATTCAGTGTGACTGGGTCGTTGCTGATGGAATTGATCCTAAGGATCTTGGTCTTGTCCTTGTGGATGTTGAGGCCAACCTGTGATGACGTGGCTGCCACTACGTTGGTCTTCTCTTGCATCTGCTGTTTACTGTGCGAAAGGAGTGCAAGGTTGTCGGCAAAGTCCAGGTCATCAAGCTGGGTCCACAATGACCATTGGATTCCATTCCTACGCTTGTAAGTGGATGTCTTCATAATCCAATCGATGACGAGAAGAAAGAGAAGTGGTGACAACAAGCATCCTTGTCTGACTCCGGTTCGCACCTGGAAGCTGTTTGTGAGCTGTCCTCCATGGATCACTCTACAGTGTATGCCGTCGTATGAATTCTTGATCAGGTTGACCACCTTTGCTGGGATGTCATAGTGCCGAAGGAGCTTCCAGAGGGTCTCGACCTTGTCAAAGGCTTTCTGGAAATCTCAGTACACTATGTCCACTGGATCCCCCTTGTCCCCATGTTTGTTGACCCCTTCAAAGAACTCTAATAGATTAGTAAGACACGATTTCCCTTTACAGAAACCATGTTGACTTTTGCCCAACAATTTATGTTCTATGTGTCTGACAATTTTATTCTTTACTATTGTTTCGACTAATTTGCTTGGTACTGACATTAGACTTACCGGTCTGTAATTGCCAGGATCACCTCTAGAACCCTTTTTAAATATTGGCGTTACATTAGCTATCTTCCAGTCGTTGGGTACAGAAGCCGATTTAAAGGACAGGTTACAAACCCTAGTTAATAGTTCCGCAACTTCACATTTGAGTTCTTTCAGAACTCTTGGGTGAATGCCATCTGTCAGCGGCTTTTGGTGCAAAGGAAATGAGGGGGGGTTAGGGTGAGGGGAGGGGTTACAGCCAAGAAGCAGGAGCATGAGCCCTCTACAGCAGTGGTTCTTAACCAGGGTATGAGCAGGTTTCAGGGGTCTGCCAAAATAAACCTGAGAGCAGGGCCAGTGCTAAACTCACTGGGACCCACAGCAGAAAGCTGAAGCCAGAGCCCAAGCAACTTAACTTCATGGGGCCCTCTGTGGCGTGGGGCCCTGGGCAATTGCCCTGCTTACTACCCCATAATGACACCCATGGCTCTTTTTCTACTGGATTTGCAGAAAAGCAGTTGTGGCACAGGTGGGCTGTGGAGTTTCTATAGCAGGTGGGGGGGGTGGGGGGTCGGTGCTCAGAGAAAAAGGCTGAGAACCCCTACTCTGCAGGTATTGCTAGGCAAAAGTATCCAGCTCTGGTGTGCTGAGCATGCACATTCCTAAGTGGAATACACATCTGCCTTGGCAAGAGAGTGGCACAAATTTTTAGAGAAGACTCAATAAGACTAACTTTAAAAGTAAACTATCAATTGGCATCTGTTTCCAATGTTCAATATGGTCACATTTAAAGGTTAAAGACCAGCCTTTTAGTCAAAGGTGTATATTCTCTTTACGCAAATACCCACTTCGTCAGATGCACTGATATTTGCCCCATGAGCTCCAATATGTCTGTTAGTCTATAAGGTGCCACCGGACTCTTTGCTGCTTTTACAAATATCAGTGTGCATTTCTTTGTTCAGGACAGAGATAGGAAAATATTAGAGTTGCAACAAAAATTTGGAGAGTGGTCAGATGGATTGTTGGCTTCGGAAATCCCAAATTCAGATGTGTTGACTGCAGAAGACAAAGTGAAATCAGGTAAGCATCTGATATTCTTCTAGTATGTTCTTGTTGTTTAGTATAAACTAGCTTAACTCTCTTTGTCATATACAGATCTTAAGTATAAGGAGATGCAGAGAACTTCAGAAGTATTGCAGAGACAGTGCGATGAGAAAGATGAGGTAAATTTCTCTATCTTGTCCTAGACGTGGATGAGTTGGGGATTGTTTTGGTGATTGAGGGCTCTAGCCTGTAAGGGCCAGATCTTCAAGTGCTCAGCAATAGAACTCTCAACTGGGGAAAAGCTTTCAAGTGTTCCTACCCAATTCGCTGAGTTTTCTTTGGTGCCTAAAATGGCAATTGGGCTCTCTTACAATCTGGCTTGCCACTGGCTTGAATGTCATCTTGTAGTGACTATTACATATGCTCTCTAATAGTCGGGATGCAGTGGAAACTAGAATCAGCAAAAAATCTGGCCTAGGATCAGGATGCATCACAGATAATTATTGCCCCATATTTTAGAGATGGGAAACAGATGCGTAGGTTAAGTAACTTGCCCAAGAAAGCCAGGTAACAGCTCAGAT
Source organism: Mauremys reevesii (assembly GCF_016161935.1). NCBI lineage: Eukaryota > Metazoa > Chordata > Testudines > Geoemydidae > Mauremys > Mauremys reevesii. The sequence goes on along the minus strand of NC_052624.1, from coordinate 221,401,311 downwards.
ACTGAATTTCAGATCAGTGCCTTTAAAAACCGTCCTTCCTTTTTTTTTTTTTGGTATCAGAGTAGTAGTACTATTAGTCTGTAGCCACAAAAACTATGAGGAGTCCAGTGGCACCTTAAAGACTAACAAACAGATTTATTTAACCACGAAAGCTTGTGCTCAATAAATCTGTTAGTCTTTAAGGTGCCACTGGACTCCTCATTCCCTTTAGTGCTTTAAAAAAAATAAAAATGAAGTCCCAGTGAAGTAAAACCAACTACTTGGTTAGTTGCCAAAGCTATTTTCTGGATGGAGTGCAGATCTGGAAGTCAGACATAAATGGCTCATTTCTGTAATATCCAGAGTGTGGATTAGGCTTACTGGTATACGTTTAAGCCCGATCCCAAAGCAGAATTCCTTCAACTCTTCACAATATGTACCCGTCGCTTACTAATTCACACCCTGGAGTAGCTTATTGGGGGGTGGGTGGGTGTGTATAAGCACACTAGAGAGAGGAGAAATCTCTTTAGCCAGCTTTAATAAACATACTCATATAGTAGAGATTTTCATCAATTTCTGCTGAAAACCAGACATTTTTAGTTTTGTGAGAAACTTTCTATATTTTACTAGCTCTAATTTTGAGTATATAATATATTTATTTAAAGTCCCTGGACTAGTCACTCATCTTCTTACCCCCAGTCTCCAGAATCTCAGCAGCAAGTTCTGGCCCTGAAGCCAATTTCAGCTTTTTGGCCTGAAAATGAAACTTGCTTTCTAGTGCAAAAGCTTAATTTTGAGGAGTTCAGCATTTCAAATTTAAAATGGCTAAAAGAGCAGCAAGCTATTGCTGGAATAGCAGCCTGAGACTTCAGGCAGTGGGGACAGTCTAAAGGAATTACCCATTCTCCTGGAAATCCCACTCTGCTATCCTGCTTCACTTCTCTCATACATTCCTACTCAGTGGCTCAGCTCTTACTTTGCATCGTTCCCCCTCCCACATTTGCCCATTTAACATAGTGAGCACAAGGATTTTTTTAATGTAAGTATTTATAACTTCAAAGCCTTTTGGAGAACTAATTTAAGAGTGGGGCTTTTTTTTGGTGTGTGTGTGTGTGTGTGTGTGTATATATATATATATATATGGGTGTGTGTGTGTATATATACACACCTTTAAAACTTTAAGGATTTCTTAAACTTGAATATTGTTTTGTGCAGCTTATAAAATCTCTGAAGCTTAAAATGCACAAATTAAATGAAACCTTACAAGAAGTGAATGAAGTCTGCAGAAAAACAACCGAGGAAAACAATAGACTGACGCACATGGTAATGCTCAAGGTTTGTCAAACAAGTATTGAAACTACTTTTAAATTAATTGTTAGTGCAGCTGATGGTTTTACAAGGCTATTTCTGAATAGGAGATAGCGATTTTATTTTTGGTTCTTGTTCCTTTTAGTGCTAGCATAAAGCTTGTCCTTGAGTTGGTTGCTTGCTGAATCTCGTTTATGGTATTTAGGATATGAATTGACCATACAGGACACTTCTTGTACTATGGTTTCAAATGTCAACCCCCTGTGTTTATATTCTCTAAACTGGTAATATGTAAAAAGTTTTATTTTGTTTGACTTGTATAGAGGGAGTAGATATGGAAAACTAGAGGAGACTGTACTGTAAATCTGACTGCATTTGGAATGATTTTATAAAACATTGGTTAGAAACTAGCAACTTTCAAATATAAATAAAAGATGCAGTATTCAGATAGCTCGTCTTGAATGCCCAAATATAATCCATTGTGGCTTGCTAGACCTCAGCAGAACACCTGTACCCTGATGTTGATTACTGTGAAACACAAAAATTATTAGCTTTAAGCAACAGTGCCTTTCCTATGTATCTAACTAGGGCCTCTGGACTAGATCTTCAGTTGAGGCCCCATTTTAGCTGCAGTGACTCTCCCACTGACCATGAGGCTTAAACAGAGTAGAATATGTTCTTTGGATAGCAACTAAATTAATACTGCTACCTTTGAATTTGGCCGCTGGGTTTGGAAGGGACAGATAAAAACAATGCAAGATACTTCTAGGACTACAGAGCTTTTTGCATTTAGCTCATGTGAGCATTAAATTACACAATTTACATCACTGGCCTTGAGTTTATAGCCCATTCATTTCACTGGGGTAGCTCAGTCCCTTCAGTTTTTATTCTAGGGTTCGGATACATCAGTTCACATTTAAAAGGCTTTTGTTGCAACCATAAGAACCAGAAACAATTTTTTCTTAAGACTTTACATTCTTCAGAATGTGAATAGCTATGGGGGCTCAATCATCTGCCTCAAATGGGCAGGATGTATGACCATTTCAGAGCTTTAATTACTGAGCACAAAGCTTGTCAGACACTGGGAGACTCTTATCTGAAAGTTAATTTGGTGTACACAAAACAAGCAGAGGGTCTTCTTTCTGCAGGATGATGTAGAGCACTTAAATGAAATATTGCAAGCTGCCCCACCCATGCTTCATCATTGACCAATTTTGATGCCGTTGTGGTTCTCTGTGGTCAAATATCTGCTATGTAGGAATTGGACTGGGCCCAGTAATCCATTTCTTGGCCATTGAATAGCCAGTTTAGATAGTAACAACCTGGGTTGAACTTGAGGACTGATTTTATGCCACATGGAAAACACTTTGAAAACTACCTTCCCCTTTCTTACCACTTGAACACTTACATAAAAACAGGAACTCCTCCTTGATGAGCTATGTCTTATTCCAGCCTAAAGTCAAACAGAATTATGCTGTAATTGCTGTGGAGAGAATTCTGACTCTAGGTTTGAAACTGAAACAGGAGCAGATGAATACCTAAGGAGTAAAGATCCTGTGACCCTTACTTCCCCAATATTTTGAGTTTCTTGTCTTAATGGGTCAAATATAGACATAAATTGGAAACTGAAGTTAATTAGCGTACCAAATGTGGTATTCAGGCATCTTGCTCTGTTTAGTTTCTGAGGTGGTATTGCATGTGTTTGTGACAATGTAATTTAATGTCTCAATATTGCCGAAACTTTAAGTAAAATTTTGGCTAATGGCCTTTGCCCATTTTTCTTCAAATATAATTGCCTGTACAGTAGAGTAGGTAAAATGTTTCAGCCAAAACTTCCTTAGCAGAAAATGCAGATTTGGCAACACTGAAACACTTTGTGAATTCATGTTGTTTTTGCCAAATTTGTGGAAGGGGAAACAAAACATAAAAAAAATCAGTCATTTTGACACTTTTTTGAATGTGGGGGAGGGGGAATCAGAATATTTTCCTCCAGAGCTGTTTTAAAGCTTCCTTCAAATTTTTTTTTTAAAAAACCTTAAACACTAAATGCAAACAATGTTGTTTTGGGTAGGACAAAATATTTTGTCTGATAGGCAAGTTGAAACTATAGCGAAGAACCAAATTATCAGACAGAGGAACACAATTTGTAAAGGGAAATCATGCCTCACAAAGCTATTAGAATTTTGAGGGAGTCACCAAACATGTGGCTACAGTGTACTAAAACTTTCAGAATGCCTTTAGCAAGGTCCCTCACCGAAGGCTCTTAAGTGTACAGTAAGCTGTGCTCGGTTAGGAGAGAAGGTCCTCTCATGGATCAGTAATTCGTTAAAAAACCAGAAATAAATGGTCAGTTCTCAGAGGTAAATAGCATTGTCCCCCAGGGATCTGTGCTGGGACTAGTGCTGTTCAACACATTCATAAATGATCTGGAAAAAGGTTAAATAGTGAGGTGACAACATTTGCAAACTCTTAATTTGAAGACTCTTACCTTGAGTAATTTTGTAAATTCAAAGACTGAAGAGTTGCAGAGGGATCTCACTAGACTGGGTGAATGGGCAACAAAATGGCAGCTGAAATTCAGTGTTGATATGTGCATTACTTTCCATACAAAATGGTGTTTTATAAAATGTAGAGTTGTGATAATAACAAATAACTTGGATCCCCACTCGGGAAAGATCTTGAAGTCATTGTGACTAGTTCTCTGAAAATATCTGCTCAATGTGCAGTGGCAATCAAAAAAGCTAACAATGTTGGGAACCATTAGTAAAGGTTTGGATAGATAATACAAAAAATGTCAATGTCACTGTATAAATCCTTGGTACACCTAAATCTTTCGTAGTGTGTGTAGTTTGGTACCCCCATCTCAAAAAAAGGTCTATT